>NC_087557.1:14012049-14644549 GCF_036250125.1 Pseudopipra pipra
TCAGTTGCTGAAGTCAAATAGCATGGCCGCTATGTCAAATTTTCCAATTTGGAGCAGATTTTAGATTAGAATTTCTCTTGGAAGGGACACACAGTTGAGACAAGTTTTCTTATCAAAGCCCACTCTAACAAAGTATGTAATACTCACTGATGGAGAGATGCTAGGCTGGATAACCCCTTAGTCTGATTTCTGAAATCAATATTAAAACTAAGAAAAAATAATCCCAGACTTCCCACCAGTCACTTAAGCATGCCAGCTATTTTGTTGAGTTTGCACAAGGCAAAGAACTTGTGTAAAACAAGCAAACAAACCAACACCAGAAAGCTTTAAAATTACTTAGTTTCTGATTTGAAACACTGAGTAGAAAACTGGCTTTTTTTGTTTCTGTTTAGCTGGAGAACATTGGGAATTTTATCAAAGCTATCCAAGTCTACGGCATGAAGCCACATGATATTTTTGAAGCAAATGATCTTTTTGAAAATGGAAATATGACTCAAGTACAGACCACTCTAGTGGCATTAGCAGGTCTGGTAAGTATTTGTACCCCTGGAGTTGGCACAAATCCACATGCCAGTCCAGATGCACCCTTACAACCAATGCAAATACAGAAAACAGCATACAGCCTGTCAGGAGAGAACAGACAGTACTGAGAGTCTGAGATGGTGCACAGAGGTTGCACTTCAGTGGGCTGTGAGCTACCACAGCCCCAGGGAAGGCTTGGAGTTCAGACTGAGTGTTCCTGATTGCAGGTGGCCTTGCTCTGGAGGTGATGTGCATACACAAAACAGGGGAGGCTCACAGGAGAACACTAATCCCTGCAGGCCTTCTGACTCCAGGTGGATTGCCATCTTCAAATGGCATGGGGAAATATTACTTTCTCTCAGCCCAAACACACAGTTGTAGAGACAGACCTGCTTATAGCATCATTTGAGAGCCCAGGGTGAGGGCCATAAAGCCAGTGTTCCAGTAATAGAAAACATACTTCAAACACTGAATACTCTATTTTCCATCTCCCTAAATAGGCAAAAACTAAAGGTTTTCATACTACAATTGATATCGGTGTCAAATATGCAGAGAAACAAGCACGAAGTTTTGATGCAGGAAAACTAAAAGCTGGTCAAAGTGTAATTGGCCTGCAGGTAAGTAGGAAATTCAGATTTGCAGTTAATTTGTTACATTTGAGAACAACTTTCTTGTTTTGATTAACCAATACATTGTTTGTGCAAAACCAGCTGCAGAATTACAATATATTCTTGTCATGGAAGGAGGAGCGAGGTTTTAAATCTTGTAAGCAGTTGATTTGCTTTATAAGTTCAAGTGACTCCCTGGAAGATTAATTTGTTTGTTTTAAATCTGCTATAAGAGTGATAAGGAGGAAATGAACAGCTAATATTAGCAGTGTCATCTCTGTCTTTTAAAGTGGTTTTAAAGCAGGAGTTTTTGGATAGCTAAAGCTCCTTGTATGGTAGAAACTTTTTTTCTCTCCACTTTCCTTAGTAGTCATAAAAACCAAAATAAAATCTTAAAATTCCTGTGGTAGAGAAGTTGTGGCAGCATAAAGGAGTCACTACCATCGAAGGTAAAAGTTACTTATTACATTTTGAGGCATACATCCATTCCAATTGCAATGCAGTTGGGCACATGCCAGTCATTGAAATGCCTTAGGATGACAGCTGCCTTTATTTTTCCTTTTGAAACTCAGTAAGGAGAGAGGGTAATTTGTTAAGGTAGTGGTCAACCTACATGAGGAAAGCATGCACTGAAATTACTTTGCAGTTACCAGCCATATTTGTTTCCTTAGACTATGCTTAATGTACAAATAAAAATAATTTTTTCTGTCCACCTCTTCCTTCCCCCAATAAAGATGGGCACCAACAAGTGTGCCAGTCAGGCAGGCATGACTGCTTATGGAACTAGAAGACATCTCTATGACCCAAAAATGCAAACTGATAAGCCATTTGACCAGACGACGATTAGCCTACAGATGGGCACTAACAAAGGAGCCAGTCAGGTAAGCAGGACGGTGCAGCCCTTGCAGAGGGACACAGCTCTCAGCCAGGGAGAGCCGGTGGCACAGGACAATCTGCGAGTGGCACACAGCACCAAAGTCTAACAGGCAGCAGCAAGTGGGTACAGTTCAGCTGTGCTTTTATGCAGTAACTGAAGAACTTGAATTTCTTATCATTAACCAGTGTGTTCTGTACTGAATGTCTTCAGGCATGAAAATGACTTGGTGTTTCTAGAATTTCTGGCTGGCAGTGTTATACCAGAAGAAAACAGTAACTTCATTTCAAGTTACTAACTAGAGAGAGGCAAAGAAGAAACTGCTTCCAGGCACTACCTTAGTCACAGTACTTAGTGTATTCTTTCCAAAGAGGAACATACGTTGAAGCTTTCTGCAAGGACTTTTTTCTGTGAGTTAGCTACTAGTGAGCGCATGCTGCTGGGCTGTTTTGTTATACTTCACTTCCTACTTTCTAGCACTTACAGTAAGGTGTACTAGTTAAAATCGTAAATCTAGTAATCACAGCTCTTGACCTTCTTACTGAACCTCTACAATCCTGTTTTATTAGGCTGGTATGCTTGCCCCGGGTACCAGGAGAGACATCTACGATCAGAAGCACATATTGCAACCTGTGGATAACTCAACTATTTCATTACAAATGGGTACCAACAAAGTAGCTTCACAGAAGGGAATGAGTGTGTATGGGCTTGGACGGCAAGTGTATGACCCCAAGTACTGTGCTGCACCAACAGAACCCGTCATTCACAACGGCAGCCAAGGAACAGGAACTAATGGGTCAGAAATCAGCGATAGCGATTATCAGGCAGAATACCCAGATGACTATCACGGAGAGTACCAAGATGACTATCAAAGAGATTACCATGGCCAGTACAGTGACCAGGGCATTGATTATTAGCTTTGCATCAGAAGTTCAGTATTAGTCCATTATTTTATTCAGTAAGAACGAAACTAGCCTTGTGGAATTGTTACTTGTCTTTCCTACACACTACGCTTAATGTACCTAAAGAAATACTGCCTTACATACATTCCTTTTTCCTTTCTCTGCCCTTTCCCTGTCTAGTTGCCTTTAGTGCTGTAACAGTTGTAGTCTACAGCATAAACAATAACTGCATATGAAGTAAAAGGAATACTGTGAAAGGGGGAGTGCTCTCGTACAGCCAGGTTGTTTAATAAGGAGCTATGCATTCTCACAGTCTCTACATAAGTAGGTATTTACATACCATGTTAAGCCTTCATTTTACATATTTACAGCTTTTCTGTTTTCCAGAGGAGATAAAAGAATTTCATGCTTAAAGTTACATGTGGTCTTTGCCAATTAAGTTTAAGATATCCCATTAGTGATTTAAATATCATTGCTATGTTTCTAAGGTATTGTTTGCTAATGGTAAGTCCTGCATTAGACATAAGCGTACATTTGTGATTGTGTATTCATTCCATTATCAACACTGACCAAACTTAGAAATAGTTGTCTTACTAAAAAGGGAGCTTGTACAAAGTCTTGAGCCAACAAAAGTCTCATGATTGATGGTGCATTTACCTTTTATTGTGCCATAATATATCCATGTAGAAATGCTTTTTTTCTTCCTTGAACTGTATTTATTGCCACACTTCTCAAACTGATCCCAGTGTATTTTTATAAATAAATATTTTTTTCTTAAAGGTACGTAGAAGATCTTGTCTCATTTGTTATGCTACCATTCTTAAAGATTAGATGTCAGAAGAATTATTCCCAAATCAGCATCACCTTTGCCTGTGTTAAGGGTAATGTAGAGCTCCTGTCTGGAGCAGTTCAGGTTTATTCTTTTCCATGGAATTTAATCTAACAACCTTGTAAAAATCTCACAGGAATGAGTGACACTGACTTAATAGGAAAGGAATGTAGCTCCTTCACAGCCGAGTTCACTTCCCCTCTTCATGACTGTGAGGTTATGACCAGAGATCCTTAGCTGTTCACTAAATCCCTGCCGTTTTCTCAAGGCCAATGAGGATCTGCACATACTTAATCGGTGCCTCTGCTTCAGCCTACAGCCTTTGTGCCATCACTTGGAGAACTCAAAACACCCTTGCTTTAGATTACATAAAGAGATAACTGCTCTTTGTTCCTGCTGGCCTGCAATTTGAGTTATTTGGTTACTGATAGCAGAGCTTTATTCCTAAATGGAAGATGCTTTCTTCCTCACCATGGAGTGCAGACAGGCTGTACTAATTTATCTGCACTGTTCATAAAAGAAGGAAAAAAGAGTATGTATCAATGGGGGCCAATGTTGCAGATTCTAACTTCTGCCAAATTATTAAAGGTATCTAAAAAGTGTTTACTGCAGTTTAAACTTACTGCATTCACATATGAAATGTTTTATACTTGCAAGTTCTGGACTTCTGAAGGATTCTTCCCTCAAGACTAGAAATTGTTTGTGCTTGTTCTGTTAGTTTCTTTTATCATTGAGTGTGATATGGTGATCTGACTTTCAACTGACCTGTTTGTTGTGTAAGTCTTAAGCTTATTTATTTCACAGAATTTAACTTAGAAAGGATCTCTAGAGGTCACTGGTCCAAGCCCTTCATCTGAAGCAAGAGAATTATTAGTAAGACATCTGTTAAGACCTGCTCTCCATGAATGATACTATTTCTCCCCCTTCAAAATAATAGCATCTAACAATGTGGAACTCTTGTATTGAATGCTGAAAAGCAGTTCTATGACCAATAGCAAAAGCTTTGTAGTTTTTATAGTTTAGGTGAAAGCAGTGTCTTTTTTTTAAGAGCCTGACCATGCCCTGCTTCCTGCTCTTTCTGAGTCCAAAACCTAAGCTTTAAACTGCTTACACACCTTTTTCATGTATTTGAAAAGAAGAAACAGAAGAACACACAAACTCTTCTCAGTATGCCTGTTTTCTTCCACCCACAGAAGTATCCAGTGGAATCATAACTGAATTGAGAGGTTGAAGAAGACACCAAGCAAGAGCAAAATCAAGCTGCCTTGCTTAAAACAGTAAGCTGCACTATTTAGCCATTTCCTGGTAAACAGACACCAATAGTCCCCATCTCCTATTTTTAAGGAATATAGTTATAAAAGTACCTTTCATTCCACTGAATCTTCCATAGCTGCAGGAAAGAAGAGTCCACACAGTATTGGGCTGCTCTGCAGGGCAGGCATCAAATTATCAAAAGTGGCTTAGACCACCATCAGAACTAGCACTAACTGTATTCCCAGGAGCTGTGCCTACAGACAGCTTACTTTATAGTTGCCTGACTACAATATCCTGCAGGGGAAGAGGAAGACAGCAGTCAGAAACAAGCACTAAATAGCATCAGCTTCTGTAGCAGTGCCTTATCCCTCTAACTCAGGTGAGGACTCCTGCCATACAGGAATGCTACAGCTGGAGGTTGTTGACACAATTGCTACCATAATGTATGTAAGACTGGGAGGTCTCATGTTCTACCTAAGAGCTATAAAGCTATCCTTGTATACAAATTTAATTAAAAGCTGTCTATTTGGAAGTCTTCTGTAATAATATACATGGCTCTCAAAAACATACTGTTACAGTTGTAATTTCTGGACTAATGGCAGTACAGCATTGCTTAAATGGAACACATTCAAAAACAGCTTAATTGGCATTTTTTACTACCTTCCTTCTTTAAAAGTCAACCCAAAATTTGTGTCCTTTCTCCACTCCAGAGCTGCAGTGAAGGCAATGCCACTGCATCATAATTGCAATGAGCAGAATCACAGAGTCTTTGAGCTTAGGAAGGAACCTCTGAAGGAGGCATTGTCTGAAAACAAGGACATACTTAGATAAATATTTCCCTCCTTTTTTTCCACCAGAGAGTTCCTGAGTCAAAGGCCAAAACATGCAGTGTGAGTATCAAATACAAACAGGAAGAAATCCCCAATGTGTAATAAAAACTGTTTTGTTTTTTTTTTTTACTTCCAAGCAAACCTCTTATGCTTTGTAAATTAGTAAACAACACGTTTACATTGCGAAGACCTGACTATTTGGAAGCAATCTTACTGGGACCCATGGCAGAGGAAGTGTTTTGCCCCTTTGGAAGTACCATATCTGCACATTTTCTCAGGGTTAGAGAGCTATTCTTTATTCATCAGGATTTTCAGTTCCCACAGCATCCACAAGCCAAACACCAGAAATACCCAAGTGAATAGTTTTAAATAATGAAAGGTGGCGAGTCACAGACAGTAGATTATCAGCTTCACCTGCCAGGCAGAAAGTAATTAATCTATTTCTTTCCCCTTTTCATCATCTATCCCATATTCCACAACTTCTTGAAGTGGCTCATATTAAATTAGACTAAAGTTAATTAACTAATGAATAAAAAGTATTTCTTAGCATTCCCTAACAGCTAACTCATCTCCTTTCAACAGCAGGAGACCAGTATTTAGCTGAAAGAGATTTCTCATTCAGGCCATCAATGAGCTTTTCTGTGTGTCATTTCCAAGCTCTGACTAATCAAGGGTTTATCAATCTATTCATTAAGGCAGCTTCTGAGTCACCTGCAGTGATGTCTCACTTCCTATACTGATGAGTACTTCACTGAAATCCCTGGAGTCATCTTCCCACCTCAAACAAAAGAGTTTTTGTACAAAGAGAATGTGCCACTGAGTAAAATCTAAAACTACCCCATATTCAGAATGAGGTGGAGCCCATGACGTGTACTATAATTAGGATCCAGGTACAAAGTTTAAACAAACCTCAAAATTGCTCACAAGAAAATGCTGGCAGACTGTTACCAAGTTAGTTTTTCTAAAAGTGTCTACACTTAATCATGTTTCTGTTCTGACTAGAGTCCTGACAGTCACTACACTCCTCCATGACATATTTCACACCCATGTTACAGCTAACATTTCTATAAAGTATTATTTATAACATCCTTTCATCTCATGTCTGTCCTCTTGTTTTATCTCTGTCATCTGCTATTTTGTCAAGCTCTAAATCCAGATACAAATTTTTCTGCTTCATGTTTTCAATTGCAGAAGGAAGGTAGTTGTTTATTTTTACTTACAAAAAAAGCCAAGGACTATTCCTCAGCTGCCCTTTGGAGAGAAGCTGGTGGGTAGTTTATGATACTAACTTGTAAAAACCACTCCCAAAAGAGTATAATTAAAAGAAACACCTACCTCATAACTGCTAATTATCTTGACTACAGAGAATTTCTATCAAGGGTAATTTCCATCAATGAGCTCAGTTTGTTCCTTCATTGGCTATTCAGATATGCAGAATAAATCAGGAAACAGTTATCTCAGAGTGCCTCCTCTACAAATGTTTCTACATTTACTGATCCAGGGATGACTGGCGCAGTATTCCAGAGAAGCATGAAGAAAATCCCGTTAGTGGACATACCAAAAAGCTGAAAAGAACAGCTCCACGATCTTGCTGACTTAGTAACTTTAGTCAGACAACACAGAAATTTACAAGGAATTTGTTTATTAACAACTTTCAGACCATCATAGCAAGTGTAGTAATAAAAATCAGATGTGATGACACACAAAATACTTTATTTGTACAAACAAACTGTGTCATTTTACTAGTGCAGAAAGTACAACAGAGATTTAGAGAACTAATACTTTGTCCTGGGGTATTGGTAACCTTCACTTTTCTTCTATGACTGTTTCTGCTATTGCTGCTCTGCTTTCATAATTCTGATGTGCTTCACATTCAAGTCTACAAAGAGAGAAAAAAGGAGTAAATAATGTGTAGCACTAGTTCTGTTTCTGCATTTAAATGTCATAAGAGTAAACTGGGAAAACAATTAAGGTTCTTTTGTGTCTCAAATCCACAATCTTCTTGCAGGGAATAACACCCACTCACTCTCTGTTTTCTGTGCTTGGCAAAAATTACTGAAGAATGCAATAGCAGACCCAAATTAAGCACAACTATCCCCCACTGTAGCAATAAACGGGAGCAGGGCTCTGCCTATAGCAGAATGCCCACAGAATTTTGTGAGAGTTGGCTTGAGCCTGGCACCTCTGGACAGCAGATCAAGAAAAATCACTGACATCTGTTACACTCATGTAAGTAGCTGTGACAGCAGAGAACACTCATAGTAGTGCCCAGCATGTGTAGGTGTCAGAGGAGCTGCTGCTGCAGAATCTTTCTCTGGCAGCCCTAGCTTGGCCCCCTTGATGCTTGGGGAAAATCAGTCCTGATTCTGAACTTGCTGGGACAGCCTCTCAGGTTGGGTAATCTGCAATATTTTTTCAGATGTCAGTTAGTGAGTGTTTACTCTCAGGGCTTTCCCAAGCCTGGGTGTGGGGAAACACTCCCTTCTGGCACCTCAGCTTTGTTACCCCAGTAACAATAAATAAATATATATACTGATAAAGAAAGAAAGAAAGAAAGAAAAAGGGTGGGGATGGAGAGCTAAGTCCTCTAGGCTTGATACTACAGCTCTGGAACTTCAGCAGTTCTGGCATGACATTAAGCAGCCTACCACTCTTCTGACTTTGCTACAGCAGGCCTGAAAGGCTATCTGAATAGCATTCATCTCCCACCCCCTTGCCACTCTCCAGACTTTCTCTTCCTCTGCTGGGCACAATGGGGAATGGGAAGAAGGATGAGAAGAAATATTTGATCCATCCATTTTGCACCAGCAGCGGGTTTCCTGAGGAGGGAAAGCAATACAAGAAAAGACAGGATACTGGGTACAGCAAGTTGGTTGCTGTGAGACATCAGGAGATACATGACAACCTACATCCATTCTTCTTGAGACGTAAAGGCAAACACACTAGCTGGCAGATAAACACATATCCCACGCTCCTCTCTCACCATAGGTTGGAGCTCTGTTCCATCTTCATTATCGTGGAAAGGTCCTGTGCTTCTGTGTTTTTGCCCTTCTGTTAACTTGTTGCTCTGACTCACAAAGGTCTACGAGCAAAAACCAGGGTGAGATCATTTGGGAAAGCAAATCATTAGGTAAATAAAAATACCTGGTAAAGGAAGATAATTAGCCTGGGGCTAAGAAACTGTAGCTGGTTCCTGGCTGGATGGCGCTGAGTGATACCAGGAGGGACTCTGCAGATGCAGCAAAAGTGATGAATGCAACTGAGAAATCTCTGTTACATCTCCTACTGCAGGAATGAGGACTCTGGCTGTATGAAATCCCTTGCCTGGCTCTCCACCCACTGCTGCATATTGTCCTGAGAGCCACAGAGCCTCCCTTCCACCCCCAGCATGTTTGTAATCCGACTGTAACACAGACAAATGTGTTGGGAAACTCCAAATTCTTGGCTATGTGAGCAAACTTACTCTTGATCATATAATGAGGAGGAGTTTGGATGTGCTGCCCCCAGTTTTTCCATAAAAGGGTACACAGTCTGTCCTCTTTGGAAGACTCCTTAGCCCTGTGGGAAATCCTCTCTTCACCCACAGCCCTAGGGCATGGCTCATTACAAGGAATTAAGATCAGAGTTAAAGAAAAACTACCACAAAGTGTGGAAGTGGAGAAAGGAAAGCCTCTGTTTTTTTCATGAAGGAGAATTGGCTTAAGAAGTATTTTAGCATTTGGCAAAACAGAGAGGGAAGAACAGAGGTCAAGGCTTCAGAGTTTTCCATTCAGTTATATTCCTATCCAGGACATGTGCGTAAGTACTGTTCTGAACCAAAGCCAAAGAATATATATCTGCTTTCTTCTGTACAAAGGGTTAAGCCTATCTTTAGGTGCCTTTTTGTTGGTTTTGGGTTTGGGATTTTTTTGTTCTCAACAAAATTCTATGAACATTACAGAGACTCTAACAGCAGCATTAAAAAAAGTAAAATTAAAAAAAAAAACAAACCAGTTATTCAGATACTGTCCTGAAGAAATCCATCCAGAACATTCGTGTCATGTGAGCTACTTTGGCTGCTGAGTTTGTTTTTCATGAATTACTAAGATTTTCTTTGTTGCATGGTTTATGGAAGAAAAGACAGAATTGGCAAAAATAGCATGAAAGGAAAAAAAAATCTGCATCTTCAGATATTGTCTTAATAAGAAAGGGATGGCACATATACATTCAAATGCTTCAGATACAGCTCTCCATTGCTATTAGCTACATACTGATGGTAATACAACACACTGATGGTAATACAACATGGTAATTACAAGAGTAAAGACACAGAACAATCAGTCCAGAGATAGCAGAATTTAATCAAGAGACAGAAGACAGTGTTTTGGCAAAAGAATCTGTAAAGGTATGAAGCAGAGCAACTCAGGTTTGCATGAAGTTTCTTCAGAATTACAGCATCCATAGGATGTGAAATGTATCCCTGACCTGCTGCTCGCAACAAGAAGCACCATGTTGTTTACTTTTTTCATAATACAGTGAGTCACAATAAATATAAACATTAAACTTAGGCCACCCCATGGATCAGTTTCTGCAGCTAGTGCATCTATTTCTTTATATTTTTTAATTACCAACAATGTATTGAAGATATATCTAATAAGGCCCAAATAATCACCCACTACTTACAGAGTGTGATCTAAAAAAAGGCAGCAGATCATAGCTAAGCACACAGGAGTCAAGGAACCCATTTACTTCAGTTTATAAATTAACGTACGACTTGTAACCCTGAATCCATCCTGTTCTAAGGTGTTGGAAAGGAAACAGTATGGACTGTGGGTTCAAATCACTAGGTCTTGGGGAATGAAAAAGTATTTAAAAGCTTAGAACGGCTCAAATATCTTTTGCTGTTATCAGTGAGGTTTACCAGCAGCTCCTGATCCACGAAGTATGGCTTCTCTGCAGTTCCATCATTTGTTTCCATATCAATGGCAAAGCAAAGAAACATGGCATTTGCTGTCACTTCAAACACAGACAGAAAGCTGTGGGACATCAGGTAGGCAAAAAATCCAACCAGCAACAGAGGAACTACCCAAGCTTGCAACTCCCGGTGGTAGTTAAATGCCATCAATCCTCCAAAAACAGTAAAACATACAACAAACACCTGTAAAGGGTAGCAAGAGAGAAGGGCAGCCTCATTAAGCATGTAGAAATCTTCCTTAAAAAAAGCC
Organism: Pseudopipra pipra; assembly: GCF_036250125.1. Lineage (NCBI taxonomy): Eukaryota > Metazoa > Chordata > Aves > Passeriformes > Pipridae > Pseudopipra > Pseudopipra pipra. Next base: position 14,023,073 of record NC_087557.1, read on the forward strand.
AAATACCCCTCAAAACCCCTGAGGCAAATAGATTACAGCCAATATTTTAGCAGCACTTCTCAGCTGGGAGATAGCTAAGCAGTTTCCAGCATCACATAGTTGTCACACTTTTCAATTCCATGTGTAAATTCCATAGGGCAGAGTCAATCTTTTGCTATGTATCTACCAAAGACTTGTTGCAACGAAAACTGCAAGAGTGGCTCCAAGGACACTACTGTAATATGACTAAATAACTCTGCAAGGACTATGAAAAGGTTTAAATTCCTCAAACATTCTTCTCTCCTGAACTTTGTTTACTTTAACAAAGATAAACCTTATTTACTTTAGGTATATGAAAAGATAATCAAAACTGATTTTTCACTTCGTTCTTACCAAACAGTACTTTTCTTACTCTTACCTTTCCTAGAAATAGGAGAAAATCTCCAAAACAGCTAATGGATGCAAGTTTAGCAGAATTCCTTGCCAAAATACAGTCAGCATCCTTTGCTGATGTACAAAAATTAGTCCCATTTATGGCCGTAGTTGTGTATGCATGCTGAAATGAGATAAGATAATAATGCAGTGAGAGAGGAAAGACTTGTAATCTAGATTTTACTTCAGCAAAAGCCTTAAACTCTATTTGGAAAGAGTGACTTCATGAATATAAAGAGTTATGTTGCATAATACATCAATTTTATTTAAAGTTACTATAACAATTATGCTTCTAACTTTCAAGAGTTTTTCTACATAATTTCCACTATTAGCAAATGCTACAATAGTGACTAAATAAATTTCTGAACCCACCTTTATCAATTTTATTTTAAAATGCCGAAGTTCCCTACCCTAATTTTGTGAATGAATACGACACAACTACCACAAAACACCTGGAGTCACACTACCCAAACTTATTTGCTATCTTCAAGACTGCTGGCAAACTATGTAAGTGAAATAATGAAGTTATGTATTTATCAAGTCATTAAAAGTTGATGATTAAAAAGCTTTTATACATAGTGCTTTCAAACTATTTATATGCTACTGAAATTCAAGCTTATGGTTATAGCCATAAAATAAACCTTTTCATGAAAGATGAAACCAACTGTGGAAATTACTGGAAAAGAACAGCTGAAGGACCCTGGACTAGACCAGCGACTGTCAGGTCACAAGCCCAACCCCACTCTGAACTTCAAAAGACAGCAGGGGCACTCCCAGTTTTTCAATGTATGAAAAATTTTACATTTCCCTTTGTGGAAACTTGCCTGGACAGGTGGGGAGGATAGAATATTTACCTTCATGGACTTGATTATTTTCACATTTGTGCATAAATTGACATATATGTCCCATTTATGGAACTCCTCAACGAGGTTTGAAAAATTAAACTATGTCCAAAGTATCAGCTAAGAAAAGCAGAACTAACAATACTTGAAACATATGCTGGGTTTTACCAGCAATTCTTATGAGTAGTTTCCCTTTACTCAAAATATTAGAAGGCAGATAATGCCACAAAACCTTTAGTCACATCTGGTATAGTCAGTAAGAACCACAGCATGCAGCAGATTACTGTTCTGAAGCAATTGATACACCTCAACATGTGCTTGGTGCTTACATTACTTTCTGCTTCACCTGGAAGTGAAAAAAAACCAGCCCATAACTGGTTTGCTGAAAGTGAATTATACTGGCCTACTGAAAACACTTCCTGTTCAAAAACTGTTTTTTCTTACTTAAAATTCAAAATATAAAATAACTTCAGATATCTGAAGGCAAAGAAAATTTATTTCTGTAGAGTCCAGTTTTACCCCAGAGCAATTTCTGTAACATACTGTAGTGTAGCAAAGCTATATTGACATTATCTTAAACTATTACAGAGAAAGGAAGATACTAAATGCAAAGATTCTTTGTCTCTACTGTGGATATTATTTATTTTATATGAAAAAGACAATTTTTCTCTACTAGTAAGCAAAAAAGCAGTGACATTCTGAAAATATTGTACTTACATGGTAGCAAATACATCAATAGACGGAAAAAATATAAATAAAGGCCATGGATTTATTGTCTGCTCTAAGCAAAATCAGAGACTCCAATGAACTCTATAGAAACACATAGAGTATCTGCATAAAAATCTGTTTAAAAAGCAAGTTTGCTTAATTCCTAAATAGGAATTAAATGCTTTCTGTGCTAAGTTTCATTCATCCTGATGCTATTCCTTTCCCAGCAGAGTGCTGTCACACCATAACATCCCAGGATGTGGCAGCAGGAAGAGACCAGCCAGTGCCAGCCTCGCTGGCCCAGGACATGGGCAAAGGGGAGGTGGCCTCACCTCAAGTTCACTCTGTCTTCCATCTGTGACTGTCACTGAATATTTCAGACATGGGTACACTTATCTTTATAACATCCTGTGAGTTAAGTCTGTTTCATCATTCCCATTAAACAGACAGGGAACTGAGACATGAAGTTGAAAAGTGTTTTCTAAGTTTGTTTCTGTCCCTTAAGACCTAAATTCACAGAGCAGGTCCTCATTTGGTGAGGTCAGTATAAATTTTGCCAATAAATTAAACAGAGATTTTGTATTCATTTATGAATTGTTAAAAATGTGTTTTAAAAACCAAAAAGTTGAAAGTGCACATGCTCTTGTGCAAACATTGTTTCCAAACTTAAAATAAATACCCGTTTGTTTGCACTCTTGAAGTAGGCACTCTGGTATTCAAAGAATGTGCAATGAAAAGAATTTCTGATATTTATTAACTAGAACAGTTATCTTGGAAAGACTGAAAATAATGCTGGAGACTGTATACTACCTGCACAGGGATTTGTCACGTTACAAACCAGTTGATAAAAACTGGCATTTACAACAGTTACAGCTTAAACAAATCATGTAAGCATTAACAAATCATAATATTCAAGACACAAAGGCAGCCAGGTAATAATCCAACATTATAAGAGAGAGACAAAACTTAATGAACTGCTGAAGGCTACAAAACTAGTCAGACATAGGCAAAGCAAGAATATTACTAGCACAAGTTGAAGATTTAGCCAAGTCATCTCCACCTTTTTGCAAAGAAAACCCCAAAAACATTTCTGAGAAAAAAAAAAAATATTTGGAAGGTTTCTTGTTCAGCCTAGAGTCTTTTTCCATACACTTTCCTCACAATTCCCAAGTTTGTCATACAGACCCCATACTCTGGTCCCATCCAGCCACACAGAAATCTACACATTCTCACTAACAAAACATGACTAACAATTCAGCAAATGTATGTTTCCATGAAATTCAGTGTGGCACAGAAAGGAGCTCAAATGATTTCTCATCCTTACTCACCAGAGAACACCTAATACATATGAACTATTATCAATATTAGCAAATAATTTTGGACTTTGGAATAAAAAGCTTAGATATCCCATTAATTTTGCAATTGCAGGGTATGGACAACAATCTAATGCCTTTCAAATTAAAGATAGTTGAGAAGGCTAAGATGGTAGACCATGGTCAGTTAAGAACCTGCTAAAATTTAGAAACATGTTATTTGTGTTTTTCTACAGAATGCATTCTTTTTCCATGCACAAAAGCTTTAGTGGACTTGAAAATGTTTGAGAGAAGAGCAGCAGAAATGATCCAAAAGGTATGGAATGTCTTCTGTCTGGGGAACACCAGGCTCCCCTGTCTGGAAAAGAGATAACTGAAGGAGGATGCAGTAAGAGGGCTACAAACTCATGAGAAATGCAGAGAGGGTAGGTAGGGTTAGATGGATCACTGCTGCTTCCAGACAAAACCCAGGCAGGGGGAGAACCATATGAAGTAGTAGAAGCCAAATCTGAAAACAGATGGTATTTCTTCTCACTGTAAATCTGTAAACTGGGAACTGCTGGACAAAGGACGCTTTAGCTGCTAAAAGTTCGCATGAGCTCAAGGGAGACTGGGAAGTTCAGGGAAAAGGAATCAGCTGAGAGATATTAAACACACAGAAAACACTCAGCTCAAGAAGTCCCTAGGCTGAAAACAGATTCAGAAAGAGCACAGGGGCAGGGCAGTGTTCCCTTGTTCTATCTTAGCATTTACTCACAGCCACTGTTGGAGATGGGATACTGAGCTAGAAGGAGACTAAGTCTGATCCTTATATACATATTATAGCTATTATGTTTTTATCTTTCCTTTATGAATTGATATTTTACAATTGTAGTCTCTGATACGGTGACAAGCAAGCAATAAGAGCATCAATATCATATGATTGATCAGAAGGCATGGGAGATTGTGGGTCAGGAGCAGTCTTTATCCTTGCACCAGCAAGTTGGTCCTGTACCACCACCTCTCTGAAGAAAACAAGCTTCTTCTGGCTCTTCTGGGGCCTGGGAACTTGATACTGATTTCTCAGTGTCAGGATTAATAAATAAGGAATGTGAATGTTTATATATTTCCAAATACCACAGTATGCAAAAAAACCCTATTTAAAGATTATATCCTTCTGTGCCTCATAACACAGAATGTCAAAGGTCTTGGAAAAACTGACCGGCTAGTTTCATGAGAAAGGCACTGTGGCTCAGATCCAGGTCGTAAGTTCCCCAATTGTTGAGAATAATTGCTACTTTGTGTAACAGCTGAATTCAGTCCTCCATTCTAGGGCTTGCTTTCATAAAATGAGCTTGGGGAAGAGAGAATTGCCATAGCAACAGAACCTTCTTAAAAAAGAAGCAGGAGACATGCTGGTCTCACATCCCAGTTCAGCTTTTTCTGCTCTGCTGGTATTTTCAGCCTGATCTTATCTTGTTGCTGCCATCTCTCCTGGGGGCTGCCCTGGTTAGCTACACCCACTGCAGCACAGTGCAGCTCAGGCTGGACCTTTTTAAGTGTCTTAGCTTCCAAGTGTCACCGCTGCCAGTGGAGGCCCCTCAGAAAACAAAATCCAATGGTAGCAAGAGGCAATGACATTTCTGTGGCTGCTGTGCAACAGTTAATGACCCAGCGAGAAAGTTGGATCATGAGCTGGAAATGATAGGGCTTGGAAAGAGAGCAACGCAGGCCTGTGTGGCCCCACCGAAGAGATGAGGACATAAGACTGGAAGGGACTTCCAGCCACTCCAGTCCCTGGCTATTTCAGATTAGCACATTATACAAATCTTCTCTTAAGTGGAAAGCTCCCTCTTTAAACCACTTAGGACTTCTCCCTCTCCCAGCCCTTACATTTGGAGCTATCCCAGATGGTTGTCCCTCTGTCCTTAGCAACCTTCTTCCAAATTCCAGACAACATTCACTCATGAACAATTTACATCTAGTCATTTTTCTGCTGATATTGCCTGGCTCTTATCCCTCCCTACTTTCCCATAGATGCCAATGGGCTTGCTCTTACCCTTCATTTGTCGCAGGATATTCCAGTCCCTCCTGTGAAATAAGCCTGATCTCCTAACCAGCAACTTGTACAACAGCATTCATCCCTCTCTTTCCAGTGCATGTATTTCATCTCACACTTTCCAGGACTGACTCTGTCCTTTCTGCAGCCTTATTAACTAAAAGGCTATTGCCCTGTGGCTGACAAATACAGGGACAATATTCTCCTCCTCCATTTCCAACCAGTAAGCACACAACTAATACAGAAATGGTTATATTTGATTCTTCGGCTAATTTTCATCTGTAAGAAACCCTTCAATAACCTCCTCAATTTTTTCAAGCAGTCCAAAAAGCACAGCTCTCATTTATTTCCATTCCACATTAAATTTGCAGAAGAGAGAGGTATCAAAGTAAGAATTAGTCAGCACTGTTCAACTCTATCCCCTACATGGTTCATCCTACAGAGCAAGTAAAGACCTAAAGAATTTTATTTCCTGTTATCACATGCATAAAGCCTCTACAAGGAAAATAAACATATTTAAAATACAATTCCACTAAAGATTAACAAGTTATTCAACTGTATTTTCAAGAGGATTGAAAATTCAGCTCAATATCTAGAAGCAATTTTGCCAGTAACATTAAAATGCAGTATTGTTTTTGGGAGGAAAAAGAAGTACTTGATGGGGTGAGGCACAATGTGTTTGGCATGCAGAGGAGAACTGTGCTTACATTAGCATGCATGAGTTTTGGTCTTATCTAGGTGAATTCTCCACAAGACATTTAACTGCAATCTCCTGATAGGCTGCCATCCAAAGTTTAAGAGAAAACCAACTGCCATGGATATACAACCATTAGACAGACTTGCTCCTGATTTATTACACTAGACAGTTGCTAGCTCTCAGTCTGAGGGAAGGGTCTCAGGAGTAGCAAATGCAGGCTACACACTGCCGAATTCAGACACGGCTGCCACAGGGCCAGGAAGGCTACACTGCAAGTAACTGCACTGATGGAAACACAGAAACCACACACTGCTCAGCAGCTCCTTCAGAAACCCAGGCACTGCACTTTGGAGCGGCCCCTTTGCCAGCGGGCTGCAGATGAACACAAAGCAGACACAGAAATGCAAAACTATCCTGAAATAGTTGCACTGCTTAAAAAAATAAAAATCCCTGCAACAGGACTGTAAAGGGAAAGTATGTGAGTGCTTTGATGTATCAAAAGTTAAGACTGCCACTACAACTTCAGAAAGCAGGAGAGACACAGACCTTGTAGTTCTGAAACCACATTTAAAAAATGGTATATTCTTTTTACAGCAGAGAAATTTCAATAGCCTAGATTTTACTTGAGATGACTGGATATGTTTATCTGGAACATACTGAAGCCATCAGAGCCAGAAGATGAAAAATCTATGGTAATTCTGACAAGGGTTGGCAAACAGAACTGTCAAGTAAGGATAATGACTTTATATTCAGAAAGCACTTTTCAGCCACAGAACCCAGAGTGCTTTACAATTGTTACTAATGGATTATACACACACATGAATCACTTTGCCCATGACTGAAATGGAACAGCTTAAAGAGTGAACTGTTTAACAGCACATAGCAACACTACACCACAGTTTAGCACAGGATCCAGTTGCAAATTCAAGAGAAATTTAGGAAGGCAGAATGTAATTATCCGTATTGCAATCTGCACAGGACACTGGGCTTACATTACCCCTCCTCCAACAACCACCACTGGAAATACAGCAATTGTCAGCATCCAGTTCAGCACTGTCATAATGGGAAGATGACAGGGTAACTTTTTGGCCTGTTTCAGTTAACTGCCAAGAGAGCTGAACAGAAACTTAGCTGAGCCTGCACAGGATGAGTCACTTCAGGGACATATGCAACTATCAAAGTCAGTGTTAAATCCCACCTGCAAGATGACATTGCAGCCTGAGAAGTACTCTCTGATAACCTAACAGAGCTTGGTTCATTCTGCATGGGAAGAAAGAAGCTTGCACTCTATCACCAGGGTTACCTCCTCCAGCACCTGTTTGTCATCTGCAAGTTTCTCAGAGGGAAAACAAGGGACTCTGTTTAATCCTGATTAAACTTGTGAATGAAGGAGCAGAAAGAATTTAAATCACCTAAGCCGTGTAGCAACAGGTTGAAAAGAAAGTAGTGCAGAAGTGGTGGGATTTTTTTTTTTTTAGAGTTTCAGTTAATTATATGCTTATTACTATAGTGAAAGTAATACTAGAATAAAAGGCAAAAATATAGTAAGGAATGTTAATGTACACAATGATCTTTGGACCAACTTTTATAACAGCTGTTCCACATTTCAGTGATTTCAGCTCACACAAAAATCAAAATTTGAACTTAGAAATGTAGGTACAAGCAATTTCTTAACTCCTCCAAGTCTTACTCTCAAGTCCATGTTCAACATCTATGGGAAAATTAAAAGTTATTTCCAGAAGCTTTCACCAATCTTAGTAAGAGCTTTTAAGAGTTTACTACTTCTGTTAATCAAGCAATATGTCAAAGCTGCTTAAAACTGGAGATTTTTTTTTTCCTTTTTTTTTCCTCTCTTACATTTGGCCACAGATTTTACAAAACTAAAGATTAATATTTTCAATCTTAGTAAAAATATATTTTTTAATAAATAGGCTTGGACATATTCATTAAGGGGGAAGAAAAAACTAATTAGATACATGAATTACTCTATGAAATGAAATAATTTAAGACCAATGTTAGCCCTTCATACAGATAAAATTTCTATTAAAACCTATTCTTCTTCTCCAACCATTGCCAAAAAGGTATCCAAACAATTATCTGTTATATTTTGATCATTAGGTTAAAAATCACAACTCACATGAAAACACAAATTTGCCTACAAAAGATAAGAAACAGGATATCTTTTAAGGGAACAAGAGCTACAATACAGCCTTCTGAAACAAAAGGAAGAACATTACAGTAATTAATTGTTTTAACAAACACATAGCATACAACAGCTGGAGAAAGTAAATACTAGATGCTGGATATCTCTTTGAAAGGCAGGGAGCCAGGTCAAGGGGAAAGGGTAACTACAAATGGAAAGCCTGGAATCAAAATGAACTCTGATATTCCTCACCAAGTCAGTGACCATAAGACCTACCTAGAAAACGTAAGTCTGGAAAATTCATCAAAGATTTCACTGCACAAGTATTTAATCTAGGCTGAACTAAATTAAAAACTTTCTCTTCATAGCTGTCCAAGATCAAACTTATGCACGTACTTAAGAGGAGAAGTCAGACCCTTTATGAGAATTGTCTTGTTTACTTCACTACGGCCTTCAGCAATGAGAACAAAGAACTCAGCAGTCAGAGATTTAGGAATGGGCATGAACATCTGATTCCCTTTCACATTAAGAATATCACAGTCACCAGAGATAAAAAAAGGGGAATGACAAAGAGAAAAACCCATTATTTATAGTTATGTATATAAAGCTGGAACACATTTGGAGAAAAGGAAAAAATAAGTGCCTAGTATCAGAAAAATTGCTGCATGTCAGAAATCATCCTTTTCCAATAAAAACACTTTTTAGACAAGACTTCTAGGGTCATGGGTCATATTCCCAGGTATACTGATAATGGCAATCAGTCAGGAGCTCAAGTTTATTAAAGACTTAGAGGTAAAAAACACTGTATCTATTTCAAAGACACATCTCCAGGTGTTTTTCTTAATTCTTCGTTGCTTCTTTCCACCTGGACCCTCTGTGTTTCAGTGGTCTGTCTGGCACATCTCAACAAAATGTTGTCTTCTTACCTACAGAAATAGCAAGTGGCCCTCTGAAAGGGCTGTCTCAAGCTGTATTAAAAAGTTCTCTAAAATCTTGCACCTTGCATGTTTGTCAATTCCCCGTTTCTTTGCAACAAGTTCCATCTGCACTTGAAGGCTTTTTTGTTTCTTTAGTTTAGGTGCCTAGCTTGAAACTTTGGCCTGCATGCACTGGCTGTAGCCTTTTAGCCGTGTCACGGGGCTGGCACCCACACACAGCATCCAGACTAGGCTGAGTGACAGAGATGACAGATCATACCTGGTTAAAGGGTCTTAAGCAACTTTCATGGCAGCAAAACCAGCAGAAACAGCACTTGAACAGGCACTTTGTGTTCTTCTGCAATAAAATGAAATGATTGGTTACTGGACACATAATTAGGCTCAAACAAAACCGCCATTTTAGAAAAAACTTGCTTTACAGGTGTCTGACCCTTCTAATAAAATGTTCACTTAGGCAGCAGATATTTCCATTAGGATTATAAGAACTGTTTTTAATTCAGACCCTTCGGTATTAATGACTGATGAGCTGTACGCATTTTTTTCTTCCAGTGGATGGAAGATTCTTCTCTGGGAAAAGAAAATAAGTGCTGCAAGCAGCTTTGTGAGCTAACAGCTGCTTGGAGAACAAAACAGGCAGGCAAGTCAGTAACCCTTACAGTACTTTGCAGGGATCAGGGAGTTCACTGACATATTTTGAACTTTTTTGTTTATCAAAAAACCCTCGCAGTTCTGAAGTGACTGGTACCCTAATGAACAAAAAAAAGCATGGGTAGAAGGCCTTATATGCACATATATGTGTTTTGACTCAGAGCATACATACATTTTTCAGGACAGGAAGAAAAAGCTTGTAGAACAGACTATTCTTAAACCATTGATCTATATTAATTTCATACTAGAAACAGAGCAATAAAGCTCACTGTTTTTCTTGTGTTCCTGTACCCCCATCACATCATGAGCTCAGAACTGTTCATCACAATGATGCAAGACAAGAAAAAGACATCTTGGTAGCCATGGTAGCCTTACAAATTTAACTGGCTGTTTTTCTTAACAAAAGGAAATTCAGTTCAGGGATATTTGAGTCTTTTTAACTTTCTTTTTCAAGGGATCAGAATCTTTTTGTCTTAATTTGGAAAGCAGAGATCTTCCAGTCACTACGGGAAAACTCAGATCCCAACAACTCTCGCTGTTTGTGCAGAAATCACAAACCTCCCAACTTTTCCCAAAAAGGTTCATGAAAATATTCCAGGAATAAATCCTTTAAAATGGTGACTGTACATGAAAACTCCTGACAGAGAAATACTTTACTCTTGCCATGTATTGCTGGACAAATGGTTGTACTAGAACTGTATTATCTCAGTAAGTACTGTTTGTTAAAAGCCTAGAGCAAGGGACTCCAACTACAATCTCCTCTCTGACTGCTTCAAGACTACTGTGGAGAAACTATCTGTAAATTTACCTGCAGACCCCTGACTTTTCCTCTGTTCACAGAGAACAGCAGGATTTTTTGCAAGGGTGGTGAAGCCTGGGTGAGTTCTACAAGAATGCAGCATCACTTCTCCAGCCTTCAGTTCCACTGCTCTGGCCCTCTATGGAAAGGGCCTCAATGAAAGGAACCACAGTCTGTCCTTTCCCCCATGAGAAGGGATAAGGTTACTCTTGGGGGGATCCTTCTGTGGACTGAGGACAAGAGCTGGCCACAGCACTTTCTAGCCTCTTCAGCAGCAGTTACAGCTACGGGTCATGTAACATCCTCAGCTGAATGCTTGGGAACTGGACCAAAAGGAGCCTGTAGCACATTGCTGCAGACACAAATCATCTTTCTTTGCTAATTAAATCTACAGTTATTCAGATTACAAAACGACGCACCCAGTAAATCCACTTATTCTGCTTTCTCTAAGAGCAGAATTCTAAGTCATCCCACCTATCATCTTTATACAAAGTTCTTAGTTTACACAACTCACCAAGTTTTAGAACCAAAACTTTCATAAGACATAAACCCAGACACTTGCACATCCACATCTTTCTATCTTATTAAAAGGAGCATGAGAGACCTCTCATCCTTGCCAAAGTGCCAGAATGAAGTACAGTGATATGTTTCCAGCAGAAGATAACAGATGTGACAATGCATGAAAGGTAAAAAGAAGGAAAAAACATTCAAAACGGCCCAGCTATATGTTTTATATATCTTAAAAGATGTGTTTTGGATACTACACAATTCTCAGGAATAGTTCTTATTTCATATATTCTTTCTATAAATTCATATTACAAAGTAGATGAAATATTTTCTATAACAGATCTTATATCCAACAATATTCTTACATTTGCTTTTTAAAAATTTATGATGCAAAATATTTTTAATAGAGCATTCTGCCAATTTTTTTCCTTTATTCTTCATAAAAACCTTACATATAAAGACTAAGTAAAGGGTGGTTTAAATGTTGGTATTTTATGCTTTTAAAATATCTGAGTTGAGAGAAAAAAGGAAGCACTGATATCTGAGATGAGAGGGGAAAAAAGCTTTCTTAATGAAGAAAACAGGATAAAATATAAAATCCATGTAATATCATCCAGTTTTAAGCAAGAAATATATTCCTCACTTTTTCTCCCCCGTGATCTCACCTGTTAATTACTATTTTAATAGTGTTTCAGAAGTATATACCTACCTTTTGTTTTAGGATATTATAAAGGAACAAAAGAACAATCCTTGGTATTCTCAGTACTGTGATTAGAAATGAGCCCTTGACAGCAGTTCCTAGATGGTAGCAAAAGAGAACTGATATGGAAGACAGGACTGGGTGAGGTGGTGGGCTATTTTTATTTCTAGAAAAGAAAAGCAAACAATTTAGAAATGGTTTAGAAACTTATTTAAGAAGATAAGCATTGTGTCTTTTCAGTATGTCAAAATTTTAAGGAATAAGCTGTTATCTCCTTTCCTACTTGAGCTACTCCAGTTTTTCTATTGACTTCATCTCAGTGTTCACCTTAGTAAAAAAAAAAAAACCAACACCGAAGTTTAAAAGTTCCATTGGATTAGTTTAGTTCTTAAGCAATGACTTGTTTCCTGTAATGGAAAAATATCTAGGAAAAAAAACTACAATGGAAAATACAGAAGTGAATAATATCTGAGAGTACTCCTTGAACACCTCTCTCCAGTTTCTGTCACTTCTCTTATTTGCTGCAATCTTTCATTTGACTGTTGTTTCTGCAAGATTTTTGTCTGAGGGAATGAATCCACCATTTCTTGCTTAGAGGTAAAATTAAAACTAGAAAAAAATTACAAGTTCTCAAATATAAAATTGAGAGCTGCTATCTACTTTTATAGTTGCAATTTGGCCAAATTTTGTTTTACATTTTGTTCAAATGATGATTTTTTTTTGTTTGTTCTCACTCAACAGGATTTCTTTTAAAAGGGAATACACACACACACAAAGGAATATTGTACTATATGGTTAGATTTATAATTTAGACTAAAAATTTGTACTATTAGTGCAAAATAACCTGCATTATTTTGGAGAAATAATGTCTCTGCCAAAATCAAAAACCAAAGACAAAAAAAATGGCCTGAATACAAGTTTTATTTTCTTGGTTCCTTTATAAAGCTCACTTTAATGTCAGTCACTTACAGACAGTAGTATAACACAGCTCTCAAGAATTTACATAAAACCTAGGAAATCAACTTAAAGACATTCCCTTACTCCTTTAAAAACTGTTTCATAGGATTAAAAAAAAAACCCACACTGATCAATATTCATCTATAAAGCAACTCAAGCAATTGGCCCAACACTGAAAAATTTACTTAGGCAACAGAACCAGCAGCAGTTTGGCTAAAGATCAGACCTCATATCACAAATAAGAAGCCCTGTGTTCAGAAGTGATTCCTTCAAAATCTTTGTTTTCTTGAAAAAATAAATGGTTTTCACAGGAAACTAACAAATTAAAAGACACTAATAAAATGCTAAAAAGCTCTAAAATTATACTTTTATTAAATCCTCACTTCAGTAAGGATTTATATTATACACACTATATCAAGATAGGTATTATAGTTCTGCAAGAATCCTGAAGGTATCACTGCAGTTCATTCAAAACTTCAAATATTTTGCAGCTGAGAAGTTGTATTTAAATATGTGAATATACCACATTATTTTAAATAGGAAATTCCAGAAAAGCAGTTGCTGTATTTATTATTTTTGATCTTACAACTAGGGGAACAGCTTAGGGGATAGTGGAATTTTATACTGAATAAGGCAGTTTGGTTGGGTTTTTTTAAGTCATCAGGTTTCTCTGTTAGGAACACATATATTGCAATATGGATGAGTTATTCTATTCATATTGAACCACTGTTTCTTTCTCCCCCATACACCACTTTACATATGACACTCAGTTTGATCTTGGAATACAACACAACTGGTGATGCTTCTGACTCTAAACAAGCTCAATATTAGTTCAATCATCCACCTACTCCTGTTACCCCTAAGGCTGAAGTTTCACCCACCTTTGTACATGTCTGCAATCCTGAAGTGACTTTGGCACAAGCATAGTCAGCCATATGCATGAATTTTGTAGGCAGTTCATATTATACAGTGAATTCTGTGCACATGAAATCCACTGCATGCACACAGGTTATCAGGGAAAACTATTATAAGACTGAGTAGGGCCACAGCTTTCTTTTCCTCTTTGTTATTTCTATTTTATATTACCAAGAGATTGTTTGATTTACATGGAACACTACTATTCCAGTATCCTGTGGACCTGTATTCAATACCAGTTTATCTTTTAATAATTTTCTTTCTTCAGTACTGCCAATTGTCTTATTTTCTTGTGAGCTCTGTGACACTCAATATTTTTTTAATGCTAAGTTCCTTGAATCAGATGATCACACATGCATCTTGGCTTTCATTTTAAAAACATTGGTTTTGTGAGAAGAAAAAATGTAATCTTGACACACCCAACAGACACAGGCATTTGAAAGGGGGAGGAGAAAGGGCATTTCTTTAAAATCTTGTCCTCTTCAGAGCTATGTTTACAGTCCTCTTCACTCATGCCTCACCTGTTTCAAAGACTGCCTAAAAAAAGCTTTAGCATAAAATACTTTGAAAGTGTTAAGGAATGAATCTTATCTTCCTGAAGTAAATGTGAAGCTCAATTTTTAAACAAATACAATAAATTACAAGATTTGTAGTAAAAGAGACATTATCAGACTAACAAAGAACACACCGACTGTATGTCCATCTGCCCTTTTATCTGATCTCAAAAACACCTGGGACAGGTCTGACTATATACATGCTGATGGCTCTTTTAGGTCAAGTATGTAAGTAGGGCAAAAAGTGTCCATAAATATTGCAGATATAATTGAAGAGGGAAGAGGAAGCCTTTAAAAATTTGGTTCTAGTTCAACTCTCTATGACTTTGGTGCCAATCCATAAACTTTCATTTCTGACTTACTGGGAGATGTGTGTATTTGGAAGTTGTGCTACTGAACACTTCAGAATGTGAATCCTGCAAATGCTTATAGACTTCCTTAATTTCAAACCTGTGCACTGACATACTGGAGTTACTAAATAAGCTCAAACATGGACAGGACAGTGATGCCTGTGACATGGATCAAGTTACCATATCACCTTCCTTTAATCCCAGAAAAGGGAAAAAAACCTTCTCCCTGAAAGGTAATTACACACAAAACACCTAAGCACACCAAGATGAAAATAAAACCTTCATGTAAAACACTAGTAGTAACAAAGAAGGTTTTTTAAAATACTGAGCCCTTTTCACAAGCTGTAAAAAGTAATCGTTAAGAAAAGAATTCTATTCATTTTAACAGATTAATAAAATCTTTCATGTATTCATGTTTCATCTAACATAAAAGAAGGCAAAATCTATTTTCATTCATGGTAGTACCAGTCAAACACATGTAACCTGCAAAGGCAATCCCAACTAGAGCGACCCTCAGCCCTCCCCATTTGCAGTGGCACTGTGGCTGTTGGCCATGCAGCACATTGCTGTGTGTGCTCTGGAAGGAGATTTCCGCAGGGAAAGGCCACGCCATTTCCTCAGAGCACTTACAAGCAAAGAAGAAAGCCTCTCTGTAAGATACCATAAACAAACTCTTATGACATGCCTTTATGATGCTGCCCCAGGGAATACATTAAAAACACACAGCAGACAAGCTCAGAATTGCTGGAACAGCTCGAGATAACCCTTGCCCTTGATGGTGTGAGTGCTCCTGCAGCTAACCATCCCCTCCCCATTCCTGCGCTGCTCTGCGTCTCTGCAGATCCATACTGGCAGCCTGAAGACCAGGAAAAGGGATTACCACCACAGAAAAATTGCATTTTCTTCCAAACACAACTCTCTCAACACAGTACATGTCACCTGGCAAGCAAGAGGAGAGCTCAGTGGTAGAGGTACAAAATGATTTCAATACAATTGGAGCAGGAACCTTCTGTACTCGACAGCCAGTTCCTGCAGCAGTAAAAAATAGCTGGAAAGCGGAAGTCCCTGACAGAGCAGTAAATGTCATCACAGCAGTTTCTACAGGTGCTTCCCTGCTCTGTGTGAACAAGATATGGACAGTGCCTTTGCCTTGGGGATTTATATGGGATTTATATGGGGATTTATGTACCAAAATGCACTGCAGCACACAGCCCAGGAACTCAGCAGAACTACTTGACTTTCCTGTCCTTTCTCAAGCCAGTTTAAATGAATCTTTAGTGCCCCAGCATTCAGCTGCTAAAGCTGAGGTTCCTCCATGTGCTTACAAGAAAAGAGCAGCCCACTATCCACAGCAGCTCAACCATGCAAGTTCCTTGCATTTAGAGCTTCAATAGGAAAAAAGGAGATGACATCAGAAATGCAAGTCCCTCCCTTTTCAGGTGCTATCATGCCATGTAAAACAGTAAAGTGAGACTATGTCACTCTACAGATCTCAACTTTTTAAAAAGCAACACTGTAGGTTTTGCTCTTTTACCTAAGCACCAGTTCAGTGGCACGGCTGTTGGCTGTGTAGAGAATCCAGTCAGGGACAGGCTCCCAAAACGGTGTTAAACATTGTCCTGCCTTGGCTTTTTGGATGGGATGGTAAAACATTGCTTAAAACAGTGGTGGACACTGGCTTTTACCAGTCTTCCAGCCCTGCTACTTTGGCTGGAACAGCATGGCTGTTGGCTGCTGCAGGAAAACTTTATGGAGCCACTCCTGCAGACAGAGCCTGCACTGATGTCTCTGCTGTGCTGAGAGGAACACACCATTTGGAGGCAGCAGGCCTCTTGATCAGGCACTGAAACATCCAGGGATACATCCTGACCATCAGCAGAAAGCTGCTTCCTAAGTTTTGGAGAAGCCTAAAGCCTCCCTTCCCAACTGCCCAGCCAGATGGTCCTGGGCAGCTGCCGCCAGTGCTGCAGGGTCCCCAAGTCCTCTCCTGCCAGGCTCCCCATCTCACTCTCACGTTACCTTCCTCCAAGGTTAATTTTTTAACAAATTGACATTATTGACATATTCCTCTAATACAAAATAAAAATGCCTTAAATGCCAGAGTTTTTCACAGATCAGAAAATCTCATCACTGGGCACAGAAGTACAGAGCAATGAGGATGTGAGAGCTCATAAAATACTTATGAGGGAAAATGTTATCAGGCTACTGCTCTCTTCATTGTCAAACAATTCAACCACATATCGTGAGATTTAAATCTTCCCCTGCAACGAGTGCATGAAACCAATTCAATTTCGTTTTACTTTTACTCATTTCCTCCACATTTACATTCCAGGGCAGTATAAAATTAAAGGAAGCTAGTTTACACATCTTTGAACACTTAACAGTGGTGTTAAAGCATTTATAGTTAACTGAAAATAACTGCACAGAATGAAAAAAAGAGTAATAGACCAGGCAGTTATGCAGTAAGAATAAAGGAAAACCCAGAGCAGGGATGAACACTTACAAAAAGGTCAATGCCTATGAATACATGAAATTGCCAATTACCATGGCTTCTCATTTGGAGCTAATGCAGTCTCCTGAAAGAGGGTCAAATGCAGCCTATGCCTTCCGAATGGTAATTCCACCGGAGTCAACTCGGCTCTAATGGCTTATAGGAAGGCTCAGTTTGGCCCAATATCTCCAGAGGTACGGGTGAGTCACATTATTATCATGCATATTGTAAAATCTAACTCAAGATCTTGCAACAAGCAACATTATTTTATGGTAAATTGGATTTCAGATATTGACATAAATTGTGATCTATTTGAGACTATTTTTCCTTGAAAAAGATTGAAAGTAAATGCTGGAAAATCCCCAAAACTATCCAGGGGTAATTCTGCACTCACCTGTTGAAATAACAAGTCACCACGGCCCCAGCAATCACCATTTGCTGACAGGCAAGAATGAATTCACTAGTCCAGATAAGGCCAACGAAATGATACCATGCCATGTAGCAAATTCCAGATAGAGCTCTGTATTCTACTTGTCCTCCTGAAGTAGATTGTGCAGTACCTGAAGTTGGGATCATACCATTGTATTATTATAACATACCAGACAAGGGGAGGGAAGTACATGTAAGTGCTTCTGTATCCTTTCTCTTAACTTCCCTTTAATAAAATTAAAAAAAAAAATCAGATGATATTACAGAGTTAGAGAGATAATGTTTTTTAATTCAAATTGAATTTTGTAAAAACTCTTACAAAAAGCAAAAGATTGCATTTAAATTGGGATTAAGACAGCTGCCATTAAAGTCAAGAGGACAGCTACAAATTAGTGAAGGTTTTTGAGAAGAGATTACTCAAGATTTGAGGAATCAAATAGTTCAGAAGTAAATGAAATCTTAATTTTCTTCATTCAAATTTGAAATAAATTCATGTTTATGAAATGCTTTAGGTTTTTTTCTGTAAGAAGCAAAAGAGAGAGACTGCAGAAAAGTGTTAACAATGCATGACGTACTGTTGCAACAAAACAAAACAAATATTTTAATTGCTATTACTAGTTAGAACCATGGCCACTAGTTTTCTCTTCTCTATACTTTGAAATCTTTGTGCAAAATACAGGCACATAGACATGGCTGCTCTGAGAGGGGGGGAAAAAAAAGCAGACATCTCTATGGTAGTATATGCTCCTGTATCCAGGAACATTGACAAATTCACTTATTCAAGCTAAAAAATGTTGCTTCCACTTCTGTTACTAACTAAGAATTTATTCCATATTCAGTACATGGCTTTTCATGAAAGGAGGGGGCAACTCAGATTACTCAGCAATCAGACCTTTCTCTGTGCAATCCTATTTATGGCATTTGACTCTGTAGGCTAGTCAGGGGATAATGGCATTAGGACATTTGGTTCTCGTGAAAGTTCTCTATGCCTATAACATGATTTTTTTAAATTTATTTAGCAAGCCTTAAGTTTATTAACCTGAAGGAGAATCATGTTCACCAAATAAAACAGTCTCTGGAGGTGAATAGTTTCTTATTCAAACTCCACGAAAGAAATAACAAAGTGAGACATAGAATTGGCTATTACTGCTAGAACAACAATAAAGCTTAAGCTTTAATACTTCATGTATTCATTTGGTAGACTTGGCAGTGTTATGTTTACAGCTGGACTCAATGATCTTAAAAGGTCTTTTCCAACATAAATGATTCCATGATTCTCTGTTCTCTCACAGGACAACACACCACCTTCAAGTTCAAAACTACACGTACAAAGCTATCCATGAAATAGTTCACTTCTGGCCTATTTTTCTATAGCCACAGACTACTTACTTGGGAATAACTAAAAGTAGAAACAATAAAGACTTGTTTCAGCAACACTATCAGGTATAGATGAGCTTTGTAAGTTTTCAGAACCAAAGTCTATTTGTCTGTAAATAATGAAAAATATTAATCTACTCCATAGTAACACTGCAACATTACTTTAAAGTGCTTTGAGAGGATAAAAAAAAAAGTTACATGGGTGCATAAATACAGACATATGTTCTAGATATTTTCTTTTCAAGAGGTTAACAATTTTAGCTGAACAGGTAAGCTCTTTACAGTGCTGTATGGTTGGTCATTCGCAGAAATAGTGTTGCTTCCATTATATTCAAATGTATTTTAAGCCTGCGAAGTGCAAGATACTTGATGGTTTGAAAAAGCTACTACTCGGATCTCTTCTCACAAACTCTTCACCATTCCTCCCCATCCCGTGCCTCCCTGGTTTTAAGCTTGTAAAAGCTTTTTTTTTTTTTTTTAAGGAGAATTTTTGAGGATACAATTATTTACTGAAGTAATTAAAATAAGTTAGGCGCTATATAATTCTGAATTCGAGGGATTTTTAATTTCCCTTACTTCTTCCAGAGGCTCTAGACTGCCTTTTCCAGCAGCACACACAAGTAGCCAAACATGCTCACTACCCACAGCCTCTAGCCCTTACTGAGGAACTTCAGCAAATCATAGGTCAGTGAGATACTAAGTGTCCTATCACTCCATTTTAATGCAAAGACACTATGCCATTTGGTAGCAGAATTAAGCACATTTTTCCACCACACAATCCACCTGAACCTTTCTTTTCCAAAACAGGCCTTTTCAGTCTTCATTTCAGTGGTTTTGTCATGAAGATTGACAAATGTTCATATGGTAAACTAGTTCTGTTTGCTTTTTACCAGCCTACTGAAATAACCACCTGCAATAACAACAGTAATGGCTTTGTCTCTTCTGGCCAACCTTATACATGTGTATGTTCACAGTGCTGTGCTCCCCTCCACAGAAATCAGGCACAGCCACCTGGGAGTTCACGTTTGATCACTTTGCTGTCTAGGTATAGTAAACTGGTTTTGTTACTTCACAGAAATCTGCTTATCAATGTAAACGGATGGATTCCCTGTCTTCTGGGCCTACCAGACATGCATAATTTTGTCAACAAAACTATATGCAATGCTATTTTTGTATGTCAGTAGCTCAGATAAACTTTAAAGCTATCCTAGATACCCTGTCGAGAAAATGATATGCCATTTTCCTCAGTACTGCACTGTGATCTATCTGTTCACACAAACTAAACTTTTTCAACAAAGCCTTGAAGTATGGTTTAATCTGTCAACAGAATATTTTTCTCCAGCTACATAATCACAAATCTTTCTGGTGTGCTATACACTCTTAGTGATAACACTAACAAGTCAGTAAAGAACTGAAGTCCCTACAGCTGAATCACTAAATCTGGAAACCTCTGATCAGTACAAGTGTTGGTCTGCTGCAAATACTTCAAAAGAAATGATGTTAACAAAGCAAACAGGCACAAGTGTTTGCAGCAGAACTCAGGAGAGTTTCTCCTCTGACTCCACAGGCCGGTGCTGTGCTGCTATGGCAGCCAGCAGAGCAATGTCAGGATACAACAGTGGGCACATGCAGTTCCATCAGCTACATTTTGATACCTCCAGACTTATTACAGATGTTGTTACTCAGCAACTGCTGCTGCTGCTGCAAGGTTTTGCTGACGCCTGCAGCAGCAGGCTGTTGTAAGAGACAAAAATTCCTGGGAAGTCTAGTCTAGCGATTTCCTTATCAGAAACAAAGAGCCACTGACAAAAAAGTAGTGAGAGCCTGTTTATCAGTTCCTGTTAACATGAAAATATGATGCGCCCCTCCCACTGCTAAGTGAGGAAAGGTTCTGGCATCACACACTGAATCTTCATGCTTCCTGCAACAGAATTTGTTGTATTATTTTGTTTAGCGCTTTTCCATGTAGAGGTATTTACAGCTAAGCTAGCTGGCTGTAATTGCAATGTCAAGGCTCCTGCAGGAAATACATTTTTATTGCTGGTTTTGCTACTGCACAGCTTTATGTGGCAGTTTTACTGCTCACTTGCCTGTAGAATGCACCTTCATTACACAAAAATCTCACACCACTTTCTCATCCGATATTACACACACACTATGCCATGTGGACCTCACAGCTCCTGCATACTGCAAAGTCAAAAGATGTGCTCTCCTGTGCCACATGGCCACTTCAAGTTCTGCAGTGAAATACCCACAAATTAACAAACAATAAAACTCAATAACCCTAAGACATATCAGCTTTTCCAAAGCACAGCTGAATTCCATTCCTAGCCAGCTAATGGTTCTAACTGGTGCCACTGCTTGTGGTCTCATGAAGTCTTGGCATTTCTCCTAGTTTTCTAGGCCTGGAATCCACTCAGTCTCTGCTGCTCTTACAGATTCTGAATTACCACGGTACTCAAGCAGGTGCCTATCTTAAAATACATAAGTAGTCCCGCTGATTTTAATAGGATTATCCATGTGTTTCAAATGAGTCATGTGCATAAGTACCTTTCAATTGCAGGCTATAGTTTTCTATGGCTCCCAAGAAGTTAGTTTTTTTCTCACAGTAACACTAACTTTTGGAGGGGGTGTAAATAAGGTAGCTGTGTGGTCCCATAATGATCAGGTGCACCACAGCTGAAACAAGCATCAAGTGCTCCAGAATGGTTAAGATGCAGAGGTACTATAAATATAATATAACTAGTGAAGATTCAAGGAAAATAATAAGAACAGGTGCAGCACAGCAGCAAGCCAATTTCATTTACCCATCACTCTGTATTACACAGAAGACTAGTGTTTTTGTAAACATTTCATTTTTTCAGCTTTCTTTGTATATTTGCATTTAAAATACAGTCTAGATAGCCCCAGAAAATATGTAGGTCAGAAGAAAAACTCAAAGTGTCAAAACCAAGAAAATCACCACCTGTATTTTACAAACTGAATCCTGGATAGGCAACTATTTGTCAATGAAAAAAACAAATTGCTCTGTAAGAGAAAGCATATCTTTGAAGACCTTCAGAGAAGTACTCTCAACTGGTGCAAAAAGTCCCCAAAACTCAAAAGAAAAAGAAATTTCTCTTATTTACAGGACAATTGTGGAAAACAAATAATGCAGAGCTGTTCTGCCAATGCATTAAGCATACAGTACTGTATGTATTTATTGTTACAGGATATGTAAGTACTAGTCATCCTAGAACAGCAGAACAATCCCCAACAAGCTATTTTACAGTGAGCAGCTACAACAGCCAGCATTTCAGAGGACTCATATTTGGCTTGAAAACTTGAAATACAATCTAAAGGAATATTCTCAATATCAAATCTAATTTACTTTGCATTTGTCCAAGTTTTGAATTACAATACAAATCTGAGGTAAGAGTAAGGGACTGGAAATCCAAACAGCTATCTTGCTGACATCGACCTTCTGTCACCTGTATAAATCTTCTCAACCTGAGGGTTGGATCAAACACTCCATCACTCCCTGCCCGAGTTATTGAAACGCTCAAATGGCCTTTGTTTGCCGGGAGGAGTTTCCCACCCCTGTGACCAGAGCCGCTGTGCACAGCCGCGCAGGGGGAGGAACACCCTTCCCGCACTGCTCGAGCGGCACCCGGCGGGCACGGGCGCTCCTGCAGGGCATTCCATGGCACGGGAACACCTCCGCCCCCGGACCTGGCCAAGGCTCAGAGTGCACTTGGGTAACAACAGCCACCACTCGGCATAGCCAGCTTAACAAAAGGAATAACTATCAGCAGAAAAAGTGGAATAAATAAAATCGAGTTTTAACCAGAAAAATAATCGAATACACGGAGTGGCATTTTTCTATCTGCATTCAACACTTACGTTGTAACTTAGAATTGATTTGGATTATTTATCAAATGCACATTCTTTTCTAGCTATTAACATGCTGTTAACAGAAAAATCTTATAAGGACTGACAATTACACTAGAAATATCCTGCCAAAATATCTCAGTCAAAACATGTTTTACTAGATTGCTAATAAAAGCAATATGTTGACAATTAAGTGCCTGAAAATGACCTTCCCTTCTTATTCTAAATCTGCAAGAAGTCAATTCTTTAAAAACTGAAACTTTACTATCACTCTACTGTGCAGCAAGCTTAATCTGCCCTCTCTATTACACTGTTTGTACAGTTTTTTGTTTTCACTAGAAACATCAGCATTCCTATTAAGCTAGGGAGAAGTCAAAGAAATACCTTTGAGTCAAGAGTTGTGTGCTGCACTATGAATGTAACAGCAGGTCATAAACTGTTTGAATCCTACTCTCCAAGCAGGCAGAGGGGGAAAAAAATAAAAAATTGAATGAAAATGACTAGCAGGAAACAGAGAATATAACCAATGAAGGAAAATGGCACAACACGGAAAAAGCATAAAAAACCTCTCAAAGGCAGTTTTCATTGGGTTTTATTTCCCTGTGAATACATGCAGAATTTGCTTTTGGATATAACGTGCAAGTCGCTATTTTCCTGAAAAGTCTGTAAAAGCATCTAGGAAATACCCAACTGGTTCCCCATCCTGCTCTTATCATCAATCTATTTCTGTCACGTGAGCTAAAATATTTCTACTCTTCTAATGATTTCTATATTTCCAAAAGCTTTTGAAGACAACAGACTCAGCTGTTATTTTCTAAATTTACATATAATAAGGGCAAGCTTTACATCCTTGTGTGTGCATATTAAGAGTAAGCCAGGTTGACTTAGCATCAAGGATGTAATATTTCCTCTAATGGTTCTTGTTAATGATATATTTAGAAAATCTGTGTTATAATTATTTTATTTACCTGTTGCTAAATTTACTATAGTTAATGGCTTTCTTAAATTGTATCTGATCCAAGCAGGTGCATGAATGAACAGTTGGTTGATACCTCAGGAGATGCTCCTTTCTACAAAGGACTAGTCAGAAGCAGTGATAAGGTATCACACAAGGCCAGTTTCAAAATTACTGCTGCCTGGCTGATCTGTGCATAAATGGTATGAGGATTTTCCAGAAAAGCTAACAACCACACAGAGCTATGTGCAGCACACAATGCTGCTTCTGTAATGGGAAGATCCAGCTCAAAAGGTATCCATGACACCTAAATCAAAGTGCATCAGCTTGACTATTTAGTCAGGAGGAACAACTCACAAAGAGACTGCAGGTTGGACTTCTGGCTGTGCTAGGTCTGACCCTTTTGCAGGATAAACAGATTATCAGCCAGCCAACTGCTTCAAGCAGCCATTTCTGACAGACAAGAGCTACTCAGAAAAAGGCAGCAGAAACAGAAACTTGCAAACCTGCATGAGTCTCCAATGAAAGATGGAGAGAAACAGATCCCAGTCCAGCCTAAGCAATGATTGAGTGATTTGCAATGTCAGCAGGGACTCAGACAGATTCTCATGTTACAAGTCAATTGGCTCTTCTATAGAGCCAGAATTAACAGGGTGAGATGAGATGGAAGCTGTTGTGATAGGAGTGAGCACAGCCAGCTTTGTCAAATGGGCTCAGCTATAGAAAGGCTGGAGGCTTTTCTGGCCCAGCAGGAATCTGTAAGCCTGTACAGAGAAGTTACTGCAGCTCTTATATCAAGGGGTGGTGGAAACAAAACAAAGACACAGAAGCATTTGAACAGTTAGGCTGCATTTGGTTTTCCACACAGAAATCACTGTCAACTTTCAAAAAAGAGAAAATCCATGAACAATAGTGTCTATCCACACAATTCTTCAGTCAGCTCCAGCCCAAAGGACAACAATTGGCTCCTAACAGTGGCCCTAGAAATTTAAAATGAAAAAATACCAACCCCCAAATCATAATGCTTTCCATGTACAAAGGCTGATGCCTTTGTACATGGCATCATGTACATGTACATGGCATGTGGAGTTATCCCCACAGCTACGCAGAGTTTAGCTTCACTACTTTGGGTGATGTTGCACAGAAGGACAACCTCTCCTTCACTTGGGTGGCATGATGCTGGGCCAAGGCAGCATCCAAATTACCCTGGTTCAATCAGGGACAGATCTTACAGTGGTATATGCCTCAGTAATACAATCACCATACTAAAAATCTGTTCTTGTGGATCTTTCATAGTGGATGATTCTTTCCACCTCCCTTAGAACTGCAAGAACCTCTGGATTAATCCAAATTCTGTTGCGCTACTCTAAATAACAATAGCAGTTGTTACTGCTCAGAAGCAACATTCTACCTCTGACAATTCAATGCTGTTCACCTCCTCTGACTATAAACATTCGCATTTCATAACAACTGCACTAAAATCTGTCTCCTTCCTCCAGCTACTTTCTCCATTTAAATACACCAAATTTAATAGATTGTATCTACAACAATCTATTCATAAATTAACTGAGAAAGAACAAAACGAAGGTCTACATACAGAAGCAAAATGGCAATGTAGAAGACTCCAAAAAGTTGGAAATAAAATAAAATTAACAAGTAACTCAGCTGTGTAAATGCTAGCCCACATTTTGTACACTAACACCAAGAGGTCCCACATTTCAGAACTGAACTTAGGAAATGTACAGCACTCAGTCAAAAACATGGAAAGCATATACTTACCCGCAGTTCCTAAGCTAAGTAGTACAGCAACCCAAAATACCCAGAACACAACAAGAATCAGAAAGGTCCAGAGTGGTTGGAACAGGAGGAAAGGAATTCTGCCAATGATTTTACCAACAATTCGAAAGAGCTGCACAGTGAACCGAAGCCTCTTTCTTAGTACAAATATAAGGGAAAGCAGAACAACCTGTTAGAAGAAATAAAAAGACAAATTGTTGGGAGTTTTATCTTAAGAAAATTATCCGAGTGGAATCAGAGGGGCCAAATGTGGGATCGGGGGATACAGATTTCACAAAGACACAACAGCAAGGCATTTTACACAATCTTACTGCACATTGGAAAATCCTCCTGAGACACTGCCTATATTCTCAAAGAGACTGTGGATTAAAATCTGTTTTTCTGACATAATTGCTACTGGTTTTTTTAAAACAAAATAATATTCAAAATTTTGATTAATCTCATGGAAAGCTCATAACTTACAGAGGATATGTAAAAAAAAAAATCTGATCTGTGACACATTTATATTTGTCACTGTAAATTGTCAGACTATTCATACCTGGTGAATTCCAGTCTATGGATCCTACTCTTCTTCAAGGAAACAGAACAATCATTTTGACAAATGTCTCATGAATTGCAAATTGACTGTATCCTCACACTGAGCAATGTCTCCTTTAATATTGCAACACCAGAGTTAAAAAAATCACTTTAAAAGCTGCAAGCCACATTTAAATTTTCTGTTGTAAAACAAGATCAGTGAGAGAAAAACAGAATTTAACCCCACAATTTGAGGTCTAGACACTGCTGCCTGTGTTTCACTGCCCCTTTCATTGTCTAAAAGAGCTGCCAGCCCTTTCTCCTACTGACAGGGTAGGCTGAATCCACAGATCTCACGTTCATACTGAGCCAGTGCTTTTCTGTTCACTCAACATGATTCTCCAGTGAGCTGATGCAGAGAAAAATAGGGATGGAACACAATTCTTGCATTTTTACACCACTAATGCTAATGTTGTTATATAGGTTTGAAATGTGGTAGAGCCTTGTGCTGACAAACAAGTTTCACAACAAAGATTTTTTTATGGTTTTGGCAGGGGTGTTGGAACTAGACAATCTTTAAGGTCCCTCCTAACCCAAACCATTCTACAATTTCATGATTATATTTAAATGCATATAAGCAGATCTTAGAATTTATTCTCATTTGCAAATCTGAATGGAATGAGGAATTATTTTTACTGCTGCAGAACTGCTGTAGTTCGAGTTTTCAAGTTAGAGACTGCCATTGCTTAGGATAAAATGCTACTTACGGTAACTATTGTTGAGAAGATAGCATATCCAAGTAGAAACTTCACATTTTCTTTTTCTGTTTCCAACTCAGTGCTGGGATCGTTCCTGTAGTCATAATAGAGCCACCAGAGAACACCTGAGACAACTGAGCAGACAAGAGCAGCATGAAGGTGGGCAGTGCTCCCCAGGCTGCAGCACGTTGCTGGTGGTGCCTGCCTGGCCTCCCTCCTCAGCCCTTCTGCCTACCCCGGCTCAGCTCTGAAATGCTGTCACTCAGCAAAGAGAGGCACAGCATCCGTGATCACAGAGAAAATTCACATGATGGTCTGTCAGTCTGAGGTAAAACCGTAGCAGAACATTGGGTTTTTTGCAGTTATCCTGCAGCTCAGGCATGTAATTTCATCATGGAGATACAAAGCTAACTTTCATGGAATAATAAGCTTTAGCTGGATGCATTCCTATACCTCTCCCTTTCTAAAGCAGGCAGCACAAAGCCTCACTAAACATTCTTAGAAACAGTAGCATTTTCATAACTGCATTCATCTGCAAAAGAAATGGTGCTCCCAGACATCTATAAAAACAATAAACATCACCATCATCCCAACACTCAGCAGCTGGAACAGCACAGCCAGATCTTGGCACCAAAAAGCAGCCAGGCCTCAGCTTGGAAATGGCTATGGTGAGCTGAAGGTTACTGAGGATGGCCATGGAGAAAAAGCATAGCTGTTTGTTCAGCTGCCTCTCCTTCAGTTCAGTGAGGTGATCCATTTAACTAAGCATATGCTAAACAGTAGATATACTTACACAGCAACCCAAATACAACCAGTGCAATCAAAGTATGGACCAGAAGTGTCCGAATGAATCTGAAGGCTAAAACCAGTATAAAAGAGAAGGCTGAAAAATATACAAAGGAAGTTTAATATGAGTGTTACAACCCATTTAACCCTTTTTTACTTTAAATATAAATTTCAGGTTCTTGCAGAACTTGGGCTTTTATTTTTAAACAGTGGTCTCAAAAGCAACAGCATTTACTAAAGCTGGCAACCTTTTTAACATTTAAAACACACATTTTAACATTTAAAATTCCAGTTACCTGGAACTTAACTAATAAGGAACTTATAGCTGATATATTTAACAATGGGAAATAGATTTTCAATTGCATTTTGTATAAGATTTAAGTTCAAATGTTCATGCTGACATAATTTTTTCCATCAACAATTTCTTACAGTACCCTGAAATGAGGTGTATGGGCATATCATGGAACACAGAATCTGATATTTCATCAAGCTGAATTTCACCAGTCTATTAAATGCCTCCGGATAAAACACAAACACTCTTTCTTAAAAACAACTCTGCCCAGAAAATGTGAAAAAAACCCACTTTTAAGTTAAACATATAAAGTTAATAGGAACGTTTGAAATCCCACCTTTTAATTGAATATCATTATTCACTGTTTATAACCTTACCTAGTGCGAGGACACTCAGTCCTATCACAGTATCTCTTCCTGCCAATATTCCACTCAGAATTCGGTGAAAAACATCCATTTCATTAACCATACTTATTAAGACAGATGCATATTTGGAATAGCATTCAGGATTTTGTGGAACACATCGATTAAATAATGGAAAGGATTTACTGGAAGGTTAAAAACAAAAATGGCAAAAAAATTAATTACTGGACAAACAGTTTCAAATCCACAGAGATCCATTCCGTCATGCTCCACAGAGAGTGCTGTTAGAAATGGTAGTTTTATGTTTCATCTGCAAAATAAACTCCTAATAACATCACGCCTGCTTCACTGTATCAGAACAGATCCACTCGAGATCAGTCTGGAGAAAAAAAGATTTATTATCTCAATCACCATCAGCACGTAGCTCCTATCCCCATTCTAGTCTGGCTTCACTTCCTTTGCTCCCATGTGTTTATATAAAACCTAAATTTATGCTAATATAGCCATAACCTATGTTATTATAGATAGTTCTAGATCACAAACACTTTGTATTGTTTTTATGATATATAAGCATTCTAAAAGCCACATCAAAACAATGTTTGTAAGATACAACTAACACCCCAAATATTTATGTATAAAATTATTTTGCACTCCCAGACAAGCTTCTTGTACATATTTATTGTCCCACTTTGGCAATGCTGCACTACAACGGTCAAAGACAAATTAATACCTAAAAAGGAGAGGTCAAGTCATCAGCAATTAAAAACTACTCTGACTAGCTTTGCTTCTGCAATGAAATATTACTGTGCAAGATTAATAACTTTGCTGAGTTTCCTGACAAAAAAAAATAGCCTAGAAAGTTGAAGAAATAAGTAAAACATGCCATATTTTTTCATCAATTTACACGCTCTCCTTTGATCCACAGTATGTAATGTTTTTATGTGTCTCCTGCTCTCTTCTGTTCTCTTTGTTCTTCAATTTTCTCTTGTTCAGAGCAGATGACTTAGCTCTGCAAACATGGAGATTCCAATTCTTTGCTGTATTTTCACAGCACAGTGGAAATAAAAATCATGGGTTTAAGAATTTTGCCTCACAAATGCCAAATTATAAAGACAGCACCATCCATAGACCTGTGCTTCAAGCTAGCTGGCTATGAAATTATTCTGATGGAAATTTCTGTGCTCAGGATAAGCAGCAAGGCCCAAGATCACAGTCCCTCTTCCTTGGCATTGAAGAAAAGAGTGAAAGTCTGTGCAGGAGGTAAGTTGTTCCTCATATGGAGTGCTTTACTCCTGATTTGGAAAGGAAAACACGCTAAAGGGTGGAGGAATGGAGGGAATGCAGTCCTTGTTTATTCCGTGGGACAGGACACTGGCATGTTCACAGGCACATATGAAACATGTACAAAAATAAATAAACAAAGCAAAACCATCCTGACTATAAAGCATCAAGTCAAATACCAAATGTAAGGAAATAATCTCTAAGAAGCTGTTCAAACTCAAGGATGTTGTAAAGCACCCTGTAATTCTTACCTTGGTGGAACTGGCAGTGTGGGACACAGCTGAGCTGCCTTTGAATTTTGCGTGTAACTGGAAACATTCAGGTTGTAAATGCAAAGAAAAGAACCTAAAAAAGGGAGGGGGAGGGAAGGAGAAGAAAAACAAAAAAGGTAATTTATTATTAGTAAAAGTTTTAGAGAAAAACACATTATCAATGAAGTTTTCTTTATACTTCTGGTTTGATCCCTTAGCAGGCCATAATCATTCCTGATATTCCAGAGGGAATGTAAATAACAAATTAGTTGGGTGAATCTAAAGCAACCTCTGCAGATTCTTTTGCCTTCTAGACTTAACTATAGTTGCCACTTATCTTCCTGGAGAGCAGGCACACTGTTTATTCCACAATGCCATACTTGGCTATTAATTCTTGCTCATTAGGATAACAGAAAAATCTAAAATGACAGAAGCTACAGTAGAACTAGGCCTCTCATAAATTAGAATAGAATATATATATATCCAGAAACATGTTCTGGGCTCCAATCAAAATATTACCAGGTACTCTGCTAGTAATACTCTGCTCCATTATACAACACTTCTGGGTAAGAAAGGCTGGATACATCCAAGCCATTCAAAATACAACACTTCCCTCTCCCTTGAAGTAAACATGCAAACAGTAATTATATTTAGTTACACTGAAAATACTTATCTAATATCACAGGTGTTTATAGCTTTCTGGACACACTAAATGATGTCAAACTACCCCAAAATTAAATTAAAACAAATGTTGTCTATTTAAATAGCAACCCCTGCCAAACAAAACAACAAAGAATAGAATACTGACTTCCAGTAAAAATAGTCACTCATACTCAAATGGTCTGCAGTTTACACATACTCCACAAAATAAAGGTTAGGCTACAGATTATTTTATTTACATGCTGGACATGCCTCTCTTGCACAACAGCTACTTCTGACATCAAATTCATCCTGAACAGCAGAATCAAATACAATTCCTAGGCATGTCTTGGTTTTCGCTGGGAAGTGAGTGGCTGCATGGTACTTAGTTGCCATCTGGGGTTGAACCACAACAAGGTGAAATAGCAAACCTTGGGATCTAAAGTGGATGAAACCACTTGTTTAAACCCCTGGAAATTAATAATTCCACCATAATTTTAATTCTGTTTAAAAGAACTGATTGGACAAGTTTCTGAAATAGCAAATGAACTCTGTTCTTCTACTGGCACCCCCACCAAACTTCACTAGTTCATTCTCAGCAGCCAGTTTCCTGCTGTGTAGTCCCAGCAATCTGCAGGAATTAATCAACAGCTTTCGAATTTGCATAAGAGAGCTGTAACATTTCTAGAAACTATGAAATAAAGCAGAAACAAGACATTTTATTTTCTGTGGTCATGAACTTTTCAGGAAATTAATGGTAAGATATGACTCCCTAGTGTAGGAAACATAAGAATAACAAAGTGAAAGCTGTTCAGATGTTCTACAGATACACTAAGGTATTCATATTCCCTGTAGCACACCATTATTCCTTGCAAAACTCTGAAGGTCTTCCAAAGAGTTGAGTTGCTCTCGTGGACAACTAGACACGCACAGGCAAAGTGAACTGATTTTGTGGCTTTGCATTTCCAGGTTGCATAAATTCAGAAAGAACACATACCTAGAAAGAAAAAAAGATCCTCTTTTCAAAAAACAAGCTTTCTGAGGTTTATAGGTTTAAATTCTGAGCCTTCTTTCCATCTTTTTAAACTGCTACAAAGCAAATGAAACTTTTTCCACATCCAATCAAAAAAACGGGGCTCGAAGTCACAAATTAGGAAGCAATGTGAGAATATGCTACATTTTTGTACTTCATATTATGTTCTTATATGGGATCAGAAGCTGACAAGATGGGTGCCATTCTACAAGGACTCAAAGGAGTTAGTGGAATGACTGGGAACTTCAACATGCAACTTTCTTAAGTACAAAGATTTGCTGTATAGAATGACTGCCTCTTTGGCTGAAGTTCCATTTAGGATCCTCTTTAAGAAGGTGACAGCATAAAGTATAACTATGTAGCACATCTTCAAATTCTATCTAAACTTTTTAATTTCACTCACCATTTTGCACCATTCCCACTTTTTTCTTGTCTTTCAACATAACGATGTACCGACACACGCATACGCTTGACAAGTAGAAAATATGTACCTTATTAAGTTCTCAAATGTTTGATTTATTTAGACATTACCTGATGTACTTACTTTTTATTAGTCATGTCCTGTCCAGAAAGCGGTGCCCCTTTTACAGGAGCATTCTTCCTACCACATACGTTCCCAAAGCTGTCATATCCAAGCACAAGTCTTTCTGCAGCACCAGCCATCACAGCATAGCCAGTTATAAACATCTGTTAAAATATTTTTTAACATGAAATCATGCTATGATAGCTTTTCTTTTCCATTCAATAAATACCCCTTTTAAGCCATACATTTTTGTCTTGTGGATGCAAACAGTCCAACTTAAAATTCACCCTCTGCACAAGGCCAGACCAAGTCAGATGGACAGGTTTAGCCCTATTGCTTCCTTAGAGCTTTCCTTCATCTATTGTTGAAAGTATATAAATTAAGCAGAGTAACACAGGACAAGAAAGATAGGGGTCCTGATTAAAATAAGAGGAAAGCATTAGTAAGGTGCTAGACACAGTCTCTACTGAAGTTCATGTATGTCACTAGGCAAGATTCCTCAAATGGTGATTTTTCATGTGCTCACTGCATCTTGTTTTACAGGGTGACCTTCAGGACACACCTGGTCAGTATATCTGCAGAAATGTTGAGCCCTTGAAGCTGCTAGTGAATTTAATCACAGGTGTTTTTAAAAACAAAGTATAATCAAAATGCAGGTTACCTGAAATTTCAGGAAGAGACAACCTTTAACACATGAAAAACTTGGAGAGAGACATACTGTGCACTTGGGTGACACTGCCCTGACGTTTTAGTTGTTTTGCTCTCAGATCAAAGTTCCAGTAGATCAGCTCCATGTAAACCCCAGGGGCAACTAAGCACTTCTGTTGGCCAAGTAGCAGCAGTCCTTAGTCAATATGAAACACCTAGTCTAGGAATGCAGCTTAAACCTTCCTGTACCCCATGAGGGCCAAAACAATCCTGGGAAGGAACCTTTCCAAGTGCCAAAAATCAGCAATTCTTCTGTGAAGCTGATGAAGTCCTGAGCACTACTTTACCCAAAGGCTTACTAACAGCACTCTAGCTATTGAAGGACTGGGTGATTCAATGTTCTCCTCTGTCTCATGGGGTGCAAACCACATTTCACATGCACCAAGGACAATACACTGACCTCTGGGGCTACATGCCAGCTGCTGGCAGCAGCAAAACTTCTCAGTCCCACATTAACTACAACTAGTTTGCATGGATATGGAAGAAATTCTTTACAGAGAGGGTAATCAGGCATTGGAATGGGCTGCCCAGGGAAGTGGTGGATTCTCCATGCCTGGAGGTTTTTAAGATGAGACTGGATGTGGCACTTAGTGCCATGGTTTAGTAACCACGGCGGTGCTGGATCAAGGGTTGGACTTGATGATCTCAGAGGTCCTTTCCAACCTGGCTGATTCTATGATTCCATGAATACTGGCTGTGCTGGAGACAGATTGCACATATCAGATCCAGCACAACTGCTTTCTTCCTTAAGGTTTAGAGCTTTATTTGTTTTTCTAATTTTAACACTCGTGACTAAAGATGGGATCTGGGCAAAAACTGAGTCTCATACACAAAGATGTCAGTATGTACTTCCTTACTCCCCAGGGTAGTCTCATTTTTGCTTATAGTAGACTCTTATTTTACAGTCTAACTAGTTCAGTAATTTTTTTAAATCATGACTACATATTAATGTCTCAATATGGACATCTTTGTAGATGACATACTACTTCTGGATGTGATTTTTTACAATAACAAAATATTTCCAGATCCACTTTGTTTACATAAAAAGGATTTGTTAATAATTAAATTGTTCTCAGCAGGAAAAGGAGAAATGAGCTGGCACAGTAACTCAACTGAAATATGCTTTCAGAAAAATTCTGGTATTCCTTCTAAAGATGGACATTACAGATCCAGTGGGTACAGGTGAATTTTTTTTTTAAAGTGCAGAATGGTGAATACAAGCCATAAATACTAGTAAGTAATAGATATCTGTATGACTGCTGGAGGCGTGTGTCTACATGGCAGTGATAAGCACTTCCACAGAGCTATTACTGTAGTTTCATTTTTTTTCATTGTGTGAACAAATTAGCATCATTAAATCTTTTAAAATATTTTAAAAAGAAGATCAAACACAAGAAAACAAATACATGTATGCAATAAGCTATTTCACAGAAACTGAGCAATAAAAACAGTGAGAGAAAACAAAGATTGGAAATATTTACCATCTGCCAGGTTTCATTTTGGGCATTTCCTACACTGATCAAAGCATCAAGTATTAAAAAACCCTATCCTGCTCACAAAGTTCAGCCTCCATTTATGCAGCCTTCAAAATGTGTAGGTATAATTCTGCATTAGCTTCCATTAACAGAGTTACTAGGAATGGAATTAAACAGTGTGTTTACGAAAATCCTGAGTAGACTCGGACATATCACAAAAAAAACCCACAAACTTTCACACTTGAGAAAGACAAAGCCTGTTCCCAAAAGCTTGTATGCTGTTCTAAGCACAGGTCAGATAGTGACTTAATGTAGTATCAGATGGACATGTTGCAAGATAACAAGACTACAATGTATGAAATAAGTAGACATAAGAACCCAGTCAGAGCCCAGACTGATTTACAAAAAGAGAATTCTAATCCGGCCCCATGTATACATAGTATCTAAACCATATGGGCAGTACTTAAAACTGTCTGTATGAAAGACACGACAATAAAGCACTGCACCACTGCAAAGGTCAGATCTGTGCCAGTGCAATCCTGCGACCTGTGCCCATCACAATTTCAGTTTAGATTTAGTATAACACTATGCTGAACTCCATGAACTTTAGATCTGATTTTTTTCTTTCAGAAAAATGCGTGCTTACCAAACCAGCCCAGAAAAGACAGAAGAGGAGCAGCCAGAGAGTGTCTGTGCACTTTCTGTAAATGACTGGTCTCCATTCCTGTAGTTCAGAAGCGCTATCTCCAGAGTCCTAATATGAAAGAAAAGCCAAAAAAAGGTACAAAACAAACTTCCTGCGAAATTAAATCAAGTTCCAAAGGGCGGAGATTTCAGAAGGAGCATAACCTCGCACTTTAAGCGCCGAACACCTGGCAGCTCTCCTCCCGCAGCTGCTGCGCAGCTCGCCCATAGCGCGGTGCGCCGCCCCCGGCCCGTACCCAGCCCCGCACCGCCCGGGGCAGGGCGGGCCCCGCCGCGGGCCTCGCTCTTTCTCTCCGCCCCCGCCGCTGCCCCGGCCCCTCTCCGGCCCCGCGCCCACCTGCCCTCGGCCCCCGCGCCGCTCCATGGCCCCGCTGGCCGGGCGGGCCCGGCGCGCAGCCGGCTCGGCGGGGAGGCGCTGCCCAGGGCTGGGCACCAGCGCCGCGGGGCCGGGCCGGGCCGGGCGGCGGCACCTCCGGCGGCCCCACCCGCCGCTGTGGCCGGGCACCGCCAGCCCCGGCCCGGCCGCTCCTCCCGGGCGGGCCCGCGGCGGGGCCGCTGCGCCGGCGGGAGGGAGCGGCATTGGCGCCCGCGGCTCGGGCGCTCCCTCAGCCGAGCTCCCGGAACAGCGCTCGGGGCACCGTCACCCCGGGGGTCCCGGCCAGAAGGACGGGGCCGCCTGCAGCTGCTCTGCAGCCGCAGGTTTACACATGGCCCCCGGCCAGGGTGGGAAGTTTATGTTTCACAGTGAATTAGCTTCTTTCTGGGAATAACTGAAGATTTGTTATTGCCAGCACAAAATGGGGGCTGTTCGTGGTGTAAAGCCCGCTGATACTGGGACCCACTTGGCTGTTCTGGCTGCATTATCGATATACAGTCAGTCAGAGATCCTTTTCAGCCTCTCTTTGTTGTTTGTACAGTTTTACACTGACAGACTATGTTAGGCTATAATTACCTCTCATCGATGTCCATGTGAATTTCGCGTGCACAGGAATAACCTGTAATAACAGCAATAACACTGACTTAGGTCAATGCTTGTAACTTTAATGGCCAAGGAATGCAGAAATTATTAGCCACTTTTAATATGTTTTCTCACTGCTGTGCATTTTTATTTACATGTTTGCTAAATTCAGCTCAATAACCTAGAAAAAATTACTAATTGAAAGGATATTAAAAGCACGGTTTTGTCTTCTTGCTGACAGTCAGTGGAAAAAAATGTCCTCCTTACGAAGTAACGCAACATCTGCAACTGCAGTAAAATTGAATTAAATTGAATATATTTTGCAAAACTATTTAAGAATTGGTCCATCCTGTATAGGAGACAGGGCACTAGGCTGGTTTTGCTTAGGGGGAAAAAAAAAAAGAACATATTCCAATTCTTCAGAGAAAATGCAGAGTGAAACCTTGGTGACAAACTAGCATAGATAGAAGTAAATTGGTAATATCACAGGCTGGATTTAAAAGAAGAATGAATCTTTGCCCCCGAATCTTTCTAGTCTGACTGCAAATAACTACATTTTCCTGAAAAGTTAACTCATGCAATGTTTTTGAAATTGACATTTTAACTGACTTAACAGAACTCAGTACAATTCTGATTTAAATTTACACATGCTCCCTTCACAAGAAGTGGTTCTGACAAAATGGCAGGAAAGATTTCTAAAAACTCTGTCTTAAAAAGGGTTTATTAAATCATTTAGTTTCCAGCCAGCTCATAGTTCTTGTCTTTATCAGCATTCTGTCTTCTAATGCTCATTATTCATCAATTTGTTGAGAGTTTTCATAATTTGTGTGACAATTAGAATAAAATTCTAAAACTGAAAAGGTAGTTCTGTGCTTTTAGAGCCTAAATAGAGAGAATAACTCTTCTTTCAAATTGTGCTATTGCCCTTTAAAAATACGTGGTAAAAGCCATTTTCCCTTGAAATACACGTGAAGTTTCACGTGAAATTTAACCTTTTTTTTTTTAACAGGAGAAGTTCAATATTTTGCTTATATCAAGAAAAATAACCAAAATTATTAATAACCTTTAACCTAGACACAAGGAGTATTCTGAGAGAGAATCACTAGCTGATTAAGAAAATCATTTAAAAAGAACAATGTCGATGATGAAGTCAGATATTAGAATCTGATGACTTGCTGTCATCACATGCTAATATTAGCTTTTGTTGTTGATCTGGCACTTTTTGAATGATCCTCCTTAAGTTTTGCATTACATTCCTACTGTGAATATAGGAAAGGAGCAAGTGGAACAAATATTTTTTGATAAAATCCAGATTCCAAACAAATTGAGTTCATGTAAATACACCAGAATCAGCAGTAAGGCCTGATTTTACCAAGCAATATCAATCATAATTCTTGTATTTCTTCAACTAGCCTAGGAAAAGTTATCTAATAAATGACAGAAAATAGCTCACGATTACAATAGGATTTTTTTTTTAATTTTAAGTTAAATATTTTAATTGTTGTAAGTTTTTTGGTTTTTTCCCCTGAATTTCAAACATGATCAAATAAAACATTTATTCCACTCAGCAGCAAATGAGTACTTTTCTCGTGTGTCACTAGGTGGGGCTCCGCTCCCTGTTTCGAGCCACAGCACACGCAGCACTCGGGGTGGGTGCGCAGAGGCTGCTGCTGTTGTTAGCCAGTAGTCACAAATGAGGACATGCTCCAGTTGAAGAAAGTACCAGGAAGCAAGGCTCTGATCGGATAACGGATCCAAACGTCCACATCCAAAAACGTAATACCAAAAACTCTTGCTTGTTTTTTTTTTTCCAATTCTGCGAGGTTTTGCCCACATTGCCAAGATCAATTTTAAACTTTGTGTCTTACCACTTTCACAGGATAGAGCCTGGTTCTGCAGCTGAGTCGCTCAAGCAATTGGTGAGGAGCAGGGAGTTCTAGAACTGACATTTTGTAGAGTTGATTCAGTTTAATCTGAAATAGAAATGAGGTAAAAATGAGTTCTGAAAAAAAAAAGAATGCTGGATTACAAAATTAATTACTCAGCCATAAAGTTGTATACTGGCTTGTGCTCTCTCTCTATGGTGAGAAGC
Organism: Pseudopipra pipra; assembly: GCF_036250125.1. Lineage (NCBI taxonomy): Eukaryota > Metazoa > Chordata > Aves > Passeriformes > Pipridae > Pseudopipra > Pseudopipra pipra. Next base: position 14,060,891 of record NC_087557.1, read on the forward strand.
CCAGGCTGGTGCCTTTGGTCTCAGTCTCCTGGTCTACATACACAAGATGCTGACTTCTAATATGGTTCATTCTTGTATCCAACTACAGCCACTGATGAGGGTCCACGTTCACTCGTAAGTCGTCACTGACCTTTCAAGTATGTAATGTTTCTTGTAAAGGAAAAAAAATTATTTACAATCCTGGAGTACCCAGGAACTCATAGCGATTTAATTGTGTTTTAAGACATTAACCATTCAACCTGCTTAGTGTGTTGTGATGGGGCAACCACAACAAAGGAGATTAACATTTACACATTCAACACTAGTTATAGTTTTTAGAAGTGTTATAGTTTTTTTACGTGTTAACCATCTTCAGACGTCTATCAGCATCAGCAACAGAAATACTGCAGCAGTGAAACGTCATGGGCATTTTTCTCTGGTTTTTATTCTTTGTTTTTCATGAAGTCACACAGAACATACAGAAGAAGATCAAACATGAACTCAAGCTTCCTGACTCCAAGCCTCTACTTTAATCACAAAGTTCTTATTATTTCTTATGAGCGTGGTGTTTGTTCACTGAGAATGAATCCTGATGCTGTCTGCACTTAGGGCTCAACTTTCTTACCAAGAAAGTTACCTGGCTAAAACTGGGGCAGGAATGTGGATTGGGAGAGGAAGGTATTAAATGAAAGCATGACAGTTCCTTGCTAGACTGGTTAAGTGAGATGACTGCCCCTATCTGTATCCCCTTGTGGGTCAGACAAGGAACAGAGACCAATTACTTTAATAGCAGGACGCAGCAACTGAGAAACTCAAAAGAAAACATTTTCTGCCTAATTAGAGAAGCTGCAGCTGAGCATAATTTCCATCACACTCAAATGATCTTGCTTATGTACAATAACTTAGCAGGCAGGCACTGTTATCCATATGTAGCTACGCTCTTGGAACATCCTGAACTGAAACACCCAGAAACTGAACATGATGCCACCTATTATGCTCAAGCTGTTAGTCAGGTTCGCATTCTGAGACCTGGTATTTATGACCTCATCTCACTTCAACAATTCAGTCTGAAATTTCTCATGGCAGGTGCTGAAGATTTTTGGAAAACATCGGCACAAATTATTCAGTCATTTTTAAGAATGAAATTAGAGAAGCAGACATTATGGTACCCCTTCTTGGGTAGTAGTAAAGAAATTCTTACACATTACTTGGATCAGAGGTTTTTAATGGACAGAGAAAAAGAAATACTTTCTGCTTTTCCTCATGTCTGAGAAACTTTGTCCTTGTTTACCCAAATCACTGTGATAAATCACAGTGTATGGTCAGATAACTTGCTGAGCTTCATAGCTAAAGACTCTGTAGATGGTGTCTGCATGATGTACTCCCAGGCCTGACTGAGACAGTTTGGACAACTCTGAAATGTGCCTCTCACCTGCCACATACTTTCACTTCAGTGGGTGTTCTGATGGTGAGCAGGCACAATGGACAAAGAAGGATCCTGAGATGAATGTGAAGAAAAAGGAGAAAAAGCTATTGCCATTAAACAGATTCCTGGAGTTAATAAAGAATACCTTGGTTGATAAGGAAAGCAGTGCCTAGTAGCTCTGAGAAGGATTAGGGGATTCATAAAGGTCAGCATCATGAAAGCATTTACCCTAATGCTGTAGACAGTGGGCCATTAGGCCTCTGTTGAGCCAGAGGCTCTGTTACTCTGGTAACAGACTGGAAGCCAGGACTGGCTCAGCAAAGACCCTAGAAACAGAAGTCTTAAAGTAAAATGGAAGAACTGGGTAAATAGGGGAATGGCAGCCAGAGAGAGGGAGATGGAGAGAGGACTGGCTGGTGAGGGACAGCATGCAGGATTCAAGGGAAGGGTGGGACTGGATGTGAATGAGACTGAGAGCCAGTAGGAAATGGGTGAAGATTGAACAAAGAAGGAATCTGAGAACTAAGGGCAATTAAAATTGATATAGGGAGGCATACAACTGGCATGGGAAGAAGAGGGTAGATCAGAAAAGCGTGAAAGCTATGTGGAGATTAAACAAGCAATAATACAAGTCCTGATGGTACATAAGACTGTGGGGAACAATCAAAAGAATCTGGGTCTGCTACCACTCCCTTTCACAAGCAGAGTATCACCTTTCCTCTGTTAGCAAATATCTGCAATGTTGACCTGAAAGTGCCCTGTCAGGCCTGACTAACAACTCAAATCACCCTGCCAGATTTCTGATCAGCCTGCTAGCTGTCAGTTACTCCACTGGATCCACTGGCAGACATCTGTCCTGTGTATCCAGGGAATCTAATCCTTCTGATGACTTGAGTTAATTTCTGTATGATGTTCCATGTTAGCTTTTCTGTTTGGTTATCTAGAAAATCCCACCTGATAATATATTTACGACTGGAATGTTTAAATACTCTGTTATACATATAATGATGAAATTGCATGAAAGATAAAGTAAACAATTTTTTCTCCTAGTAATTTGAAGATTTTTGAGATGCTCCACTTCTCAGCCTTAAAAGTAATTTGAATTAAAAAAATTAATAACCAATTAATAAGCTAGTTATTTCCAGCTTCTAATTAACAATAATCCCACGTTCTTCTGGATGTCTCCTGTGCATTTTTATTTCAGGATAATGATTATTGAGTAGATTATCCAGGGGTCTAGAAGAATAGAGTGTGCACATCTCATTGCCAACCTCTATAGTTTTAGGTTACTACTGGTAATGACCACCCCTCCTGTGATTTACCAAACATATGAATCATTCAAGGAAGGAGCATAATGCCACAAAGTTAATTTGTTCCACTTTCCGCACAAGCAAGCAGAGATTTGCACAAAGAGCCCTTTCATCCCTGTCAATACACAAGCTAGAGCACAACCCGACCCTAGGAAAGTGTTTGCCAAGTTGAACCTTTTAATAAACTTTGGAGGTGACTTATTTCAAGCTTTTAGAATAGAGCAAAAGGATCAATGTTTCAGGATCACATGTTACTTTACATACTAAGCCAGACAAGAAACAACACTAGAGCTGTACCTTTGTGGGATGTCAGGATTACAGTGTACTTAGGGTTCTGGCTGGTAAATGGCATGGGCAGCACAAGATAAAAGAGCTTGAATTGGAACTATATCTGTAGTTTAGGACTTTTATGTCTCTCTCTGGTCCAAAGAGTAGACATGCCAGTATATCTGAGTGCCTCAATATAGAGGACAGAGAAATAATATTGCTCTACACAACACTGCCCCCAAAAACAGGGAAGGGAATTGCTTGAGTTGCAGAGAAATTGAAAAGTAAATTATATGGATTTACAAGATTGGAGAAGGGTGGCTTGTTCTCTGAACTATGTAAATAAAAAAAGGGTGGAAGACATTCTTGAGAGCAGCAAAGAAAATTGAATAACCTAGGATAAACCCAAATCAAACAAGGTTGCAAAAGGCACCGAGTTGAACCACACGAAGTCTGTAGAACTATCTGTAACCTAAACAGCCAGGTCTGGTTCTGAATGAAAAGGATGAGAGGTTTTCACTAATTGGTGGAGACTGGGGCAGTGTTTTTTATCAACACTAAGATAAGCAGCAGAATCATTACAAGGACTAGAGGGAAGTCTTTTCTGCCACCACGAGATGATTCATTGATATTTACATTAATAGAATCAGCAACTGAGTGCCAGTGAGAAATAATCATGTTGAATCCAGAGAGACAGCTGGGACTGTAGGCTCGGTGTTAGGCCCTTTCAAAGTGCTGTGACTGCAGAAGGAGCGGCTGCCCCACACATTTCCCACTTGATGTCACTCTCGGGCAGTTCTGTCAGTCTGTCCACAGCAGCTCCAAATGGCAAAATAAAGAGCATGGCTTTGATACAGTATCTTCTGAGTGGCTTATGTGCAATTTTGTTGTTGCTTTTGGTTTTGGACTTTACCAGCACCGCTTTTCACTGGTTCCTCTAGTGACAACATCAGCCTAATTTCATTTTGTTGTGTCTAGATGTTTATTGTATGGAGGTTTAAAAGCATGTACAATTCTCTCTGTATTAATTAGCTGTCTTTTTAAAACAAAGCCTGTTAATTCTAGTGAGGCTTGAACAGCAGCATATATTATTCTGCATTTTCTTCTTAAAAATAACAGGTTTTATATACACAAGGCATTAGGCCATCTAGTTTATTCAAACCTAATGCTCCCAACAGCAGCACAGGCAGCCAGCAGAGTAGCAGTCCATTTGTAGACTTCAGCAAGAACTATTACTGCAATTACTATACATAAGAATAATCATTATTTTAATCAGGAGTTCCAGGATAAGGGTCTTCATGGTAATAATGTATTTCTGCACATTTTTATAAAACTGGACAGAATGCAAAATTTTACTGCAATGCACATTAAAAGGACTTGAAAACATGGCATCTTCATTGCTTGAAAAGGGAATACTGAACATACTGCTTTGCTCAGCCTGTTAAGAGTAGGATGAATAACTATTTATTTGCTTTATGCCAGTAGGCTCCCTGGTCAAAGAATCATCAATCTGCTCTCTAAACACTGACGTTTGAACAGCAAGTTTAAAAAATCTATATGTGGTTAGTCACGTTGAGTCAGATAATGGCCCCCAGATGTATATTTTTTGTCTGACCTATTCTTTATACTACCTTCGGTTTACCTTTATGTTTTTACAGAGACTTATCATAAATTATCTGCTCAATTTATGCTTCACCTTATTAGTCATGAGTAGAAAATCAACAGTGAGTGGAATGCAGTCATGGAACCGGCAGCCAGTGGTGATGTTACAGAATATGTGATGGCATGACTTACATAAACAGTTTATTCATCTTCATTGAAGTTATACTGAATCAGCATCAAGGCCACTCTCTCAGAGAAGTAGCTCTAACTCATAGGACTTCTGTAGTCTTCCTTATAGGCACAGCCATTTACAGGGTAAGAGTCCAATGGCTGAAATATTTGCTAAGAACAGTGGTCCAGTTCTGCAAAAGTAATTAAAGGTGGAATAGCTAGATAAATAATTTATGCTCTATTAAAATTTCCTGGGATTGAACATTATAAGCTACTGTTTCAGAGAGAGAAATCATGAAGTCTAAAGTATTTTCCATGATACTTAAATTTTTCCTATTATCCCATTATATTGTTGCATGTTATGTATCAAACTTTCTCATGAGGTTTTATCCTGCACATATGCATGAAGTTCAGCTAGACAGAGCAGCTGGATTCTAAAAACAGAGCTCCATGTCATTGGCCAGCCCTACTCTGCTTCAGGGCTCCATCCATTTGCCTGCCAGTACTTCCAGTATCAATATATACCTTCATACAATGTTTAGTCACTTTGTGTCAATATTTCCATTGATCATTTAAAGTGAAAGACAAAATGGTTTTCCTATAATAGCAGTAAGATCAATATTAACTGATTTTGTGGTATTGTCACTAAAGTTAATTTTCTTCCATTACCAAGATTAAAGAACTGCATTCTTCTGAGACTTCTTGTCAAGTAACAATGCTGCTTCTGTAATAACAACTCATCTCTCTGTTCATAATGCTTGTTATAAGCAATTTCTTTGTGCAAAATGTTTTGTGGTGTTAGGTAAAATGAGATACAGTATTACATTGAGACCTATATAAAGAAAATGTATTTGAATGTCTAGATATTTTTGCAGTTTTGATTTATTTTAATCTTTGCACATAATCCAAGGACTGTTGCTCAGCTGTTGGGACTAAATAATAGAACAGCAGTATTCCTAGCCTGTCACATTATGGGTAAAGTTATGGAATCGCTACTGTACTTTGATAACATTAACACAATAAAAAAGAGTTATCATTCTACCAGCTGTTCCCAACAAGAGCTACATTTATCTTAGTAACTGTGTATCATTGCAGTGGAGAAAACTATTAGGCAATGTATGATACAAAAGCATTTGATGGAAGGTAAAAATATCTCCTTTGAGCAGCTATTTGAGGAAACCACATTTTGCAGCAATCATTGCGTGTTTAATACTGGAAAGATATTTTGAAAAAAGGATGTTGACTCTCTTTCTAGTGACTAAAATTTGAAGTTGTCTGAGCAATGGCAGTATAATAATTTCCTGTTCACATAACATATTTACACAACATAATGTTGCTGATAACAGTAAGTAGTCAAGTGTACAACCCAAAGGATGTGCATGTGTCTGGGAATTCCCATGGTCCTTCCTGTCTACCAGTAAAGGGGTACTTGTAGGAATAAAACAAAACAAACAGCTATGGGCTAATGATGCAAAGTCTTATTCACAGAATTTACTACTCTTCACCTTGCTGACCTGTGAACTTTACACTCAAGTTTCCCTATTTAAAGTCAATTATGTAGCTAGTAGTAATCCAGCTTTCTGTCAACACTTGGCTCAGAAAATACATAACATGCCCTTAAAAAAACCTATTTAGAAATTGATTTGTTTGTGTATGTAACTTCTAGGACAGCTAGAGGCAAAAGGTGATTATGCTCTGTTTCTGACTTCTCTTTGAACCCTTAGAAACCCATGGTAGTGGTCTGGCTGCTATGGCTGAAAATGAAGTATTTGGAAACACAACAGGATTTACCAGCAACTTGCACTCACAGTGTGCCCCCATATATTACTCATTTGTTTGCTCATTCTTGTGGGAAAAATTTGCATAAGATTTGGCTTACATGTAGGGGTGTATCCTCCTTCTGTGCCTCACTTTCTGCTGTCAAGCACGTATCTTCAACCCTCCATGCTTCGGTCCTGCCTCTTGCTTGCTAAACTGGAAGCAGCTGTGTTCATCTACTCTCCTAAAGGCCTCTCTCTTCTGTGTATAAAAAGCATGCTATCTCTGCCACAAATGGCTTTGTTTATTGCATTAATCTGATTATAGTCTGCTATGCACCATACTCAGTGTAAGGAGAAAAATGTAAACTGCATATATGTTATAACTTTGATAGTACTCATGTAACAAGACTGTTGAAATTTTAAAACTATGGCCATTGTGTGTCAGTTTTCCCTATTTCCAGCTAATTTATTTAAAAAATTCCAAACATTCAATTTTGTACTAGGATAATAGTCACTAAACCCAAAATATTTTTATTGTAGATAATATAATCTGAATAAAAACACTGAACTGTGATATGTTTCCCCAGGAACCAGCTATTTGCAAAGAACTTTCAACATCCACATCACCAGGAGTCACAGCTGGAGCCAGATTTCCTTGAATTATTTTGAAAATCATTAACAAACCCAGTAGTTTTGTATCTCTTCACAGAATGCAATTTCCATTCCCACTAAGACACAGTTCCAGAGAAGTATATACTCAGTGTGTATCTGATACTTTAAAAAGAGCAATAGGCACAACCTACGGAATTTGAACACGTGTGGTCTACAGTACTTATCACTCTTATCACACAGTTATGAAACAAACACTAAAGCCTTTGTTTAAAAGTAAAAGTGTAAAGATACTTAATTTCCAAACATGGTATGCTGCCAGTGTGGACAAGGCATTGTGGTTTTTTATACCTTATTTCAAAAACTCCTCTGTTTATATGTTTGTAAATCAAGCCACTAGTCTTTCATGCTGCAGCTTGCTTTTCAGGCTTTTCCATGAGAACTCAATGCTGGTACTTTAGTATTCTACAACACTTCAGATTTCCGGAAGTATCTGTAATTTTGGTAACTAGAAGGAACTTCCTTATTGCTCAAACTCATGTTTGATGGAAGTTTTTATAATTTAGAAATCCTCATGTGCAAATCTCACTTCCTTCCCTCTAGAGATCTGTGAAGGTTTTTAACAGTGGCTGAAGAGTTTTATTTTTCAGGCAGTTGTCCATTCTTCTTTAGATTCCATCCATATGTATTATGAGGCAATTAGTGCTAGGTATAAACAGAAAATTTGGTGGGACAGAGAAAACAAAAACACTGATGTCTCAAAAGTTCAAAGGTCACAAGCAAAAGCTTCTGCAACAGAAAAACTAAGGAGAAAGAGAGGATAGTGCCTCAGGATATCACTGCCTCAGGATAGTGATATTAAGTGATTGGGTCATCAGGGAGAAAACAGACATTAGGAGTGTGGACAGCAAAGTTTCTCACACAATCTCTTGGGTTTTTTTCTTTGTTCTTACTTATAAATAAGAATGAATATTATAGACAATGAATTCAGAAATCTCATGAGTCTCACTCCCAGTCATTATTTCAATGGCAAAATATAGAAATGGATTAAATCCTGTCTGTCCATTAAAAAAGGAAGAAATTGTCTATTAAGACAATTCAGAAAGATTATAAAATAGTAAACAATAGAACAGTAAGGTTTGGGGACAAAACTGAACGCAGGTATTCAATATAATTCTCATCTGTCATTGCCCATCGTGGTAAGGGGAAGGAAACGTGGGGAAGAACACACACTGTTTGCTAATATTTGCTGTCTTTCCCAATGGCTCAACAAATTAATTCTGTAGCTGTCACACCTCATGCCTGAACCTCTCCAGGGATGGAAACACCTTTGTCAGACTGCCCCCATTTTCTATGGTTTGTGCATATTAACTGAGGGACTTTGAGTTGGCCGTACTGTTCATTACCAGTGCCATCCAACCCTTGATGTTCTCAGGGTACAGACCACATAATAACAGCTGCTGAGATACCCTCTGTTACAGTAGTTACTGTGTATACATTTTCCTCCTAAAACAAAACTGATTGAGTAATGATTTTTGTGACTGATTCAGCCTTGTATTCTGTTCGTGAAATGATAGCGACTGATTTTTTTTAATGTACTATTTTTCAATCAGTACATATTTTTTAAACTTTTTTTTTCCTCTTTGTTGATGACCAGGTCTAAACCCAACTTGTCTGTTCAGCTGTGGCTGTTATTTACTGATGATAAGAGTCTGAAAACTTTTATGAAACAAATACTAGATGGGCAGTTTCATAATAGACATTGCATACCGGTAAACTGAAATGCTCAAGTGTTCTTGCATGCAAAATGGATGCAAAAAATTGATCAATTTATAATTTCAGCTTGCTGGAAATAAAAAAGCATATGCATTACTTGTCCCGTACTTTTTAAAATGTAACTGGTATATTGGTAGCAGCACAAATTAGCATGTAATTGTCAATCTACTGCATATAGTTAGTAACACTGAGGATATAATTGCCTGAATTGTCCATGTTTAAACAGTGATGACAAAATTATATCAGAGCCTGTTAAATACAACTATATTAATAGTTTAAAATTATAGTTGAATAACTGACAGTTAAAACTATATTAAACCTAACCATTGATGCCTGATCTATTTGGACTCAGGCTACCAACTTGCCAGCATCTTTTCCAGGGCTATATAGGCCTGTTTACCGGTATGCTGGGACCACACATTTAACCTGAAAGTAATAGTACTGTGAGGATACAGGTGACCAGATATTTTTAGTTTCAGGGCATTCCTGAAAGCAAACATAACGAACCAGCTGGTAATCACTTGGCTAATTGGCCACGTTCACCATGTATAATTCTCTAAACTGACAAGGAAATTGTGAACTTTCGGTATGAATGTGAACAGCCCCAAGGGCAGTAAGGAGGGGTGGATTTATAAGCAGACAATGGACAGATGAGCAGACAATGCAAAACTATTTGTCTATGCTTTGATTCATAGAAATGAGTGCGCCAGGCACAATGAGAGATGGGCAGACTCATTACTTCATTTCATTCTTCTGAAAGGACGCAATATAATGAGGACAGAAAATAGAACATGCAACACATTCTTGTTTTGTCTCTAATGTACTCCTGTGGTTTACTTCATGTGTTTTTTTAGCCTGTTGCACCAAAGTTGGAAAAGAGAAAACAAAGGAAAAGCAGATAAAGGAGTAATGAATGATAGAAACTGCCTTACTTGGATTCACAGCCCCATCAAAGGGGGCTTGCACAGTTCAGGTGGTCTGAATTGGGATAGCTCTGTAATTACAGCCTATTGGACAGACAGAAAATGTCTCTGGAACTGCCAGACTGGATTTTTTACAAGAATTAAAATTGTTGTTGTAATAAGAGATGAAGTGGACAAATATACTCAGTAAAGTCTATTAAAAATAAACCTTGTGTGTGTACGCCTATACTTCCAATTGAACTCTAGGCTGGCAGGAATCAGCCTGTTACTGAGAGGCACCACTGCAGGACAGCAGGACATCAGAAGGCAGTAAGCAAAATGACTACATAGAAGACTATTCCTCTGGCCACTGCACATATGCACAGCAGTGCATGCAGTCAGCAGAGCTGTCAGTGCTTCCTGGCAAACACAGACTGCCTACAGGCTCCTACAGGCTCAAAGTCACATTATATCTATATCCTCTGTACTTTTCATTAGTATGTGTAGAACAGCTAAGCTGTAGTGCTGTAAAGTAATAACACTGTGCTTACCCAAACAATTAAAACTTACTTATCTTCCCTCGAAATACCAAATAGTAGTGGTTTACATAATGGCTTTTCCTCAATGCGGTCAAGCAGCCACCTTGCCAGAAAAGGCAGCAAACACCGATCTAGACTAAATAGTATGTTCATCCATGCAATGATGGGTCACAGCATTAAGACAAATGTTTTCCCTGCTGCAAAGGTCCTTATGAGGCAGAGAAGGGGCCCCAGAATATATTCCAGGACCTGACTTTGCCTCTCTGGAACAGAACAGAAAGATTCTTCATGCTCCAGCTCCTCCAAGCCATGGTGCTTTGAAAATATAGCATCTGGTCCAAAATCTAGTGAACTTGCATATACTAACTGAACATACATTTCATAAACTGTATAAAATGAATCTGCTGTGCTAATTGTTCTGCTCTAAGGCTCTAAGGGAATGCCAAACATGAACAGTTGAGTCTGGACCAATTTTGACTGAGGTGTTCTGATCAAGGTTTCGGCACTTTTGCAGAATATGTGTTTGATAGTCAAAATGTTGATCTGTCATTACCCTGTGGATTATTCATTGTCGGTAGAATTAGCCTAGTAATCTTTTTCTTTCCCATTCTACTATTTACTGTTACAGTGCTATTCCATTTCCAGAATTGTCAGTTAACATCTTAATAATCCGTCTGTCAATTAGTTGCTGACTGATTTAGGAAACAGTGTAAAAATGCCTGAAGTGAATGGGGCTGAAAATCTGCAAATAACGTAGGGAGGAGCTATGCAGTATCTTCACATTACAAAATATTTACTTAACAACCATCTTTAAAGTGTATTCTTTAGGAAACAGCTACTCCAAACAGCCTTCCCTGGTCATGGCTTAAAATTAAAACAAAACAAAGTAAAACCATAAAATGGAAACAAGCCATGCCATTAACTCTCCTTCATTTATACTATACAGGGTCCAGCCTTGTTCAATTTAATGCAAGTGTTTATTCCTCTGGAAAGATGGACTTGGCATAACTGCCAAGAATAACAACTTGATGAATGATGATTAGCAGTAAATACAAAATGTTTATCTCATGTTATGTATGAAGCCCTGAAGAAGTCATGACAATACTGAGTTGTTGACTTGACTAGCTTAAACAGACATAAATGTCTCAGATGGAGGAGGTGGTGCTGTGGAGAAGATGAAATAACGAACTTAAGATGCAGGCTCTTTTCAGACATACACTAAGGGTGATCATAACCATGATCTGCTTTTCCATTTGCGGGACATTGCTATCTGAACACACTGTGGGAAGCGAGACTTGAGGAACCATATGTAAGTAATGCTGCCTTCTGAGAAATTGTATTTATCCTGTAAAGACAAAAATGTCTTTCCAAAGTAACAAGACATGTTTATAAGTCAGTCCTGCTGGCACTCAGTTCACTGTAGATGCTGTGGAATATGCAATGCCAAATTGAGCTCTGGCACCTGAGCCAGTGCTGTTTTCTGCAGGATGCAACTGGTGAAACTTGTAAATAATGAGCCCCTTTGACATTCTTGTGTGATACATTTTAATAATTGTTTTACTAGAAATGTTTTACTAGACTATGCAAAGATCAGGGACATGAAATTCCTCAAACTCCATCTCCCTGAAGATGCTGAAGGGAATACTGTTTCATTCTGAACCAATTTGAAATGTAAGCAAATGGATATTAAATGTTTTAGAATCATTAATATTTCAGTGTGAGAGGTTTTTTGCTGATGATGATGAAGTGCAGCATTTTGGCATTCTGGTTCTTATTTTTTTTAAGAACTCTATGAAGATGTCAGGATTTCACTTGTGATAAAAATATACGTTTTAATGATGGTGTCCTCCATTCTGATTTTTGCATTACTAGGTGAGTTGACATGGATCAACATTGTTTTAGTAAGTCTGTGGTCAAAGTATTTTAGGAGTTAAACATTCATTAAATGCTTCTGTTAATACAAAAATGTTCTCAATGCACTAATGAAATAAGAAAAATTGAGATTTTCAGCCCATCTATATTTCTGTAAAATAAAACTATATTATTCAGACTACACTCTCTCTCTGTGTAGTCTGAAACTTAACTGAAATTCCCCTCTGCCAAATGTGTCTCAGAGTTTGAAGGAAATTTGGATTTGCATTTGAGTTTTAAGATTCTAACCGTAGGTATTTATTAAGAAGCATCCAGACACCACTGGAACTGCCTTTCGAACCCTAGTAGTTGATTTGACAATCCTCAGTAGTAATTTAAAGTAACATAGGGACATGTCAAAGCAAGATGAGAAGGTGTTTGTTTTTCTAGTATATGTCAGAGACCCTATCACCAGAAATAAAATGTGGTTTGTTTTCTTCTGATATTAAAAAATAATGCTTAGACAGTATATGAGAACTCTCTCGTTATGATGTCAGATCTGAAACTAGAAGGGGTTCACGTTTCACACTTTCACTTAATAATCAAACAGAAAAAAAAAAGGAAAGAAAATCAGGTATAAATATGTAAAATTTACTTAATGCCATAATGACAAGAAGAAATTCAGAGAGAGGCATTTCTTTGTAGTTTAGGAATAATGATAACCACAGTACTCAGTGGACTCAGTTTAAGGCTAAGAAGGTCAGGCCATAAAAAGTATAATAGAAAGCACTGAATCATGTCAAGTCAGCTAGAGAAGGTAGAGAGTGAGGACAACAGGTCAGTGCAGAGACCTGTCATCCCAGCAACCATCTGATACCTGAAGTCTTGTCCTATATTTCATTTCATGTCTACAAGGCAGAACAAATAGATTACTACACCTAGTAAAGCAGAAACCCAGTGTTCATCCAAAGAGCATAAACCTCAAATTAGTGAGGTTTGGGCAGTGTCTGTGGTCAATTTTATATGTGCCACCAAGCAGTCATGACACAGGACAGTGGGACTGAGCTCAAAGTGGAAAGGGAGACAGGAGGCCCAGAATCTGGAGTACTGGGAGGAGGTGTGGTGCCAGGGGGGCAGCACAGAGCTTCAGGGACCTGGGCTGAGAGGTGGTAGGACAGGCAGGGCAGCATTGAGGAGCTGTGCCCTCCTGCTCTTTTGGAAGCAGAGTAAACATGGTGGAGTAAAGCTCAGAGGCTGGAAGGATGATTGGAACCAGGTGTGGTGAGAAGACAACTGGCAAGGCAGGCACGAAGGAGCGAGACCTGGGGCAAGGGAGGAACATGAGAATGAACCTTCAGGATAATGAGGAGGTGCAGCTCATGGCACCACTTCAGATGTAGGGCAGGCACAGAGGTGTGAGGCTTGGGGCTGAAGAGGGCCACCAATGTACCAGGTTAAGGATGGGCCAGAAATACAGTGAGTCCCTGGCATGGCTACAGAGAACAGTCTCCAGCAGAGCTTCTGTCGCATGGGTGCCTGCTGAGCCCATGGGTCCCAGGGGATGGCTGCCAGGCCCTGCAGATGCTGCTGACCTGGGACAGGGCAGGCACAGGTGTGGTGACCAGGGTGCTGTGAGAACAGGGAACAGCACAGGAGCTATGGAGTGTTGAAATGCCCAGACCTTGGTTCTGTGCCCAGACAACCATAATGAGGAAGGAGAAAGAAAGAAATCACATAGAGCAAGTGGCAACATGCTCTGTCCCATGATCCGCCCTGGAAACACTTGGCAAAAAATGGGTTGCTGTCTAGAGTGATTTGTGGCAAGTGGCAGCAACATGCCTGAGAGGCCAAAAACTCTCTTTAGAGCACTGCTGTGCAAGGCAGGAGACTGCAGCCTGATGATATATTTTTCTTTGTGGCAAAGTTGATTGAACAGTTTGTCATCCTTTTCTTCCCCCCCTCCCTTCATCTACTTAGCTGAAGAGTTACCTTTAGTATCTCCTCTGACATGGGATGAATCACATTTCTAAATAATTTTAAACTTTGGAAGTTAAATAGTTCGTGGCGTTGTCATTGTTGTTATTTTTATTATGCTTTTCTTTCTCCTAAATGTGTCCTTTTCCCAATTTAAAAAACATGAATGATACACTCCCTGTGGCCAGCTAAAATTGGGCATCTGAAAACCCTGAAGAAATGAAGCAAATTGACTCTTACATGTAAAACTTGCTGAGTAATGCTACCCCTTAAAAAAAATTCTACTCCAACTCTTGTGAACTATTTGCTATTCTTTCAAACCACATCCTTTAGAAACAGAACTTACTACTCCATGTTGCATAATGTCTGTGGCAGTCATGCTCTTTATCAGCGTTATTAGCGCTTAATAACTATACAAATATTTTCCAGTTCTTTTGCTTGTTATGTCTCTGTATGGTTACACTAAATGCTGTGTCAGAAATTGCTATGAATAGGACTGTTACATTCCTTAGCAATGAGCAGTAAGCTGCCTTTAGAAAGAAGAGGTATAATTTGAAAATGAGCTTTTTTCCCCCTGTGTGGTGCATATATATTTACGCATATGTGTATGTATGTGACAAGCACACGAATACATAGACATACTGCTAATACATATACATACTGTGAGACAAAATACAGCAGTTCTGAATGTTACAGCTCACATGTCCTACAATATAAATAGAATATATTATGTATAAAAATGATACAACTAAGCTGCATTAGAGACACATTTTAGAGTTTAATGCCTACTGGTAACAAGATAGAAATAAATACCAAAATAGTTAATTTTGTGTCATAGAAAACTTAATAGAGAAAAAAACTATGAAATCAAAAGGGAGGAGCTGCTCTCTATCTACTTCACTAAAAGCTTACCATATCTTAATTCTGCATTCATTGTGAACCCTAAATTCCTGTAAAAGTTGATAAAGAAAAATAAAGTGAAAGTTGGTGGTTTTAAAAATCTATTCACACAGGTTTGTGAATGAACATTGACACAAGTACAGCAGTTATTTTAGGACACTAGAATGGAGAAATGAAAGTTTGTTTACCTCAGAAACAGATCTTAGTGTAACAATAAGAATTTGTACAATCAGGTGATCCCCCATGTCTTGTTTCTTTTGCTGGTTAAACAGATCCATGACTAAAGGTATCCAGAAACAAACTGAGATGTGGAAACTATGGTAGTATACTATCTAGTATATAACGTGTAAATACATTGGAGGTGAGTTTATAAAAATATGAACTTAATTTTCTATCATTTATCAGAAAATGCAGTGAAATATACAGTATTAAAATATAAAACAGCAACTAAAGCTGTGACAATAAGAGAACACACTTTTCTATTTTAATAAAGTACCTTTGGAAGTCATATAACCTTTAGGCCTTGTCTCTTACATGAGAGAAACTTTGTCTAATCTCTGCATCAACATATATTTGTTGATTTCAATCCCTTTGCCAAAGGCCTTTCTCCACTGACCCAGGAGTTTTGCTTATTATGCACATTACTTTGCGCCACTTGCTTTGATGTGTCACTACAGTCAATTAAATATTATTATCACTCCATGGAACATTTGTTTTACAAAACTTTCAGAGAAAATCATGGTTCTCACAACTACATTTGAGCAGAGCTAACATTGAAAAGATATGCCCTATCCTTACATCAAAAATAAATATATATGTGTTTATAAATATAAATAGATGCACCATAGCTCAGTTCAGCAGAACTGACAGATAAAGTTTACAGGTGGCTTTGACCAAGGCACTTAATTCCCCATGGCCCAGTTCCCTTTTCTGAGAATGAAAGACAGTACCACCTAGACCTCTACTTTCCTTTTGTGGTGTTTTTCAGATGAAAAAAAGATATTGTTGTTAGTATCAGTACTTTGGTTTGCTTTCTCCAACACACCTTGAAATATAAGAACAAATATAAACACATTCTCCTTTATAGTGGTTTAGTAGTAGGGAAAGAATACTAAATACCCTTACATCTCATTGTTTCCTATTATACATTACCACAGCAAAGAAACACTTTATGGAATATGATCAGTAACCACTACAGTGCTGAGCTACTTGAAAGTAATTAGTTTGGGTTCAGAGGCAGAGACAGCTAAAAAGTTAAAACTTGGGTTTGGTTTTAAATGAAGAGTATGTATTTAACTGTGTCTTTAAACTCTGTGAACCTACCAAGGTTTCAAAATCATGATGGTTACTTTGTGAAAAGTGATTATACTCCCCAAAGCGTTTCTGACTATTTGCTTGTACTTTTGATAGAAATAACATAAGCACAGTATTTCTCAAGGAATTTCAATGCCTTTGGTTTTGATGCTGGACAGAAGTCTTAAGTTTGTGGATTAGGAGGCTGTTTGATCCTTTTTGTAGCGTATGTAAATATGGTATGAGATAGTACAACTTCAATAATATTGTGATCAAGATTTTCAGCTTTGGGAACTTGATTAAAATCTGGCTTGGATTGCATACACAGACAGTTTTAAATTTAACACAGGAAGAATATTTGTGTTTAGCAAATAATATTGTGCCCAGAACATGCAAGCAATAAGATAGAGAATACTAAATGCAACTACCATGCACTCAGTTTGGCCAACAACACTACAAATATGGACACATATTTTGCACAGTCATGGCCTTTTATAATTAAGATTGTAATTTTTCATGGACTCGTTTTCTAAGCTACTAAATAATTTTTAAGCTATGTGGTTTAGTAATGATAGTGTAAGATGTGTGCCTGTTTGCCTGGTGATGCAAACCATAAGGAATGCATGGGGTTCATTCTCTTTGTTAATTTTTGAGCATTCTTTCAGGTGGTGTTTCAGGCTATCTACGTGCTAGACATTTTGGAGCCTGACTGCTTACAGGATGTCTGTCTTTCTCCAGTATTGTGACATTCAGAATCATCCAGCACATTTTTGCCAATGAAGATGTCATAGATTTAGAGAACTCTCAGCTCAGAGATTTGCTCTGAGAAAACTTAGTCTTGTTGACTTTGAAGTCATGAATCTGTTTTCATGTTTTCATCTTTTTGCATAGTGTTTGTTGGTGGGAATTATGTTGACTTTTCCTGAAGTGGCATCTGTTAAGTATAAACATTTATCCACATGCTCAGACTACACTTTGACAGCTCTGCTTATATAGTGGTTTAAATGTATGTCTTTATAATTAAACTGTGTATCCAGACTCTCTGAACACGAATCTGTGCTCACACATGGGCTCAAGGTGAGGGAAAGGGACTTGTGTGCCTTCTACCCTGTCACGCAGGACTATTGGTAGTGTGGGTAAGAGACACAGACATAGCTGTGCCTGCTCAGCCCAGGTCTGCCACTGCACAGCCCGTCACACTTTGCAGCAATATCAGATGCCAGCCAGGTTGCTATTCTGTTCCATGACTTAATGGTTCGATAGAAGTGCCTTACCAGAAATGGATGTTACCAAGCCTATCTAGAGCACATCTAGAGCAGGTATCTAGAGCACATCAGGCTCACAGCTCACCTGGCCTGGGGACTCGTATTTCCATTGGCAGTATAAAGGTAGGCTGCATAAGAAAAGAGGGTTAGAGGTTGTTTCATACCTGTTTGCAAATAAATAAAGAAGAGATCTTTCTTTATAAATTGCAATATTTCCAATAGATTTTGTTTTGAAATTCGTTATTTCCAAATACTCTGGAAGAACCAGAAATTCTGTCTTCCTGTAGGGTCTTGGAACAGACTGCTGGAGTGGGAGGCCTCTGGCAGAGTTCTGGGTACACAGGAATCACACATTGAGAGCAAAGTTCCTTCGAGTTTGGAAAGATTTCATCTGTATCTTTGACTTTAAAAAACATCTGTCTTCATCCATTTCCAGCATATTTATTTAATTTGAGACAGATGACTCTCATTAGCCTGTTGGTGGGGCTTGGTCCCCTGAGGCAGTGTTGTGCTCTCCACTGCTGGCTGTTGCTTTTTCAGTTTCTGAATGAAGAGCTTTATGACTTCCTCATTAGAACAGACACAAGCATAAAAGGTCAGAAGCCAGACCATTTTTTTCAGCAGTAGAGTTTATCAGTTCACCTACATATTTCCAAGTCTGTATTTGGATAGCATATTTTAAGAAATTGAAAAAAAAATCACTGGATGCCAAACGCCTCATTTTTCAAAATAGTTTCTACTAGTGCACTGTCTCCTCATTACTTATCTGCTTTCTGTTTGCAATAAAGCTGCAATAAATCAGCACATTCCTGGTATTGACTGAGTCTACCTACTCACAATTATGGTCGAACCAACAGTAGTTAGGAAAACTCAGTGAAGCTGGATTTCAAAGAAACTAACAGGCTGAA
Source organism: Pseudopipra pipra (assembly GCF_036250125.1). NCBI lineage: Eukaryota > Metazoa > Chordata > Aves > Passeriformes > Pipridae > Pseudopipra > Pseudopipra pipra. The sequence goes on from NC_087557.1 coordinate 14,079,423, forward strand.
GTGCTGGCCCTAAAGAGCTGGCAAAAGAAGGGATCAAATTGCTTTGTTCAGCTTTCTTTTAACCAGACACTTACTGCACATATGAGGGGAAACACATTCTGCCATAATAAATTGTTCGTAATGAAGATTTTCCTTTCACCAGTGTGGGAAAAGAAACATATTCAGGTGGCCTCACTGGTGTCCAAGTCTGACTATTCATAAGTTTGACTATTTGATACAAGGAAGTAATTAGATTTACTTTTTCTTTTTTTAACTGGAATTCTGTGTGCTAGGGAATAGAAAAAATTATTAAATGTCTCATCTGTGGCTTAAAATCTATGCCAAGAAGATGACTGGGAAGTTCTTAAATTAAAATTCATATTCTACAGAAAGAAAATCTCTTTGTATCAAAAAATATCTGGTTTTTGGTTTTTGGTAGTTATACATTTTCAGTTCACAGACCAGCCAGTTTGTTTGCAGAGATTAAAAGACTATTATTTTTTAAATTTAGAATCTTTCATCGCATTGCTTGATTCTCAAATGCTTTACATTTCTCTGCTCCATGAATCTGGAAAAGATTGATACAAAAGTGGGAGGCTATGGAAAAGGAAGAACATCTGACTCACACAATTAGAAACCATGGCCAAACCACTCTGCAAGGAGGAGGTACAATGTCCTGGGAAAAATGAAAACTAGCTGTTGGAAACAAGAAACACCAACTGCATTCAATAAGTCTGTGTGAATCTGTGTATTTGGTGTACTGCTCTAAACATGTACTTACATACACTCATTTAAAATTAATGTGAGACACACTGACACAAGTAATGACTGAATTAATGAAACCAATTAAACTAAATGCAAACTTACTAGGGCCTCTCTGTGTTTGAAAGAATAGTTTGGATATTTATATATTAAATCGTGTGTATATTTGTAAATATTAATAAGATTGATAATTACATAAGTAAAACAAGTTTTGTTCTGACTGAAAATCCATTTTTATCCTCAAAAGTTGTTTAATTAAAAGTCTGTGCTCAAAGACAACTCTGTTTTAGAAAAGAAGAAACTCCTTTTTGATTTTTTGATCTGTTATAGTAGACTGAAGTTAGCCATGTGACTTAAGCAAGGTATCATTTTTTTTTTATTACTAGATACCTTTTATTGCTTATTTGCCTCTATTGTATACACGGGAGGTCTGTTTTTAATGAGCAGAATTTTATACAGTGATGTTCTCTATTAAATGGATGAACAGCTGAGATTTCAAAATATTTCCTTTGCACATGAGAAGTTAAGTAACCAGGGTGTCATTACTGTGAGAATTCAGCAGGGCATAGGGGATGTCTCCAAATGCAATAAAGTGGAGAGGCCTGATGGAGACAGGAGCAGCACAGACACTGACAAGTGCTGGCTAAGGTCCCAGCCCTCAGGGACAGTCCCCATCACCTGTAGCAGGAGCAGTGCAAGGGATGGTGGATACAGGGACAGACACTGAGGCTTGTTCCCTCCATATTAGACCCCAGATTGGCTAGAGGGCATGGGTGCTTAAGATTATTCCTTTTTTCATGCAGTGGACTAAAACATTTCATTCTTTCCGATTTGATTAGTAATAGGGGCAGAAAAGTTTTCTGTTGGAGCTGTGACAAACATTGCTTGGGCTGGGTTACCTGTATGTGATGGAAAACATGAACAACACAGACAACCGTGGGAAAACGTGGATCTAGAAGATGCGGGAAAAGGGGAAGGAGCAGCAAAACCAACTCTGTAGTATATTCTACTGGAGCAACAACTGCAAAAATTAATAACAAATCCTATGAATAATTATTAAACTCCACTAATAACAAGCAGCAAATCCAACAGAAAATACACAAAAAGCAGTGCTTTTAGCAATTATAGCAATGCCTTGCCTAACATTACAGTTAGAAAAGCAGCAATTTAAGGGAGAACTTAAAGCAATTTCTGCATGTGAACCCATGAGGGCTGAAGTCCCTACTGTGGCACTGGGAGATGCTACAGGAAATACGGAAGTCCTCTTAAAATGGAGTAAAGTCACCTCAGAAGTCACTGCAAAAACTTTTGAGATTCGATAACTTGCAAAGGGAGGCAAGAGCCACCCAGATGGATTATTGTCTCACTGGGAAATGCTACACAGTGAGTATGAGGTGCAGGGTGGTAAAGCCACCATAGATAGATGTCTATGCAGCCTATCCAGATAACACTGATCCAAGTAAGAAAACTTAGTGTTGGTGAATCAGGCAGAAAACAACCCGGAAAACCAGCCTTGAGCAGTAGCTTAATAGTTCACAGTTCTGTATGTACATGGAGACTGAAAACTTGGGCATATTGCAAAGGTGACATGGAGCAAAGCAAACTGAAACAACCTTGATGTATCTTTGAGATAGAATTTGGTCCCACCAGTGGTTTGTATTTCAGCTACAAGAGGCAAACTCTCTGATGAAAAATTACTTGAAAATGGTACTGGGCTATGAGCTGAGAGTGGGAAGAGTAATGCATCTTGTAAGGGTTAAACCCAAATGTTGAACCCTTTTTGGCACAGTTTGGCTTACATTATTCTACATGTTGTCAGATAACATGAAGACTTAGTTTCAAGAGGCACATGGATGAACAGAGAGGTCTTTTCTTATTTTGCCTTGTGTTCAGGAGGTAACAAGAACAGAGGCTGCCCATTTGTGTGGCACCTCAGTCTGTATTCAGAACCTAGGGAAGATCCACCAGATAATGCTGTTTGTCATGTCCATGTACATATTTGGGCTGCCTCTGTGATGATATACATTTCTAGCCTATGCACAGGAAGACAAGTAAGATGTTAACTGTTACTAAGCAACTGTGGTACCTAGTAATATAGACCTAAGTTTGGGCTGCATGGGCCTGGCTCCTGAAAGAGTCTTGGAACATTTAATGGAAAAATACTGTCCTTCTGACACTCACTTGTTGATCATCAGCCAATATCCTGCCGAAAACAGTGCTGAGACAGCAGGGAGATGTCTGTAGCCCAAAGGAACCTGAGGGAGGAAAGAAAGCGCCTTGGAGTGCAGTGTAGTATCAAAGCTCTGGGGAAATATTTGGGAAGCAGACCGCTCCCGCAAACCCTCTGTGACTGTCCAAAATTCTCCAATATCAAGACAGATTTTGTCCAGGGTCAGAGAACCTTGTGTTTTGTACACACTGTTCAGCAGATGGTTGATCAGCTTCCTTTATTCTAAGGTTTCCTGGGGATGATAATCCCCAACACAGTGGCAGGACAGGGAATAGAAAGCACCCAAAAAGAAACAATATGTTCTTTGGGCTTTTCACCATTTGAATGACTATGTGGAAGGCAGCCCAACAAAACAATAGAGTTCTTCTGGGAATATGATCGAAGTTTGTTCTTTGGTAGTAAGTGAAGCATTCAAATCTAATGTTTACTCAACGTCTTGGACTAATGAAACACGAGAGGAGTCCAGGAAGGGACGATATTTATATAGCCACACCTGGTACAACACAGGCAAACAGCACGGGGCCCAGAATTCAGAGCACCTCGCTGCACGTTCTGGGCCCTGAGAGGTTCAGAGCCTCCTGTTTAGAGAAATCGATTTGCAGGTAGGTGATACACCTTGATGGTCTCTAGCAACCACTTGGTGGGCAAAGCAGAGCTCTTGCAGAGTGTGCAAACTGCCCGGGAGTCTCCATGTCAGTTCAGCTAAACGTTGAGTCAGGCATGAATAGACAAAACACGAGGTATGAGGAAAATCCTGAAGAATTAAACTGCCTTTCATCAAGAATTAAGATAAGCCGTTTTTGGGTTAGGTAAGATTTTCGCTGGAATCTCCTGTTCCATCTAGCAACAAAGGAAACTTTTGAGATAGTTTCAATGAACATGAAACCATTAGCTGATTTACTTGGAACAGGAAACAGAAAGTCCACTACAGTATAGGGAATATCTGTATAGATTCATTTGGCAAGATACAAAGCCAAATGTATAGTATTCTAGATTTTACTCTGTAGATGAGTGCTTCTGAATGGTGTTATTACACCTGGGGGATTTTGGTTACTACTCAGTTGCTGACACAATTAATTACTACTTTAGCATGTGTGTGTAATGCAATCAGTATAAACTCTCTGAAAAAACTTGTACATAACTCTTTCAAGAGAGACATATAATTGCTTTGCTAAAGGTAAAAGTTAATTTCTGGTATTTCTTAGTATTCTATTGCCTTTTAATTTATTAGTAAAAGGTTTTGAATAGGCTGCGGAGTTCAGTGCTACAATGAGAACTTATTCCTTGTTCCAATGAATACATAGTAGAACTGGGTTCTCTGACAGTGTTTTGCTTGGAATAGTGCTCACAGGCCAGAAACAGCATTGGTATGAAACCTTGGCATACTTTTGCTAAGGGTTGTGCACTTTTGTTCAGCATACTGCTTGCAAACTGCTAGATGATGACTGCTGGTCAGAAACTCTTCACCATTTCATGTGATAAGAAGGAAAGAAATGCAGGTTTGTATACAGGTGATTTTAACTTCATCTAAGATCACTGTCTATCTAATAGAGCTGCCTAAATTTTCCAGAGGGCTTAGGGCAAAAGATTGTAGCCTTTTCAATGCAAAACGTATTACATAAGTGAAGTGAAGGCCCTTTTCAACCTATCAAAGGAAGAAGTTCAAAGCAAACTCTCCCTTCAAGACACGGAATTATACCCATGCTAAATACAAATTTCAGCTTGTTGTTCTAATCTGTTTCACAATACAAAATTGCAAGAATTTTGCTACCTAGAATTCAAAAATAAGAAAAAAGAAATTAAGTGGGGAAAAAACTTCTTTTCCTCCTAATTTTGAGGGGGCTAAGCACTGCCACTTGATGGATGTTTCTGCCATTTCTATTGCACAACTAAAAGAACCAAAGAAAAACCAAATACCCAGAAGAAATACTGGGAAGTGCATGCTGCTATTACAACAGAGCAAACTAGAGTGCAGGGTTACCTTTGGTCTTTCACCCCTATGAAAGACATGACCAACTGAGAAGTTGAGTCCCAGGGACCAGGACATCCTTAGAAGCACACCTGAGGAGGAAGTTCATGCTTGGGAACTAAAACCATTAAGATCATTCTTTGCAGTTTAGCAATCTTCAACCCTGAAATGGATTATGTTGCAGATATTCCCCAGATGTGAAGTCCTGAAAGCCAGGGCTCCATAGAAGCAGGCTGAATGAGTTAGAATGGAAGCAGCCAAGCCACTCTAACAAAAGCCCTTTAAAAAAAGGGCTTTTGTTTAAAAAGCCCGTGATAACAAAAGCCCTTTAAAAAATAAATTAATGAAATATAACTCATTCAAACAAATCACAGTTTACTAGTGAAAATTTATTTGATAGAAAATTGATGACCATTCCTGCTGTAATTTTTTTAAAGGTTTTCATTCACAATTGGAAGAAACACTATTTCTTACTTAATTTGTTCCACTTGGCCTTTCAAAATAAGATATAGCAGATCCAGCTAAAACAAAAAGGCTAAAGCAATAAAAATCTAGTCAGATAAAGGGAAAGGAATGAAAAACTCACATTCCATGTCCTCCTTTGGTGTTATGAAACCAAAATCATCAATTTTTTAGACTCTTATAATCTCTTATAGGTTATCTGTAACAGACACAATTCAAGACCTGCAACATCTATTGACTTTAAAGACATTATGCAAGGAATAAACCTCTAACATTGCTCAGTTTTAAACCTTTTTTCAAAGAAGTCCCATCCTTAAACCCCGGGCTGTCAGATAGACAAAACATCCTATGTGGATAACAGTCTAATAACAAAATGTTCATTTCTGAAAAGAAGCTGCATGCAATTATTGTAAAAGCAGCTCTTCTTTCTGGAAGGAATATGCATGACCTGATGGCCTACAGATGTGCACTGAAAACTGCTTTTGGCCTCCTTCACAGACTACCAGATGGTCTCACATCATGAGATTCCTCTCCTGTATGACTATTGTAGTCTATATGCTTAGTCACTAGAGCTATAAATAGTCTAATTCTTACTATTTTTTTAACCAGCAACATTCATGAGCCACTTTCACAGGAAGATCTTTCTGAAAGAATTAACAACAGCTTGAACACATGGCTGGTTGAAATAGTAGTTGTTAAAATTTACAAAAATATATCAGGTAGTTTCTGAAAAAAAATAATAAAAAATATTTCTTGGAATTGCTGCCCTGAGCTCCCACAAAGAAGTTTAGCTTTTAGTGGTTGGTGTGGGAGGCAATGGTAGGAAGGAGCTGGTAACAATTACTAGTCAAAATTTCAGCCCTTTGCCTAGTCTATCTTCTTCTGGGACTTGCCACATGTATTCTTCACTGCAAAATCTGTTAACAATAATGACACAGTTCTGCAGAAAGCACCCTGGTAATCATATCAGATTCCCATGGTTTCTGCTGGGAACAGTTCTTAACACAGCAGAAAGGAGCCTCTCTTAACCCTGTGCTCCCTGCTTTATTCTCAGCATGTCACCGATGATATCACACTTCGGATACATTGTGCTTTTACCAGAAACCATAAAGAAACTCAAAAGACTATGAAACAGTCTGGTCTAAAACTAATTGAAGAAATAATTGGAAAAAGACTAATGTTAACTTCTGAAGGATTCTTTTCAGCCTGAAGTGCATGACTCCTTCCTCTCTTTTCTGAAAAATGGTGAATTTGAAAGGGACCCAAACCTAAATTCCAGTTCCAAATTCTTCACATATTTTGAGGATGTACTCACTGAGGTCTGAATTGTGCAGCTGACCCCACACTAATGACTGAATCAAGCATCTAATTTGCAGGCACCTTAAGGGCATAGGTTATTTGTGCCTTTTTAAAAAATTAACCTATTTGAGTTCCATACATATAATGCACCAGGGTGGGGGAGGGGGAAAGCCACTTGTAAATTAAAAAGTTTAACCAATGGTTTGCCTGCAATTAAAAGCAGAAAATTCAAGTCAGTAACATTTCAGTTTTGGTTGCCTAAACCTAAAGTTTTTATTACAGAACTAAACATTATTTGGTTTCAGTTTGTTTAAATGAAACCCTCAGTTTTAGACAAATTCAGGCATCTCTTCATTCCTTCCTTTTTAAATAAGAAGAAATATTTTCCTAGGCAGGTAACATAATAAAATATCTGAAGACATTTTGTTAATGTTTAAACATCAGTTTGAATTTTCTGTGGGTTTTTTTTTTTTTTTTTTGCTAAGAGATAGTAGTTAAATGATCTTCACAGTGACAGAGAAATAATTCCATTTTTAGAGAACAGTTTCTCTCAAATCCATTTAAGTTTCACACGCATTTTAAGAAGTAACTCCTCTCCCTAGGCATTGCAGGCTTGACTCACGTACTATGATGATCAGCGGAAAGCACTCCGTGTGCTCACAGATGTTTTCTGAGACACATGTTGAAACTGGTATGAAATGCCTTATAAGGTGTTGCTCTGGCTTGGCCTTCAGCATATTATTCTGAGATGTTTTTGCATGATTTATATGAAATAAGTGTTAAGTAATCCAAAACCTGCAGATCAACAATGAGGAAAAGACTTGCCGGGATTAAGTGATGTGGGGATTTAAACAGATATACTACAAAAATAGCCATCAATAGTCTCCAGTGACATGCCTTAATATGCTTCCTTATGAGAGATTCTTGAGTCTTCATTATTTCACTTAATGAAAATAATAAAGATTTCAGAGAATAAACAGAGTCACAGGTTCAGCCTAGAGAAGAGGAGACTGACAGGGGATCTCATTGCAGTCTTTAACATCTTTATGAGGGGAAGCAGAGGGGCAGATACTGGTCTCTTCACTCTTGTAATGAGTGACAGGACTCAAGGAAATGTTATGAAGTTCCACTTCATATTCTAGTCAGAGTCTACATGATGCAAGTAAAAATACCCTTTAAACTGGGGAAACAACCTCTATTTGAAGAAGCACAGATACATAGCTTACAGACTTCAGGTGTATGTATTAGTGATTATGGATACAAGGCAGAAGGTGAAAATAACTACTTTCACAAACCTGTACCTGCTAATGTACTCTATACTAGTTGTGCCTATTTTTCAGTTACCCTCAATGCTCCTGGCTAAGAACATGCCTTGCCAACTTCTATCAAAATACTTGTGTATAAATATAAAGGGAAGCATTTATGATATTTTACACTATATAGTTATGAGAAACCTCAGTACGTTTTTCTATCCTGGTTCCATTTTCAGCAAAACTTGCTACGGTTCTTATAATGTTGACTGATATTCTTCAGGGGTACTGGCAGCCAGACAATGGGGAGCATGAAATGTCTATAGATCAGGTAGTTTTCAGGATCAGTTTTGAACATAGTTGCATACAGTTAGCATTTAAGAGAAAGAGTTGTTCAACCTCTCCATACTAGCTGACACATCCACTGATAAAGGAGACAGTATCTGACTAGTCATTTGAAAAGCAGGAAATTACCCTTCATGTGACAGCACTTTAATGTGAAAAACCCTCGATATCTGTGACAGTTTTAACAGTTCAGCACTTTGCCATTGTCAGCATGTGTTTTATAGAGCCATGCCACTGCCTGTCCTCTACCTTTGGCTTTAAAGCATTTTAATTCTGAAATTTCAAACACTAAATTAGAAAGGAAAAGTGTATCTTTAATGATTCCATTTGTTTCAGTAAACAAGATAATGAGAATGTTATTACAGCATCTAACACAGAGAGTCATTGAGGATGAGGATGCAAGTGAGTCAAAAAGACCCAATGGAGTCTCCTGACTTTATTTCCTTGCTATTGATCCAAATTGAAGTCCCTATACCAGTTCCACTTTTGATCAGTCACTTCACACCAGCATCAGAGCTGAACTTCACAGAAGAGGCATATGACTTAAGCACTACAGTTTGATCCCTTGTGTTAGAGGATCCAACTATGCACTCCTCTGTTTCTTCAGATGTGCTCTTCTCAGCTGCTCACTCATTTCCTCAGATATAGTGAAATACCCAGGTTGCCCAATAAGTTCCTCTGATATAATGTTATTTTATGGAAGCTTATAGTCAACCTTTCAGGCTGATTATTTTCCAGTTCCTTTCTTTATAGGCAGAGGTGTTACTCATTGCTTCCCACTGCTCTGCTCCAGGGTATTGCCAAGCTAGTTTGTAGTAATGCCATATTTTGGAAGACAGCTGTACAGATCCCAACAGCCTCTTCATCCCATGATGTTTTTGCCAAGAGTGCTTCATTATTCCCATTCTCGCCATGCCTGGAAACAGGTGCATGCAAAATCAGACTTCCCCTCTCAACACTGCAATATCTGCTAACCATGCTTATAAACTTCATCCACTGCCAGTGCTTCCAGGGCAGTAAACCCTGAAGTCTGTGAGTTCACCTTTCACCTGACAGGAAACCACATGTCTAACCAGCAGTAGAACTATTTTCTTTCTTTGAGTTTTTAGGTTTCTCAGAAACCACAAGGTGTACAGACACCGAATTGTTTCAGTTATCTCATTCTCAGGTGCAATGCCCAATGTCTCTGAAGAACACCAGTGTACATTAAAAGTTTCTATGCAATCTCTAGGAGAGGCATATTGAATAGTCCTGTGACTGGATGAAGAACAGCTGCCTGTTTGCCTGGGAAAGGGGAGCACTTCATCCTGAGAGTAACTGGACATGATCAGAGTGGAAAAACTCCTAGGGTACAGCCTGAGGCAGCCAGAGGGAGACAGTGAGAAACTGTATAGACTGGGAGACTCCTGTGAGAAGGGGATTCACCTGCTGCAGGAGCAGCTCTAGTGCCAGTGTGGATAGGAGGCAGCTTTGACTGCAGTAACATGTGAGGTAGGAGTGGATCTGTTCAAATGGTCCTGTAGACCAGATATCTACAGTGGTTTTACTACAGACACATTCTAGACTAGTCCTGAGACCAAAAAGCCCAACTGTAGTTGGAAGACATGGAGTGTCCAGGAGCAAATCTTGCACTTCAGTTCCATCTGAAAGGAGTCCAGTTTGTGTGCTCTGAGTTTGCAATATATTTGTTTACAAGTTATCTTTTTAGACTCTTATGCCCAGCAAAGCGGTGTTTTCTATTATTACAGATTCACACTTGTATGGTTTATTATTTGTGTATTCTAATTATATACAATTCTAACGATCTACAACCCATCTTAAAGGAAAAGGCATATATGGAATGGTAGGGCCTCAGTTCCTCCTCACATCTCTGACTGACACAACTCAATATTGTGTCTTGCTATTTCTATAACCATAAGGATGTGCTGTAGTTTACTGAAAAGATAAGATTACAGACTGTAACAAAGTAAGTGGATTTGTCTATCACCTGAAGAATAGCCATGTTGTCCTTTCCTTAATGAACCGGTACCCCAGGAATTCTGAGCTGCTACATATGTAACAATATTCAAGATCTATTCCTCTGCATTACTAAACTTGCAAACATAAAGAAAGTGCTTTTAGTATTAATAATAAATTCCTGACCTTTTTTTGTGCAGTCAGCTTCTCACCATTCATTCTGGGATGTGATGATAAAAGAAGGAAATGAGAAATGGAAATTCCGGCACTGAAAGGCAAGCTCAGAGCAGACTGAGAGGGAACTATCTGTACATCCTGACTATTGAAGGTATGTATTATAGGAAAGCAGTGTCAAAAATCTTCTCCATGAATTCATATCTGAGGATAAGAGAGTTTTCAGCATATGTTCTTTTTAACAGTACAAGATGTGAACTAACTTATTTAATTAAAAGAATGCAAATGCATTTTATAAAAATTTTGAAATCAATGTGTTTATCTGATTCTGTTTTTACAGTGAAACAACTTTGATTCCTTTATTATGACTTTCTTTTTGATCTCAGTCACTTATGAAGGAAAGAGAAACAAGCTGTATTGCAGTTTAAAAGCTTTTGTTGTCAGTAATAGAAGACTCCAGCAACTGGAGTATTAACTCCCGAATTTGGTCTCCTGTTAACAGTGCATCAGTACTTGAGCCTTGTTGCCCTTGCACAGCCAATTTGATCACACGAATACAAAAGGTGGGATCTGAGAAGATAAGGTTCCTAATCAACTTGTATTTACATAGACTGATCTTAAGATATCCCATCTAGGTTGCAGCTCCCTCCTCCTGCCCTGCCAGATTTTATGACTGACCCAAATTCTGAACTCTACAGTTTTTCCAAGCAATGCTGCAGTTCACCTGCTTGTTTCTAGATACACAGTCATGACAAACTGTATCTTTCTGAGGTCTATTCAAAGCAGAACTCATAACCTCTATCACAGGGTCTCTGATAACAAACAGCAGCTTGTCATTAAGGTGGACAAAGCAACATGGGAGTGTACTGAGAAGTGGGAGGAGAATTTGAAGCTAAGTATTCTTCTAAACTTTGCAAAAACATTCTTCTCTCTGGTACCTGTACACTACCACATGTCACCTGCCATTTCTTAAGAATGCAAATACACTCACCCATGGCAAGGCATGTCAGGTAAAATTAGATTTCTCAGGATGGCAAATGTTTTAGGTAATACAACTGTCAGATATTTTTTACTTCTTTGGGATTTCCTCTTGGCAAAGACTGTACTGATGGGGTAGCATATCAGCAAAAGGAATTTCAAATTATCAAATCCCTTTTGGTTTGACTGCACAGTAGGTTGTATATTTTGGCATGAATTTAACAAGTACAGAAATAGAACGCTCTCTCAGCAATTGTATGGCATGCCATACAATATTCAGCAAAACAACACAAAAATATTGAGAGGATACCTAAACAAACCCATAAGCTAGAATTCTGCAATTTTCCCAAAGGATACAAATGCCTATTTCCCACTAAATTAACAAGTATGGATTTTCCATATCCCACATATAGCTTTGCCCTGTAAATATGTTTTTAGAGTCCCTATAGGAATGGCTTGTGAGATCCCCTGCTCAGTGGTTTCCGCAATACATTTTTTAATTTACTTGTTCTTGAGCAAAGAGTCAATAATTGAGAATGCTACAGACATGAGCTACTTCTGCTAAGGCTGTTATTGGGATTATACTGTCACAGATGTAAGTAAAGAGAATAAAAGTTTCTGGTAATGCACAAGATAGTAGTACTGAGCTCCTACTTTTAGATGTTCATGGGGAAAAAAAGAAAAAGGAAAAAACCCAAATCAAGAAACCAAACAGGAAAAAAAAAAAACCACACCAAAAAGCCCAGTGAGATATACTTCTGACAGAGCAAAAATTTTAAAAATCTGCGCTTATTAAAAAAAAACAAACAAAAAAACAGGACATGCACCAAGTTTCTATTTCATAAAAAGAATTAAATATTCTTCATACTGCTCTCCTTTAGCAGTTAAATTTTCTTCCATGAAACCTTGTAACACAGTCTTGAAAAATGAATAATGAGTTGTCTAGAAAAATTAATTTTCTGAAAATTTAAAGAACGTCCATTTTATTTTTCTGAGCAGTTCACCCTTCTGGCATAATATTGTGCTGCAGATGTGTCACTTTGTGACCTTTCAGAGTCCTGCAGTTAATTCTGACTTTGTGCTGCTGTTTAATAATCTCAACACATGGGAAAATCTTGCTGATAATATATTGATAGTTTGGGGGTTTAGTTATGATTGATTCTTTTCTCTTTTTTCTACTTTGTCATTGCACTTTGGCTACAGGAAGAAGAAATTACTTAGATCTATTTCTACTTACTCTAATGAAGCACACTTGGTCTTAGCAGAGATATACTAGCACAAATAACAATTAAAGCCAGAATAAGTAATTTGGGCAGAAATTAAGCTATTAAAAGAGTTCCTTGTGAACAGGGCATGTTATGATACATTCACTCTGGAGATTTCTCAGAAGCGGAGTTAGACAAAGAATTAATTTGACCAAGAACAAGAAACTTGACCACGCCAAGAGGACTGGCATTTACTATGTCAATACATACATCAGTCATCAGTATAGGAACCTGATACAGCAAACAACTTCAAATGCAGCTGGACTTCATAATCCCTTGAAAAATAAACTGATATGAGCTCATCTTTATGGGTAAAGCAAACCATCAGAGGTCAAGGAGCATTCCACAGAATCAGTTATGCAAAAGGAACAAATTGTACCCACCTATGAGCAGGCACAGAAAGACAGACTGGAACATTTCCCAAATTGTAGGGGAAAACTGAGCAGAGGAAAGATAGCAAAGTATAATCAGGCCTTAACCTCTCCAGGATGGTACAAAGAAAAGATTTCTAATGATTTGTCCTTCCTCTTTGCTTGATGGGATTCAGGCTGCCCAAGACTGAACAAGTTACTGCCATTTAGAGAAGAGTGCCAGTAAGCTATGAGGAAAAAGGGGTATGAATGAAGCCTAAACCAATACTATATTTTCAACAGAGAGCTGGGATGCCATAGGGCATTACAATTCTAATTCACTAACTTTTTGAACCTTATTACCTCAGGACTAAGCCTTTCATACTTAGAATCATATAATCATAGAATCAGCCAGGTTGGAAGGGACCTCTAAGATCATCAAGTCCAACCCTTGATCCACTACCACTGTGGTTACTAGACCATGGCACTAAGTGCCATGTCTTCCTGACTAAAATAAACTTTCCTGCCATGTCTTCCTGACTAAAATAAACTATTACTAAATTACATTTCCGAGACTTCAGTATTTATTATGAAGCTTTCAACAACACAAGTTGTTTTTACAATCTGCCTTTCTACAACATTCTGACTGATTTGCCCATAAATTGTGAAACTTTTTTATTTGTATATAGTACCTTTGTCCAAATGACACAGGTTTCATTAGATGTGTAGACAGAATGCAAAGATGCATGACTAGAATTTTTTTTCTTTCATCTGAGATTAAGTTACATGAGAGGTGCCACTAAAGCTGTTTCTGCAAAGGAAACAGCCCAGACCAGTCCTAGAGGTTTTAAACTTCCAGCTTAAAGAAGTGTCTGAGTAATAGCATCTGCCTCATAAAGACATTTTGCCATTGTGAATAATCTCAAGCATTATAAAACCTATAATAATATTTACATCTAATGTTCTGCTTTGCAGTGACTATTAAAAATTTGCATCTTATTACTGATCTCTAGATTGTCTAGTTTCAATTACCAAGCACTATCTGGCATCATAAGTAGGCTTAAGAGAGTCACCTCTTCTGCAGGCAGTTTCTTTTAGGATAGCAGGAGTTGTTTCTTGGTCTCCACATCAACAAGAAAACAGGGAGAATTAATTTATTATTGAACCAAGGAGGGCATGTTTTTCTATTCTGAAATTATTCTGTTATTCTACTAAGTATTTCTGTTACTACATTAAAAAGAAACAGTAAACTCTCCATTTATTGCTTATTGTTTCTAAAAGTGACACTGGATAGTGACGAAAACCAAATGGAATAGTTGAGTAATTAAAGAAAGTAGAACAATTGGAAAAGATCATAATTTTTCTGATTCTATGAGTCAAATCAGTTCATGTGTCTAGTCAGGAAAGAGACTGAAGGTATTATAAAACACAATGCTATGTTATTTTTCCTTTTACTGTTCAGCTGGAAGGAAGGACTACAATTATTTCTCTTGTAATCACTAGCATTAATTGTGTCTCTAATGCAGTACCAAAACATTTTAAATGTGAGTTGGTGCTACCATGATCTGATCTATGGTGAGTCAACTCTGGGAGCTAAGCTAGTAGAAAACTTATATTATTTTATATTATCAGTTTTCTGGCAGTTTTGCTGTCAAACTGTTATGCAAAATGCTTATGCCAAAACATATAAGGAAATAGGGCTGTAGCAAAACTAAATTACCTTGGCTGAAGTAATTCTGGAGCTGCACTTTCACTGTAGGATTGATCTGATTCTAACATCTGCAAATGAAAGCATCTCTTATGAATCTATTTACTTTGTGCAACAAGAATGCCCTTGCAGATGACAATAATTTATGCCCAGACTTACAGGTTATTTTCAGCAAGACACAGCCAGCAAACAGCTAGAGATGTGCAAGCTAACACTAAGCTTGCTTCTCAGTGTATATGTAGCAATGATGTTATAGAACTAAAGAAACATAGCATATTAGGAAAGTTCCAAACTTAAGGAAAAAAGCTACGTCAAAATTATTTTTTAATGGCTTCAGGGATGAAGGCAACATTCAGCTTTGCAGGGGCAGCAAAGAAGATTCCAAGAATGAATCGATGAGGGACTAGTCGAGTTTGAACAGTCTTGGTGCAGTACATGGGGTCTTTGGAGCATGCTAGGAGCTGTCAGGGGAGTGACACAGGCTAAGAGAGCTCCACCAGGCTGGAGGTCGAGGTATTGTTCTAGACTCACAATGAACAGCATAACTGTGGAGATGGCTGTGGCTCTGTGACTGAATAGGGGCTCTAGGGTTCCCACCTCTACCTTACTGCCTCCCAACATCTTCCTCCTCTCCAGACCACAGTGCAGGACTTCTCCCCAGACCAGCCTACTAACTTATCACCCACCTTGTCTCCCTACTGTAGCATATCACCCACTGGTGCCCCAGGCCCTTCTCAGCTCTGCTGCG
The DNA here is from genome assembly GCF_036250125.1 of Pseudopipra pipra. Taxonomy (NCBI): domain Eukaryota; kingdom Metazoa; phylum Chordata; class Aves; order Passeriformes; family Pipridae; genus Pseudopipra; species Pseudopipra pipra. The sequence goes on from NC_087557.1 coordinate 14,094,898, forward strand.
TTTCCTCCGCTGGCTCCTTCCACTGACAGCATGTGAGACACCATGGGAAGCAAGGATCTCTTTTAACAGTGCTAAAGCTTGTGATTATATTTGAGGTGGCTCTTTATGCAACCAGTGCAAGCAGAACAGTGCAAACAGCTCAGAGAGGTGTCACACACCATCAGCAGAACAGGAGGAATGCACAGGCACTGGAGCCCCACTTGAGCGTTGCCTCCCCAAAACCCCTCAGCACCCTCTCCTGCACCCTTTCAGAGGCCTCATGTCCTCATGTGCCACACATCAGCAGCTGCTTAGCCCTGTGAAAGACCTGGAAACAGAAAACACAGCAGTGACAACTGGTTTTAGTGCTGTTGTGTTTACAGCATTCCGTTCTGCTTTCTAAAAGCTGTGGATGCCTGAGCCAGGGGAATTCTTGTAGCCAAAAAGAACCTTTCCAAGCTTTACACAGAGATGATAGGATCAACACAAATTATAGAAAAACAGGGGAAAAAATAAAGCCAGGCTTGGCTGGCATTGGCTTTTTACTGACCCAGTTTTGGTTTCTGCCCAAACTATCCACTAAAGAAAATATCATAAAATCTTTCTGCATAGAATTTGTGTGTCGTGTCAGACTGGGCTTCAACCCAGCCTATCGACTAAACAAAACACTTGCTGCACGGTGGTTTACATCATACATCCCTTGCTCCAAAATATTTATAGAACAGATCTATGCAGTGGAAGGCTACAAGTTCTTGACACAATTAGTTTTCAGCTGCTCCATTTAATACCACCTGTTCACTCACAGGTAAGTTAACCTATTCCTTTTACCAAAATTCTCAGTGCTTTTGAATTTAAACATTTTATAGTATTTTTCCTTATATGCTTATATTATGTATCATGTTAATACATAATACCTTATGTATTAGCAGCACTTATTACAAGTGTTTGAGAGAGTTGAAAGGGATAAAGAATGGCCAAAAAGTGACTGTTTCAGTAACAAGAACTTCAAAAGACTACACGACTACAGAGCAATTTTAAAATTCTAGAGCTATTTTAAATTTAAAGTATTGAATTAAATTTTCAACTCATAAGAAGTTGTATAACTGCTGAAGACAATGGAACTACATGAATTTAGTTAATCTGAGGATCAAGATGATAATGATACGGGCAAATAGCCACCTGTGACTTTAGGTTTTGTTGGTTTTTTAATCTGGTCATATTTTGCAATTGTGAAACTTTCCCCAATCTCAAAATATTTTTGTATGCATTGATCTTCTGTGACAGAATACTGAAAGCAGAAGAACAATATTTAAATGAAAACATTTGCACATTTCTGAAGAAACTGTGCAAATTTCCCCATTTAGAAAGCCATGTGTCAGACAGTTCTGCTGTTCAGAGATGTGACTCCACTGACCTGGCCTTCCCTGTGACATCATTCTCAGGAGTGGCCAGTCCAGGAGAGAAAATTATTCTCTTCAGTTTGGTCTTGGAAAGCTAACCACAGAGAAAGCATTCTCAGTGCTCACATGCAATATCATCATTGCCTTTGTGTTTATGTATGCAGTCGCACTATTAACATTTCGTGTAAGAATTTATTTTCTAATTCTAAACAAAGAAATCTGAGGATCAGCACATCACTTCCACAATATTACTATATTTTCATCTGGAAAACCCATGAAGTTGCTATATTTATTTGCTCGGGCATTCTGAAAAACAGTTTAGAAAAGAACTTCTAGGCTTCAGATTTTTAAATAGAGGAGAATTTGATGAGCATTACAGGCATACTAACCTCTCTGAGTGAGCCTTCATCCTCTCAATATCACTAGAGAGTTTAAAAAAAGATATCTTGACATTTTTAATTTAAGTATTTGAACAGCTTTCACTTTTTGCCATATTTAGTCATTAAAATAACATTGCCAATGTGAGCTGCAGGGTCACAGGTTTGGTAGCCAAGTTGTGTTTTGTGGAGTTGCTAAGTCCTCTGGTTTTGAGCACATTGTGCTTATTAAACAGTAGTTGCATGTGACCTGCCACATTCAACCCCAGCCAGTGTTAGAAACTCCACTTAACACATGTAGTCATATCCACAGCCACATTTCTATTTCACTTCACTTTTTAGTGCCACACCCCTTTTCTTACTATATTCCAAGACTGAGGAGTCAGTGAAACTTTATGACCTCTGCGTCTTCTCATCATTAGGAAATTAAACACACTGGTTACAGTAGAGTATTCTGTGTATAACAAGTGCCCTTAAAGCAGACTGCATCTTGCAGCAATAGTCTACCTACACCGCTTGCAAAATAGTTTCCACAGTGCTTTTCATAGTAGTAACTAGAGTCAGTTGACAGCACTAATAAACAAATGGCCTTCTAACATGGATTCCTCACTGCTTGAAATAAAAAAACTTCAGAGTTAAACAAATTTCCCCTGAAAAAGGACCCCGCTCACAGTGTCACATCATCACAAGCAATGAAAGAGCTGTTTCTCATGCAGCCTGCAGACTTCCTGAAACTTCTTGCAGTTGTTCTCTAGCCTCATTTCAGAAATGATGTAATTTTCATAGTGATGGCAGATAGCCAACTGCAAAAGTTAGGACTGAAGAACCAATACATTTTGGTTTCAAATGCTTTCATGTTATGATCTCTCATGTTACTGCTCTCCAGGTAATTCCTATGGATGTTCCCTAGAATACCTAAGAAGGTAAGGATAAGAACTTCTCTAAGACACCTGTAACTCTGAGAAAGTTTCAGGAATTTATGAAGATAAGAAAGGTAGTCATAACATCTTTTTATCTTTTACCTAAATAAGTTATTTCTTGGTTGTAGATACAATTCAGCTGTTTCATAAAGGACACATGTATTTGAATTTTGACATTGAAAGTTCAGACCAAATTCTGAATTCTTATCGCAGTCTTTTTTACATGCCTCCAAGGTCTATCAGTGTTTGTGGAACTGCACATGAATAGAAATCATACCTCACTCCCTGGTCTGCCCTGCTTTACATTACAAAGTCAATACTGCAAGCAAGTGGATTGAACACACAGATGTGTGTATTTAGTTTAATTAGCATTCAACTTTAGCCTAAATTATGAGGTTACTCTCTTCCTGTAGAACCATTAAAATTAAGAGACGAGGTAAAAAACCTATTCAGGGTAAAACCAAATTTAAGCATAAGAACAAATGAGTGCAAAGTGACTATTAGTACTTTTAGGCTGATTCTCAAAGGAATTAGGTAACTATTAGAGTAGTAATACTTTAGAACAGTCCTATAATAAGGAAAAAAAAATCAAAACCCAAACCAAATGTTCCTCATGAAATTGAGCATTTTATGAAAGATTACATGATTTGGCATCTGCAATAGTCTCAAATTCCCACAGCTCTATGTTCCAAATTTTTTTTATATACATCCCAGCTATTAACATTGTATAAACAGTATATTCATCACTAGCTTACAGTCACAGCAAGTATACTTACTGTTGCCTTTTTGTCAAAGCTTTTAGGGAAAGTATACTTAGGAGTAAAATGAAACTACAAATCAAGGGAAAAGTGGTATTATAACAAAGTCTTGTTAGACTTCTTCCAACATATGCCTTTAAAGTATTACCATTAATAAAGTTCGATGCTGTGGTCATAGTTAGGCTATGCTGAAGAATCCTTTGAAAGGAAGATACTTGAAGACAAAAGGTAATTCCCTAGATACTGCAGACAAAGGCAACAGTGTACGTTAGGAATTAAATCAACAATATGATTACATTAAGTCCTTTTTAGTGACAATTAGTCTGGTTAAGTTGGGGATTGCTGCACGGAAGTGTATTTCAGGACAAGTTCCGATTAACTCCTTTTGACCAGCCTTTGTTGACCTTCCAATGAATCATTCCAGTCATCTGATTAATTTGTTTTCTCTTTATCTACCAGACTGTCTCAAGTACTCCAAGGAGAGATGAGATACTTAGATACTCCATTTTTTACTTTCTGCTTGACTAATCCAAAAGCTATATTAAAAACAAAATCATCTTCATTCTCCTATGACTATAAAAGGCTGAGGACCAAAAAAATCTCTGTGATTATTTGGTATATAAGCAGGTATGGCTGCTTATGTTTCCATACCACTATGAAGCTAGCTAGACGTATCTACTGTTGTTAATCTATAAAAAAACCAAACAGAAGATAGGCAACAAGCAAACCACCAAGGAATAAACCAAGGAATGAACTCAAGTCAGCAAACTCCAGCCAGGTGTTTTGGGCTAGACTGCACAATTTACATAGAGGTCTGTGTTGAGGGTGTGACTCAGCCACATTCTATCAAGCAATTGCCACCACACTGTCTATTATAGTTACATAGTCTTTTTGCAGCTCTGAAACTAGCCCCATTTCTCATCCTGTCCCCCAAGATGAGGAAAGCTGGGGTACATGGAGTTGACAAGCCCTAGTCTGTCTGGAGTACATTATTAGCTCACTGGAAAAAAAAATATGTTGAGTCCCCACGCTACACTTCGCGACATGTCCTTGTGCAAGAAACTCACTCTCTGTACCCACCCATACTTATCTCTAAAATAGTCTGTTGCAATTTTTACTGAAGGGCAAGGTGGTACTTTATGAGCAGACGCAGCACACAAGTGTCATTAAGCAATAAATGCTACCTTGATCATTTCCCTTAATAGTGCCAAGAGCTTTTAATCTCTTCAGTGAAACCTGTGTGTATTTATTATAACAGTACACACCCAGAAGTGTCTCACTGAGGTTATGAATCCCAATCAGCATTACAATAAGTAAAATTTCTCTTATCTTACTAAGGTGAAACATTTCATATTGGTCTATTTGACTCATGGGAGAAATGAGACACAAGCTCATTCTTTTGTCATACTACTTTAGTATTTTATTTCAGGTGATCAGCAATTCCTTGGGCTTCAGCCCACTTTGATCACACAGATCAAATGACTGCAATTTACTGACTACAAATATATAATTTCTGTTAGTGATGAAAAATTTTGTTTTTAATTTTATCAACGTGCTAAGATTAGAACTTCAAGTGTCAATCATGATGCAAGTTATCTAGGTTAACATTTAGATTTATAGAAGTCATCAAAAGCCCTATAACTGCAGTATTGGTTGAAGCTATTTCCCAATATGGTGAAATGCTTGAAGTTATCACTGAATTTAAGTTTGTGACAGTTTGCCCACTGAAGCAAGAAAACTGCCATGACTGAGCCCTAACCTTTCAGCTGTAAATTGGAGGGGCAGAGCTCTTGGGGCAGCAGCTGACCAAAACTGATGACATGGACGGTTCTTTTCCTACAATGCTGTTACCTTTTCCCCAACCTGAAAGCTCAAAACCTTGTAAAATTTTGCTGCTCAGATTTATATCTAACCTGCTCTCCATGGCCTTCCAGAGGCTCAACTCATACTAGTAAAATCCTTTGTGTATTAAAGACTTACAACATCACTTCAGAATCTTGTCCGTCTGGTGACATTGCAGTCTCTGCTAAAGATAATACTTCTTAAAGAAGTAAACTGGTTTTGACAAATATTTTATTAATATATCTATTATATAACAAATAATTCATTATTCACCATAAGAAATACTGGGGCTGGCTGTAACCCAGTACACGTTGTTGCACAACTTAAGCTATTAAAAAAAAATAAAATCACAATACTCTGAAATTCCCATTGCACATCTGCCAAGAATTCCTGCTTTAGGTAAGTAAAATAATTCTACAACAGTGGTCATACTAGAGTACAACAGAGAACTGAAATAAGTGTGATAAATCTGTAATATAAGCCTACAATCTAGAATTGAAATGTACTATGTATCTTCTAGTGGCAGACAGGTCATCTCCTTTCGGTTCATAAATAACAAACTTCTTTAAAAAGTTGATCCTTTAAAACAACAACAGGGAGCCTTGGTGTAAAAGCTGGTATGGGGGGAAACATTTTGTTGAGAAGAACAACCTTTGGCTGGCTATAACTATCCCTTGTTCCAGTTCCCTGAACAATTAGCAGATCTTTAATGTTCCTAGAAAAAGATTAATTAATACTTCTTAAAATCCTTACCTACTTGGCTAGCTGTCTTGGCAGAAGATCAGCTCATCCTCTTTTGATTACATTCTGCTGATCTGAGCATATTTACAGTATGGTGAGGTTTTGGCCTGATGTCCTAGGATTATTTAAGATACAGCCAAGAATGTTGTACAATCATTGTGCACATCCTGCGGTGACAGAAAATTAAATGGGAGCTATAGGCTATGCTTTATTCTCATATTTCAAGTCATGGCAATACAGATTTTTTTGTTGTGGTAGAGATAAACAAAGTCTGAAGAACATTGAAAATGCAATTATAATGTTTTTGTAGAGGAAACAAATCTCAAGCTTTGATTGCACTAAAAATTACTGATGGATGACAGTGATAAGTAAAATTCATCTGATTAAAAAGTTATTTACATTTTAATCAGTGCCTTTACTCTGTCTTCTTTACACTGTCAGTAGAAATCTTAGAGTCATAAAATCCTAAATGGTTTGGATTTTTCTATATTTTTGTATTTTGCATGCTCATTGCTCTATTTCTGTCCTTACAGTGGACCATTAAAAATATAATTGTTGATAGAACTGAAAATTTTTAAGTTATGTATAGATTAGATAAAGCCACTTACAAATGTAAGGTAGCTGCAGGGTAAACTCCACTTATTTCACTAGTTTCTTGTTTGCCACCACACAGCCCCACCCCTGCTGCAAACAAATCCATACCTCTAAAGGCTTCAACACAATTCTGTGGCTCTCATAAATATACTGGAATAATCTTCACTACGTTCTTTTTGTAGAAAGACATTTGCGTTATTAAATATCTTTAAATTAAAGATTCCATTTGTTATTCTGTAAGGAATCAGAGAAAGTGTTTTATAAAACGTTAGCATGGAGCAAAGATAAAGGACCAAAAAAATAAGTTTCATCCTCTGGCTACGACAAACAATAAAGAAATAGCAGAAATATATGCATCAAAAGACACAAAACAGAATTATAGTTGTCAGTTACACTGGATGAAAAAAAAAAGAGAGAGAAAAAGAGGACTGGTTTATAGATGCAATAATACTTTCCTTTTGGTAGAGCAGATAAGACCTAAATTACAACACCTAAATTAACTCATTTCAAAGAAAAAGAATTGTTGATACAAGTACCATTTTAAAGATTATTTGCTAAGAAGGAGAAAACATTCAAATCAAGTGTCTGAGCACCTTTTTACAGGCTTTTTTTCCCCTCATGGTTCACCAAAATAGATGCAGATGTGACGCTTAGGGGCATGGCTTAGTGGTGGACTTGATCTTGATCTAGTAATAGCCATAGTGTACCATTTATATTGGCTGCTCTGTTAAAATCTTCAGTCATTGGAATAGTTATTGACCATTAGCAGATTAGATTATTGTTTCCTTTTATTAACTTACTGTACTGCTTTTAGTATCTTATTTGCTGCTCATGGTACCTCTTAGGAATCCTAATGATGTATGAAGAATCATAAGGCCCATCTCACCACTGTATTGCCTATCTGTAAAGATGGAAGAATTAGAAATCTTGGCTGACAATTAGGATTGAAGGTGAACCTTAAAAGCACTTACTAAAGTACTGATGTGTAGCTCATTCACCCTCTTGTCCACAGTGTAAGTTCTCTCCTGACCATTGTGGGGGAAAAGCCAACAACACTCCTTTTGTTTTACAGATCTTCATATGACTGTGACTGGTTATTTCAAACTACATATTTATTTATTGGAAGAACTTCATTTTCCTAGAGGACAGTCTGAAAGGCTGCATTATCACCTCTCTGCCTCATAAAGAGGTGGAAAATGCTTGCAAGATCACAAAGATTTTCTGTAAGCTTTATCAACTTTCACAGACTTCAGACTAAACCACTTTTTAGATGATACTAAACCTCTTTTTAGATGATAATAAGAAACTTCAGTCACAGGGACCTATATTGATGCAAAGACACATGGAATTCTAGCGTTATACTAGATAATAAAGTATTTCAAAAAACATCTTTCTTTCTAATGGAGTAACATCCCACTGATTTAAATATCTTCCCCTTTTGCACTTTTTCTGTGCTCTCCCTTTTCACTGTACCTTCTCCATTCTGAAAATTTCAGATATCTGATCTCTTACAGAAAGTAGTTTCACTTCTTTCTGTCTGACAGGTATAAAATGCTTGGTAGAGGTCAAGAGACCATTGTGGTTTACCCTATTATGTGGAAGCCCACAGGAAACTGAAAATGCTATTTATGGTTTCAAATCCACTTAAGTGTACTGTACACGCAACCAACTTCATTCCAAAAGGTGTGGAAAATTGATGGAGGTGCCAGTGCATCTTTAAATAGGCCAAGACATATTCTGCATTGCAATCTTCATATAAGCAGTGTCAGACAGTGCAATACATGCCTTTTGTAACATGAATTATAGACTCATCTTTAACATGGGAGAGATTCTGTATCACTAGCTTCACCACTTACTTATTTCTTTAAGGACAAAAAGCTCTAAAATGTTAAGGTGTTCACTAGCTGCTGCATGAATTTTCTGCTCAAAAAAAAACCCTGGAATTTGGAAATCATGGTTAAATTCCTAATTAATAACAAGGTCTTCCTTATAGCTTTTTCACCCAGAAACTTTTCTCAATACCTGATTTAAGTTCAGAAAACTCCCCTAACCATTTGCCTACTACTAGAAACTTTAACATATCAAAACCAAGTAAAGAAATAACATGTTCTAAATACTGCCATGAAGCATGCCACAAGCCATACACATACAGGTACAAGTAGCTACAGAATTCTAATTAGTAACATCCCCCAAAACATAAGCACATGTACAGTAAATTGCTACAAACCTTCAGTCTGGTCACCACACAACAGATGAGAAGTGTAGAAGAAGCAAAGAATGCAAATTTCTAGTTGAAACTCAAGCCTTTTGGAAAGGAAGATGCCTTCTTTTCCCTTCACTGTTCCCTCCACCTTTATAAACTACTGCTGAACTGTGGAAGGGAACTATGCTTGTTCTCATTCTCAATTGATTAATTGGCAAAGTAAATGAGATCAGGCTGCTAACTGGAGGAATCTGTGAATTTACAGCTGAGACAATCTTCCACCAGGCTGCAGAAAACAACAGATGTCATCCTGGGCAGGAGGAGTGCAGTCCCTGCTCTCCTGAGTGTGACAGTGGGACTCCTGTGGACACCTGAGTGGGCTTGATGACCTCAGCCCTTGCTTCGTTTTTTTTTTCCCTCCTTGTCTGTGTATTCTAAATAAAAGTAAGATTGTAAGTAGAGACTTCAGGAAATTACAGAGCCCTGAAAATGAGTAGTCAGCAACAGGTGGGTCAGATTCATCATTCCATTTGCAAACATGATGCTCCCTTGAATGCTTCTGCAGTTTGAATGTCATGCCTTAAGATTTCTAGAAAATCTATGAGGCCAAATGCTTGACAGCAAGGGAATATATTATGCTCATTTTAACAAGAGTCTACCTATAAAAGCTTGCTATAATGGGAAAAAAAAGTCCCTGCTGTTTTTGTACCATATTAAAATTAGTTAATATTCAAAACATGTAAAAATTAATTATTTGAACTGTTTATATGCAAGCTGAAATTACTTCCATGTTTCTCAGTTTAATGTTTTATTTTCATAAGAGGAGGGGTAAATTCCTTAGTGAAAATTCTCAGTGATGGTATTATCTGTATCTTTTGTATATTAAGTCAGTTTGTTCTTCAAAGCCATATGATATAATAATAGGTGAATTAATGAGTTGGGTTTTGCAAGTCATATTACACAAAGATTCTCAAGTCCTTATAAATTAATAGACTTGGCTCAGTAATTTAAGAGCAAAACTTGTCTCAAACCCAAGAATTCTTAGCAAAAGACCTTCTGAAATATGACTGTTTTCCCCATATCACTTGTATTGTAGGTGCAAACCTATTCAGTCATGAGTTCAGCTTCCAGTTTTTGAAGGCTCCATGCTAATAATACTGTTACTTGAGCAAAAGTCTGGAAACAAGTGCAAGATCGAAAGCAGTGAGATAAATACAATGAGATGAACTGTACAGCTAAAAGCATTTTCTTTGTTTTTATCAAATCAGAATTCATGCAATGGGGGGGAACTCTAATACACAGTGCTGCTAAAAGGAGAATGACTTGTTTGGTTTGGACAGTCTTCAGCTAAATAATATTGATTGCACATGTGTATAATATCACTTTTGAAGATACTCTTGGAAATTTATTCCTTCAAATTATATCTGTTTATTTTTCTGTCTGGAAGTACCCAGATAAATCAGGATGTTATTCATGGGGAGTTGTCCTTTTTTGTCTTCTAAAAACTGCCTTTCTAAGAAAAGAGAATAGGGACTAATAGTTGTAAACAGAAGTAAAAATAAGGAAGCAATAAAATCATGCAGCAAATAAGCAACTGTCACCAATACAATAAATATAATAGCATTCATATAACTTTGTGGCCTACTTCTATTCCTCCTCATAGAAAAGCAAAAAATAAAATAGTCCAAACTGAATCAGCTAGATACACTTTTTCCTAAATGTCACAGGCATTAATAAACCCAGGCCCGTTTCTTCTATGCCTCGCAGTTCTATAGCCATTTACACATTAAAAGTGTGTGATAACACTTCAGAATTGTCAATCTCGTATTCAAAACTTTGTACTAGGTAGTTTGCACAGACACTAGAGTTTCTGAGAACATGTTGATTAGAAGAGGGAATGGTAAGAGGCATTTAACACAGATCAAGTTAAAGTAGGATCCAGCATTGCATTAGGGCATGACAAAGTGTCCTAATGTGCTGAAAAGCCACAATTTCCAAACTTCCCTATTTCTGATGTCACATTCTCTTCTTCAGAAATCCTGTGTCTGTCTTTCATACACTTTTTACCTGCTGCTGCATGTAACAGCAGCAGGAAATACATCAAGCAACATTTCTGCTCCAAAAAAAAAAAGGACAAAAAAGAAAAGTTCACTTGGCCTCAAAGAGACCAAATGAAAAGCAAAAAAATATCAGACTTTTGAAACAAAAATCTAGCACACAGTTCTGGTGCTGATTACTGGTGAAGTTGGATTTATGCTGAAAATATTTGCTAATATAGTTAAACCTGTGCAACTTTCTTTGTCACAGGATTTCTCTATATTTGTTTGCATATTCCAGTCTTGCTGTTACAGTTAACTTATCTGGAGCAAGTAAACTATACAGGAAATAAACAAATTAAGAAAAGATGTAATGAATATATATTTTTTCTTGTATTAATTATTCCTGGCTCTGAAAGCAAATTATTGTAAAACATTTCACTTCACACTACTGTTCTGGTGTTGGCTAGAGTTTGAGAACAATAAGGCAGAATAATTTGGTTCTTCAAATACATTATGCACTGTAGAATTTCAGAGCATCAAATCAAAACATTTGAAATAGATGTTTTGCACTAAGCTCATCTGTCAAGCTGAGAATGGCACTTAGCAATACCTCAGTGCTATGTGTAAATAAGATTAGAATATGTGTTCTTTTAACAGAGTTGCACAACTATATAAAGATTGCAAATAAATTAGAACTATGTGATCTAAAACTCAGTTTCAGGTTTGACAGGTTCAAATTTGTTATGAACTACATACCTTCAAATTATAAATCTAGGTTGTAATTGAAAAATCTTCTGACAACTTCTCTCAGATCTAGAGAGAATTTATGTCTGTTTAGTAATGGAGGGTAGTTTTTGATCTTCCTCAGTAGTACACACTTTAGCATTCAACTAGCAGTGTAGAAGGAAAATCTCTGAACCTAAAGTAGGACACAAGCAATTGACTTATTTGCTGTCTTTCTTCTGAAAGCACTGTTGAAGCAAAATTAGTAAAAGGTTGAGTCACTCATCTTCAAATCAAAGACACTTGAAAGAAGACAAAACCAAAATGTCATTATACATTGGGGAATAATTCCAAGACTAACAACAAAAATATTTATAAAGCTGGAGTTGGGTTTCTGGGTATATGCAGCTCAAAGTTATTTTTTGCAATTAAAAAATGTCATTAATAGAAAATGAAGTCTCTGGACAAAGAAATATTTTGACAGTGAAGCTGGATTTACACTGAAAATGTTTGCTAATATAGTTAAACCTGTGTAACTTTCTTGGTCAAAGGATTTCTGTATAGTTATTTGCATATTCCAGCCTTGCTCTTAGAGTTCACTTGTCTGGAAAGAGTAAGCTATACAAGAAAAAAGCAAGTTAAGAACAGATGTAATGAATATGTATTTTTCCTTATATTAATTACCCCGTATCTGAAAGCAAATTAGTGTAAAGCATTTTACTAGAACTACTGTTCGGAGGAATAAATAAAGTTAAGGATACAAAAATATCTAATGTTAATTATATCTCCATTGCACTTAACAGTCTCTGTTATTTGCAACCTCTCTACTGACAGAGAGAGAACTGGAAGAGTTGGTGGAACAGACTGAAAGGAGATTGAGAACTCAGCCGGGTAAAGGCAATTAAACCTCACAACTAATAGGGGAATTAGTTGCTGAGCAACAATTATGGAAACATATGGAACACAAGCTGTATTTGCCAAGTGATCAAGGCAAAATGTATAGACACTAACCTGAGTGCCAGTTTAACTTAACAGCATTTTTAACTGCAACATTCGTTTTTAAAGAACAGAGTTTTCTTTCAGAATTAAATTAGATCAAGTTACGAATGTAAGTTACAGAAGACAGAGAAAGGGGAGATGGCAAAAGAGACTCATAAAAGCTGGTTCTCTGCCTGCCTTTATCAATTGGAGTCTACACTGCTGATCACTGGCAAATTATCCAAAGAAGCAGAACAAAACTTGCCTGTTTCTTTTCTGGCAGCAAGAAAATGTGCCTCCCTGTGCACTTCTCTTAGTTTCTTTTGACTTCAAATTTCTTCTGTGCCATCGAATCTAAGTCCAAGAAAATGTCCGACTCCATCCTTTCTTTCAAGTACCCCATAAAAGCTTTTGTGAGTCTAGTTTTTTTTTGTTTCTCAGATTCCTGTTTCAGATGAAACACTGAGCATTGCATTAGTCAATTCATGGGCAAAACAGGCCATATTAAGATTCAGAAAATGTCTGAGTTCCAGTTCCTAGTGCTACATCCTTTCTTTCCTAAAAATGGAAGTATCATAATCTTTATCATAGGAAGGTTCAGGAACTAGCACAACCAATGAAAGAGAAAATTCTTAGTGCATGCTTAATTCAAAAACCTTGTTAAGAATCCAAACTTTTAGTTGTGTATTTTACACACCACTACATGAATTCCCAATTAATTCAGTCAGTCTTTTCAAACAAGTAACAAAGAATAAACACTTACTCAATTTGAATGAGTTTGAGAATCTGTAAAATATTCACAAACAGAAGGACTGGATGCAATCTTTCAGATTCTGAGGTCATAGCTTTGGACTCAACACAAGATAGCAAGTCTGGATATAACCAGAATTATACCATAAGAGCTTAAATACTATATCAAATGAGTTTGGAAGCTGAAATCCAACCAATTCTAGCCTCTGTTAATGGAATTTCACCTCCCCCATTGAATGTCTGTCTCTGCCTGGCAGTACTAAGTGTTTGAAAAGGCAGCACCTAGGGTTCAAATTCCTCCTGAGATTTTAAAATGCCAAGGTGATGCAATCTCAGCTCAAGCTTCTGCTATTTGTCAAGAAGTGCCTATGTCAATCATGCTTCTCAGAATAAGAGGAGAGAGGGAGAAAAGGATCCTGTGAAACATTTGAAAAATGCAGTTCAAGTTTGCCTAGCCAGATTTTATGTTTAATTGAAATACTTTGAAGATCTTAAAACTCTAACAAAGTTATTAACAAAATAGAGTAATATTTAAGATTGGAACTGGGTAATCTAGATAATGATATAGTCTTCTTTTTTCTAAAGCATTTTGGGAAAATTTATCAGGGCTGATCGTGAAAAAAAAAAGCAGGAAAGTGGAAACACTATCAAGGACTGCAACAGCAGGTCCACAGTCTATTTTCCCCTTCTTGGGACTGCTAATTGATCGGCCCACTGTTACCTGCCTTTAGTGTCTTGCAATATCACACAGCATTATATTTGATAAAGAAAAAGATTAGCATTGATGCTACAAATTATTCACAGGGAAGGGCAAAGCTACGCTTATCCAGCTAAACCTTTCCCAATCTTTCTATATCTTTCAAAAACTAATATGCTGCTAGCTCAGAGAGTTGTTATCAAGTTGGTACTCAATGACCTTTATTGGCACAATGGCACCTATGCAGAAACTATGCAAGTTGTACAGTCATTTTTTTCCCCTACATATAGGACCTGCACTAGAAAATGGGAACCACCTCCAGCAAGAGTAACTGTTGGACGTACCTGTACGTGATTCAGCATGAGCTATACTGGGCTGTATCTGTGTGTATCTCTGTACCCATATGAACGTAAATATGCTTCTGAATTCTTATCAGACCCAACCTTATTCTATTTACTTCTCCCTTCTTACATCCTCTTGCCAAAAGACAAAGTGAAAAAGAAGTAGCAATTGCATTGATTAACAGGGGAAGATTATACTTGCTTTGCATACTGTTTAAACATTAGGCTTATTGGTTTTCTGAGGAGTTAGGAGACACACAAATCTAGCCATCCTGTTTGGAACCCTCTTCTCAAACAGTGCACCCTGTATATGCTGAAGTGCTGCTATTACTCTATTAAACTGAACTTCATTACATAAGTACGAATTTTATTTTCATGAGCACAACTCAAGGACATATGAATTGGTCATTTCTCAAGTTGATAAGCATCCTGTTTCTGAAATTTCTATGTCTCTGTCGTGCATTTTGAATTCAATTGCACTTCTGTTACATGAAAAGAATATGAAATGCTACTTAAATTGTGGTGATGGAAAATGCTGGGTTTGGTTTTAGTTTTTTTTAAACCAGATCTAGTAAATAACTTGCCATATAGTGATTTAGAAACTATTTTTGGAAATGAAGATGTAAGTACTGTGTAATAAAATCAATTGTAACTTAGAGGCCCGAAGAGAATAATTACAGTTCGTCCTACTCACTATAACTTCTAGGTTTTGGTGATGATTAGGCCTCTCTTTTGAAGGGATGTCTTCTGTGCATCCTGTTCAGGAGAATCTGGTTCTCAATGAACAGTTTGAGGCAATTCTCAAACTCTAATTCTTCTAGGTCATCATCCCAGATTTAGAAGATGTTTAGGGACTGTTTATTCATAAGGAGGACCTGGAAAATCCTTCTTACAAAGGAATTTTTATTGCAGAATTACAATCTGTCTTAATGGAGCAACAGATGCTATCTGATTAGATGTTTGCAGTTTATTTTGTCTTGTATGTTATGTTCTGCTAAAAAGAAAAGGAGAAAAAGAATGAATGAGAAGAAGAAGCCTGCAGTAAAAGCAGAGAATGGGAGATTACTGAGAAGATCAGGGAACAAATATAAAGCCAACTCTCCTGACTGAGTTTAAAAAGATGTTTTTTCTAAGGATCTAAAGGGACTTGCCAAGTTTACTGCAACCCATGAAAGACTGTGGAGAAAAGAGCAAACATGGAGGGCAGGACTATGTTTTGTAGGAAAGAATGAGTAGAAAACTTTCATTTAATAAGAACTTATATTTCTGTCTTATACTACATTATTGTATTTAAAAAGTGAATAATTCTGATGTTTGTCTAAATGCAAGTTAGTTTTCAGTTTATAAAAAGAAGAGATATATAGTCCAACATGTTCCTGTGGGTCTCAGCAGGAGTCAGTGTGGTTTAGATGATGGAGACTGATTCCAGGAAACAAAAACTAGTCTGATGTTATTTTGAAGTTAAATGTCATGGGGAAAGAACAAGATATCTGGACTAAAATAAAATCAGTTTTTCAAACTTAAAATCCTAGCCTATCTAGCTTTTAACAGAATAATCTGGAAGTACCTATTCTTTATGGGCAAAAGAACTGTAAATTCAGACTGATCAATGTTATTCATTTTTAGTTTTTGTTCTAAGGAAAACACTCAACATAAGAACATATTTCCTCTATGTACTTTACATTCCTTTCAAATACACTCACAAAGCTCTAAACCGAGCTAATCAAACAGCTACATGTTCAAAGTTAACAGTTTGGAATGCCAGCATTTAGGCTTTACAAGAGACCCTGACTTGATTCCTAAGACATCAAAATATAAAATATAATGACATAGTTATTTTAAAATCCTTGAGATATGCAGGGTTCAACATTCAGCTCTTTGCTACAAATCTCACAGCTTTTCTAGCTAAATACTGGTTACTGGATGTTTCCTCTCTTCCCTTCTTTACTAACTCCTAAAACAATTCACACAGTCACTAGATGTGCACTTTGTCAGCCCCCTGATATGGTGAAAGAATGCATTTGTGTGCTGGCTGCTGCAGGAGGATTGCTCCACACACAGGAATGTAATGCTTAAATCAGTGGTGCTGCATTAGCCTTTTATGTACTTTATTATTTTCTTTGTTCCTTGAAAACAAAATTTCAAGTCTGACACTGGGGGTATAAGTATACTAATTTTAGTCAATTTTATGTCTTATTTACACTGTTGTTTCATTTTTTTTAATAATGTCACTTTGCAGTAATATTTAATTATTCAGTAAGCTGTGAGCAATTATGTCAAGTTAAATAGATAATACACGTAGCGTTTGGACAGTGTTCTTTCCATTATGATTTTACTAAAGAATAAGATACAACTTTAGATATATTTTTCTGAACAACATACCATTATTTATTTTCAAAATCTCTGACCAAAAGCCTTTCTTTAATCACATACAGTAACTAATATATTATGAATTCATATTCAATATTATATTCCAGCTATCATTGACATGCTTCATTTTCCAAGGAAAATAGAAACACAAGTATATTAAATTCCAGTGATTATGATAATATTTTTTTCACTTAATTAATTGCAATAGAAACTTAGAAAGCTCAAAATAAAGACTGTACTGTGGCTCATACATGACAATTATTAGAAATCAGCCATTTCCCATTGTACAGAAAACTTTCAGAATTTTAAAGGCTGCCTCCAGTCAAGGAGGGAATCAATGCTGACTCTTGTAGTGAGGTATAGCAACATACAGTATGCAGTGTGCAACACTACTCAGCTAGTGTTCCCCAGGAAGGAGAAAAATGGGGTACTGTGGTGGAATAGAAGCATGACAGAAAGGACACAGCAATCTACTGCCTGAAGCTGGAGAATCAAAGCCATATCTACCTGACATCCTTACTGGTGCACAGACTGTAATTCAAAATGCACGATAGTAAAAAAAGTTCCCTATATACACCAGTCCTAACTGGGAACTTCTGATATTTTTTTAAAAGTCAAATCTATTTTTGATAAGCTCATTGACTCTCCTTGGGTTTGACACACATAAGTAGATTTTGGAAATATAATTTCAGAATTAAGTCTCCTGGGCTGTTCAACAGATGAACTGCACTGGTATAGCAGGCTTATATATATAATATATAATATATAATATATAATATATAATATATAATATATAATATATAATATATAATATATAATATATAATATATAATATATAATATATAATATATAATATATAATATATAATATATAATATATAATATATAATATATAATATATAATATATAATATATAATATATAATATATAATATATAATATATAATATAATCCAGAATTATTCTCCTACAGTTAAGCTGATCCACTTTCCAGTTATCTTTAGTCTACTCACCCCCAAGTTAGTGATAAAGGCAGTATAAACAAAGAGATGCAGGATATTAAAGAAATTCTCAATTTAATTTTGCTGGTTAGTGCAGAATGTTTTTTGTTGTATCAAATTACTCCAAAAGAGAAAGCTATTTTACAAGAGGATTAAACATTAGAATAGCAAAGTCAGAGTGCTGTTTACATTTTCCTCTCTCACAGTTCCTAAGTTTAATGACAGCGTAGAGATCACATTTGTTCAAATTTAAGCTTTGTTTATTTTACCCATGTAATTGCCTAACCTTCAAGACATGCTTACAGCAAATATTTTTAAAGAACAGTGAATTTGACTAGCTCTACCTTCACTGAGAAGTTATATATGCCACATCTAATATTTAAAAATCACTGGTTTTTAACAGTTGGTGAGAATGGGAAATAAGTTTTTCTAATAGTTATAAATAACTGTCTAGTAAAACACATTTATTTCAGTCCTCAAATGAAAGAGTCATGAGCTGAGACTGGATTCAATATGAAAAAAAGATGCTACTGTTAATGTACTTGCCTCCTTTTTATTGTCACTTAACATTTATATTGCCTTTTCTTTTTTTCGGTTTAGTCTCTTCCTCACAAACCCAAGGCTCAAGAAAAAAAACTAAGTAAATAAGGTCTGGTAGTTGCAGTTGTGTCTAGCGTCATTCGGGAAACATAAATCCTACAAGAGAGATGCATGAGAACTGCAAGATCAGTCGATGTCATTAAGATATTATGGGGTAGACTACATACCCCAAGAACCTACTTCACAATTGTGGTGCAACACCTGGAATAAAGTGAAGACAGACAGAATCACAAGCAACAGCTTGATTTGGCCAGCCAAAAGCACCTTGGCACAGAGGGAATCGATACAGTTTAGTGTCTCTATCTCCATAGTTTCTGTTGCACTTCAATGACATTTATTATTACTTCTGTAATTGCTTGCCCTCTAGCAGGAGAGCGTCACTAGTAAACAAACACAGCTGTACACAGCACTGCAGCGGTGCCCCACCACTCCTCTCAATGCAGCTGTGATATGCTGTCGACATCCGCTTTCTGAAGTCTTCTATGCATCATACTAACCAAAGCATAGTTTAAATTTTCATTTACACAATAGTATTTACCCCAAGGTGTTCCTGAAGATCACAGAAATTAAATGCACACAAATCTGCTGGTCAAATTCCCTTTTAGGAAATAATGCTGCAAAACAAAATTTCAAAAAGGATAATAAATGCATCACACGTAGTTCTGTGAGCAAGAAATAGAAACTTGGAGTTAACACCAAAGCAATGATGACAAGTGTGGGAAAGGCTCAAAGCCTCCCTCCCTGGGATGCCTCTCCCCCAAGCAGGCATCATTTCCACACAGGATCCCAAAGCCTATCCAGACCCAAAAACTCACATAAGATTTCTTCTTTTGCTAGTGTCTCTTTTTAAAGTATCGATATGACAAACAAAGAGATATGTGTATGACTAATGTGGTAACAACACAAATATTGAAAGCAGAATATCAGAAAAAAACATACAAATATTTGCTTCATGATTTCTACTGTCAACAAGAAATTCATGTTGTCCATGTGATTCCCCTGTAAGAAACACCTTTTGCAGATTTCAATTTTTATATCAACTTTGCTTATTCATTACTTTTTTTCTAAAAGTGAAATGAAGATCCATTAATGTCAGAACTGGATTTAAATTTTAAACTAGTTCTATCCCAGTGGTACTCTGTTATCTTAACATGTAGTTAAGCTACATATGATCTTCTAAAATCACAAGGTAATTTTAGAATCATAGAATCATTTACAATAATTTAGATAAAAAGAAAATCAGGGATGCACAAGTGATTCACCGTACTGGGGGTTTCACTGGTGTGGAGACTTCAGGAACAAACACAGCTACTTTTTTGTATAAATGTTGATTCTTCACTCCATTACACTAATTAAGTGACATTGCTTACCACAGAGTAAGCATCAAAAAGGGAACTTGGTAGCCAATTTTACAGCATTATACAAAGCCTCTTAATTAAAAATACTGTTACACTGTGGTATTTGTGAGTCTGTGGGTGCATTTATAACATGGCATTTGAGACAGCAGCTCTGCAAGAGAAATGTTGAGATATTTAAAGAAGCAGAGATTAAAAAACTCAGAGATTGTCTATCTAAACTTTGTAATTAAATACAATTCACTGTATAATTACATTAATTACCCTATCATATGGGTCACTAAGACAAATTAAACAAAGATCTAAAATTCCAGAGAAATATCAGGAGCAATTTCATTTTGGAAAAAGCTCCCAGGGATTTCAGATCTTACTCACGAGTAAATTTTACACTATTGAGCATGACAATATTGCTGACTTTTATATATTAGCAGGGAACGATGAATGTCTTGTGACACTACAAAATTTCAAAACACTAATAAGTATTACAAAATTTTACTTACATTTTACTTACAATCTTGCAAAACTATCAGCGTAAAGAAACCAATTTGTCACTGATGTCACCTGAGGCATTACACTTCAACAATTATATATGACAGTACAGAAAACACAGTGTTGCAATTGCTTTGCTAAGCAAGGAATTATTTTGTAGCTCTCTCTAAGTGAACCAGTTTAGAGACCTGGTAGGTCATACAGTAAAAATAGATACATGTATTTCTTTAAAAGAAAAAGGAGTTGTACAGATTTAGTTTTGTTTTTCTCCTCACTTTTCCCATAATCAATATGTGAATTGGTTCTGTAACATACATATCAAGGGAAGAAAATCTGTAGAATCTGCTTGTAATCTGGCAAACCTTCCCAATGGTGAACAACCTTGACTCCATTCGTTTCACCAGGGTGAAGATGTCACAGAGTGGAAGAGGTCATCTAACCCAAAACATGCAGCCAGGCTTGTGCTATTGCATGTCTCCCACATATTCTAAAAAATCACAGGAAGATCCTCCACCAATAGAAATGTTCCACTTATTTCAACATTTAAATAAATTAATTTGACTTTCATTTAGATGATTGTATCAGGAAAATGTGGATTTCATCTTAGGAGTAATTCTTTTCTCTGCAGATTGTAAAATGAGCAGAGGATGACTAAAATGGTTAGAGACACGTACAGAGATGATGCTTACATTTTGACATTACACTATGGGAGCCAAATACTAAGTTTCTCAACAAATTGCCAAAACTCTATGTCAGCAGAATGCTTGCTTGCACGTAGCAACATAAGGTTGAAATAAGGTGCGATTTTTCTGTGTTAAATGAGCTGCTAAAATACCATGAAGTGGGCAAGAAATGCGACCAGAATGTCACAGTTAAGTCACTAGTTGCTGAGCAGACTTCCATGTAGGGGCATCAGCCCATGTCAGGTACTGTGAGGTTCCTCTCACTGGAGCCAGGCAGTGCCAAGCAGTTGGGCCAAGAGGAGCAAGAAGAGCAGAGGCTGCAGCAGCTCCTCACCTCAGTACTTCTCCCTTTTTTGTCACACCCTTCCCTTGCCAGCCTGATCTAGCAGCACTGGCATGCTGTCTTTCCCCCATCTTTCAAATTTTCCCTTCAACTTCATTCCCTCAGAATGGTTACCTCGGTAAAGTTATCCAGTTTCCTCTAACCACACACAACTCCCTTCAGCTGGTAGGTAAGCTGGTTTAAACTGTTTACTTTGGCAAACTAGTGGCCTCTCCTCATTCTGCAGCATGGAGAAGGACATCTAAAAGCTTAGTGCTAACGAACACTGAAATATCTTGCTGGCAACAGGAATAAGGTAACAGTGGTCACACCGGTTAGTCTGGACAGCATCTGGATGGTTCCTCACCTATTTCAAGTATGGGAGTTCATGGCAGAAGAGGTGGTAATGAGAAGGGTGAGAAAGAGAAGGGGATCCTGAGATTACCTACATAAAAACTGGAAACCCCTGCTGACCCATTTTCTATCTTTTGTGGTGGAACTACAAGGAAATTAGGTGAAATTAAAGCCTAAAGGTGATCTTAAAGTTTCATATAAGCATCTCTTTTCTTTAAACAAGTGACTACTGTTTCTCCTTGTAAAGTCCTCTGAAAATCGACTGTGATCTTATAAGGTCACAATCTTGAAAAGCTAGACACACAGGATCTGTATTCTACACCAGGTTAAAAGCATGCAATATTTTTGGCTGATGTAATGCTGGCATTCAACTACATAGAGACATGGCTGAAATTTGATCAAAAGCAGGGCAGGAAAATGAGAAGGTGTATGGCTGGATTCGGTAATTTAGAAATCCAGGGTTTAGGTGTGCCTTGAAACACATTATATGAATTGCAGGCTGTGGTTGAAATAGATATTGTAGTTTGGTCCATATGCATTTATTCTGCGTTATGAGACGGAACTGCTTGCTTGCATCTAAGTATGTGTTAATCATGACAATTAAAGGCAATTAAATATGAAACTTCCCAATTAGTCTCTTACCTATATATTCCAAATACATCGTACAAAGCAGCATCAAAATAAAAAGAAGAGTCAGCTTAAGACTGTAAATGTATATATCTGCCTGAACTATGACACAGGTTCTACCGCATAGTCTGTTTCCCACCTTCCTGAGGCAGATCCCTGAGCTCAGTACGAACACAGCTCCCTCTAGAGCTTGAGTATTAGGCAGAACTACAGCACGCACCCCTCCGGCTCCGAAGCTCAGTTAAACTGCTTAGAAAGGGAGCACCGTGAGAGCCACACACATCCCAGAGGGGCCAGGGAGCCTGGCACAAAGGCTGAGATTCAGAAAACCCTCTGTCAGAGGCAGATTCCCTGTTATCAGTTAAAATTGCATACCTTTCCAATGTGAGCCTGTAGGAAAAGGGTTAACAGGCCCCTGGTTTGTGGGAGAGGTGAGGTACTAAGCCCTGAACACTTGAAACTTACTTGGTGTGACAGGTGAGCCTTGACAGGGTGCGCGTTCTCAGGCCTTAGGGAATAGAGCATGTCATCCAGCTGAGCACCCGTGTCCGACGTTCTGCATGGAGAGGCAAAGACTGACATATTTAGACCTTCAGAATGTACAGGATCAAAGCTAATTAACCCAACATCACTTCTGCATGACCAGCTGCCTCTCAGAGCAGCCATTTCCGAGCTGGGGTGCTGTTTGCCCATGACAGCCAAGCCAAAGGTTGGCAGTGGATGAAACTGGTTATCCAGTGGTGTCCAGTTTCACCACTATTCCAAGAGGGGAAGCGAGGGGCGGTACAAATGTATGGGGACGCCAAACAGGCAGGGGGACACGGATTGCAGGCACGTCCAGGTGTGTCCGGGGTCGCGGTTCAGGGCCCCTCTCCTCACGGCTTTCCTCGAAGATCCCCGGCTCCGCTTGCTCAGCCCGGGCGCTTCCGCCGCCCACACTCCCTGCCCCTTCGTGTCCCGCCGGCCCCCGCCGCTCCCACCGCCGCTCCCACCGCCGGCCGCGCCGGCTGCCCCGCGGGAGGCGCCGCGGTCCCCGCCTCTCCTGCCGATATAAGCCAGCGCTTCCCGCCCCGCCGCACTCACCGCCCTCAGACCCGTCGGGACCCACCAGATCCGCTCCCCGAGGATGCTGCGCTCCGCCGCCCCGGGACAGGCCCTGCTGCTGAGCGCCCTGCTGTGCCGCCTGGCCGCCGCCGGTGCGTGACGGACGGCGGGGCAGAGGGACGGGGAGGGGACGGGGGGATCGGCGCCGGGACTCGGTCCCTCGGACCCCTCGGACCCCTTGGACGGGGTGTCCCCGAGGGAGCCCGAGAAGAGCCGCGGGAAGGGGGGCAGCGGCACTGGCCCCGGGACAGCGGCTCTCGGCACTCGCCCTGTGGCCGCGGGACAGCGGCGCTCACCCGGGCACTGGCCCTGGGCCCGCGGCGGCCGCTGCTCGGGCCACCAAGGACTGGCTTCTGGGGAGTTCCTCACTCTCCACGGCCGGGGCGCTGCTGGGGAGCGGGGGCAGCCTCGGGGGTCGGCAGTTGCGGTAAGGTTGCAAGATTTCCTTCCCTTGCCCCAGCTCCGAGCTTGCCGAAGAGGTAGAGAAGGTGGTAATTTGAAAACGAGTAGGATATCGCTCAGTTAAACCCTGGATTTCCAGAGGTTACAGAGGCGCGAGGGGTTTTCCCATCCAGCTTCCTCCCAGACAGTTCCCCAAAGCAGCTGTGGCTGTCGTGGATCATCGCGGCGGACTCCCATCCGCTTGTGGGGGCCAAGAGTCCTGGTGAACTGCACCACATTTATTTGCTGCTTGAACATTCTGCATGTTCAAGCTTTTGTGTCGTCTTCAGAGGTCTTGAATCAAAAAGGGCTAATTAGACAGAATTCCAAATAAGTTAATTCATCGATTTGAGAGTTGTAAAACAGAAAATAATATTCTTCTCATATTTCTCACTTCTGCCAGGACACATTCCTTTAGTAAAGATGAGCATGAGCCCAGATGGTAGGACTGAGCTTTTTCCCCAAAACCAACTTTTCGGAGTAGCAATTAACAGCAACTGCTTCATTTAACTAAACACCAACTGCAGGGAAACAGGAATTACATATCATATGACTGATATTTTTCTCTTTTCTGTATTTAAAGGCTATGCAGCACTACCGACAGCAGTCAATATAACTTGGTCTTCAATCAATTTTAAAACTATACTACAGTGGCAGCCAAAACCATCAGATTACTTCTATACTGTAGAAATACACGGGTAAGTAGATAACACCAGGGTATATCAATTAAAGGCAATTGAAGAAGATGCAAATAGAGCATGTTTGAATATGTTCGAGAGTAAATGTAACAGGAAAAGAGCCCAAACATTAGGACTTGAGAGAATTCCCTCCCCAGCTGTTAATAGTTTTTTGTATCCAACTATAAGAATATGTGGTTCAGGCGTCTGGTTTTGCCCACTCTAAAAAATGGAGAGTTGAGCTAGAGATCAGTATTTCAGTTCTGGGGTTTGGTGCAGGCCAGCTGCATGAGAGATCTAGGCCAGGATACTTCGAAGAAGTTGTTGCTCTGTCTGACACACCATGTATTAGATAGAATTTCACCTTTTTTATGTTTTTCAAGGTGTCTGGTCTGAGTCTTTTGTCTTCAGTCTTGGGAGGTGTCTAATAAATGAGTCTGCATTTTATTCTAATTGGTGAATCACAATAAATGAATAATTTGTCTTGCTGGATAACACTAAAAATCACCTTTGTTCCTCTACCTCTGTTGACACGTCCTCTGTCATCATGTTTTATGTAAACTATAAAATATTGTGGACATAAAAGGTAGCCAGCTAATGTAAAGTGTCTAACACACCTTTCAGAACTGCACAAAAACTTCCACGAAGTTCAGTAATAAATCTGTGTTGTTCTTAGCTCCCATTTTAATACACAGAATATTATTAAATTTGTCCCAAAGGGAAAATGCATCATCAAACCTCCTACATATTAATGAAAAAGTGGTACTGTAGTCTCTTCTGTCTCTAACTAAAAGTGGCATGAGAGCTCTCTCTCATGACTAATGGATGAAACACCAGTGCAATGGCCTAATGTGCTCTTTCATTCTTTAAGGGAGTGATTAGATTAGTAGACTTAAAAGCACACACTTAGCAGAACAAATTTTATCAAATTCGTGAATCTGGAGTTTCTTTCCAGTGGTTTTGCTTGCAAAAAATTGAAATCTGTTTGCCCAAGATTCAGTGTAGAATCAGGTGTAGTTCTGCAACAGAGGCACCTCTTTAGACAAGTTGCTGTTCCAAAGTGTGCTTAAATGTTTGCTTTCTCATGTCTGTACATTTACAGAATACATTTGTTTCATCCCAAAGATCAAATCTCTGTCCCTTTTCAAAGCATCTCATGTGACACTATCAATAACTGATCTGTGACATAAGAAATCTGGTGAAGTAAGAAGGGAGTTCAGGTGACTCTTGAAAATAAAACGTGATCTATTTTGAGGAAAACTCATTTGTTAATTTCAAAAGTCACCACTCTTGCTCTTCCAGCTGAGATCACACAATTTTTCTTTTCCTTAATTCACCAGCAAAAAAAAAAAAAAAAAAGGAAAAAAATGGAGTAATAACTTTTTTTTTCAATCCTTCTTGTTAGGAAGTAAAATGGGGAATTAACACTTTTTTCCTGGTCTCATTACTAGTTCTCAGGTAAATGGACATGTTTTCTATTCTTTAAAAATCAAGATAAGAGTTTTTTGTCAATATTTTTAAAATCATAATTCTGCAATGAAATCTGCTGCTACTGTCTGGTTCTTAGTAACATTTGCCACTGCATAGTTGCAAAACCAAGTGACATATATGCGGAGACGTTGTTGTCACATTAAACTGTGTCAATAGAGCTTCCTATAGCAACTGATGTTTCTTAAGGCAAGAGTTTTCACATGCGTCAAGGATAACACATTCAAAGTAATTTATGCATCTTATATTTTTAAAAATAAATTCTGCAACTGCAGAAAAATGCAAAATCAGAACTACTTATGGTTTCTATCCATTAATATAAAAAATTGAATGTTTAATTCATATATGGGTCCAATAACATATTTCTGTCATATGGATCATACTTACTTCGCTTGATTCTACTTTGAATTGTGAAATACAGCTGTACACAATAGGTTTTCTTCAAGTGTTCTCTTCTTTTCAGCCTAATACCCCTGCAAGACTGTTCTACCGGATGAGGGAAATCTACACAGTTTAAGGGGAAAATGTTTTTCAGTGTATCTAAATATGTAAGTGTCTGGTTGGAAGCTGTTGACACTTCTTTCTCGCTCTTTTCAGACAGACATCTGACATTAAAAAAAAATGCATACGGACAACAGAAACAGAGTGTGATGTCACTGATGCGCTCAAGGATGTGAAAGAGACCTACGTAGCCCACATACTGTCTGTAATGCCCGCGGGGATGGATAACTTTGAAGAACCACCTTATGCACTTTCTGAAAAATTTACCCCTTATAGTCAGAGTAAGTAGGATTGCCAATTAAATCTTATTATAAACTTCCTTTCAAGACTAGTTCCATTGACCTAAACAAGATTTAGATTGAGTTTAAAGGATTTTTTCTATAGATTCTTACAATAGCCATGCTGATACTGGAGAAGACATTCAGGCATAAAGCTTTTGTTAACATTGTGTACTAGATGAAGATACTTGTTTACAACCCAGGACTTCACCCTATTACTTTGGCTTCTTAAAGTCAGAATAGATTTGAGACGGGAAGTTAATAAAGAGTGGAAGAAAGAAGAGCATGTTGCGTAGAAAAGATGATATCAGCTTTTTAATTCTAAAAATCTTTGTTTAGCTGTTATCGGAAAACCAGAGATAAAGAATTATACACAAAAAGGTTCAGAACTGAATGTTGTGATCAAAGATCCACTTACACCATATACATTTCCTAATGGAAGCTTTCAAAGTATTCGAGATATTTTCCAGCATGACCTGGAATACAAACTCTACTACTGGAAAGACCAAAGTTCTGGAAAGGTAAGGTCTAACTCTAGTTTTCATTCTGTAATAATTTTAATATTCTGTAGCTGTATTATAGTTACACAATTTCTGTGCTACCTTAAGAGCTGACACTTGAAATATTTTTTTTTTCCCCTTTTAGAAAGATGCAACAACAAAAAGCCATACGTTTGAAGTAAGCGTTGAGAGCACAAAGAACTATTGCTTCTATGTCCAGGGATTCGTTCCGTCCCGCAGAGAAGACCGTAACGGTCAAACCAGCGTGATGCACTGCACCACTGCACAAAGGGGCATCTTCGACGGTGGGTACCGCCTGACGTTTGTCACACCACAGTCTTTATCATTCTAACAAAAAGACATGTCTTTAAATTGGGATGCCTGTTATAAACCATTTACTGTGTAAGTTAGAAGACACAGTCAGAACATGGAAACTCATTCGAAGAACTCACTTCAAGTCAGAGTCCACCATCTTCAGCTAGTTAGAGTTTGTTTTAGGGTTTTGCTCAACTGTGTTGATTAAATTGTCTGAATTGATGACTGGTCACTGAAACTTCAGATCTCATCACTAGCCCTCAGCTTTGTTTTTTTTCACCATTGTTTCCCTCAGATTCTTCCAATAGGAGGTCCCACAGTAAGTGCTTGAAGGATTAGCTCTAAAGCATACGAGTGCTGGAAACCTATTCACTGACTTTAGTTTGAACTGACCTTTAGTTACCCCTAAAGCAGATGGTGAGACTAAGACTTTCTTTACTATTACAAGGTCAGAGGTTGGCAGATTGACTTCTTTACTGGTAGATAAGTTAAGGAGTGGTCAGTGAATCAGCCAGTCAAATTTTAGACAAACAATCTGGATAACACTTTCTTCAATATAAAGTTATCAATATTATTTAAATAATATCACATTGCTGTACTGCATCTTTTTTCTCCCCCAGATAAGAAAATCTCTTCTAAAATTGGCAAATGAACTCAGATTAACTTCCCTATCTAAATATGTATTTTTGTTTATGACAATAGTGCTAAATTACAATTTAATTACAACTTAAATAGAAAACTCTTCTCTAGGTGTTTTCTAGCTTATAACCTAGAATAAATTCCTACTTGGACGGAAATGATGTAGGGACAGGGGGAACAGTTTGATTTATTCTTGTGGTGTTAGCACGGTATTTTAGTGCACTAACTAAACTAGATTAAAACCTAGTGTGAACCAGGTGAAATAAAGCTTTACCTCAGTTCAGCAAATTCATGTTAAAATGTGTTTAGTTCACACTGAATTCTGTGGTACTGTAAAATATAGAAAGGATTTTTTTCATTCAGTGGAATGAGTGCTAAGAGTTTGTAGCATTGTGTCATTATGGATTCTGATAACTGAATCTTGCACTTTTTTCCTCCCCTACAGAATATGGAGCAGAAGTCTTTATCATCGTAGCAGTGATTGCAATTGCAGTCATCACTCTTGCCATTGTCCTACCAGTGATTCTGTGCAAACGCAAGAAAGTAAGAACTGCGAGAGAAAAGCAACCACTTAATGGTGTCTAAGGAAAAAGTATTGTGGACACTAATGGCAGCACCAAGGCAAAAAAACCACCACAACAAAAAGCCATAAATTGGATAATTGGGTGGAGCTTTTTAGGCTCTCTGAAACAGGAATTTTGAAGCCCAAATTTTAGTGGCTGGAGGCTGGAGGAGCATTCTGGTGATCTGATACAATCATAGAATTGTAGAATATGCTGAGTTGGAAGTGACCCACAAGGATCATCAAGTTCAACTCCTGGCCTTGTGTAGGATACCCCAAGGCACACACAGTGTGCCTGAGAATGTTGTCCAAACACTTCTTCAAATCAGACAGGCTTAGTGCTGTGACCACTTCCTTTGTGAGCCTGTTCCAGTGCCCAAACACCCTCTGTGTGAAAAACCACCTCCTAATATCCAACCTAAACCTACCCTGACTTGGCTTCATGCCATTTTCTCGAGTTCTGCCACTGGAAACGAGAGTGAAGAGTCAATGTCTGCCCTCTGCTTCCCCTCATGAGGATGCTGAAGACAGCAAAGAGGCCTCCCCTCTGTTTCTTCTTATCCAGGCTGAACAGACCTCAGCTGCTCCTCATATGGCTTCCCCTCAAGACCCTTCACCATCGCCCTCCTTTGGATGCTCTCTAACACCTTAGTGACTTTCTTATATTGCAGTGCCCCAAACTGCACACAATAATTCAAGGTGAGGCCGCCCCAGCGCAGAGCAGAGATGGACAATCCCCTCCCTTGACCAGCTGGCCATGCTTTGCCTGATGCCCCCCAGGACAGGGCTGGCCCTCCTGGCTGCCAGGGCACCACTGACTCATATTCAACTTGCCATGAACCAGGACCCTCAGGTCCCTTTCCACAGTGCTGCTCTCCAACCTTTCATTCCCTAGTCTATAAACAAAGCCAGGGTTGCCCAGTCCCAGGTGCGGAATCCAGCACTTGCCCTTGTTATACTTCATATGGTTGGTGATTGCTCATCTCTCTAATTTGTTATGGTCTCTCTGCAGAGAGCTCAACCCTTGTCATAGACTGTTCCCAAGCCACTTCTATTGTCCTGTCTGAAACAGGATTGTGAACTAAAGGTACTTTTGGCTTGATCAGTATGGCCTTATTGAGCCAGAAGATTTATGGTACAGCTTTACGGTACTTGTGAGGGGAAAGAACACTACTTCTGAAAAATATGTGTCCTTTACCTAACTAAAGGAATATCATTCTGTTTCTGTGAAACAAAACCTGTATTTATCTGCCTTTTAATATTATTAACTGGTGAAATGATCCGTTAGTTCAGATGTGACAAAATTGCTACTATTATTTCTGCACTTCTTGGATAAAATTAACTTGGTCTATTTATATTTGAATATAGACAATTGAAGGTAAACAAACTGAAACTACTCTACTAGTGACTTGTAAGGAACTCTCTTGGAGCAGGTACCTGCTATCCCTCTGGAAAGCATATCCAGATTACACTACATTGAGAGTTGTACTGACAGGGCAGTCTGATAGTTCCAAGTAAGTGTTAGAACAAATACTTTGCAGGGTTTGAGTCAGTAATAACTCACTCCATGCAAGCACTGAATAGGTAGTATTTACTACATTTTGAACATAATTTTTAACTAAACAGCTGATGAATGAACAGTTTCTGTGGCATAGATTCAAATAATCTTGGTATTGGGATTTGAAGGTAGATGTTGCTTTGTCTTTTAATATTTATTTTATAAACGAGAATCTAACTTTTATACTGGTGATATCTGTATTTATGGTGATAATTTATACTTTTCTAGTGAAATAAAGGTGACTGGAAAAATAAGACTTTCTTTTCATTTTCAAAACAATGTACAGTTTTTATTCTAGAACTAAATTAAAAATATGTTTAGGAAACTTATTTTGTGACAGCAGTGTAGGCAACCTGCCAGAAGTCTAATCAGGACTCTGCAAAACAGACTACCAGGGCACCTACTACCTGTAAGAATAAAACTATGAGAAGCCACAGTTCACAAGCAGATGAAAGGTTTTGAAAAGTCCTGAGTCACGTCTTGGCTGTCCACTTATGTCAGCAATTAGTCAGGGTTTGCATTCAGAGCTTCTTATTCTAATGGAAAGCATACCAGACATCTCTGGATGTATCACATAGGGATTCTGACAGTGGTGTGTATTCCCCTGTATTCATGACAAGGAATACCTTACAAAATTAATAGCCCAATCTATCAATTCATACAGAATTGTATTTTATATTTTTTATCCCTGTGTTACAGATACCATCTATGTATGGATTAAGACTCCGGTGAATGTATGAGTGTATTTTATGGGAGTTTTCTTCGTTCTTGAATTCCTCTTTTTACAGAGGGAAGAAAACAAATATCACCATTATCCCCAAAAACCCCCATTTACTTAATACTTAATATTGTGCAATAAATGCTTAATGCATTTTCTGCTGATGCATAAGCCTTGTATGGAAAAAGAATCTTACAACAGCAATCAAAAACACGAGAGCCTGTGGGAGTAAATTTAAAAACATTCCAAAGATGTCATCATTACTTCCCTTCCTGTGATGTTCTGCTTCCTCAGCTTCATTCAGTACCCAGCTCAGAAAAGGGAAGAGCTAATAGGAAAAAGAAAGCCTGTAGATTACAGTGTAACATTTATTAAACTAGACCATGCAGTTGCTTGTTATAAACTACACAGAATGATGCTATAAATCATCCTTCATTACTTAAAGAGATTTTTGGTTTGTTCTGAATATAAAGGGGGAGAAGGAGGGGGTAAGGAAGGGGGAAGAAGCTGGGGAGGGAGGTGGGAAGAGAATACCCATTTGCAAACAAGTGCCTTAAGTGGCAAAAGAGTGCCCCATGACTGCACAAGTCCTGGAAATCTGAAGCACTTCTGTTTCCTAGCTGCAGTATGTTATCATCCAACAATGCTGAGTAACCAGAGTCACAGGGTTCACAGATCCTATTTCAATGAGGTTTTTTGCTTTTTGTGGAGACAGTTAAGAAAGGGGCTTTTTAGTTGCAAACTTCTGTAAGCCCACACCAAATGTTTTATGTGGAGATTTTTCTCAGAGTATCAGAGTGGGCAGAAGTTGTTATTGTACCAGTAAAGGTATTGTCAGCAAGGAGAAGGACTAGGTCCTATCTACAACACACATGTGGCCACTTCAGCACTGTATGGATTTAAGACATCCAGGGAAATGATAGGATATAGGGAAGACTTTTCCTATGCAACTAAACTTTCTGGCTCATCTTCTAAGCAGGGTTCTGTAAGCAAGCATGTTCCTACTAAGGCTCCCAATGCCCCTGTTCTGCTTTGCTCCTTGTCAACCGGAAAAGTTATCCAGCTATTTCAAGTGGATAAATACATTTGCATAGTTCCATGACACAGTATTTGTGTCCTCTCCTTGTACAAGTGAATGTGTAACATTGCATACTATAATAAGCCACTCTGGTTTTATAGTACTGCTTTAAAATTGCATTCTTCTTCACATAAGTGAATAAAGGCTGATACTGTTCTGCTACTTTTCTGTCAGCCCTAACAGCATTACAGACAATAAAATTACAGTCATTACTTAAAATGAATAATGGTACAGGACTTCACAGATGTATGTATGATAGATATGGCAGCAAACAGGTTAGCTAATCTATTTCTGCCAGACTCAGCTTTCCACTGTGAGAAGGCTCCTGCTGAGAGGCATGTGAGAGAAGAATGTGATTATAAGCTCAACTCATATCACTAGTTATGTGACAACTCAGGACAAAGAGTTTCTGCACTGTGAGAATAAACAGCTGTGATAGATTACCCTCTTGGTTCAGTTTTGTAAAGCAGTGACTGCCACGCAGTTTCAGAACCTTGTAATACACAGTACCAGATTGAAGAGTCAATTGAATAATCTTCTAATTACACAGAATTTATCCACATACAACTAACCATGCTTTCCATAGTCTATGTTTGTCCTGCATTCATTTGAGAATGACATGAAAAGAACAACCTGCTAGAGAGGACAGAAGCAGGAACTGGCCAGCTGAAAATCCTTTCCCAACTCTTAGGTGTGGTGTTACTCACCACAGCATACACTCCCCGACACAGTACGCCCATTCCCTTAAAAAGAAACTGCCACAGAAGGCTGCTCTTCCCTTATTTGGTGGTGTGTGCCCTCCAGTGCTCTACAGCAGGAGTATTAAAAAAGCTCAAGGTGTAAAGACCATGACATGTGCTGCAAATCTCTTCCTTACACTATATGATGAGAAATCTTCCCACCAGTGAGATCCTTCTGCTTCTTCTGGCACAGGTTCTCATTCAGCCCACAGAGCCTCTTTCAGCATCCCCCCAAAACACGAGAATGAACATCTTTCCCTGTAATTCCTCAGCCTTTAACTGTCGCTGAATTAGTCAAGTTCATAGGAAGATTTCCCTCAGGATGATTTCTTCCAATAAACCCCAGTTATAAACATACAGCCACGTGGACTTCCTCCAGGGTTTCACAGCCACATCCTGTCTCATATGTCCAACTGCAGAGATTGTGCCCATTTCACATTTTGTTTAAAAATTAAGCCCTGTTAGTGACACACTTTAGTGACTGGCTTCTGTAAGAAGCTTGCGGTGTTTCTGCTCCTGACTTCCCCTGGCTCCTTTGGTGACATTTCCATTCCTCTTCCCCATCTCCCTACTCATTTCCATTACCTGTTCTTCCCCAGAGACAAACCCATTGACTCATTTCTGCAAACGACTGGGCAGGATCTCATTTAAATCAAAATATACCACCTGAATAAATCTATATCCCTTAATTACAATCAAGAACGTACTAATATCATTGAAGCATTTTTTTGTTTTACACTCTACAGCTTCATTTGGTCTCTGTCATAAAGCCAATAACTTCCAGAACATTTGCTAGCACTGCTTTGAGTACCTTCTTATTGCACCTACTTTTTTTAGTGGCTTGTTTAAAATAGCAATGAACTTATTAATCTGAACTCAAAGAATATTCAAAGTTTCAGATCTCATTTACTCCCCCTGATGGATTTTCTTCTATTTTTATTTTCAAATTTTCCACATTATTACTTCAAGAAATATTAAAGTAGCAAAGTACTGTCACTGTTACATTCACAAAACTATTTCATCAAAAGAGGTTTAATTAAAACTCGCCTTCCTCTGAACAGAGAAATATTTTCCCAATGAGATCACATGGTACTTTTTAATTAGTTACTCAATAGTCACATAACTCAATTAAAAAGCTGGTGTAATAAAAGAGCTAGAGTGACAAGTGAGATTTTAAAACCTACTCTAATAAGAATGACTCATTATTCCAGGTAGAAATGTGGCTTTGTTTTTTTCTTGGAGCTAGTGGATTTTTGTGGTGTTTTGTTTGTTTGTTTGTTTGTGGGTATTTGGGTTTTTTTTTTTTGTTGTAGTTGGTTTGTGGTTTGTTTTTTTTTTAAGGAGTGCATCCTTGATTAGCACAAAAATTTTTCCCTCTGCTGCCTTCATACTTCACCATCCACTCACACCAAATATGCACATCTCCACAGACATGATGCTCAGTCTGATTTCTCATCTTTCCACTTTACTCTTAAAATGATCATAAAATGATCATTTGTTTCCATAAAGCACCAAGGGTGCAACCACACGATTGTATGTCACCACTGCCACAGTCACTACAGTAGTGGGACTGTGAACACCATAGATCTGTTCCTCCTCTGCCCTTCACATTGCAGGTTCCTTACATTGGAACAGTGGCCCTGCAAACATGACTTGTACTCTGTGAGCAATCTCTGCATTAATTCTGCAATTTGTGTCAGGTTATTATGCTTCATGTGCCTAGAAAAGCTGACCCCAAGTGGCAAAAAAAGGCATAATCAGCACATTAACAATCTAAATATTCCTAAATGGCTACCACACTGAGACCCACTTTGAATCCAGATTCCACCAAAATTTTTGAAGGAAAAGGGCACATGAAATTTTTTAGATCTTCTCTTTTTAGTAATGAAGAGCAACAGATAAGACATCATTGTGTTGTTCGAACATATTAAGGGCTGGAGCAGCTCTCTCCTCCCAAACACCCCTCATCTTCCATTCAATGCTTCCCTATGACAGGTTCTTCAGGAATCTTGGGTTGTAACATACCCTGTGTTGTCCAGTTTTCAAGCACTGCTGGAAACCAGGCCCCAGTTAACAATCCATCAGTACTTATTTACCATTGTTTGCACTTTGGTGTTAAAGCCCCCACAAAAACCATACTCCCTTCTCCTGACAAACTTCTCCTTTAGTCTCAGAAAACTTGGGAGTAGCTCAGAATTAGGAGATTTTCATGCTGACTGTTAAGCTTCTTACCAGACTTTTTTTCCTCAGTATGCTTCAAACAGAAAACATTCCTCTTGCTGCCCTTTTCACTCTTAGAGGAATGGACTGAGAACCTCGGAGAAGGGACTGAAGTCTTCTAGAAGCACTGGAAAATGCTGCACATCATAAATTCAGAAGCCCTGTAAGTTACATTGAAGTACAAGCTATGTTTGGAACTGTGATAACATGCTATCTGTCTGGCAGCAAGGAAAAGAAAGGCACGGGTAGGAATAGCCGGAAGGCAACTGTGTTTGTAACCAGGGCTATTTTGGGCTGTACATGCTTTGAGTTCTGCTGAGCTTGTCTTGAAGAAGCAACCCCAAAAACATCTTTTGAGGGAAATGACATTTTACTCTAAAAGCACTGACAGGCACAAGAAGTCAAAACAGGTCCCTGCTGAGGGGCTGCTCTGCTGTACCCAGTCTCTCAAGCAGGTCACTACACTATAGGACAAACAATAAAATACGTGGTGTGCATAGGAACTACCACTGTCCCTCAGACACATCTACTTAAGTACCTTCTACCCCCCAGCATGATGCACCTCAGGGCCTTTTGAGGGAGTTTACAGAGGTAACACCAACAATCTAAGCATGAAGAGAATTTTGTGAACTAACTTCAAGTAGCCTTTCCAAAACTCTCTACTTAAGACTATTATAAATAAAAGTTTTCTAATAATTAAAAAAGTGTTTTTTTCCAAATCTAGTTAGCATTTGTGGGTTAAAAAAGTATATCAATGCATAGATTTGACCTTGGCCCTTAATTCCCTACTAAGCTCCAAAAAAATTTTGCAAAGGGTTCCCAGCTTTTCAGAGTTCTGTTGCAATATATGATTGGATCCAAATTTTAAGAAGCCTCTAGCACACAAGCCTTGCTTTTTAACTATTAATTTCCCAAACACATCAGCTTACCAGCTCCTCTATAGATACTTCACCTTTTAGTGTGTTACCAAGTCTCTCACATTAGAAGCTTCTGACACAGCTGTTTAGCTCTGCTGCTTTTGTGCCAACAAATTCCTGCAGTAGAGTGCTACAATAAAGTAAAGAAATAAAGGGTAGGTTGTTTTGGGGAGCACCTACACACTAGCTACCTTGTCATTCTCAACAATTAAAATTAATCAAATGTTTTTTAGTACCTGCTTGCACTAAACCACTCAGTCTAAGAAGATTAAAGGTATATTTGGTTACATAGAAGATGTCTCTTCAATTGCACACATGAAGTGTATTTTTTGGAGCATAATTCCCCAAAACTTCTATAATCAAGCTTAAAAAGTTAGCTTCAATTTGTGCCATACTTTGAAGTTATTTTAATACAGAAAACTTGCTCAGTCATGTAGGTGGAGTTCCCTATTTCTAACCAAGTAAATCAATCCCAGCAGTTTTAGTTTTGTCTAGACAGAATTGACCTCATTTTTCCAGTTCTGTTCTATTTTGGTGCAGCATCATGTGTAGATGCCACTTGTCTCCCGAGACAAGGGACGGGTGGGGAACAAGGATGCTGGTTTGTGGACACAGCACAGAATGGGGCTGGGTGCTTCAGCAAAAGCTCTCCTTTCACCAGTAAATGTGTTCGATCTTTGTGGTTCAGATTTGTCAAACATCACTAAGAGGGAGGTTTCTAACCAGTGTAAGAGAGTTTGTGATTATTAAGCCTGGTTTGTGAAAGACACATTTCACATAAGTGGAGTGTCCAAGTTTCCCTTCTCACCCTTTTTAAAATGCCAGTTGGATGATTATTCTTGCACTGTTGCTTTCATTTCAGGATTACTGGCAAAATGTCTTCAGTTTCCCAAGTCAATCCCCGTGGAATGTCACCAGATGCTTAGGAGTATTATTCCTATTTAATCCCCGAATTTATCATATTTTTCAAATTACTCCCTTGAAACAGCTTCTGTCTGTGAAGTTCCAAGATGCTTGTCATCTGGCTCTGCTTTTGAATACAAGGAAAGAAAATGATGCAGCAATTCAAAGACTGTTTTAAATTTTTGTAAGGTTTTAATATGAAAGACAAGTTGCTGTCATAATAACCTAACTTGGCTATATTTCTGCTTCGAGATGAATCGTAGAATGGTTTGAGTTGAATGAAACCAGTTTCATCTTAGGTTTGAGTGCACATGACAGAATGGGTTTCATCATAAGATATAAACATATTAAAGGAATCTGTAATGTGCACGGCCACTCTAAACTTCCAGGTGAAGTTTAAGGCATCATAATAAAAACCTGACTGCATCCAGAGCATTAGCAAGAGCCTGTAACCACAATATGTGAAGAGAAAAAAACCCAACAAACCTCCTCCTGATGAGCTGTATATCACTGGTTAGTAAAACCAAGAAACCTCTTTCCATGCTCATGAAAGGGACTGGCACAAACCATCTGGTTATCTACACCTAATATAGAAGCAAGTACATTATATACAGAAATACCTGGTTTGAACAGCAGCTTTATAAGCAGAAATTTGAATTTGCATACTGTTGATGTTCTTGACAGATTAAAGTTGTGATTTATTCTCTCTTTAAAATCAAAACAACCTTTTTTCCCCTACTATTTCTCACAGGGGATTTCAGATGATCATTATCCTGGACATTTCTATGGACATCTCTTAGCACCTATGACAGTTACGTTTAAATTTTAATAATGGATTTTTAACTCCTACCTCAATAATAGGCCAACTTATTATTTTTTCACATTTCTGGATCATTTCAGAACACCAAGGATTAGGTGACAGATTGTTGAGTGTGCAGAGATTAATTCTATAGAAGAACCACCAAATTAGTTCTTTCTCTCCTGTCCTAAGTCATAGGATATTGTGTCTTTATAGAGTTAACAAATATGAAGATTGAATTCCCTATTCTGCAGAGCTTAAGTTGTTTAAGTTTTCAGTGCTGGATGAGATTTAATTAAAAAGTGTGTCAAGTGTCATGGAAGCATTCCATGATGTTGCTTCTCACTAATCATCTTCTCTAGCATACTGTACAGCGCTAATGCATTGGCAATTCATCCAGAATTTTTTTATAGTACAAGTCACTTGCAAATGGTGCTAAAGCCATCTTGAATTTAGGCTGTCCAGTCAGGTGTGTCTAACCTGCTCTATCTGTGCCACATTTGGGCAAGAAACGCCCCTGCAACATGCATACTGTTTAAGACATAGCTTACATTGACAACATTTCCCAGAAAAATGACAAAGGTCAGAAGTAGGTTGGATTTTTGCACACATTTCCTGCTGTGGGGTTTTTTTTGTTTGTTTGTTTTTGTAAGAAAAATAAATCCATGATGCAGTAAAGCATGCTTTGCACTTGACATGGAAGATAAGGTGCACTGTGATGTTCTGTTCATCTTCCAGCTTATTCCACTGTTGTACTAGTCCTGCAGAAAGGACCATCACCTACCAGTCTTTGTCAAGAATCCTTAATTTTTGCTGAGAGGGGATAGCTGCCTGGAGCTTTGGCAAACATTCAGAAACACTGGACCAAGGCTATTGAACATACTCAAAATATGGTGGATTGATCTTTGCAAAGAAGTTGGAATTTTTTGCTCCATGGTTTCAGTTCCACTATTCAAGGAACTAGTATCTTCTCTCTACATAAGGAAAAAAATTAGTGTTGAGGAATACAAACCAAGCATTTGGAAAGAACTGTATAGCTGAAAGCTTAGAGTTGAACAAGTAACAGACTTCACACTAATCTAAAAAATAAATTTAAATATTAAACATGCCATCCATAACATAGAGGTTCCTTTTTTATCTATCTAGCTCTTCAGCTAAATTGAATGACTTTTAGATTTTTAAGATTGCATCCTTGGTTGAGACATTTCCTTTCTAAGGGAGCTCTACCCTTTAAGAATGCTACACAATACACTTGTTGCACAACTAATCTCAGTTAAGAAAAATCAGTACTAATTAGTATTAGAAAACACTGATCGCTTTAGAATCAGTTAATTCAAACATATCTTGGTTGCACTTTTATACTATTGTGTTTCAAGTATCCTGATAGCTGGTATGTTTACCACAACAAAGGAAAACAAATGAAATTCACAAATAAAATAAAAGTGGAAAGTGATTATCTTCTTTTCCTCAAAGTACAAAGATTAAGGAGCACTCAAAAGAATTACCACAGTATGTACTGATATTAAGTTAATCTTGTTCAGGCTCATACTCTTCTAAAATCAATAAAGGGAAAAGAAGTGGCCAGTAGGCAAAGGACAGAGAAGTCAGAATCACAGAATATTCTGAGTTGGAAGGGACTCACAAGGATCTTCAAGTCCAGCTCTTAAATGAATGGCCCATACGGGGACTGAATCCATGACCTCGGCATTACGAGCACCAGGCTGTAACCAACTGAGTTAATCTCAGTGCAGACTTAAAACAGATTAATGAACCTATAATCCACTTGCTCTAAGTACATACCTTCAAGTACTGAGCTCATGTACTTGGTTAAGCCTACAACTGGATGGCATCACCTGGCTGATTCCAGGTCAGATTTCAGACAGTACTGCAGATGTTTTATAAGCAGAACACAAGCCAATTGACTCATTGAGTAACTCAACATTTGTTCAATATGCATTCACTGAACTATTACAAAATTCCTAATCACATCATTAAGAAACATAAAAAGCCTAGATAAATTTTATCTTTAGATTTATTATTTCAGAGGCACTTAATGTCTTACATTTATATAGCGCCATTTCCCCCTCCAAAACACTTTACAGTATTTACACACAGGAATGTTTCCCACCACTGTTGAAATGCAGCCATCTGACTACTACCAGTACCGTCTTCAAAGCACCAACAGTTTGAGACTGAAAATATTCATCAGTACTTCGTCTTACTAAGATAGTTCAGAATTCCCATTTATGAACTTCCAGCTTGTGCTATTAAAGAAACATAACAACTAAAATACAGTATCACAGTGCAATTCTGCAACAGAACTGAGACTTGGATCATCTTCATTAGAGTTTTTACAATCTTCCATTAGATCAAGTCTATCTCAAACACTTTAGTGTAAGGCCTTTTAAGAATATAATTCTAAAACATCATTCTTTTTTATACTTTCTTTATAAGTCTTTCTTAAAATCAAGCACAGAAGAGTATTTTTCTTTCCTTCCAGTATATTTAGAAACACTAAGTTCTAGCCCTAAGGAGATAGTAGCATCCTCAGTTTCAATGAACTTCATGGTATCTAAAGGCAAACCTATTCCTCCTTGTTTTTGGAGATAGATTTTAGTTTGTTTGTTTGTTGTTAGTTTTAAAAATAAATAAGAGATTAAACAAAATTCTGTGATAACCAGTTAAATTGTAAAGTACAATTGGGATTGGCTGCTGGGGGGCTATGTAAGTGTGCTGTGTGTGGTTTTGCTTGTCAGCACTAAAAAATACATTAAAGTATCCCAAGTTTACTACTCCACTGCAAAAGACTGCCCTAATCACAAAGATCATAGCAACTTCCTCATTTTAGAGATTAATTTTTCCTTTGTCTCTCCAAAAGGCTACTAAAACAGCCCTTCCAAGAGAAGAAGTTGCATCTGTGCTGAGAACTTTCACAAAATAAAACCCAAACCAAAAAACCTCCTGACACAACCACCTATCTGGCATCCCTATTCTCATGATTACAATTGAAAAAAGACTACGACCTCACATACAGCATGCTGCTACCTGCTACGTTATGGCTGATGTGAGAATCCAAATGAAGAGGAAAAAGATTAGTTAAATCAGGTATCTATTTGCCTTCTTGTTAAACAAGCACAAAAAATTATTCTGGTACCTTATTCTCTTGAATATGCTATACTTCAGAGAGAAGCTTTTTTGATTTTCACTGATGCGTTATACTCTGAATCTACTGTGGTCACTAGATTCTTATACCAGCATTTGAGTACTTTGAAAGAATAGTGGCAGGTAGGGGCAAGAAACCTGATAAAAGGAAAAACATTAACAGATAGCAATTTCAGCATGAAAGATAATGACTAATCAAACAGGGTAAAAATTAACAATCAGCAGTGCATCCAAGTACGTATCCATTTTATAAAAACTTGGGGTGGTTTTTTTAACCTAAACCCTTGATAAAAGATGCACAGAGAACTGATGTATTGCATATTTTATGCATGCCTTCATGTAGTGCATTCCTATATTGTATCTTACATGGAACTACTAAAAAACTACTAGACCTTCACTGTACAACAGGTATTGTAAATTTTTGTTTTAAAGCCTAAACAGCAATTCAGTTTGAATTATACCTTCTTATTCCCTGATCACAAAAAACGCCTTGCTGCATTTATGTTTGTCAAAGTCAAATGACAACCACAGTAATCATTTGTAAGGAAAAAACTGTCACAGTAAACTATCTTAAGAGTTTGGTTTCTTCACAGGGATTTGGCAGCTGGAACAAGAAAACCAGCAAGGAATAGATATCCTTAGACGACAGTGAGAATAATTAGCAAATAATTTGTATCAGAAATAAGAAACATCATAACAAATAAGAGAATAAACATAGAAATGAAAGCATTGCTTCAGGCTTCACAGCCTAGAAGACCAAACAGGAAGTACCATTATCCTCACTTGCAAATTCAGATCATAAGTAGACCTGGTTTTTTGAAGAGGGAGAAAAGGAGTAACTTGGAAAAAGTAACTGCTGTATTACAGGACTGAACCCAAGACACACAACAGTCTGCTATTTCACAGATGAACATGTCTGAGCTCATTCTAATCTCCACTGATTTAAGGAGAGGAATGACTGGACCCACACTCTTTTCTCTGTTGCTTCTTGTGGGAGTCATTCATTTTTTCAGAGCTAAAAACATTCACGAGATTGTTTGATAAAAATATCATCTCTTTTCTTTCCCCCCTTTCTTTTGTGCGTCTGTCCTTTCCTCCCTTAGCCTCCTCTCAGCTATTCATTACCATAGTATTTCTAAGAGAAAAAGGGCATTTGGGGTAGGGGATGGATGAAGCTCTTGCTAAACAGGGAGACAATGGGATTGCTGAGCAGCAGAGAGAACTGCACAGACAGATAGATGCTAAAGAGAATCCAAAACCCAGCAAAGAACAAGCTTAATTTTTTTTTTACCACCAGAAGGAATTAGTTTTGTCTTTTAGTTTCAGTTCATCCTTTTTCAGCAAGGGCACATTGGCTACATCACAAGGCTTGGACAAGGAAAAGGCTCTTTCATTTAACAGGGCACAGATCTGAAGATGGGACAATGTCCTGCACTGCATAAGATCACTCTTATCATATGCATAGAACAGAGCAAAAATCCAAGACTGCTTTGCAGGAACAAGAGAGGTAGCAACCCTAATTTTAACAGGGCTTTTCAGTGAAGGGAAAGAAGGTCTACAAAAGTCAAATCAGCCGATTTCAAATGGTTTGCATCCCAGGATGAATCAGGTTACACCAATTTAAGCCCAATTTAATTTAGGCAGGTTTTTAAACCACAAGAATAAGGACATTCTTAGTACATATCAATAATTAAACCAACATATACACAATTAGCAATATCCTACATAATAGTAAATGCTTAACAAGCTGAGTAATTTTATGGTACATTTTCTGACATTCTACACACTTCCTGTAATCATCAGTCTCTGTAGCAGTTCAGTTTATGACTTTAAGATCCAAATTCAACTGTGTCTTCAGTTATTTTCTTGAACTCGTAGTTTCCTCTGCCATCCATGTGCAAGTAGAACTGAAAAACAAAGAACGTATGTTATTAACCTCCAAAAAATTACTAGGTTTATAAAGTCCTATATAAATTGTATTTTGAAGTAGTTTTAAAAATAAAAAAACTTTAAAAAGTTTTAGCAAAATCTTAAACTCAGCTAAACAGAGGGTAAGCTGCTTCTACTTCACATTTCATTAAATTCAACTGCCTCTATAAAAACATTAAACTGGGTTTTTTGCATATCATACATCAGTCTGCTAACAGCCACACCCAGACTTAACACTGCTCTCTTGGCTTTTGTGACAATATACTTTGAGTTACACATTAATCCCTGTGTATTCACTCAGTATTTTTACCCACACATACATTCTGTCTGCATAAAAAGAGTAGTAAAATCTTAAGTTTGCAAGAAAAGAAGTCCACGTATTACAGATTAACTTTTTTTTTAAAGCATAGATATACAAGGTATAGTGAAATCAAAAATACTCCATGTTGTTTATTGGATTCTAGTTCAAGGAGTTTTTTGAGTCTAAGAAAGAAGACTTAAGCATCTAGTGAGCCTTTCATATTTTTGTGGCTACTTTTACAGATACATAGAGGGATTTTTGGATAGTGTTCTTCATAATTAGAAGTATAAGATTATTTCAAATAGTGAAACTGGAATATGAAAGTAAAGTCTTGAAAAAACCAAACAAAAAACCCCCCAAAACCAGAACATGACCTATCAGGATGTAAAATGACAACACCTCAAATTGCAAAGTCAATTTAATAAAGTCAGTCAACACCAGCCCCGACCACCTACACATATTCTGAGTAAAGCAGACTACATACATCATGATGTTTCCAGAGTGACTTCCTGTGGGAAACAGTGAAGAGAGTGATGCCAACCTACATGATGAAAATACCCACAAAACAGTTATTTTTTTTCTCATGGGTAAGGCGTTATTTATTTTTCAGCATGATATCAGATGAAGATCTTAAATTCATAACCACTAACTTCCAGACTATTATTAACATTAGACATATATAGCCTAATACAATATTTTGCAGGGGGGAAAAAAGGAAACGAGGGATTTATCTTTTTTAATTGATTTCATCATTCTTTTGCTCCTAATGATTCGTCAAACAGAATCAACTGGGCAAAGAAGGTAGGGTATGAGACGGGTAAAACAATAAACCTGTGAATAAAGAAAGCC
This sequence comes from Pseudopipra pipra, assembly GCF_036250125.1. NCBI lineage: Eukaryota > Metazoa > Chordata > Aves > Passeriformes > Pipridae > Pseudopipra > Pseudopipra pipra. The sequence goes on from NC_087557.1 coordinate 14,138,717, forward strand.
TAACAATAAAAAAAACCCGAAACCCACAAAAGCTATAATGAATTAACTTAGAGTGACAATTTAGAGGTGAATAATCTTCCTTTGTTTCCTTGCAACTCAGTTAACTATTCATCCCTAACAGTAGCAGCAAGGACAAAATGGCTCTGATGATAAAACAAAGTAACATTTTTGCTTTCTGCAAGGACAGCTTAACAAAGAATTCTATTTTTCAGTAACATGCATTAGCCACTTGGAGAGTACAAATGAATATTCAAGTTAAGAGAATAATAAGTGTATGGAAAATAGACTTAGAAAGCATCAGGGTATTGATATCAATGTGGTAAAATTAGTTCATGAAACATTGTCCCTTCTGCAGAATCCTCACCTACTGTTCATTCACTACTGCAGAAGGCTCCTTAAGTTTCCACTTATTGTTTCAAGAATGTATTTCAGTGGAGGCACAGCTTTGCTCCATTACTATCCTGAGAATACTGCTACTCAATAACTAATGTTATTTCAATAACTAATGTTATTTCAATAACTAATGTTATTTCAAGCCTATTCTTTCCCAGAGTAGGGGTGTGAAGTTGAATCGTGCTGATATTTCACATGGTACTGCATAGAATCTGAAATGGTGAGTTAAAGAGGAAGAGGAAAAACAAAACTGTATTTAATAACATCATGTTTTCCTAGAGTGCTTGGCTTTTCATATCTCAAAATAGATGGAAATGTTAACTTCCAGCCTTTCACTTCTTGCCCTGGCCAACAGAAAGCTTATGAACAACAAAAAAAGTCTAAAATCTTAGATTATTTGATCTTAACTTGACATTCTAAGACTATCTAGAAAAGTAAGGTTACTTAGCTGTTAGTAAGAGTTCTCTGTATATCACAGAGGCTACACGTACATGTAAATTATCCTAAGACTACAAAACAATTACTGAATTCTAGTGTGCATAAAGTTCACAGGACTCAGCTTTTTTTTTTAGTTTTTTGGTTTTTTAAATTTTTAGACAGCACTAGGCATAAGGAAGAGTGAACCTTGTATCATTTTAAGTCTCCTCTTAACACAAAGAGATGTAATTCTAGAAACAAAGAGCTTACCTTTCGGCAGTGGCTGTATATGTAGCCTTCTACATCAACACTAACAGCACTGGTGCACTCATCCAGAATTGCAAACTGGGGCTTATGATAGAATAATCTTGCCATCTGGAATGCAAACCAAAAAAACCTACTGTGGATACAGAACAACAACCAATAGTGCAGTGTTGGAAGTTATACTAAAAATTAGTGTCTAAAAGTGTAATATGGCAAGGGAATTAAGTTGCTACCCACTGAAAGCTGAAAATCCAAGAGTTGTATATTACCTTTACTTTTTTATTGAAGATAATTGTTTTAGAACTTCTGTTTATACAATGAAAGCATAAGGTATGGTAAAAGGGTGGTATAAGGTCAACATTTCCTTTTAAATTTTGAGTGCAATAAACACTATTTTCAGTTGTTTTCTCAGTATTCAGGTATTTCACAGTTTGGTGGTTTCTTCTAAGTAAAATCTTAAAATTTAGTAAACAAAACTAGCTTACAAATTCAGATCATATTTTTTACTTATGTTCTGCATTTGTTAAACATTTATGCTTCTGAGACATACTGCCATTCTCTGTTTTTCTCCCCCGCTGAGTACATCCATCCAATCCTGAACACTATCCCAGCCTCCTTCACGTTCCAAGATTTGACCCAGCTGGACATTATCCAAGTACTCCTTCAGCACCTTTTATGGAAACAGGAATCACAAATAAAGCTTACATGAACTTAACAAAGAAATGGTTGAAAAAGGTTATAAAGGATTACATCACCATGTTATCAACCCTGGTAAATATTGAAATCCAATTAAATGCAGTGTTTTTAATAGCAGTTTCAGTATTTCTAAATCTGAAGCATTACTCATCCTAAGCAAGACAAAGGGTTAATGAACTAATTATCATTACCTGGTCAGAAATCCCTTTCCTTCTCTGATCTTCCAAAGTATCTGGATATATAACTTGATCTCTGAGGGTTCCAAGAGTCATATATGGTCTCTGAGATACAGTTAGAACCAAAGAGATATGTCAAATATTTCTAAACATAGTGAAAGTGGAAAGAGAACACTATTGTCAAGTAAAGTACTTGGCCTCACCTGGGGAACATAGAACAACTTTCCTCTTACAGGTTTTGTTAAACGCCCACCAAACAAAGGCCACAACTGCAAAAGGCAAAAGGTTAAAATGTGACAAAGAAAGTCCAATTACAACAGTGCTTTGCATTCTCCCCCACTTGTTTTAAAAAGTTCCCTTACCTCACCAAGAACACGAAACAGTGAGCTCTTCCCACACCCATTTGGCCCACAAATCAGAACATTTGCACCAGATCGAACCTAAAAATGCAAATCCAACACATAAAAAACGCAGTGCGGATGTACTGTTGAAAGTTTCTATAAGCAGTAAGACAATCCAGTATCATCATAGGCTTGTACACATGTACTTTCTGACATTACAGTGAGGAATTTTCAGCAATAATTAATTTTTCCCCCAACCAGTTTAGCATCAACTGCTGGAAGATAACGTACTTGTAATAATAAAAACTTCTTCTGCGAAAATAGCTCGTTGTCTTTTTGTTAAAAACGAACATGATGTTTGCACTTTTTTTATAAATCAGATGACCTTTGAAGTTGTCATCTTCACTTGAAAATTTTATATTAATATCATTTGCTATGATATTAAAAACATTACCTCAAAGTTAAGGTCTTCAATCAAAACATCTCCATTAGGTGTCACCAATGGAACATGATCAAACCTGTATGTATCGCAACATTGGAGGGAAAAAAAACCAAACAGAACAGTTGCCTAAAAGAAGTTAATACTGCATGCTTACTTCAGAGATTTATGGAACAGGGCAAGATTTCATCAGTACTTCATTCACTCTCCCACTTCCCAGCTATTAACAGCTGAGGAAGTTCTTGAACCAAAATGGTACCTTAGCATTTAAACACCTACAGGTTTGTTTTTAATCCCCTTCATGTATTTGTTTTCCAAATTTTCTAAGCCTTTGGTCTCCAAAACATCTTGTGGATATAAATGTACATGTAAGGATGCATGTCATTTTAAACCTACTAGTGAAGTGTATTTCATTACTTCTAGGATACACAATGAATGACTTCTCTACTCACCTCCCCGGCCTTATTTTTTAAATGAAAATAATAAAAATAGCTGTATCATCTCCTTTCTTTTTTTTCCCCTTCCCCCCCTCCTTCCCTCCTACTTCCCTATCCGCTTTCCACACTGCCCAGATTGAGGTTACTTAATCTCTTAACTGGCTGTATTTTATGCCTTTAAGTAGTAATACTATGTCAATGCCATGTTCCTCAGACTACAAAGAATGAAGGAACTCATCCCTACACAAGTACATCAATGAGGTCTCTGAGCATGCAGAATTACAAGCAAATATTTTGAAAATGAATACAGATTTGCCCTTGATTTTTACAGCTGAACTACATAATGGAATAAAATCCGTAACTAACATATTTCTAAGAGTAAACAAAATGGTCTGGGAAGTCACACTCCAAAGGACAGCAGGAAATGTTACCAAAAAGCCCAAGTCCAGAGAGCAGTTTATGTCTTCTGCTAACATGAGTGGATAAGGATTGACTTAGAGAATAGAAATGCTGAGTGGGCATGAGGTGGAATTACTTGTAAATACACAAGCACAACAGGAATTGCAAATTGTAATTAAAATCTCTATTAAGAGTCATAGAGGGGAAGACATAAAAGCCAGTCTACATGAAAAACATTGAACTCGTGAAAACTTTGTAAACATACTTGATAAGGTTATCAGTGTTGATAATTTCTCCAGATCCCGGTATCAAGGACAAAGCTTGCTTTTTATCTGCATCTTAAATTAAGAAAAAAGTATTAGAGATTGGAACACTACACAGACATGCACATATTGCATATTATGTCACATCTACCTTTTTCTTGTGATATCATAGTACGCTGATATTTGCCACTATTCAAGTCCTTCAGAACCTGCATTAATTCTGTAATTCGAGCTGTAAATCTATATAAAAAAAAAAGAAATCCAAAGAAGCTCTAATGAGCACTGGAGCACTGTTAAACTGTCAAATGACAAAGTTATTCAACCCAGCATAGAAACAGAATGTTTACATTTTAGAGTTGCACCAGGTTGTCCAATATTCACAATATTTACAAGATCCTTTCAGTGTAACAGCCAAATTTTTCTTCTTAAGGTATTTTTTTAAAAGTTTGGTAAATAATCAATACATAATTGATTTAGGAGCATCTGACAACGCCTTTTTAATTAAACATTCAAACCGTATGCTGCTACTATTCAGATGTGAAATAGTGGATAAAATTAGCACATCTTCAGATATGTATTCAGTATAAAATGTTTTTAATTTCTATATTTTTAGGGTGCTGCAAGGAACAAAGCACTTAAGTTTATTTTAATTCTACGGGCACTTTCTCAAAATGAGATGACGAACAGCAACAAAAGCTTAAGAAAGATTCTTTTACAGAACTACTATTAAGCTTACCCAGCCAATCTTGTCATTTCACGGCCTGCTAGGACTATTCTGCCCAAAGCTTGAGACATTCTCAGTAACATTCTTCCGCTTTGGTAGTAATCCTAGAATAGAAGAAAGTTTTTTTATGTGGACTAACAAAACTTAAAATCAGGAGATTGTTTTAATTCTAGTCTATTTACCTCCAGAAGTTCTGCATGAGTACTATTCTGATGACGAGGATCAGACAGGTTCAGAAATGGACGACTAACAACCAGGTAACCAACCACAGTGGCAAGGTCTGCAGTTTAAGAATAAATATTAAGCTACACAATAAGAAAAAAGGCAATTCTCATCTAAAAAGTTTGTTTTGTTATTTACAGAAATCCATTAGCACTGGACAAACACTTACATTTGGCAATGATTGTATCAATGAAACCCATCGAGAACCGGAACAGGATAAAATTATGCAAGTGTTCCACCTAGTAAGGTACAGAAGAAAAAGTTCAAACTACATCAGTACTTGTTTTACTATCGTCTATTATTTTACAGACATTTGATTTCAAACAGTTATTTTTCAGTACATCAGATACCTCAACACACCTCCAACTGTGACAAGCACTGCACAAGAGTCCCTGCTGGTAAAGACTTGCACTTGACATCAAAACAACCTACACACGAAACTAAATAGCGAGAACAGTAATTGTGGTGGGTGAAAAGGAGGTAAGTGGCAAGAGAAAAACCACTCTACCAAGATCTTGTGTTCTCCTTATAGCCTTCTAGTTTATTTTTTAATCTAATGACTGCAGCAGCAAAAACACCAAGCCACTATAATTCTATTTCTATGAATACATGTCAAGAATCACCACAACAGAATTAAAGCATTTTAAGCAAAACTTCAACTAGGAGATAAAAGAAGATTTACCAGTTTACGGAAGGTTCTGTGAATAGTCTGTTTTTCTCTCAAGTTTCCATTATAAAAGGCAATTTCTTCACTAAAAAGAAACAAATGAAAGGAATGTTACTTTCTTTTGTCAAAGATAGTCTTTGAAAAAATGCATAAAACACAGGAATAGAGCACTTTCAGTTACCTTACAAAATAAGGGTTTGTACTTTTTCATAACAGTAGAACATAAGCTTATTACACCCCAGCTACAGTTAGTATAATGCACATACAAATTACTTTATAATAATCTGTATAAAGATGCAAACAGTTGGCTCAGAACTGATAGCATCAGGCTTCCCCAAATATATTTTAATGCACAGCTTCCATTTACCCCACAATATTGTCACTTGTATCTTGCCATCCAAGTAAACCTATACCTGTTTGTAATGAGACGTGAGTTGACATATCTGTACTCCCCTTCATATTTTTGCTCTATAATAGTCATCTTGCCAATTGGTCTCCTTAAACGCGTAAGGAAAAATCCTGAAATAATCAAGTAGGCCATCATGCTAGCTGGACCCTGTGAACATCAAAAGAGAATAAAAGTTTATCATCTAGATGGTCTCAAATGGCAACATATATACCCAGAACGCATGACTGCCTTCTTACCTCCTACGTACCTATGTTACCAATTCAACTACATTTGCAATTCCCATCATATTTTCATCTTTCGTGTTGTGATATTGCTTAACAAATTTTACTAATTCTCTGTCCCTAGAATTCCTTCCTATCCCAGCCTTCTACTCAGAAGTTTCTGTTATCATCCAGTGTGACCTCTGTGTTCTACTGTCCTAGTTTTTTTCATTAATAATTTCCCGGTCCTCTTTCATTTCATCTCCTTTCTGCCTACTTCTTTGTCTCTACATTTACTGCACTGTCATAGCAGCCAATATTTCAATCCCATTCTCTTCTTTGATCTGTATATCTCCAACACATTTCCTGGTTCTCTCCAGCAGTCCTGGTAGGAACCGCTTATTCTTCTGGATCCTTAACTTCCACAGACCAGGGCTCCCAAAAAGCATGTTTAAGTATCACTGTAGTGTGGCACGGCATAAACTGCCTGTAATAACTACTACAGACAGCAATGCAAAGACATCTGAGACTGGAAAAGTTACATAGGTTCAATTAAGCCTTTCTGCAAGACTGTCTCAACAAAATCTGCATGATGTGTCCCAGAGCTTCTACTTCTCAGCTCCTGAACATTTTTGATAATATATCATTACACTAAGCTGAAGAATTATTTCTGAAATGATTCAGCTTATTGGTGGGAGGGGGGCGAGAATATAATGGTTATACAGCTCAATGCAAGAAATGGTTCCCCTTCATAGAGGTCACACAGGAAGAGAAAACTTATTTTTGCCTGTAAATGGAATTCATGCAAGACATATGCAGTCAGAAAAGTACTGTACTAAACGGGATTCTCAAATAACTGCTAGAAGAAAATAAAGAACTTTCTTGTTTCTTCAAATTGTTGATCAAATGCCTACAAAATCTGGGGTTTATTTTCCTTGCCTCAAAATAGGGCACACTAAAGCAGACAAAACATTAAGTGTAAATGCATATTTTCAGTATATCCCTTCAAATAATGGATGAATCTATAATTACCACCTAGAGTTTTCCTCAGATTCCAAACAAGTCTATACAAGGCTATAAGCAAAGAAGGGGAAATGTACTTGTAATTCTAAAAAACCCACTCAATTTACCTGTGCTCCTATTGCACTTGTTAGCTTGAAGATATACAAAACTATATCCAAGAAGGGCTGTAAGAGAGCAGAGTTAAAAAAACCTTAGAACACAAAATTAATACAAAATGGTACAGAAACCACACACCACTCCAAGAACAGTTAGAGCTCTGCATTAAAAGCACAGTACTGGTTAACCTATTACACAAACTAAAAGCTAAAACAAGAGCAATCTCAGTCACATGACTTTTCCTGAAAACATTCACTCAAGAATTGAATACAGAAGCATTATGATCTTCAAATACACACCATATAAAAAAAGTACTTCATTATTTTAGGTCTGTAATAACACCCTGCTCACTAATCGAAGTGGACTAGACCCCATGATTACTCAACTGAAGTAATTATGAGAAATACTGAAAGAAAGGATAATCTCATATATTTGGCTATGTACCTGATAGAAGGAACAATCCAAATTGCAAGCATCCTGTTCCATAACCTCTTTCTCAAAACTAAAAGAGCTGAACTACAGGTTTTGTAGTCAGAAGGCTTTGAACAAAGTAACTTGTACTTCGCTTATACTTTAGCTTGTATGAAAAACATAGCATTAAAAAAACCAGAGAAATAGTCTAAAAACATCCACAAGTATTCTCCTTCATTACCTAAACCCCCCAAAATTTACAGGAGAAACAGGGAGGAGCTTATTTAACCACACCTCCCTACCAAAAGTAATATTCGTAAGTAACTAAAAGGTAGCCATTGGTTTTCTTCCAAAAGCTGGGAAAGCAAACTCATCATTCTTCAACTGCAAAAGAATGCAACAAATTCTTTAAAAGAAAATTTAATACAAATTATAACAACTCATAAACAGTGCTTTGGTCATGAAAACCACAGAGTGTGAAATAATATAATATCATAAACAATATTTTTTCATACCATATTCCAAGCAACCCACATAAAAACACACATAATTGTTTTGAGCTGACACCACATCCTAAATGACTACAGCTATTACTCAAAGTTCTCTCTTGGAAGACTTACCTTGCTAAGGTTTGAGTACAGGTCCACTACACTGTTACAGAATTTTTCCACATCCTGTGTAAGGAGTTGATCTGGATTAGCTATTCTGTTGTCCAGATTTCCCATTTTGTAGTATGTATAAGCTCTGAAACAAAACAATAGCTAAGCAGCAGAAAAGAAATCATTACCTGGGATCTGAAATAATTGGAACCCCCTTGCTTCATACAACTTAGATGGAAAGAAGGCCAAACATTAATGAAATCCATATTAGATCCTGCAGGGTTGTTTAGGCTCCAGGATGTCTTAGTAAAAGCTCAGGCCCACATTGCTATTGAACTTAGCTAGAAAACGCTCAGAAATTCTGCTTCAGCACATCTGACAACCAAAATTCAGCACAGAAGCAGCTACTCCAGCTCCTGCAACCAATTCAGTCTGCACTAAATGAAAGGAACTGAAGTACTTTGGAAGTTGACCCAATCAATCCTAGAAGCAGTACAGTGCTTTTTTACCCCCCCAACCGAGCCAAATTTGCTCTCTTTATATCTGCGCCATATACAACCCAGACAGGCTACTTATCCTCAACTGCAAGTTAACTGAAACCAAAAGCCTTTTCTGAGCAATGTACCTTACCTATTAGGCACCTTGTAACCTTTTTACAATACAATTAGAATTATTTTAATCAATTTTACTATAGGTTAACAAGGTGTTACTTACTTGAGATATTCCTCATAGAGGTATCTGGTAAGTCTTACTCGGAAACAAAGTTTCAATTCATTTAGACCATACTTCAGGAAGTTATTCACTAAAGAGATCTAAAATAAGAGACACTATTTCAATATTTAGCTAACACAATTCAATATACTTATATCAGTTTGCAGCATAAGTTGTGTAAACACTTCAGAACAGGTGAATTCTTCCCTTAAAGTCAGTAATACCATTAATACACCAAAGATAAACATATAGCATCTGCAGGATGCTACTGCTTAGGTTTCTGTCTCCAGTTTCCAGTGGCTCTCACTATTTAAAAACATAAAATTATGTTCATATAGCTTATTTTCAGGTCTTCTGATAAGATATAGAAAAGAGCCACCATTTGTAAACCATTCTCTTAAATTTATTAATTCCTTTTTAAATCTATTGCAAACCAGGTACATTATCTATTAGACAGTAACAATTATTTCTGTCTGGTGCAGATCAGAGATGTCAACAAGCTGAAGCAAAGTTAAAGGGTGGGGAAAAAACATAACAAATCTGTGAAAAATGTAAGGATTACAAAAACATAAGGTCTAAAAAGAAATCTTCATCTTCAATCACGCCTAACGAATCCCAAATCTACAATACTGAAACATCATCCAATCCATAAGACGTTATGCATGGCACATTAAGCTACAGTCAAAATTGCCATCAGTAAAACCAACCTGAAAACCTAAACATATCTGTTAGAAAAATGGTTGTGACCAATAAGAAAATATGCTGATAAAGCCTCCCACTGGAGCCAGAAAATTAAACGTGTCTTAATACAGACATGCATGTAAAACAACTCATTTCCATGAGTTTTAAGACATTCCTGTGAGATCTCTTCCTCAAACTCTTAATTTACATATAAAATGTGTTCTGCTAAAAGGTCAGAAGAAGTAGAGCACTTACAGCGGGCATTGCGGCAATGAAGTTGAACAAGTATTTCTTGAAATCTTTCCTGCTGCGGCCAATGATAGCACTGTAAATGACCACCAGCTAAGAGTTAGTTACAAGAGAAACAACAGTCTTAAGTGGACAAATTCTCAGAGGACTACACAGAGAAAGAAAATAATCATGGGAAACTGTAGTATCAGCTGTAGGATCCAGTCTGACACACTTGTGTAAGTTACGTGGCAAGTGACAGACTCAGCAGTTCCCTCCCTTCTGCTCCTGCTGTAACTGCCCACAATAAGGGCTCAGAAATTCATGGTCAGAGAATACCAGTTCTTTCCCTTCTCTGCTTTCATAGATTCTCACACAAGAAACAAAGCAGTCCTTCCAGTCTACAAAGCACTAAATGTCTCTCCTGAAACACAGTATCATTTTGAATTCACACTTCAAGACACATTCTGACTTGCTTCAATTAGTAACAAGACCAACAAGAATAATCAGAGGTCTAAAAAACACTTTCTAACACAGAAAGACTGAAAGCATTGTTTTTACCAATCTAAAGAGCAAACAACTCAGTAGGAAGAAATAACAGTCCTAATATCCACACAACATGTCTAAGGCTACGACATAAAACCACTATGCCACCATTCTGAAGTGCTTTCTTAGACGTTCATATCAACAAAATGTAGAGTCTTCAGTGTACAAAATGTGACCAAAAGAATATTTAATAAACCATTTAAAAAGAATAATATAATAATTTTATTTTTTTAACTGTATAATTTTCTGTTTTAAACAAGCAATCTGTAAAATGTCTCAATACATATTCTGATAGACCACCTTCCCTGTTAAACACAAGAAAGAATGTTTAAAATTAACAAGCATATCGGTACCTTTCAATGACTGTTCCATTCTGAATCATCCAAATATCACAATAAGTGCGGACTACCAGCATCACAGCAATAAGCAGCAAATAACCTGTCTAGTACAACCACAGAAGTGCAACAGTTAAACAACGGATAAAAGTTACCATTTTTTCCAGTAAGTAATCCTACAATACCTAGCAGAAACATATCACCCTGCTGCCCCCACCTAACGTAACATTTGCTTACTTTGCAGGAAACATATTAGCATACAATGTTTTTAATAAAGTACTGAATTCATTTTTATGGAGAAATTTTGCCTTTTAAAAAGCTGTATTTGGTTGATACCTATACTGGACACACCCTTTAAGATGAAGGATTGCATTCATTAAGATGAAGTTACTGCTATTCTGACACCTTTCTGCCATAAGGTTGCAAAAGACCTCTGAACGTTACCTACTTCAACTCCCCACTCAAAACAGGGCCACTAGTAACCAGTCACCAGTCAGACCTTGTACCATTGATCAGAAAACCTTTCAGCCCAACAGTCCAGCCAGTTTTCCATCCACTTCATTGTCCACTCATCCATCCAATTCAGTTTGGCTATCAGGGTATTAAGGGAGACCTTAGAGTCAAGGTCTCACCAAAATCAAAGTAAATACTCAACATTTTCTGTTCTTCCCTTATCCACACAGCTATTTGTCTTATGACTGAGAGCAATCAGGTGAGTAAGGCATGATCTGCCATTGGTAAATCCAGGCTGGCTGTTTGCAACCACTTTTTTGTCCTTTGTGTGGCCCAAGTTAGCTTCCAGGAGAATTTGCTCACAGCCTTACCAGGAATACAGCAAGGCTGACCAGCCTGTAGCTTCCAGTATACCTGTTTTCCAATATGAGAGCCATATTTGTTTTTTCAGGGGGGATTATCAGTAACCTCTTCTGAAGGCCATGAGCTTCTGGAGTTGACTAAGGCCAGCTCTGTGAGCACACTCACAGACATTCCCATCCATGCTTCTGCCTTCCATGTACTTTCTTTTTGTAAATGAGCTGTTGAGGGTTCCTATTCATGCACTGCAGGCAATGCTTACCTCTTTGCAAAGTGTTCTAGGGACCATTATTTTCAGGATTCGACATATTCTTGTAATAAACACTCTGTCCACCATTGCTCGCTCCTTCTTTCCCTCTTTCTGCTGCATGTAGAACAAGGAAAGTAAGAAAAGTAAGATTTTTTTGGTAATAAGTATTATTTAACTGTTGATGTGATTATTTTCCCTATCCAAGTTATTTACTGCTACCTTCCTTCTGGAGCATTTGCAACATTTCCTTCCAACTTGCTCCGACAAATTAAATATAGTGTAAGAACTGGGAGCTATCAAAACAGATTGCAAAAGGAAGTAGCTGCCATGACACAAAATACTTTTTATTTCAAATCTATGTTAAGGGTGACATACAAACAATGCAGACCACAGCACTAAAACATCCAACTACAAGTTTAATGCAATCTACCATCTCTTAACATTGCTTGTCTCTAAAAGACACCATCAGCCAGTATTTTTAAAGATGTCTTCCAACATCCAAACAGCTAAATCTACCAGACTCAAAAACCCTCCTGTACTCAAGCACCTTTTATTTGGGTCAGTTGCACTTGTTCACTCCATATAACCCTATCTCCTGTTCTGCATTCTTTTTAAAAGCTAATGGTGCAATTATTTTTTCTTTTCTTCATTTGTTTTCTCTCTTTTCCTTCACACAAGGATGGGACAGAAGAATTTGGTCCTGAAAAACTGATCGAAAGGGCACACTTTCAAAAAACTCTTGTCTAATCAACCTAATCCTGATATCTCTGCTACCCAAGGCTCATGTGAAGCATGCTATCAATGCCTATATCAATACTACAAGATAGACAGGAAACCTGAAAGAAAAAAACTCACTCTGAATGCTGTGTAAATAAGTCTACACCTGTTTTTCACAGGATGAAGTCAACCATAGTCCCACCCTTATCAAAAAAGTATGTCAACACCAACTACAAATAAAAATTCTAGTCAGATAGGATGCTATGTGGTAGATGATTAAAACATTTCAGTTAAAAGTTATTTACATGAAAATCCAAGCAATCCAAACAACTAAAGACTACTATCCAGGCCTAATGAAGGATGAGCCTACATATGTTATTGCTTTTCTGTAATTGAAACGACAAACACAATGTCTGATGTGCTACATTTCAAGAGAGTACCTGACTAAACATATTTGATGCATAACTTGAACCTATTCTTCCTCTGTACTCAGCTCTTTCTCATTTCTATTTCTGTGTTGCACTTATATTCGTTCCAGTATCTCCTTTCCCAGAAGTTTGGTTTTTTCCCTTGGACTGTTAATTCCTCATTCAGTATAATTGTATCCAAGATGGGTAGGAATAAGAGAAAGCTAGTTAAGATTTTTACAAATAGGTACAGCTACGCAAAAGACAAGTTTATGGCAGATAACACAGTCAAGGTGTGGCTAGAAGCTAACATGATGCTTGTACACACCTTCAGATTTATCCAGTGCAAGCCTTTTCTTAAGTTTTCAGCAAAAGATTAAAGTATCTGAAAGCTATTCATACCATCATAAAACCCAATACTTCTAATCATGGACTTTGCCTTTTGGTCTGTCATATTTCATTTGAATATAAAACAGTAAACTTGGCTTAAAGGGATATATGATAAATAAATTAACAAACATATGCCAAACCTCCTACCAGAAGTTTGAAGTAGTTTTTAGAAATTGTCAGACTCTACATCTTGTTCCATGCTTTTTCTTTTAAATAAAATATAAATACAAGTTATACCAAATGTACACATAGCTGTTTGTTGCTTTACATACAGATAAACTTAAACACTAGTCCTTACATTCATAAGGCACTATGAGATAAAAAAGCACATGGTACACATCAAGTGCATGTCATTATGGAGCCAAACTTCAGCCTCTTGTGATTAACCTGATTCTTCCATTTGTTCCACCAATGCAAGCCTGAAAGTATCATTCAAGCAGTATTTGCACCAGAGCCATCATTCAGTCCAAAATTAAACTACAAGGATAAGACTTAAAAATTTTTAAAAATCAGATTTATTTAAAATGAATAAAGAATATATGACATGAAAAAAGAATTACCTCATTGTTCTGCAGTGCTTGTTTTCCACTTCTTTTACTGTAAAGGGAAGAAAAAAAGTATTTTACTTGTTACTAACACACTTTTCTTTGTCTTCATCTTTACATAGAAAAGAAAGCTCGGGATTATATCCCTATTTCTTTCAAAGCAATACAGTGTCTGCAGCAGGGCTACCTTTTATGTCAAACCTATGAGCTGTTTCTTTACAATTTCAATGAAACCTTACCCCTTTCAGAAACCAGTCTTATGTAGGGAAACTAAGCCTCAATCTTTCATCTCAGAGTTCTGCTTTACCTTGGCTCTGTATCATGAACTCCAAGTGTTTTTATGTTTCTCACATATACTTTACAAGCATGGCTACATGATTCCACTGACCACAAATGAAAACTACAGGAATGCAGATTCAGCAATCCAAGCAACTCAACTTTGATGTTTCCACATCATCTATGTAAGCCAAACAGATTTGTTTGCATTGTACTTGACTTTCAAATAATGCATTTTACTATATATTGAGATTATTTGTTCGTAAACATATGCTGCAGGGGAAACAAGTCAGAGCCGTGAAACCAAGTTCCTGCAAAGGTGTGCATTGGAAGGGAAGCTAGTTTTTATTCTGTCCATTTTCCTTCTCCTGCATTTTACAGAAGAGTTAGAAGAAAAATATTTTTCAACTAGTGCTAAACAAACATTCAAAAGCACAATGTTATTCTTTTTCCTCTACTTTTAAGAAAGACAAGCTGACATATAAGACAATTACAGTTGGTCCTTCTCCCTTTCGGAACATTCAAGCACATGAAGCTGTTGGGAGAGTATGTGTTTATGTAGTTTAAAAGTGACAGCTAACCATACAAACTGTAACTTACCATTTCTCAGCCATGATACTAAAACACTGAGAGCAGGCTGCCTAAAAACTACAATATTCATACACTTTCAGGCAGCACCTCAAATCACAAGGAAGCAGAAACTATGAAAGGCACTGCTCCTACCTGCCTACAACATCTACCCCATAACTTCATCAACAGCATCATTTCAGACTTGTGCTTTAAAGCTCTGTGAAGAAAATATCTAGAGTGAAACCATGCCTATTCTAATTTATGATCAGGAAGATCTATGAATGTCTGGCCAATGAATAGAAATAATTACTATGAAAGGAAAAGGCAAGGTAGTAGAGGAATATGAGAAAAAAAGGGAAGAAGGAAGACCAAGAAAGCAAGTAGGGAGAGATGCTAGTTTAGCCAGAACTTAATTAAAGGTAACAGAGAGACAGAAGCCTGAGAGAAGATAAAAATCCTGTAAGACTACTTGTGCAAAAGACAAAATAAAGAACATGAAGGGCAGCAGAGGGCAGTTTGGGGGAGAAATAACTTAATAAAAGTTCAGAAGAGATAGAACATTTAATCAGTCTGTAACAGAAGTACGTCTGCGGAAATGGTAACTGTGCAAAGTTTAAGGAACAATCCAGTAAGAGACTGCATCCCAGTGACAGAAGAGCAATGTACTGCTGTAACAAGAAACTTCTCAACACATCTTGTAATTTTTCAAAGCAGAAAAGGTTGACCTGTATTTTTAATGATCCTTGAATATGGATCATTCCAATCATATCTGGTTTGGCGCTAGGAGAAAATCAGTATTCTCAAGCATGAATAAGTAGTTATCAAATTATGTGGTTATTTCACTAGACAATTCATGACTTGCCATAATGTAAAATGAAAGCATGATGATCTTCCAGATATGCTACAACTCCTACAAGCTTTGTTGCTTCAAGCCTTGCCAGTGTTTGAAGTCACAACACTCGTAATACACAACTATTTCAGCTTAAAAAGGATCAGAAGGGAATATATTAATATATTAATCTATTAAGAAGATAAGGCCCAGAATTATTCTGGCAGTTAGTTGAATATCTTTGATCTATTTATTGATATATTTTTCCTACAGTAGCTCTTGAGAGAAATTGAGCAGCTGAAACTACTGAGCTGGAACTGATTATCCACTAAAGAGAAAGAAGGATTGTTCAGAAATCCTAATCTCACATTTCATTGTGAACTCACATTTAATTAGAATTTATATTTATAAAGTTTAAGATAAAAATTAAGTGTTTGTAAATTTAAAACCTAATGAAAAAAGAGCTTTAACAGAGTTTTGTTCTCTTTTTCTACAAAAAATTTGTGCAAGCTCAAAATGAGACTGATACTTCAAAAGCAAAGGAAACAATCTTATTTATGAAGTCTAGAATCAAAAAAAAAAAAGTGCCTAAATAGCTAAATAGCTCTAATGTGGCTCTTGATATTAAAAAAAATAATAATCCGTTGTTATTTTAATAGGTAAAAACATTTTACTTGCAACAAAAGACTGTGCTATAGTTCCATCTGGAAAAAACTTCCACCAGCTGATTAGTACAGAACTCTTCCTTCTCCAGAGTCTCATTTTTTCAGTCTGATACCTACTGGCACTACTCCAGACTCCATTACACTACTGTAGAACTTTTCCGTGAGAATTGTGGTTGCATTCTCATTGAATTTAAAGACTAAATAACACCCTCAATTACTCAGCAAGAATACAGCAAGACTATCTGGTTACAGCAGAGAGCTCTAACATTTGGAATAGATTCAAGCTCTCTATTATTCTCATTTACTTAATGCTGGAGCATCACAAGTCTTTTTGGTGGAGGAAGGCAAGTGCTACTTGCTGGCCAAATTCTCTGCTGCAAATAACTCCTCTGGTTATTTGCAGCAGGCCATTGTTCCTTTATGCCCTCACAGAGAAGAAAGGGTGGTCATGAAGAGGTTCTTAAAAGGACTTACCCAGACCATACATAGAAAAAAGAAGAAAAAGCACAGTATCATAACATTTCTAACACTGAGTTAAGAACTGTAGAATTTATCATATTTTCAAGATACGACTGTATAAAGCCCTCAAAAAACCAATCTGAATTCGGTGTGGATCGTGCTTTGAGCACTTAGATTAAGGGACTTCTTGAGGCACCTTCTATCCTAAGTGATTTTTAAAAAGAATAAAAAAGTAAAATTTTTTTAAGAACATGAAGAGGCTAGAGATATAATGGGACATGTATCACCTGAAGAAGTTTCAGGAAAAGCAGCATCTCAGATGTAGCCTGCTATGCATTATTTAACTGCACACAGCTTTTAGAGAAAACAGTGTAAAAGCAGAGAAAGGTATCAGCAGTACTGAGATGACACAACTAGACCAAACTTGTCATTCATACATGCATGGTAACTGAATAGCAACTCACTAAAGATAAGTAAATAGACAAGTAATTACCCAATAGACAGTAGACAATACAACAAAACACCTTTCTCCAACACTGAGAAACATGATCAGCCCAAACCAGCAAGATGTTTCAAAGAAACTAATAAAGAATTTTAGGACTCTGTACTGGCATTTGACAGCTGATCCAACTTCAAGGACAGCAGTGTAGCACAGAGGGGAGGCAGAAGACTTGATAATACCATGAAATTTCAGTCTCCAAATAAGTATTGGGCACAGTACTCACTGTCTTTTGACTCTATTTACATACTAGCAAGGCTATTCCCTCCAAAGAAACGTGCAACAATACTGGTTACTCAAAAAGGATCATTCTCAATACCACTGAAGAAGAAACTGCAAAAAGTCTTGAAGAGGCCACTGAGTATACTTACTGAAAGGCCTCAGGCATGCTAGTTCTGTGGTATTTATTAGCAAACAGGAAAAAGTTAAAGGATTACTGTCTTTGGAAATACCTGTCTCTATCCAGAACAAAGTTCAGAGGAAGCAATCTACACTGAGCTAAGCATAACAGGGAATTGAGATGAGAGTGATAAGCTAGACTTCCAATTTAATGACATGTCAAGAGAAAATAAGGGTTTGAAAACGTTGTGCTGTCCTTAACTGAAAAAACACTACAAATTTCAGGTCATGCTACCTTCTTTCTGTAGAGTAGGATGACTAGCTTCTGCTCAACACAGTGCAAAGGAAGAATATCTGTGTTAGGATTAAGTGTAGCATTTCAAAGTCTTGTTACCTATAGGCAACTTTTGTATTCTTCAGACCTTACATTCTGAAATGGCACTGGGCATTTTCCACAGCTTTAAAAAAAACACACAAGGTAACAGTTTGTAATAGTTCATGATTATTTGGGCAGTTTCAGGTTAGTTTTGCAAACAAGATAACTCCTGAGACGTTGCAAAGACAGAATAAAACTCAAATGACCAAAGATGGAATGCAACCATGTGAAGAAATAACAGCTATAATGAGAAAAGTGGGTTATCACTCACACCACACTCCCTGGCAGGCACAGCCTCACACTGCACACCCTGCACAGAAGAGTGCAGAGCAACAGCACAGTTATTTCAGGTCAAGGGCAGCAACCTTACTCAGAAGCCTGGGCTGTCCAAAAGCATGCCCGTTTGCACAGTACACCCTGAGCACACACAGAACCAAGAGCACAATTTTCTTGGCTCTAGGTCAGCGCCTAGTTGCAGCATAACCAAAAATAATGTGAGGGGAATGGATTCAGGCAACCAAGAAGTGGACTCTGAGAAGGTCACAGACATTTACCTCACTGCAAGCAGGAGCTCTGAGCTGCTCTGCATTGCTAAAGCTCAAAGGTTTCCTTTGAGAAGGCAACAAAGCAGAACTGTTGTGGAGGACATTCTAAGTTTCAGTAGAAGAATGCATCTCAGTAACACAGTTTACATGTAAGAAAAACCTTAGCACTAATAATTTTGTCATAAGCTGTGCTCTGGCCTAAGCTGTGGTTGTAGCTCTCCTTCATGGATAACAGTGGAAAAAAACTTCTAGCCAGCTTCCTGAAAAAAAAAAAAATTCACGCTGTTACACACTTACACTAGATCTTGCCTTAGATAGCAAGCATTTTATGCACCTTAATAAGAGAGAAACCACTAATTAGCTACCCAGGCCCAAAACAAAGGCAGTCTAAATGCTAGGAGCAGGGCTGAGTCATCTGTTTTCTCCTGTCTCCATACCCTCCAGCTGAAGACAAGTTTTCTGAACCCCAGGCAGGTTTTTCTACAAGACTGGATTTTAGATGCATTTTCTAGTAATCATATCTGTATGTTTTGCCTTTTTTTTTTCTTTAATACTAGCAGTAGATCAAACAGTCAAATTCACATCCTGGGTAAACTTACTTAAATGTAGTTAGCATAGAGTTGTTTTTGGTTTTGACACCTTTCACCTTTTACCCAAGTAACACAGGTTCCCTTTAATGATTTACATACATGAAAGAAATCTATTAATCCACAGCAATATAATTTCACCCTTTCTGTCAAACAGTCATGACTCAACTAAAACAGGTCCCTTCATGTGAAGTACACTAGCAAGGCTCACCCAAGCATCTTCAGAACCTAAGGAAATTATGCAAACTAAGTGAGAATAACATCCTAAATATACAAAAATGAAAAAAAACACACTATGTGCTTCAAGTTACAACTACCACTTGCTATGCTCAAACTCCTGTGTTATATTTGAAAGCTCCTCCAGTACACTTGGATCAATCGCTGCCAAAGTGCAGGTTCACAGGCTGTGCAGCCGATGACACAAGCAGCGTGACATCCACTGTGTGACATCTGCTGCCACTGTCAGATGAGAGCAGCTGAGGAGCCTGGTGACAGGCAAGATGAAATGTGTAAAACCTATTTGATATACACTGTCTACAGCTCTGTTAACCTCTCTCTACTCAAGTGAGCTTTTCCCCTTGCTTTAGCCATGTCTAACCTCTAAGACCCCAAGTATGCACTACGCTTGCTTTATGCAGTTTTTCCCCTTACAGGAGGGATGCCAACACTTGGGTTTCAGAAGTTCAATTTTTACAAAATTGAGTCCATGTCCTAGCATCCTCTTGGATTCTAATGGACACAGATAGGTGATAGGGAAGGCCAGTGTGTCTAGGAACAGATCGTAAAATATTTTATTTTGTCATCTTTCCACACATTATAAATTCCTTCCTATTAATTCCATTCTGTTTATTGCCTTTCCCTAATCTTGCAATTCCAAACTCTTTACCCTAATTACCTTCTATTACTTCTTTCAGTCCCTCCTTCCCCCAGAAAGCTATATGAATTAAATACCTTCTTTTCAAAAGTAATCCAAGTTCATTCTCTGCTTGTGTAAGTACTTTATTTTAAAGTACATGGATATTTGGGAAAAATTCTCATTAGAGGGATAATGAAAAATATCCAGCTCTTTTATGTAACACCCCTCAAGGTTTTAGTTCTGAAGCAATCAAATCTTAAGAAAATATTCTGTTGCTTCTTGTTTGAGGCAGGATTAGGGAAGTGGAATAAACAGAATCGAGTAACTGGTTTTTTCTGCATCATATACCCAGGATAATGTAGTTTCTCAAAGAACTTCTTATGACTCAAAAACCCAAATACTACAACCGAAGTCATCCTTCCATTTAGCTATAACAACTTCCACCCTCCCAAGAAGACATGCAGCTTTTCTAAGGAAACAGATTTTTTGAGGACAACAACCTGAATAAAGACACAGTGCATTTTTCTCCATGCTTTACTCCAAAGTAGTAATGTGGAAAACTAACAAGTTACTATAAGTAATCCGTTCTATATCATTCTACTTCGGAAGATTTCAGGAAGTGATTAAAATGTATTGTAAACTGTGACACCACCTCTCAGTTCTGCAAAACTAACAAGCAATGTAATAGCTCTTACAGAAGAACATCTGTGACTAATCCAGCTACTACTAATTAAGTGATCTTTGACCTACTAAGGCACGTTGGCATAACATATACAGCTTAATTATTCATACATTACTACTTGATACGAGTTGCAATGGACCTTGCCCCTACTGTTTGACAGCAGAAAAGTAGGTAAAAGTTGCTACCTCTCCTTCCTGGTATCATTTCTATAACTGGTAATTCTGTATTAAAATTAACACATATACTATGAAGAGCCTGTCAGATAACTTTCTTGTTACACATTCAAACACATTTGATTTGCTAAAAGAAGACTTTCCTTCTTTTTTTTTCAATTTGTACATTATTTTACTTTCCAACTTTGACCAGCAGCAGACCTACTGCTAACATTCCAGCAAAACTTAAAAAAAGCACACAAAATAAAACAGAAAACAGACAGCTACTCCAGGAAAACATGATATAATAGCATACATACTCGATGTTCAAAATAAGGTATAAGTATAAACACTGAAATGTGTATTCTGAAACTACATGAGGAAGGAAGAAGTTTTGCAGGTAAAGTTGACAGTTGCACACGAACACTTCCATGATTCACTTGAATGTTAAGGCCAGTGTTTGGCTGTTTATATTCAAGTCTGTATCATTCACCTTTGCCCTTAGGAAGCTCAAAACTAGACTTTCACCTTCCAGAATTCAAGAAGCTGAAATTCAGCTCACACTAACATGACGCAACATTTTCAGGCATTATATACCAAGGTTAACAAAGGAATTCACACATATAAAACTAAATCACCACTACTCCTCACATCTTTTAGTCAGTTAACCTCAAGCAGACTACCAGTCCTCTTCCAGACTATCTGGATTGCCAAATGAAATTCTTCTCCATAGGAATAAGTAAAAAAATTGAGGACAGCCATACCCTCCCAACTTCTTGCTCTTCCCAAAGAGACAGGGAAATACAACACAAAAATTAAAGGGCACACTAGGCCCTGGAGATTTTTATCATCACTGCATAAAGGTTGCGTGCTTGTTATTATATGTCAGCATCATATACCAGCATAAGAATGCTGAAATATGTAAAGATCTGGCATGATGACAATCCTTTGCAAAAGTATGCTCTAATTTACATTACCAACAAAGCATGAAGAAATGAATGATACATGAAATAATGAGACTAAAGGAGGATGAGGCAACGGTAATAACCAGATGGTTTTGTCTAGGCTGGTGATATAGGCAAAGTAGCTTACCTACTGCCTAGTCTTGATAGGTAGCATTCTGTAAGGCTCCTGGCAAGGTTTGCCTCACAGGGAAACATGGAGAAAAGAATGAAGACCAGTGGGCAAAAACCATCCTCAAAATATCATTCAAGCAGCAGCACAGCTATTATTGAAACAACCGAATGTTGGACGTTAGAGTTTGGAATCCACAGCCACAATACAGTACCACTAGTAAATAAGACCTAAGCAGTGGAGGGACTCAAAAGCATAAAGCAACACATAAACACAAGTGAAACAATCAAGTTTGCAAGCCTGGTACTTACTTCAGCAACTGCATTTCTAACAGATTTGAGAATGCAAAATGACTATAAAGAGAAGATTATAGAAGTAAGGGACAAAGGATCAGAAAGAATGGAGTTCAGAGAGAGGAAAAGGGACAGATGAGGTCAGGCTCTCACAAGTCCAGTCAATTGCTGAATTAGCTCGAATGTAATTCATAAGTTCTCTCTGCTTTCCAATTCTCACTAATCTTGTAATAGTGTTTGGTCCACCAAATACATATGAATGCCTCAGATTTTTAACACTGTACGTAGCAAAATTCAAGATTCATAAAGGAAGGACACATTCCAAATACAGCATTAAGGCTAATGCTTACTTTCAGAACATTGACTCTCAAGCCAATACATGCATTGCCATTGTCAAATCCTGCAGATCAACATCAGAACACATACAAGCAAAATAGTTTAGTGGGGACAACCCAGGATCCACATAACATTTATTTCAGGGATAGGAAGATTACTCTAGACAAATTCTAGCCTTCTTCTATGAAATGAATGCTACTAGTACCAGGAATACATTAAATGCACTTCAAAACTACACTGGACTTGCATCTATGTTTGAAGATGTGCTTCAATCTGAATGTAATCTGGTTTGTGTGCTCCAAGATCACCCCTCAATAAAGGCAGAGCAAGGTAAGTGTGGACAATTAAGATTCACTTTAAAAGAATATTCTTGATCTGACAACACACAGATGCTCCCAGAACATCTGCATGGCCTAGTCTTTCTTAGAAATACCACTATGATATATCAGGTGGGAAAATCTCACACTACAGCGTAACTGTCCCAGCCCATTATCTTTGTGCCCTTCCACTCAGCTTTTCTCCTTTTTTACAACAGTATTTCACTAAATTGGGCAGAGAGATCTGAAAAGAATCATCCCTCCCTGTGAGTTTCACAGAAGAGTAACTCAGCCACAGTTTGGGACCTCAAGCAAATGCATGAATTGTCAGCAGTGCATCAACGTCTGACATGTTGTATGACATTACCCAACTCCATGAAACTCTTACAGATATCGTGTATGAAGCGATTTAGGTAAAATAAAACTGGATTGTTGCTTCATCATAGGTATGTTATTACAAAAGTCTGTTGAGTAAGTCCCTTTCACGAGTATCACTACAAGATACCTAACTGTAATATTGTAACATGCCAGGTCTTTAGCATATGGTCATAATCCTACAGCCAAAAATAGAGTGGAATTGTGAAAGCATTGAGTCTGAGATACGTTCTTCATCCACCACACTACATGGCACCAGTGCTTTGCAGAATATTAACGATACACACCCGAGCAGCATACACCTGAAAAGCAACCACACAGGGAACATCACCAGATTCGGCCTCTTTGAAACTGTTGTCCGTGTTCCTTATTGTCACACGGCTGCATTCAAACAACACCTGAGGTCCACGAGCTGCCTATGCAGACACGGACATCCCTATAAGTCACCTGTTAATGTTCACAGCCAGGAAAACGGAAAAAGCGAGCATAATTTGGGTAACAAGGTGGCGATGGCTGGACACTCACAAGAGGGGCACCGACCTCACCCCGGGGAAAGCGGTGGGGGAGCAGCCTGAGCCCTGTACTCGGGAGCCTCCCCGGGCAGAGGGCGGCGGCGGCAGCGCCCCATGCGCGGCACAGGGACGCGGCCGCCCCTCCGCCGGGCCCAGGGCCGGGGAAGGGCGAGCACAGCTCTGCCCGCTCCGGCCTCCCGGCGCCGGCCCCGCGGCTCGCGCGGCCCGGCCCGCCCCGCTCCCCCAGCCCCGCTCACCCGTGCTGCGCCGCCGCCCGCCGCTTGCCGAGCAGGCAGAGCAGCGCGCAGGCGGCGGCGGCCCCGGCGATGGCGGAGTGCCGCGCGGTCAGGAACTTGCTGTAGGCGGCCATGGCGAGCGCAGCGCGGAGCCGCCGAGCCGAGCAGCGCAGCCGAGCCCAGCAGTCGAGCGGGGGATGCCGGGAGGGGGCGGTGCCGCCCGGCCCCGCTCCGCCGGCGGGACGGGCCGCGCCGCGCCGGGTGCGGGTTGTGCAACGGGCCCGCGGGAATTACCGCTCCCTCGCCGCTCCCGGGCACAGGGCGCGCCCTCGCCGGCCGCAGGGAAGGGGTCGGGCCTGCCGCCGGCTGCCCTGGCCCGAGGTCGGGTTGAGGAGCCGGAGGCCGGGCCTCCCCCCGCATCCCGCGGGTTCACCTTCCCAGGCACCCTCGGCTCGGCACCTCCGGCCGCCTGGGGTCCGGTAATTCACTGCCACGGGAGTCTTGGTACAGGGGTAGAGGGTGTTTCACAAGTGTGTATTAGGAATGACTTGTAAATGTGGTGACAATACTAAATTTTTTTTTTTTTAAATTCAGAGAAACTATGATGCAAGTTTTGCCACACTGCTTGTTTGGTTGGGGTTTTTTGTTTAGTACCATGAGAGGAGCTGCTAAGACTGGCTGTCAGAGCGTGGCAGTTGTCACCCATCAAAGTTCAGGAAAACAATCCCTATAAGAGGCAGAACCACGCCAGGCACAGCGGGAGATACCAACCAGCCTTCTCCCACAAAACCAGTTATACTTGCATGGGTGCTTTTTCCAGCAGAATTAATAACAGGTTGCCAAGTTAAGCTGTTCCAATAAAAACACCCATGCCAGCATAACTGTATTTACACTGGATCTTCCCTTGTGATCATATCCCTCAAACACCTGATAATGTATATGAAGTGGGTGTACTTTCCATAGGAACTGGTCACTCATATATTGAAAACCTGCATTGATGTAATGATTAACACTGAAATGACAAAACAATTTCTCTGATCAAACTTAAATGCAAATCAAAATGCAGTTAGAATCAATAGTATCTGGTTGTAGTTTCAAAAAAATGTTTTCATACAGGCTTTTAAAAATATTTGAATACCTTTGAATACTGTGGTTTTGTTACAACAGTTAGAATCAATAGTATCTGGTTTTGGCCTCAAAAAATGTTTTCATACAGGCTTTTAAAAACATTTGAATAGCTTTGAATGCTGTGGTTTTGTTACTGTAGTATAAGAGTGTGCATCAGTCCATTTATCGAATATTCTTATTTCTTCCAAGTATGTCTGCCTGGAGTAGCAGGGCTGAAGCTGCAGTTTAAGAAGTAATCCCTGGATCTTCATTCTGAATCACCAAATATACTTTTCTTACTTGCTTCCTCTCCCTATCTTTGGTATCATCAGACACTTTGGGGCAAGTTTATGTTTTGATATAAAAGCTGGAGTCTCAAACCAGCTTTTCTCAACCAGCTTAGTCTCAGTCCTAATTGTTAACATTTTCTAGAGCAATAGAGTCAGGACTGCTGCATCTAGTTCTCTGGCACTTTTTCTGTGATCTTTGACAAATCAGTAATCTCCCTGCTTTATAATATTGCTGTACATTGGTGGTTTTGGTGGGGAGAGGGGATGCTAAACTATTTGAAGTGTTTCAGATCCTCAGGAAAATATACAGCAGAATCACACAGCATTAATAAATTAATTTCATTTTATAACATGAATTTGTGAAAATATTTTGATTTTTAAAATCTTAGATACTTTGGCAGTAGGTAAATGGGAGAACTTAAGCAAGAGGTAGTTTCTTTATCAAAAGAAACTTCTTATACTAAAATCATTACAAAAATGAAAATTTCCAGAAGTTAATACAGTTTTACTTCTATTTTAATCTCAATTTCAGCGCAGAGATAAGAGCATTATGATATAGCTATGCTTTTCTTTCCAAGTTCTCTTCCCTCTTTAAGCTTAGGTTGATTGTACCCTTCCACAGAACTTGCTATCTAACAGTCTACCTTGTTTACATGAAATGTCCATCAGTTTGGGCCATGCTGACCTTTGTTGTTTGCATGTCTGCATGACTCGAGTTCTGCTGTTTGTCTGCTTCACTGTCCTTATCCCACTTTTTGACACTAGCCAATACCATGTCCTACTACATATTTTATTTCTCTTCTAACTTGTCCGTAAATAGTTTCACATATTATCTTCTGGGAAACTTGACTCATGCATCCAACCTTCCACTGTGTCTTCTACTACCTCCACTCTTGAAAGTCGCTTTTTTTTTCAGAATAACTCTGTTAGCATGATTGATAAATGGGCACTTAGTTTAAAACATGAGGTTTTTATTGATCCGTTATTTCATCAGTTTCCAACAGCACTCATGGCTAAGCATATCCTTGATAAAATGACACACGCTGATCAAACGCTTTTGTGATACAAGCTCCTTTTTTTTTGTCTTGAATTTGAGATCTGCTGCATTTCTGTACTTTATACTTTGCAGCCATCTTGCTTTCTTGGTATTCTTGCTACCAGTCAACTGTGAGGCTTTTCCAAGGTAGCAGATAAGAGCAATATTAATTCAAATGTATCTCCACTGTAAAAGCTAGAGGTGGAATGGTAGCTTGGAAGAAACAAAGAGTAGCATCTCTGTCACCTGTATTAGTACTACTGTGTGTAGTTTCTCTGAAAAAGCAAGGTCAAATTGACAACTGTCCTTTTAATATGGTCCATGGTATGGTTCAAACTTCTTACTAACTATGTAGGGACATCCATAGAAAGCAAGGTATTTAAATGAGGAAGTGCACTCTGGAAGACTGAAGCCTGTAGGAAGATGCATATTTACTATTAAAGCCTTAAATCCCCTAATGGACATCATGAGGCCTCAACATCAAGGGATAGGCTGTGGTCCTGTGTCTGACTTGTTAAGCAGTGTTATCTTCGTAAGCAGTTCTTCCATATCCCAATTTAAAAAACAAAGTCTGATTAATAAAAAGCAGTAATAAAATTCCTAAACAGTTCAGAATCTCAATTCATGTCCTCACCCAGTCTTGGTTTAGACCCTTGAGTCAGTCAGAAATATAAGAAATTGTTATGGAGTGAATATTTTGTCCTACTAATAGTTATGTGAATACATTTTTTTAATGGAGTCTAGGTTACCAGATAAGAAGATGCTCTGATTTGGTTTCTCCCAGAACAGGAAGAACCAGTATTATTTGCTTTTGGCACTTGGCATACAACACCCAGCTATATTCTGAGAACAACATGTCATCTAATAACTAAATGAAAAATCTTGTTGTTTATTGTAGGTCCAATGTAACATATATTAATATCACAAAGAGCAATTTACAAATGTTGTGAAAGGTGACAGAAGAATGAGATTAATTTATGTAAGTTGAGGTAAACTGTAAGATGCAAACTGTGTATCATGTATGTTAGTTAAGTTTGAAGGTGATTTGTGTAGTGCTGGACTCCATTCTGTAGACTTAGATATGCTTAATTTTTAAGTCTGTATCAATTTGGTAGGATTGTTCACTTGTTTAATGTTAAGTGAAGTACTGTGATATTGATAACTTAATAACTAGTGGAGTAAGAAGAAAAGTTCCAGGAATTGATGTGATCTCTTTTGTGAAATCTGTGTTATCTCCTAGTTATATCTCTTAGTTGTAGAATCTGGCATGGTTTGCAGGGAAATTAATGAACTTCTCTATTAATGCTGCGATCAGCATTAAGGGATAAGGTTTTGTCATTCTGCTGAAGTGCTGTATCAGTGTATTAAGTTTGTTGGTTGATTTTTAACAGAAGGAAGTTACACATCTGAAGTTGAGCTACATTTTATCATGTATCAGTTCATATATGTGTAAATGTGGGTATATGAATAATGATACAGATTATTCCCAATGACAACCTCATTAATACAACTTACATCTGCAAAATGGTATCATTATGTGTATAGTCACTTTGTAGAGCTTCAAACTCCAGTGTGGGTGAAGTAGTGTGGATATGGTATCAACCACTCCAAACCCATAAGCCTACACCTCCATGAAACATATGCTGATTATAACACAGGTTTGATCTTCAGAGTGGGGCCTACGGGGTGAAATTGAAATGGATATAAACTTTCTTTGATCTACAGAACACAGAGAGAAGAGATCTTGCTCTTTCTTACCTCCTGCTTGCCCTCAGATGATTGAGGTGTTGCAGAAACTTAAGATGTGAGAAACTAGTCTTTCTGAGCAGTAAGTAAAATAGGGGGGTAGTGTAGGCAAAAGAGGATAAGTGGTGTATAGAAAAAAAAATACTTAGAGATCTTAGGATGTACAGAGCATTGGCTTTTAAATATATTGGTGCTTGCAGACTTTCAGTGCCATTACTGCTTCACTTTCCCAGTCTATGGGGATAGGGGTACTTTTCCTAATCTTTATTAACTGACACCATATCCCACAAGAGTTTAATTGCTACACACAAGTCTCCTTCGTGCAATTCCTTGATTTCTAATTATTTTTTTGCTTTATACACCTGGGTTTACTGACATGACTGTGATCTATCCTCTATAAAAACAACTCTTACCTCTACTTAATACCTCATGCCTTTTCAAAATAAAGATGACAGATCATTTTTATAATGACAGCTCATAAATTTAGAAGTCCAGGTGAAAATGCAAAAGTACATAGGACTTATTAGATCAGACTCAGAAATTATGTGGTCTTCTCTCTGTGCATGGATAGTATCAGATACTCTGAGAGATGGTATAGACTCCACATATCTGCTTTCCTAGTGGATTTTACTCTAATTTCAAACATTTACACACTGATTTAGTTCTAAAGTATGTTGTTTGACACCCATTCTAGTTTTTGTTGTCATTAAGTATTATAATTACTCATACTCTGATGGTTCAGAAAACACACTGGTATTTCAGATGAGAGAAAACAACTGATTTGTACTAAGAATTCAGTTTTCATTTGCTTTCCTTGTTAGTTGGCGTCTGGTTCTGACTTTTCTTTCTGAAAGATGTCTCAACTGAGCTGTTCACATTGATGCTTAGAATGCTGATACTCCTTTTGTGAGTCAATTTTGTTGGACAACCTGTGTAAAAAACAGAATTAGATCTTCCTCCAAAATGCAGTACTCTGCATTTCTGAACAGTCAGTGTCAGTTGGCATTTTGAGCTTCTCTTGCCTACCTTGTTTGGACTAGGTGAGTGGGTAGAAAAATGGTAACTGAAACTAGATGTTCCTGTTTAGCTTGTTCAGTTTTTTTCCTGAAGTGGATTAGAGCTCAGTTTGATCTTGATAGCTTCTGGTGATCTGAAAGCCAAAGTATTTCACTGCTCAACATTTATTTCTAGCTTATCTCAAATATTGTTTTATTAGATACATAATGAATTGGAGACCAGAAGCCTTATTGTACATAGAATAATTTATGGTTTAAAAAAATGTTCAGTTTTCCATCAAAAAGTGAGAAAACTGAAAGAAATTTTTAAGGAACATTTTACAGAAAAGGAATTCATGGACAGTACCATGGATCTTTGCAAAGTCAAGTTGTCAAGTTTGATATCTGAATGCGCTGAATTCAGTAATTTAAACAAAGGCATTTAAAATAGATTTACAACTAACTTCTATTTCCTAGGTAGAGCTCTAATTCTTTTATTGAGATTGCCTCTTAATTCCCTTATAAGTAGAGTTTTTCAGCTGCTTATATCTTTGTTGATTAATATATTTGCTCATTTATAATGATGCAAAGTGAAAGTTGGCATAAATTTTCCATCTCAGCTTAGATATTCATTTATTTAATGAAAGATGCCATGCCAGTATGGTCTAATTATTTCCCAGAATCAAGCAACAGAAAAATAAATTACTTTAAATATATTAATAAAATGTAAAAAGCTTTTAGGCACTTGTATTTTATCACCATGCTTTGCAATACAGAGTTGAATTTGGCAGACACTAGCTTATATGAAAGATATAACTTTTGAAAAGCTATGTCATCATCACTGTTAATGCTATGGTTCCTTCTTATTTCAGGTGATGCAGCTTGAATTGTTAAAACTGTTCAAAAAAGGAATCATATTGCTCATATTTGGTCAAGAGATAACAGACATTAGGTTGAAGCCATAATAACTTAATCAGACCCATCTTTCTGTTTTCCAGGAGCTATTGCCATCATGGTGATGTGTTCTTTAAACAAATATAATTTGGTTTTAACATTGGTAATGTAGAAAGGATGCTAATGTAACAGAACAAGGCTTTTAATACATTCTATGTGCAGATCTATTTGCTTAGTTAATCACTGTCAAGATCAGTAGTGAGGGTCCAATTTTAAACTGCTCAAAACTCTTCTCCCTGTTGGCATATTCCTGGAAACTGATATCTCCTACTTCCTCTCACTCCAGAGACTTTCAAACTATTTAGTATAAAGTGCATGTTATACACTAAACTTCTCTCCTTGGCAAGTGATAATCATTGTTTTGAGTCAATATAGTTCAGATCTTTTTTGAGAATTAAGGTAGAATTAGAATTTCTCCTCTGTGTACAATACTTTGCATTTATTAACACACAGATTTGATTACCATTTTGCTACACACTCACCAGCTGAAGAAAGATAGAAGATGGAGGAGCAATGTCGTAACTTGAAGTGGATTTCTAAAATCAAAGTCCTGTCTCCACCCATTGTTTCACAAGTTGGTGATTATTATAGGAGCCCTTCTGATTAACCATGTCAGAGACAGTGAACATTCCAGGAGCCTAATGGTCTGCTCTTATACACTAATAAGAAGTCACATATGATATTCACTTACTCCTTCACACTGCCAAATTACTGACTTTTCAAAAATAGATTCGTGTGCCTTCTGTAGCAACTCTTGACTTTAGGCTACCAACAGAGCTGGAGATTCTATCCTTCGGTGTGTTCACGTCCCTCACAGCTCCTGCTGCTAAGCAAACTGCATCACTGTAGAGCAACCATGCGGCATCCATTTCCTTACAGATCCTGTTATCCAGCCTTGCAGATCATGCTATCCAAGTCTCTGCAACCTTCCTCCATACAGACTGAGCAGTCAGCTGTTGATCAAATACTGTGCAGGCTCAAAGGCTTTTCCTGCAATGGGTGTTTTACACCAAAATGCAGTTCAAAATGGGGACTGAACGTAAGTAACAGTTTTTGACTTTAAGAATTATCCCACTGATTTGAATGCAAGCAGATAAACCAGATGAGGGGTGAAAGGAATGCATTAGGATGAGGCAAGACTGAGAGTGGAAGATAAATAAATGGCTTGACAAGAAATCAGTGAAGAAGGGCTACAGAAACTGGAGTGGCTTAGCAAGACGGTATTTAGAAAAGGAGTCTGAGCCACCTTGGGTCAGGAAGGCAGTGGAAGGAGGACCTAGAGACCAGTTGAACAAGGAGATTACATAGGCTGAACAATGATTCTGGTATTAGGAGGGAATTAAATCATTAGACAAGAAAAGCAGAGTGGATATGTGTTGCAAAACAAGAAGGTGACTCTTAGAGCTATGAGCAAAACAGAAAGGAGGGATTTCAAGCTAACTAGCTGGAGAAAAAAAGGACTGAGAGAAGACATGATGGGGGAATCATGATAGGAGTTCAAGTTCAGTTCTCAGAATCACAGAATCATTTAGGTTGGAAAACACTTTTAAGATCATTGAGTCCAATGATCTTAACCCAGCACTGCCAAGTCCACCGCTAAACCATGTCCCTAAGTGCCACATCTACATGTCTTTTACATACATCCAGGGATGGTGACTCAACTACTTCTCTGGGCGACCTGTTCCAATGCTTGACAGCTATTTTGGTGAAGAATTTTTTCCTAATATCCCATCTAAACCTCCCCTGGTGGATCTTGAGGCCATTTCCTCTTGTCCTAGCATTTGTTACTTGGGAGAAGAGACCAACGCACACCTGGCTACAACCTTCTTTCAGGTCACTGTAGAGAGTGATAAGGTCTCTTCCCAGCCTTCTGTTCTCCAGACTGAACACCCCCAGTTCCCTTCTTACATGAACCTGTACTGAATTCTGATTGTACAGGTAAGTAGGCCTACAGGCCTGCTCTGTCATATATTACAACAATTTTGAAACACAGCATATGAGGCAGGTAAAAAAAAAGAATGACAGTTCTATGGCTAAGGCAGATAAATGCTGATAAGATGATCTGAACTACTACTTTAACTCTGTCACAGAATCACTGTAGGATACTGCCCCGAAATTATCTAACACATTAAAAGTTGGCCTAGTATTTTTCCCCACTTTCGGAATACTCATCATGGGGTATACCAGAGAGGTATTTGCAGAAGTGTTCTGTGCTACCAAGTGGTTGCAGTTTGCTGGATCTTTCTTTAAACACAGTATTTTTAAAAATACTTAGCATTTAGTAATATGTTTTTAGATTTTGCATGATATTTTGATGGTGTCCATTAAAGTCCAGTGCTAGATACTGGTTACAAATTAATTCAGTATTACAAATGAATATTAAATAGCTGTCTACTCACTGAATGAAGCAGCAATACTGTGGGAAAAAACATATGAAGCCATATAACTAAAGGTTGCATCCTGATACAGCCTTAATTCAAGTTTCTTGGGCAGTTTTAGACCACTTTGGGGGCAGATTTATTTTGGACTATTCCAGAAGACACACATGCAGAATCCATCTGCTTTACTTAGCAACATTTTCTGCAAAAGGGTGTTTTGCTACTGCCTTCCAGTAGTTTTCATAATTGAGTGTTGGTTTAGAACTATAATCTTTGGATCCTAAAATCTTCCAAGAGATTGGATCCGGTTGCTTTCTGCCTCTCTCAAAGCACTGGAATTTACTCACAGTTTTGAAAGAAAATGCACTGGTAACAGAGTGGGAATCAACAAGGAAAGGTGTGAGCTGTGAAGGGATGATACTTGTCTAGTGATAAGAAAATAGAGAATGCAGTGGAACTGTATAGAAGGTACAGTAGTGGTGGATCTTTAAATTTCGTTGAGGAAATGAAGAGAGACTTTAGATCTTTCTGTTGATTAAAGATCATAGAATTGTAAAAAACAGGGCTGGAGGATACCTTCAGGATCATCCAGATGGTCTTTAGCAAAGATGGTATAGAATGAGAGGAATGAAGGCAGCCAGGGAAACATAGTGAACCTTTTAGTTGCACCTAACAAGCAAGAAGAGATACAATCCTAGTGTATTGTAGAATAGGTAGCAAAATGTGTCATTGAAGGAGTAAAATTCAGAAATGTGAAAAAATGGGCTTTTGTTAAATAAGCATAGAATCAATAACAGTAGAGGAGAAGGCAAAAAAATGGATTCCTGAAGAATGTTAAGAAAATAGTAAAGTTCTAAAGAAATATGAAGCTCCTCTCCCTGAATATACAAAGAAAGAAGCTGCTGGTGTTCTACTTTTTTTTTTTTATTTTTAAAGAAAGGATGTTACTACTACATGTTATTACTATTACTACTATTACTAATATTATGTATTGCTACTAATATATGTTAATAATTTTTGCTACTAATTTATTAATATTATATCTTGCTCCTTACAGGGCTTTTTAGTCTAGCTCATGTCAACTGGAAATTAAAATTTTAAACTGAATTTATCAGGAGATCTAATGGACATAGCTGTATAGTGTTATATTCATTAGGATAGTTGCCTTCGTGCTATACAGACCAGTGTTTTACATGTTTTAGAAAAAAATGGTGCAAGTTTCTGTAGTTATATAGATAGACATATGTGTACATGTGTGTATATAAATAAATACACAGATTCATAGGCACCCTTTTCCTGTTTTGATACAAAAAATAAATTAATGTTGATTTCATAGGAAAAAAATAGATAGTGAAGTTTTATCATGTTCTAGCAGAAGGAAGAAAAATATTACTCTTCAGCCTTCAGGGGTAAAATTGCATGTCTCTAACCAACGTGAGAAAATTCTCTGTTCCTTCCTACATAGAGCTACACCCTAAGCCACAGCTGAAAGCTCATCCTCTCTGCCTGCCAGCTAAGGCACAGTTTATAAGGTAGAGCAGCATTCTTTGCTCCAGCTCATCAAGGCTGAACCCACACAGTCCATCTTAATGCAGAACACATAAATAGAAGATACACAGTTTAACTATTAAGTAAATAATCATCCAAATTACATCATTCCAAGTCAAAACTCAGCTGCCAATTGCCCTGTTATCTGAAATGAGAGTGAGTTTTTACCACAAGTAAAGACATGTTTCCATGTTATTGTCACATCTTAGTTAATGCACTGAATGTTCACATGCTAATTTATTTCACACTACTTGGTGGGAATAGCATAAACAGGCAGCAGAAGCAACCAAATACTAACTAGGGACCAAAACTCTAATAGTTGTGTATAACTAAGCAAAAAGAAATATAAACTTAATATTCCTAATTATTTCCCTAAACTTAGTTGTGCCAGATATTTTACCTTCAGAAACACCTGTGCTGTAATTTTTAATCTTATTATGTATTTCTTTTTGTAATCTGAAATTGTAAATCATAGGGCTTGACTCACATAACTATCGGGGTAAATGAGAAGCAGAGCAGTTGTGTTGTCTGGATTGTGTTTTTGAAATACCTTTCTGCCCAAGAAGACCTGCAGTCTGGCAGAAGAGGAGGGTGAATTTCTAAAAGTAGGCAAGAGATCAATATATGCAAGTACTGAGTAATTCTTGCAGGTGCATTTTGCAAGTTTAATTCAGGCACCGTTGAAATTGCTATTTTTCGGGTGGGTGCTCAACAGGCTCCTCTTCTGCGCCATCTCACAGCTTAAAGCAATTTTTCCAATTACAGGAGGACCCTCACATGTTAAGAAACATAAGGCTCTACTTCTTTCAAGATCATTTCAGTAAGGAAAAACTGAAGCTTTTGTTCATAACAGAAATAAGACCTGTGTAGTGATGTAGCACAACCATAGCCTCTGCTGCTGAGAAGGGAATATCTGTGAGGGAAAGATTACATGCCTGAATGACGTACAACCTTAGGGAAAGCAGAGCACTGACTTCTACATTGGATGAAGGAGGAAAGCAAAGTAGTAATTGAAATCTCAGAAAAGAAGGTTGAAATGAGCAACAAAAGTCTAGAGAAGGACGACGGAGAAAAGGGAGAGGTTTTTACAAATGTAATTTAAAGTCATAAGGGTTGTTCCTGAAAATTTCTAGAGGTGGATAATGGAACCTCCCATTTACAGTAGCAAGTCTTAGAATCCAAGTTTATTTGATTCAGTTGTGGTCACATAAGCAGTACCTCACTGGTTCAATAAGCTTTAATTCATCTTCCAAACTTTCACATAACAATCCCAACTAACCTTAAGGTTCTTCTCCAGAAATTCTAAATTCATCATCTTTCCTTTGAATGCAAAATGCAATTCCACTGTGAACGTGGTGCTAATATTTTAAGGATATTTTTGCTTTTGCTCTTGGAGTTTGCTGTATTTCAATAAAACAGCAATAATTTGCAAGAGCTATTAGAAGAATGGAGCAAATGTGAGAATAATGATTAAAGTGATCTAAGATTTGCCTTAAAGCTACACAGTCTCCTCCAACATAATGCAATACTTCCACTTCTTGGAATCAACCATTTTTTTCTGCATGATATTAATGATATCTTCTAATTTTATTTTTTTTATCAACAGAGCACTAGTACCATTTATGTAAGGTCACTAATGACTATATTGGATTCACGATTAAAAATCATTCAGTATCTTACTGCTTTTACCCAGTTCCTTGCTTATACTGTAATCCTTATAACAATTACCAGCTTTCCCAACTTAATAAATTTCTGAGTGGCACCATATAATATGTTCTATTAAGGTTCATTTCCATAAAGTGTCTCCCATTGTCTTTGCCTAGAAAATCAATCAATTTCCTCAGATTATTTTTGAGGAAAGTCCAGCTAAATCAAATATAATCTTGTGTATTCTGATTACTCACCACTTCACTATTTGCTTTAAATTATTGCAGACAACTCAAATTCAGGGACTTTTGAGACATGAATCACTTCTCTCCCTTCCTTTTACAGTCAGATGCCTTATTGCCTGTTCTCCAGTTATATACCACCCTGACTCTACTGGAAATATTTCCCACAGAACCAATCCCACAGTCATCTTATTCTATTTTTTTTTTCAGAATTATTGAACGAATATTTGCAGCCTATCTGAGTATTTCTTCTTCAAATACATATCTCCCAATTCTATATTTTATTTGTATTTATACTATAAATTTGTACTAATATACTAGTATATTTGAATCAACTTCAGGAGAGTAGGGAAAACTCCCTTCCCTTCAAATCACTTTCCCAAGGACAAGGTGAAACTTTGCTAGAGTAGCCAATGTGATACTTAGCCACAGAAAGAGACATGAAACTAGAGCTCCAGACCATCCTCTGCTCCACCCCTGTTGCTGGAACAGTCACAGCCAGGTAACAGCAGCTGGAAGAGCAGTGAAGAGCCGTGCAAGTGCCAGGTGTGCCACAGGATGGTGCCACAGGGTTACATTTGTACATGACTCAGCTGCTGCTTGAGTTAAGTTAAAAAACCCAAATGCTAAAGGTGGTACACTTCATAGCCAGCAATATCTGCATTTGACAGATAATTTAAATTTTACACCTGAGTTTGATATTTTCTTTACTCATCTGATCTTCATTCCCAAATCTCAGATGTGTATAGGGGTGACTGTGGACTAATTACAGCTAAAGTGAACATCTGTACAGTAGGGGCTTATTGCTGATGAAACAGCATAGCCCTCTTTGCCTTCATAACTTTGATTTTCTGGAATACCTGTAAAACACATTGTGCAGAAATAATTTTAGTAGTCCAACTATGAAGCTAATGATCTGTAGATCTCTTTTAGTTTAATTTTCCAAAGATTAATTAAATTAGCATATTCCTTCTGCTATTATAATAGCAAACCAGTCTAATGTTGGTCTACTTTGGGTAATGTTTCAGTAGTTTTGGGAGTAATGAAGAAGCATATTGGTACCTGACACCTGAGAAACAGGTATTCCATTCCTTTCCTGTGGTATAATAAGGTTCTTTACACAAAGAAAAAATATTTTCAGGGAAACAACTGTTTTCAATTCTATTCCAGAGTTTTTAATCTATAACAACATGAATGTTTCACTTCACTTAGAACAGAATCAGGCAACGCAAGCAAGCTTTTAAATTGTATTACAAAATACTTCATAAAATATGGTAGGAATAGAGGAAGTGCATAAGAAGGAAAAACTACTTGTTTTGGAGTTCCTACACTTACATATTTTAATGTTTCTAGTCTAACTGTCTAATTGGAAAAAGTATAATTTTTTCGGTTTACTACTAATTTAGGATTTGAATCTTGAGACTCCTCTTGACATTCTGTGTGAATGGTAACTACAGAAATGAGAAATTTTGACCCAGAGTACTGGTTGACAATGTTTTGTGACAAGAATTTTTTATTGTCTGAATAGCTTTGCAAAATTTCAGCTGCCTTGTGGAATAACACTGCACATCTGATCATGAATTGTTACAGAAATTTACCTTTTTCACCACTAGTGAAAGCAAACCAGCAACACTCCCTTCTCCATGCAGACCTTTCATTGTAAGGAAGCAATTAAAGATTTCACTCATAACCACAACTTATTACAATAAATAGTTCTTAATCTTTCTCATATCTGTTCTAAGTCTTTAGGGAGTAATTACATTTGATGACACTTATAGACTTGAACTTTTATAGGCACAGTTACACCCAAGAAACTCATAAATCTTCATATGCAAATGAGCCTATGAAACTGCTCATGACCATGGGGCTGGGTGCTTAACCCACTTTCATCAGAAAGAAATCGTAGTGTCTCACTCCAGAGGTGCTATATTAACTGACAGGAATTCAGGCAGTGGCCTCCAGGTGAAGACAATTAAGCTATTCTGCCAGATCTGGAATGTGTTGGGAGCAATTCAGTGACTGGTTATAAAGGAAGGAAGGAAGGAATGTGTCCTGCTTTTCCTTGTTAGGGCTTGCTACCACCCTAGGGATAAGGGAACTGTTTATTTTCCTCCTGGAGGGAAAAAAAAAAAAAAAAGGTTTTATGTTGGATGTGAAACAGGTGATCTGAACAGCTTAACCCTTTTAACCCTTCTTACTGTATATTATATATTCAACAGCATTCCTTTTCACAGCTGTTTTTCTCTCTTTAAATTGCATGGATGCAAAGCAGGAAAAATCCAATGTACCTTATCATTTGCCTGTAAGCTTCTCTGTCCATATTGGGGGCTACAGGAAATCGGTGTCTTACCATTGGAATAACAAAAAAAATAGTAAATTAAAAAGAAATCCATTTATGTTATGCATTCCCAATGCAGAGATACAGGTCCAGAGTGCTTGCAGATTCTCCCATATTTGGTAACACTGCTACTGCACACTGAAAATTGAAAACAGAACTTCACAAAAAGGGAAAAAAAAAATCAATGGAATTTTAACTACAGCCCTGTGCACTCTGGCACCATGGTAAACCACACAGAGCACAAGCAAGTATGCTATAATGTATTTTGAACACGTCTTCCTGTGGTCATTTTGATGTTCAAAACCATATGCTGCTGCTATTTCCTTCTCTTTTCCAATTCATTTCACTTGTTACACAGTGGCATTGATGGAAGACCCATTCCTGCAGCTTGTTCCAATAGAGCCTGTCTTCATAGAACAGGTTTTGTGGCAGGAGCCAGATTCAGAAACCAAGAATTAATCTTATTACAGTAGATGTGACTCTCAGATATCAAAAGCAGTGAGAGAGGTAAAAAAAAGAAAAAAAAGGAGTAATTCTTCGGAGTGTCTGTTTGTCAAGCTGGGAACTCTCCCTGCTACAGGATCTTGTGTTTGCTAAAAATTTAGTGTCAGGAGAGGATGACACAAGTACATAGGAGAGGAATTCACTGAGAATTACTAGATATACAGAAGTCATGCTTGGCTCAGGAAGTTTCTCAGCTGCAAATGGCTGCAAGCTCAGGAATATATTCCTGTCCAATGTTTCATATCTCTCTTAAGTATCCATTCATGGCTATTATGAGAAGCAGGATACTGGTTCTACTGGACTCTTGGTCTTACCCAGCCTGGTCATTCTTATTTTGAAGCCTTACCTGTTTCCAGTCCCAGAGTTCCTTCTGTGTAAATTCTGTGTTCTTGGGTTTTTATTGATGAAAAATCCTTGCTTAAGAGATAAAGTACCAGAGATTATTAAAAAAAAAACAAACCACCTTATACTATTGAGATTAATGCATAGCTGAATAAATTTCCTACACTAATGCCTTCACTTTTGAGTATTTTCAGTCACACATGGATTCCGGCAGGT
The DNA here is from genome assembly GCF_036250125.1 of Pseudopipra pipra. Classification (NCBI taxonomy): domain Eukaryota; kingdom Metazoa; phylum Chordata; class Aves; order Passeriformes; family Pipridae; genus Pseudopipra; species Pseudopipra pipra. The sequence goes on from NC_087557.1 coordinate 14,177,837, forward strand.
TATGTGAAGGACACGATCTTTAATGGTGGTGTCTTTCACTATTACATACTTGCTACACTGTGATAAACTATGTTATAAAAAAGAAATCATTCTACAGTACCTTTAGATACGTGAGTAAAAAGATAAATATGGATGTCAATTATTAGTTTCCTTTTGAAGCATTAACTGTCTATGTCTATATTCTGAGCATACTTTGAAGAAAAGATAGCTGTTGCTTATAAAGTACATGTACACATGTGACCATAAAAAGCAGTACATATTTCTCCTTTTTATTTCCTTTCCAATTTCTACTTGTCAGAGAAAATTTTTGTTTCTCTCTCTGATTTTGACCAGTGTTGTTGATTTTCTGCATATCTTCTACCTTTGAAGTCTTTTAGCGTTATCTCTGAGGATTTTCTTTTAGATTTTCAGCTTCCAGCCCTTACAAGAGCATTCTCTGACATACCTTTTGATGTTTTTGTAGGTCACTGACATACAGATTTACCTGCCAGAGGACTTCAAAGCCTGTAATGCTTGGCAGCCAAGCCTGTCTCAGATTTTTCTATTGGTTGGAAGAAGTTACTGAAATTAGATGGCAAATGCTCCAGCAACACTGGAGTCACATTCCTACGCTAAAGAAGATTGCCAGTGTGGCTTTCTTGATTATATGCTGCTTCGTGGCTGCATCTTGAACTGGAGGCTATCTGTCTGAAGAGGATGGTCTCCAAAGCTGCTCCACACAACAGCAGCAGGGTGACAAGGAGGGAACCACCTCAGGTTTGTGGCCTGCCTTTGGTAAAGACCTCTGGTTCTAGAAGAATGGAATTTTCATTTCTGTAGACTTGTACCTACTTGGACTGCTCTTCCCCAAGCAGCTACCAGCAGTGTCTACCAAAGCAAAAGGACTATCTGCAGTCACCTTGACATGACATGAGGCCTAAGCCTTCTCACAGAGGCATCCCATCTTTGTGAATCATGGGGCAAGCTGGGGTACTCTCAGGGAATCCCCATGTGTGCCTGTTGCCTAAAATTGGCTCTTAAATGAAACCTCTAAAGACTCAGTTTTTGAGTATTTTACTTGTTGTTGACCTATAACTGTAAGCATCATATTCGATTATTTTACCTGGGCAAGATGACAGAAATAGATCAGTTCTATTATTTTAACCCTTCTGTGATTAGTATCATATTTCAAAATATATACTGTTCTTTTAGATACAACAATTATATTTTCTCATTATATACGCATAAAATAATAATGGTCCTGATTTTGTACATATTATTCAGTAAAGAGTTTCTGGAAAAGCAGAAAACCTGGCTTCCATTACACAAGAAAATGTTAAATAATATAAAATATCATGGCATTTAAAACAAGGCTGGAGTCTGTTCTCACATCTGTTATTCAAATATTATATTGCCATAGCATCTGCTGTCTTGCAGCTAATCAGATTCATCATTACTATTTAAAACAAAAACAGGAAACAAAACAGACAAACCACTGTTGGTGTTGGATTAAGAATTTTTGGGCCAAATCCAGTGAGAAACTGATGGGCTATAACACTCGGTGTCCCAGCCCATGGCCTGCAGGGAATTCTGCATTAGGCACCTACACTCCCTGTATTGTCAATGAGAAGATTTAAGAGCCTCATTATAGGACAGCTGAACAACCTGTGCCCTGAGCAAAGAGCAGTTAAGGTCAGTAGGAAATCCCCGTCAGGAATTCAGGTGCTGCACCAAGGCTGAGAGCCACTCAGGAATCCTTCTTGGGACCAAGCATCTACAACTGTTCTATCAGAAACTGTACAGAGTACACTATTTTTACTGAAGCTTCTGTAGAGTAGTTCAGGGATTAGCATACTCAAAGATATGCCAGAGGCATTTAGTAACTTGCTCACCTTTAAGGGGCCCATACCTGTATGTTTTCTATTCGCATTTATTTGTATGAGATCTGTTCACATGGTCAAGTCTCACAACTGCATGGCAGATGTTTCTTTCCTCTGTTTGTAATTATATCACCTGAGTGAAGATCCAGTATTTTGAAAGAAACTAAATATTGGGTACATAAGCCCAGTTAGAGTAGTGAGTCTTCTCCCAGAAGCTTTGTCTGAAACTCATATTCATGATCAAGAAGCATTCATAATTGTCAGTGACAGAGTGACCAGATTTTTTTAGATGAGAAATACCACCAATGAGTTATGTAAACTGTTATGTAGGACTAGGAGCAGAGCCCTCTCCTGATGCTAGTCTAGAGACATGCTACAAAATTCTCATGACAATATTGCCTCAGGAAACTGATCTGCATTCACTGACACAAAAGACACAGGCAACAGCACTGTACTTTCAAAACCTATGAACACATCATAATCACTTTAGCAATTTCACTGAACAATATTATACCCTCTAGCATATATATGCACACTAGTGCTCAATAAAATGTGATGTCATTTTAAAGACCTCAGTTAATACAGGTGATTAAAACTACTGTATCACAAAGTAGATTGTAATACTTAATTTGTTAAGAAGATGTTAGAAAGAACTTGACTGAGATATTCAGGTTATAAAGTCCAGGATGAAAACTACAGAATGAGCTCCTTGTACAAAAAATACTTCCTCAGGTAATGTGACCAGCATATGAAATTCAGTAAAGCTTTAGATCAGCTGTACCTTATAGCTGGATTATGTTTTCCTAGCCTTGCTAATATTATGGTTAGATGCTGCCTCTGTAGTTAGAAAGAAGAGTAATCACATAGCTCTACTTTGGCACAGAGCTTAATTATCTCTGAGCTTTAGTAAGGGTAAAGTATACCTTGCTCTGTACTGATGAGAATAACCTTTATTTTCCAGTCCTTTCTGGTCCTGAAGTACCAAATAGTGGCCTTTAATTACACACAGGAGAATGCAGTTCCTCACCTTTCCCTCGCAGTATCTGAGCACTCCCCTAGCGCAGTTCGGATATATCTGTTGTAACAACACACAGAGCGAGGACACTTCGATTTCACTGTGATTAGCTCAATTGTCCCTACCAGCCAAAATCGGCCAGCTTTGTGCTTTAATTACACTCATTAAATAAGGTTCACTTACTTTATTATGAGGGTACATATACTGAGAATATCTTATCTTGGTCCAATTGCAGTAAAAGACAGTGTTTTTCTCATATAATTGCAAGCAGCTAGAAATAGCTTTGGTTTAACTCTTCTTGTGTATGTTTTCTTTCCCCCTCCACCCAAGCTGGGGAAAAAATGCCCAGAAAAGATACAGAATTGTATCTGAAACAGTTAAATTGACATAAAAACTGAATATGAAACAGTTTCTCCCTGCACAAACTGCTGAGATATCAACAGTGCTGATCTTTAGCTGAATCTTGCTTTTTTTGTCTAGGCTCCAACATAAAAATATGAACCCTGGCAACAAAACTGCATATGGAAGCCAAGCAGAGTCTCTGAAACTAGCACAGAAAATCCTAAGCCACAATGAGAAAAACTATTCCAGCTTCCCCTAAAGCAGGTTGTGAGGTTACAGCTCCCTAGCCCATCACAAACTAGTACACTCGGGTTTGCCAGCATCAAGGCAAGCCGTGCTTGCTGTGTTGGCAAAATGATCCCAGTGAAATGCAAGACCTTTAACCATAAGGGTTCTTTTAACCCAGATCATTTTTTCAGGTCTGGATTTGAACAATCATGACACAACATCAGTGGCAGGAGAAGGAAGGAAGAGGCAAAGCATAGATCTGGAAATAGAAACCACTTAATCACATGTAGTGCATTTGATTCCTACTTAAGGACCTTACCTGCTCTCCCAACCTGAAGTACACTCCATTTTTCCTCTAACAATTGTTCTTTGCCAGAAAGAACAGTGTATGTTAAATAGTTCTGAAACTATGGAGGATTACGGGGTTTATTTGCTACATTTGAATTTACTTAACCGTTGTGTTAATAATAAGTCAAATTTGGGGGAAGGAAGAGTTTCTAGCCATGCTACTTTTTAACCTTATTTATCAAACACTGTAACTACTAAACCTGTCAAGAACATACAAATGAATTTTTGCTTTAAGGCTGAGAGCAGCGACAGTCATGCTTTCAGAAGGACTTTATATGCTTCAGAGCAGTGAGACAGAAACCCCGCCAACAGCAAGAACCTTCCCCAGCACCCTGCAGGCCTGGCACCACAAGGGCTTTCAGAAACTGGGTGACACTGTCTCTGTATCATATAATCTACTTCCAACCCTTAATTCAAATCACAAAGCCAGCAGAAGCTGCATCACAACCCCCTTCTCCTGCAAGGCAAATCCAGCACGACAGTTTTCCTTACCACCTCTCTCAGCTGGCAGGCAGCAGCCCTGCTGCCCAGCCCAGAGCACATCAGACCAACAGCCGCCCGGCTGACAGCCTTTGGCAAGATACCACCGACAAGGAGTTCCCAGCCAAACCTCCTGTTCCCTGTAGAAACAGGCTGTTTCTCTGCTAACCCTTAATTGTTGGGCTTTCTCTCCCTTAAATCCTGCTGGTACCGGTAGGGCAGGTGGGGCTAACCGAGCCAGGGTGGTTAGCTTCAGGCCTCCTGGCTCCCAGAGCAGCAGGTCGCTGTGCCGTAATTACTGTTGGTTAATAGTGTGTTTGGCAAGCTGCGAACGTTCTGGAAGTTGTTTCCTTCATGCAGTCTTTCCTCTCATTCCTCACCACCCACTGTTCTCCTTGGCAATTGCTAGTTAAGGTGGAAGTTTTTTAAGAAACTGCTTGTTAAAAGTTAGGAAATGGGGTGCTGCCCATGCCATTGGCAATCCTTTTCCCTGGAGGATTAGCAAATGGAGTTGTTCTGTGTCCAGTTGCATTTCTCACATCATGCTTCCAGCCTTGCATAATTTTTGAGGAATAATTTAGGATGTTATGTAGCTCATCCTGAGCAGTGCAGGATGCCATGTAAAAATAGGGAAGACCAGAGAATGAGCTTTAAATTGGATCAGTTGAACTAACTGAAAAGTCAATAATTTGGGGGCATCAGGTTTGAGAATAACGGCTCTGCATTAAGCTAAAAACCAGCTAGATCATCTGAGACAAAAACCAGGCAATAATTGTGAAATAGAGAAGAGATTCGTGGATAAGAGGGCTATTAACAAGGGGAGAGGTGATTGAGTGATATCTCCCTTAGAAAAGAGGCCTAGTTCATCATGCTAAAAAGCATGAAGGGATTTATCTTGAGGGTGAATTGCACTGAGCCATTAAACAAAAAATACATTTTTTAGTATCTGCTAAAGCTATGAATTTAATTTTCTTTGCTCATTTTTTGAAGTGTTTTGTGGTCTGCCTTGAAGATTAGGACTGAGAAGAGAGAGAAGGCTGTGAGAAGGGAGATGGTGTGAGAAGCACGTCTGCAGGACATGGGGTGCTCCTGTTTTCTATCAGTTGCCTCTACAGGTTCATTCCAGTGCATAGTGGCTGCTGCAGTTTCACCCACGTAGCTCCCCTAAGGGCATCTGGTGCACTGACTGAAATGTAGGATGTTCTAGGAAGAGTGCATGAATCTTATATCTTGATGGTTTCTCAGGTATGTGGGTGGCATTTACTATAATCAGAAAGAAGATCTTGTGAGAGAAAAAAATAAATCTTCTATAAATCATCAGTAGATGCAGTGGGGCTGGGGGATTAATTTTCTGAGTTTTCTCAGACTTTATACAAATAATTTTCAGACTGTTCATTAAAACTTAAAATATAGCAGTGGGCAAAGTTGTGTTTTAGCAAAAATGTCACATTATTTCCTTTAACAGAAGCTGAGTCTTGAATGGTTTTCTGATATACCGATTATGTTAGCCTTTTGCAGGAGCCTGTATATAAATTCTTAAAAAGAAATGGTTTATGGAAATACTTCTCGAGAGCAGAATTCTGCTCACTGGAATGTAAGCAGAGGGTGGAAACTTCTTCCAAGTTACCTCTGAGAGTAGTTAGTTAAAAATTATTTAAAGTCATGCTCAGTGTGTGGCCAGGCTCGGAGTCCTTGCAGTTACTTCCCTTGCAGACTTGGCCGTTAACAATAGTAACAAATATCTAGCTCTAAATCGAATGTTTATTGCTCACAGCAAGCGATATACTCATAATTTATGTCTTCCAACTAGTCTAGAATATCTGGCGTTTCTGCAAATACATAGAATACAGACAGTATTTTGAAACTGATTCCTCAGCTAAAGTCACCTTCCCAGTTCTAGTTACATTAATGGTGCAACCTAGAAATGTTTCTTTTCTTAACAGTGATTGGAAGCTGCGATGTAGAACAGCTTTCATCATGCAGGTACTTCTTTAGATTTCAAAGGGACTTTTTGTGTGAGTAAAATACTGTTTAGCACTAAGAAGAAAGAAACATGTACTGGGAGTTTTGGTTTGTCTTTTATATTGTAACAGAGATGTGCTATTGCTTTTATTTAACTGTGTACACATGCTCTATCAGGAAAAAAACTGTTAAAAGAATCATACAAGTGGCTATTAATGAGTTAGAGATTGCAGTGGCTGCTCTCAGGAAAAATCAGCATTTTTAATGAAAACAAATTCAATTTTGATGTCTCTTCTTAGAGACTATATTTTTGAGATTGTACTATTTTTATTGCCCCAGTCTTCCCTAGTTGCCTAATAACTGATTGTTCAGTGAAAGAACTGATTATTTGTTCCAAGCAAACTATGATAGTTGGATAAAGTGCAGAAAAAGGTGACTTTAAGCAACCTTTCACCTGCTCAGCTTCTGTTTATGCCCTGAAGCCTGCATTAGTGATGCTGTAGATTATACTTGGCTAAAAAAGGGGTGTTAGCCCTGTAAACTAGTAAAGGATGACCAACATACAGCAGCTGTCAGACCCTTAATCCTCCTTCCAGTTTATCTGCTGCAGCAAAAGTTGTGACCTGTGATGTACACTGGGCCTTTTATGCAAGCCATATTTTCTTGAAGGTAGATCTCTAAGTTCCATTTCTCTTTCATGTAATATTTTCCAAGGCAGTTTAGGAGGTAATCAACACTAGATAGTCTGGGACATGACTGCAGCTGTTTTGTGCTAGATTTGATTCAGGGAGAATGTGGAGGACTCTGTATTCAATTTGGCAGCCAAAATGAAAATGGGGAGGAAAAAAGCTCTGAACAACGAAAATGCAAAAGGACAATTGTTTGTTGTTTTACTTTGAGGAAAACCCAAAACTTCATTTAACATTCCCATAATGTGGCAGATGTGGGCTCAAATCCTTTTTTCAAAAGACGTTTGAAGCTAGGCCTCCCACAATGAAGAACACTTTTATGTTTCAAATCAAAAGTAACTAAAAAATATTTCAAAAGTATAAAAACATGTAATCCTAGTATTTCTATTTCTTTGTCACTTTCAGTTTGACATCTGGGACTGGTTTGTTTGGGTTTTTTTTCAAACAAACAATTCACCATTAAATTTGCTGAATTCTTATATGGACACAGGTTAGCTTATGTGGGAGCTGAGATGAGAGAGACAAGACTAACACACGGGGGGGATGAGGCATAATGAAGTGTATGTCTGCTTCAGAAACAGTGAAAGGTCTAGAGCTGGGTGTGTACTTGGAAGAGCTCAGTTTATTCTTCCTAGCATTTTCTAAAACGTGCCTGGGAATGGTATAGTTATGGCAAGATGAAGTCCCTTCTATTTTCAAGAAGCGTGTCTGTAAGGACAAGACAGTCTGCTGTAGCTACATGATTTTCTTTTGAACAAAGATTTGGCAGATCAAATGGTATCCACTGCTTTGTATTCTATCCATTGATAAGTATAGGTGGAATTTCTTGTTTATCTTTTTTGTTGCTATTGAACGCTTATCTAATGGTTTCAATGACTTTTCCCACAATAAACTTTTAATGCTTTTTCTGATGATGTGATTGCTGGTTGTACTATTTAACTCGCATTCCCTGCCATAGTTCCTTGCTTTCACATTAAATTAGTTTACAATTGTTTACTCTGGCCTGATTTTGACATCTGCAGGATCAATTAACTGAATGATCAAAATCTTTTTGAAGCTCAGGGTATTGTTTTCTTTGTTTGCTTTTTTTAGAAACTTAAAGAATTTATAACACTGTAAATGTCTGAATTTACATCACACTTTATTTAGGATTTTTTCAAGGTGAAGAAAAGGTATTGAACAGTGCTTAGCATTGACACTAGAGATAAGAAATGTCACAACTTGTTTTAGTTTGGTTGCTTAGTTTAAGGGTTTATAAATTCCAAAAGAAATTGAATAAAATTCTTCCAAAAGAATAAATTATGGCAAATATGGAGAGGAAGGATGAAGCAATGAGAACATTGGTGCTCTAACACAAAATCTTGCATGGGTAGTGTGCTGGAATGGCTAGGGAAAGGATGCAAGGATGGGGAAATTCCAGATGTAAAGCTCGAAACTGGTAGAGTAGAGGAACTGGGCTAAGAACTAGATACTGAGGTCTTTGATACTTTATTGAAAGTATGTCCCATTCCAGAGCTTGGGCATTGGATCTAAGGTTGCTGAATTTAAACGGCCTTTTAATATTGAGGAAGAAATTGTGGGTCTGTAGTCCCTGCCTCCAGAAGATGGAAAAACTACTGTTGCCATCAGTCACTGTGAAATGATGTAAGAGAAGTTTGCACTGAGGTATAAAGGTCCTTGTGTCACTGGGAACTATTTGAATTTCTGCATGACACAGATGCAAACATCTGCTTTTCCAAATTCTCCTTAAGCTGAAAAATGTGGACATTATCTGTACATGCAAATAAATTCAGAAGCAAAATTATGCCAAAATTTGGGCTGTCTGGATAGCTGAATCCACTCCCATCATGCAGGCACAGACTGATGTTGTTGTATTTCGATTTTGTTACTGGTTATATTTTCTTAAGTAGCCAACAGAGTTTGTCCAGGAATAAAAGCAGGCTGAGTATAGTAGAAAGCAAAGTGTGTGTCTGTGCACGCACACATTTCTCACTCGTAACAATACTGGAAGCTGTACAAGGAATGATAAACTGGATTCAGGAGTAGAAAGCGTGGGAGGTTGAGCATGAGAAATACATTCTCTTTGCCACGGTGTTTTTGTTTTTCGTTGGGCAAATCACTTAAAAGTAAATCCTGTTTTGCCAAACACCACGTAGCCTGAATTTGGACTTTTCCTCGCTTCTGAAGCTTGTTTTGTGTACACCAGTCGCTCCTGCGCAGCTCCTTTCCCCGAGCTTTGCCCACACGCCACAGGCGCGGTCGGTCTCCGCTCCTCGCAGGAGGAGCCGAGGGGCCGGGCGGGCGCTGCTGGCGGGGCCGCAGCCGGCGCACGGAGAGGCCGCCGGGCCGGGATCCGGAGGGCGCCCGCTCCGCTCCCGCTCCCGCTCCCGCCCCGCCATTGTTCCCTCACCGGCCCCTCGCGCCCCCGGCTCCGCGCGCGCTGAGGGCGCGTGTCCCGCGCGCGGCCCCGCCCCCGGGGCGGTGCCGGCCAATGGCGGGGCGGGGGCGGTGCCGGGGGCGTCGCGCGGGGCGCGCGGCGGGGAGGGGAGCGATTCATGGGCAGCGGGGCGGCCGCGCCACGGGCCCGCGGGGCCCGGCCCGGCTGCTGCCTGCGCTCGGCCGCCGCTCTCCGGTAAGGGCCGGCGGAGGGAGCGGGGACGGGACGGGACGGGGACGGGGACGGGGTGTCGCCTAGTGCCGCCGGGAGGAGCTGCGGGCGAGCGTGTGGGGCAGGGCGGCGGTGAGTGGCCGGGGCAGCGGGGGCGGCTGGAGGGGCCCGGCGCTCCGCTTCCTCTGCCGGTGCGGGTCTGACCCCTCCGAGCCCCACCGCCCCGCCCGGCGCTGCCCGGCGCGGTGCCGGACGGTTCCCCGAGCGCCCACCTCCGCCCTGCCCCGCTACCTGCGGCGGGGCTGTGCGGGCTGGCGGGCACTGCGGCGGGGCAGGGCCGAGCGCCGACCCCCGCCCGGGCACTGGGGGCGGCCCTGCCCTCGGCCCGCCAGCGACGTGGCCCCTTTTCCTTTTTACCTTCTTTTTTTTTCTTTTTTTTTCCCCCCGTTCTTTTTCCTTTCTTCCCCTCCCTACCGGAGAAATTGTGCTGGGAGAGCAAATTTCTGAAATATCTGGCGCTTTAGTTTTTTTCCTTTTTTTTTTTTTTTTCCATCGGGACTGGCAATGGCTCGCTCTGAGCCGAAGGAGTCTGGAGGCGTTTATAGCAAAGCTGGTGGACGCTTTTCATTTTCAAAGCCAGAGTCTCCTGAAGAAATATGAAACACTTCTCAGTAATGAAAGGCATGTGTTCTGGGAGAGAAACTTTTCTCCATCTGCCTTGTAACACAGGAGGAACAGACGTCAGGGCTGATATTTACGAGGAAAAGGTGCCTGTTGTACTAAGCTGCTCAGTTTTTGTTATGCTGCTGCTTTACAGCAGAAGTTTCTCTCAAGTTTTTCTAATTCAGAAACGCTTTGTCATCACTTTTATAATTTTTACAGTGGTGGCATTACTGTACTGCTTGTACAAAAAAAAAAAAAGCAACATCTCTAAAATAACACATCTTTAAAAGCGTGGACTTGCCACTGGAACAGGTCTAACACATCTTGCTACTTAAAGTTGACTTTGAAGCTGGCAGACTTAAAAGAGGCTTGTCTTTTAAATAATATGAAAATATCTGTCTCGATATAAATAGATATCACACTTGTTAAAAGGAGGGAAGGTTATGTGGCTTGTTTTGCCTTAATTGCAAGGTGGAATTGCAAAGTAGCTTTATAGCCATGAGAATTATATGTGGGAACAGAAGAAACTTGCTTAAACACTGTGTTTAATGTAAACCTCACTTCAGTCTACTTGAGGTGTTTGGAATTGCTTAATTATCTGCATTATTTGTATAATGTCATGTGTACTCTTATAGGTACAGACTTAAAACAGTAAACAGAAATTAGAGCAGTTAATTTGTGTTAAATTCTGAAGTTTTGTTCCTCCTCCCCCCAGCACATGCTCCCTGGAAGGCCTGCCAGATTAATTACAAAAACAACTGCTTTGACCACATTTCCTCTGATATTTTTAAATTGCAAAGAGAAATAAAGCAGAAATAATGGAAAAATAATTGAAGTGCGTTAGAGTAATGCCTATAGAAATTCACAGTGGGAGTGTTCAAAGTGTTAAAGGTGCTACTGTTTCAGTTGGTCTAACCAAACACAAACATATGCAGGAGAACCCGTTTCAGCCTGCATGTTTTAGTTCTTAATGACTTCTATTTTTAGGTAAAATAATTTATTTTGAGAAATTACTACAGATGTATCTGCGACCTACGTTAACTTTCTAGCTGTCATGTTCCAATTTGGTTTTTGGGTTTTTTCCCTGTGGTGTTTACACTTGAATGTAAACACTGAAAATTTCTCCTGGTGTTGAGAGAACAACGGCAGGCGTTGTGGGAGCTGCTGGAAGCGTACCTGACTCTGCCACCTGCAGTTTGGTGCTTTGAAATGAATCGCTTAACCCAACATGGCGAAATTAGCAGTAGCTTTCTCTTTTTTTTCTAAATGAAAGGAATGCAGGTAGTTGCTTACTTATTCTCCCCCAAATTTGCGCGTTTTTATGGGAGAACTTTTAAGGTGGACCAAAGCAGAGCAACATCCTTCAAGATAACTGCACTGAGATTTGCAGATAAACTTTGATACTAGAATATTTTTCAATCTCTCCACTTTCCTATGTTTTTCCTTTGATTGCTTTTCATAATAAAAGATAGCAGCCTGAAAAGCCCACATAACTTCTTTCAGGATGTTTTCCTTCGTGAGACAAACTGTGATAGGTCATGATGACTTGCTTGGCACAATCTACACAAAGAAAACTCGTCCTATCAGATTAAGGCTATTATTTTAAGAGACAGGATGCTGAATACAGCTTGGTGGTTCATGCAAGAGGGGATGTTGCTCATGGTCTGTATCACATCAGGTGTTTTTGCAATTATATTCAGTTGTAATAACATTTCATGGTAAAGAATAGGTCTTGGTAAATATAAAGAATGTGATTTTTAAGGTTTGCAGAGTAAGTATTCATGGCAGAAACTTTTCTTATGAAATAAGCATGCATCATAAATAGCTTTTGAAATAATTTCTGCATACCATTGATTTCTTTTATGCAACAATCTACCTGCTGTACGAATTTAAATAACTTCAAACAGTCGAAAACCTTTATAATATTCAGTTCAGCGTTGTAATGCAAAGCAGTATCATCTTGAAAGAAGTTTTGGATCTTGTCAGTACAAAAGTATTGCTTCGTATATATTTCTGTACTAATCAGCATTTTTCCTTCTCCTCCACCTCCTTCCCCCTCCCCAACTTTCAGGGGTTTCACCTTTGGCTCATCAAATGGGCATTAAGTGGCAGTGAGTGTTACCTGCAGAGCTCCATAGGCACGGCGGCTGCTGGGATGTTGCGACAGAACGGCGGAAGTAACAAGCGTGGTTTGGGATTAGCCCGACTGTCTACCTCCAACTTCTTCACCGTCTCTAATTCAGGAAATTGGGGAATGGGGCGCAGCACCAAGAGCAGCTCTCTGAGCAGCATTAGCTCCAACTCTGACTGCTATGATAATCCTGTTGTGGATCCAGAGTATATCATGCAACTGGTGAATGATGTCAGAAAATTTGCAGATGTGCTACTCTACTTGAAGGAAGCCATTCTTTCAGAAGGTGTGTCAGTTGTTCTTAATTCTTAGATTTTATGAAACTCTTACAATTCATGTGTTTTAACTAGTGTTTACTGTGGTTGTTCCCCCCTGCCCTTTACCATTTATCCTCCCTTCCTCTCCCCTCCCCATCCCCAGCATGATGATTACGGGAAATCGTGGTTTTTAGTTTGGGTTCTGTATTTCCTCATCACAACAGTGCAATCTCTTTCATAATCATAACAAGGGAAAACAGGCTCTTAGCAGACTGCCTAGGCTGATGCTAAAATTTAGTGAGACCGTCAACTGACTAGTCTTTAACTGCTTGAATGTTTTTTTCCAATTCCAAACAATTTTCTTACTGTTTTGGTGATGTTTCAGTTTTCTAGGCTGGTTTTGTTTGGTTTTTCAAAGTCTTAAATGCTAATAATTTGAGTTTTAAGGTAGAATGTAACTCTGCACTTTCTTCCTTTGCAAGAGAAGTATTTACCGTCTTCTGCCAGCAGGTGGAAACTGCAAATTTTCTTGCTTATGAGAGGTGTGTGTTACTGTGTGTTTCTGTTCCATTAGGGAAATGGCATTAGCGTGGTTTTGGTCATCAGGAGGAAAGCTTTTATCTAATTCCTACAGAAATATTATTAGGTTAATAGCTGACATGACATCCAGAGCAGTTTTGTGTAAGATGTCCCGAGTGCTGAGCATTTGCAGTCACCTCTGTGTTCAAGTGAGTGTGCACACAGCTGAAATACCACTGCCAAAAGGTGTAAACAATTAACGAAGCAATAATTTGACACTAGTGATCACTTTGTGTCCACAAAGTTTTTGCTGAGCACACAGGATGAGCAGTTATTTGTGAGGTTGGGTGTCTGGTGCCTACTGATGCTGAAATGGGCATCCTGTAGAAAAGGACTGCCAAAATATTAGTGTTCCAGTTGCCATGCAGCAGCAGTTAATTAATGTTCAGTTTAAAATTTTGAACTCAGAAGATCCAAAAAACTAACATGGAAGACAGGAGTTGTTGTCTTGTTTTGTACTATGTTATAGAATTCATTTGTGAAACAGTGTTGTCCATTTAAAGGAACGATATCCATGTAAAGGAGAGATATTTCTTGTCCACTGTTGGAAGTGTTCTTTTGACCTCTGTCCCTATAATACAGTGAGTTCCGTTATATTGGGCTTGCTTATTGCGGGCTGGAGACAACATGCTGGAAACTGCATACTCTGGTTTGCATTTCTTTGTCTTATTAATCTTTGGAAATGTTTACAATTGTCCAAAAATTAACAAAAACTTACAAAGGTTGTTCTTACACATGAAATTCTGGTTTTTAATGCTTGCAGCTTACCACCATCCTGAAATTGGTTGCATTAATTAATCCAAGGTGGAATCAATTGCAGGGATGGGAAATTTATTTCTTCCTTTTTATACAGCATTAATCTATCAACTGGATGTAGACTTTATTGGATAGTAAAACTTTGCTCTAAAATTTATTAAATATGAACCAAAATTAAGTTTTGCTGCTACCTATGGGGGAAAAAAAAGTGTATTTTGGTGTGCATACGCTACATGCATCTGCAGGCAGTTCAGAAGTGGCAAATGTAAGTGGTGTAACAGGGTTGCATCAGCGTTTGTATTTGCCTTGCAAGTGTTCCTAGAGTCTTTCAGCCTCTAACCACTATTCCCTCAGCTTCTACGTCAACTATTAATTGTATTATTGCCTCTCTGGCTGATTTGTCTAAACTCTTCTGATGCACAGTGGCTTCACTTTTGACCATGTGACTCCCCATTGTCCGGGGCTGGCCGTTCCACTGTGGGGTCTGTGTTGGCAGATGGGTCTGTGCCATGTGTTACCTGCTTGTGTTACCTGAGCTGCCGTGGAAGAGCCCAGCAGTTATTTGCCCATGGTTCATTTAACGTTCATCTTATGTAGTGATGCAATCTTGGATGAAAAATCTAAGATATTTTGGATGATAACATACATCCATGTCTAAATTAGATCATAAGTGCCTTAGGCTTACAGATGTGAACTGTTTTGTTACAGTGTTAATGCAAGTGGATATGTAAAGTGAAAAGTAAGCTGAGATCTCTTTTAAGAGGAGTGTTACATAAATGAAATGTTTGGTAGATGTCAAGGCTATTTCTCTTTGCATTTCTTATGCTAATATGATTTAGTTTCTTACAGTAGTCTAATTGTCATAATGCTGAATAAATTTTGGATACCTTTCAACAAAGGTAAACTCAGCATTGTAACTTAGTTTGATTATTTTTCAGACTCTTGCCCAACAAAGTTTTCTGTATAAACTGAAATCTAAGAAACTTGGAACCTCCTTGCTGGTACCAATTAGGAAGTGTGTTTCTTAATGATACTTCACATAAACCCTAGTCCCCACCTCAAAAAAGCCCAACCCACAACCAACCAAACAAAACACCCTAAACCTACAAACAAAACACCCTCTGAATGTAACTGCAGAGTTTAAAAGTTTGTCATCTGTTTGAACATTTCACTCTTGTGTTGAGTGAAATACCTTGTGTTCCATACACTTCAGTTCTTGCTGTCTTCTTTTAAATTCTCTTTTGAATCTCAGCCTTGTATTCATCGAATATAACATTCTGTTATTAGTCATGCAATCTGAGGTATAGGATCAAGATACTTTACCATTGTCTTCATTAAGAAGAGCTCTGGGCCGTTTTCGAACCTAGATCAATGTGCTGTTTCACGAGAAATTTTGTATTTAATTCTACTTGATGACAGGCTGAAACTGTAGCTGTTGTTAGTGCAGCTGATGCAGTCAGTGCATCCATCTCTTGGTCCAGTCTTCAGGTGAATTTCCAGATGAGCAAGATTGTCTCGTGGCTGATATTCGTAAGGATAGTTCTGTTGTCATCGTGGTTTTGTGTTTGAACTGAAAGGTTGTCTTCGTTTGTGGCATTCGTATTTTATGAAGTCAGAGATAATTGAAATATATTAAGGAGACTAAAAATAAGTTAATCTTCTTTCTTTTCTGATAAGAAGAAAATGAAAACAAAATCTCTGCCTGGAAGGCCAGGCTTGAGAGTATATGTTGAATTAACTTAGAGGACTCAGATCATTACCTGTAATTTGTGCTACACTTAGAGTGAGAATCTAATTGATGCCTTCAACTTGTACCCCTCTTTGGAAAGGTAGGACATACAGTGAAGTACAGTCTAAAGTCTGGAGCCATCTGTGTTCTTCAGAGGTAATGGCACTCAAGATAAGAACTTCCCATGGTAAAGAATGTTTTAGGAACTGAGAAATTGTTTGTCTCCTGTGGAGACCTGCTGAGGGCTTAACCACCTGACCACAGTATTGAAAATACTTAAGAATTTGAAGTGTGTGAGGTATATTTAAGGTAAATCCTATAACTTGAAGAGGTTAGTTCTTGTCCTAAAGCAAGAGGTTAATGCATCTGCAAGTAAACTATGTTGAATTTTGAGGCTGGGTGGCTTCTACATGTGTAGTACATTCTTTTGAAGAATAGGAGGTGTGGGGTAATTGCTATATACTGTCCAATCTTTCCCAAAGATAAAGATGCCTGTACCTCATAGAAGTTGTATAGGAAGCACATAAGCCACTTTTTGGGAAAAAATATGCAGGACCTACCTCTTACAAACTCGTATTGGAGAATCTATCAGTGCAAAAATAGTATTGCTTATTGCATTGATATGCAAAGTTGAAAATCTATTTAATAGGTATTTATGTATCAGATTGATGACTACAATCTGTGCTTTTACTTTATAGAATAAATTTTACTGTTGGCAAATAATGCCGCTGTATGGTCTTTGCTTAAATGAAATTCATTTACTCAGGTGTAAAAGGACCACACAAAACAATATTTAGGACAGTAAAATATCTTCTAACTAGGAACTCAGACTTAGTATTTCACCTTTAAACAGTACATAGTAACTTTTACTTGTATTGCATTAGAGAGGAGGGAAGCATTCCTGTTTCCTTACTCTGAAGATAGTTAGCTACTAGTTTTGTGACATCTGCTTTTTTTTAAATTTTTTTTTAAAGAATGTAATGTATACTGTAAGGTCTGCCCTTGGGACTGTGGGAAATACTGTGTTTCATTACGAATAGCTCTCAGGCTAAAATTTGCATGTGGTTTAAAAGTGCAGGAGTAATTACACTTTAATATATAGTCTTCTTGACTGTACTTTAGAATATATTTGGGAATTATTGCTTACTTTATCACAAACTTTGAAGTAATCTTCAAAGTGTGATATTGTGTGCTTCATGTGGGTAATTCTGCATCCTTTTCATGAGCAAAAACTTTTTTCTTCAAGTTCATCCCATCTTCAAGTAATGTAAATTGTAGTTCTTTCTAAAATGCTAGTATGCTGTTTTTCCAGGTATTTTAGAAACCAGAGTAGTAAGATAAAACCTCTTACCTTTCCTCACAAGTTTCTCTATGAGGATCAGATTTTGCCTATGATTTCTTAGAGTTTATAAGTGTTTTTATAAAATTATAAGTCTTTTTTAAAACTGAAGCAGAGTAACAATACTGGTGAAGCTGGATGGCCTGGTCAGGAATGTCTGCATCCTCTGTATGGTAGCACCAATACTTTCAAAAGAATCAGGAATGCTGCCTAACTTGAAACCTATCTGGTCCTTATTTTTGAAGGATAAGATATTCAGCCCAGTGGGACAATTTTAGAGGTGTGTCAAGTTAAATAGTTTCCTGAAAATAAGGAACTTGTAATCTCTAGTGACTTCAAAACCTTCTTTTAGCACCGTGGAGATTGGTGTTAATCGCATGCTACACTAAAAGCCAGAAGCCATTTACTGAATATAGTGCCTGAGGCTCGAAGATGAATGATTTCTCTTCAGCCTTTCCTGGCTTGATAATGTATACTGTCTGTATTTTTAGTATAATTAAGGCACTGTAGTATTTTTAGCATTTGATTTTTATTTCTATATTTTCATACAGTCTAAAATATTAATGTCCTTTTTCTGAGGTGGCGTTTGTGAAAGTCAGTTTGCTCTGTTTCGTTAGGGAAATCTGAAGTTCATTACCTATTGCAGTGAAGATTACAGATTGAATTTATGATAATTTATAATACTGGGTGTAATTTTGCTGTTTGTTCTTTATTTCAATTTTGATGTTTCTCAGTGAAAGGTGCTGTCTTTGATACACCCTTAAACTAGATGTATTTACCTGTCTAATGACACCTGATACTATGAATGCTTGGTAGGTGGGCAAACTGCTCTAAACAAGGATCTCATAAAGTGTTTACCTTTCTTTGCAACAGTTTCTGGAAGGAATGTTTTGGGGGTTATATTTATTTTGTTTCCAGGGAAGCTGGACTGATTTCTTTAAACTTTTTGTGGAAGACGTTCTGGTTTTCTGCTCATTAGTATTTTGTGTGATAAATAAAAAACCTTTATGAGAGAAGGATAAGTAAAATGCTACCAGGGTAGCTAACTTTTGGGGATTCTGAGAACACAGTGATTATCAAATGTGTAAACAATCTGCTTGTGAATTATTAAATGACCTTTGAGACTCTTAGAAAAAGGCAGAGGAATCCATGTGGCAGTGTAGCACATTGGTCCTCTTATTCCATGTAGCACAAAAAAAAAGGGGGAAACAAACTAGTTAGGAGCTAATAAACTAGGAAATAAACTAGCTAGGATTAAAAGTATTTGAAGATGTTGAAAATTAGTCTGAAGTGGAATTCTAATGTTTTTCACTTCCGAAATCCACCAAAGTGTAATTTACTTGCAATATCTGAAGAATAATTCTGTGATATATTACTATTCAAACTCTAATAAAACTTGGTCCACAAGGAACTAACTGCGTGGTTTTTAATGTATCAGCCTGTAATAAGATTATTCATCATCTTGCTGAACCAAATTAGGTGTTAAAAGGTGAATTCTGACTATTTGAATTTGCTGCTTTGGGTGTTACTGTTCCCATGGCAGAGTTAGCAGAAGTGTCCTTGTGAGCTACTGTACCAGGGAGGCCAGGACTAAACCAGGCTGAGACAGGTATAAGGCAGCTGGAAGGAGTGACTTCTGAAGGTGCTCCTGCCAAAATTCCTTTTTTTCCCTCCCCACCAACAGCTGAATTGGTTGGTAACTGGTTCTGTAACTTAAAATCTACAAGATGCATCTAAAACTGCTGTTTTCTTCTGTTTAGGACTGTGTTTTAAACACGTTAATTGTCTATTTCCACAGCAACTTATGGAAGAAACTTAGGTGTGAGCTGCTGTGATCTCACTGCTGCATCTTCCTGGCACTAGCAGTAGTTCTCTGGTGACTGCATAGCAAGCCAGCTTTGGGGGCATATCTGCCTGAAAACTAGTCCCAGGAAGAAAAAGAACTAGGTTTTAGCAAGATCAGCTCCATGTGCTGACTGTAAGGTTGTACTGAGTACCAGCCAAGAGGGAGAAGGTGGCTGGCCAAGGAACAAGGGGCCAGAGGTTAAAATGGAACAAGACTGTGAGCTCTAGGCAGAATTGGTGTGGCATTCCCCCCTGGCATCCCAGCATACACTGCTAAACCCTTTACCAATTCTTTTGTGTCCCTTACTGAATGCGAAGTTTGATGGGGGAATACGAAAGGTGGAGTGGTGGTGGGGACAACAGCAAGCAGAAAATGCCCTTTGTAGATGGCAAATTAATTGATCACTTTGGCTCTGAGCTTTTGGCATATTTGAATTTGACAGTCTCTTTTAAACTCACCTTCCTAAAACCCATTTCTTATGTGCAAAGTCATATGTGCTTCTGATCTTTCTGACCTGGAAGTTCATTAGTACACCCTTTCACATACCTCCAAGTAGTAGTCACTGCTAAATATTAGTTCTGTCAATTTGAAATTGTTCTTTCACAAATCTGAAATAGTCTTTCAAGCTAAAAGATGTAAAGTATGTAAACAAGGATAAGAACAAAGTAAATACTTCCTTAAATTTTTTTAACAAGTAAAATTACGAACCTAAAGCTAACAGTAGTGGGTTTGCTTTGTTGGGTTTTTGGTGGTTTTTTTTAACAGCTTCTGGTGGTTTTTAATGGCAGAAGTCAAAGGAAGAAATTATTTGGGCATATGAACTGATTCTCTTAGTGGAGTTCTAGCAAGCCAGAGACGTCCTGGTCATTTTTCCATGCTTCCCTTACTTTCACACCCATGCTTCCCTTACT
This sequence comes from Pseudopipra pipra, assembly GCF_036250125.1. NCBI lineage: Eukaryota > Metazoa > Chordata > Aves > Passeriformes > Pipridae > Pseudopipra > Pseudopipra pipra. The sequence continues at coordinate 14,197,579 of NC_087557.1, forward strand.
TTCCTGGTCCCTCACATGAACAGAAAGCACTGAGATCCCTGCCTGTGAATCCTGTTCCTGTCCAGTGCCAGATTCCTCGAACTTGAGAGGTTCTGCAAAGAAAACAGAAGTTCGTACAGTGTGAATGAAGAAAAACCCATAACAATCCAACAAAAAGTAGTTTACTTGTCTCCCATAAACTTTGACTGTATAGTTGCAAGCATGCTTTTCTCCAGGAATGTTTCACTTAAGCTGGGAGAACTTTCTGCCTTTCTTTCCATTTCACTCCAGATGATTCCACAAACTATTTTGGCCAAGCCTTCTGTTTTCTCAGAGTCTATCTTGCAGGCTTTTGTTAGGAAGTTTTGGACTTTCAGATGCTGTGACCAGAGCCAGAGGAGCTGGGCATTTTGTTTTGCTTTGCATGTTTGCAGTGATAGAGCACTGCTTAATTCATCCGCAGTCATGGAACACTTCTGCTGTTTCCACTGTTTCCACTAATCTGAACAAGAGGAAAAAACCAACCTCCTCTGGAAGTTGAGTTCAAGCAAATCTGTGTTCTTTGTAGTCAAAGTGTAAGCTGCCTGTTAAATGCACATTGCTAATGTTGGATAGGAAATGCTGTTTCTTCAGTTTCAGGGAAGACTGAGGTTAAATAATAACTTAGTGGACCAGGAGATAAGTTTGTGGCTGATAGTACTACCCCTCCCCCAGTTGCATACTCCACATTCCTTCAGAACAAATGTTCACTTGTTGCTATAGTGTCTAAGATCAGCAGTCAGGAGGGGGGTGTGCGTCTTGAAGGCCTGTGAGTGTTTAAAATGTAAAATCAACCCTTACGTACAGTCCGGATATTTTTGTTGACTTAAATAATTAGCATATCTCTATTTAGGAAAACTCTGAACTATTTATAAGAAAGCTTGAGCATTTTCTATTTTTATGTTGCTTTTGAAGTGCAAAAATTGTAATACCAGGGAAAACTCTATTCCTCTCCTTTTTGCATTTCTGATGTACAAAAGGATCTCAAAACACTTAAAGAGCCTTAGCTAGTTTGTTAATTAGAGTTACCTTCCCTTTCCATCACAGCAACTAGAGTAATGAAACTGAAATTACAAGATTAGCAAGATGTACAGTGACTAGTGAGGAAGAGGATGAATAGTCAAGTTTTCTGTTTTGAAAGTAAAGCTAGACCTTTCAAGCAAAAATTCTTCTAATATAGTTTGAAACTTAAGAAACGGGAACATTTGAACAAAAGAACAACTTGTATCTCTCAAAGAACTCTGCCTTAACACCTGAAAGATAAGATTTGATCCATATCCAGTGTGAAGTCTTGTGTTCTAACCAGCAATTCCCATGTAGATGTAGGAGCTCTTGTGTTTAAAAACAAAACAAAAATCCCTCACCCTAAAATAGTTTTCTGCTCTTGGCAAAATCTATTATAGTGTATCCACTAAAATATTCCATTTTCTCATTTCTCTGATGCATCAGTTTATCAAAATTGCAACTTAAAATATCAATAAGAATAATTTTGGTATGCCTGACAACCTGGAGTTGAGAGTTGTGATTGTCATCTTGATGATCTTGACTTCATGGAGATTTCATGGACTAAAACATTCCTTTTCCACCAGTTTCATTGGAAGTGTTTGTTCTTATCTATGTAGCTCAGTCACAGAACTGACGCTGACTTGTTTCTTAATTCTGAGCATTCTGGCAGTTGCAGTGATTTGATTATGTTAGATCTAATGTCTTGGTAATGGATTAGAGTTAGAACTGCATGGTAGGATAGGAGGTTTGATACAGAGCCTGGACCTTGATCTTCGTAGGAGATCAAGGAGAGCTGCTTCCCTTTTTAAGGAAAGTAGGGGTTTTATGGGGACTCATTCCTTTATCTGCTTAAAATGCCCCTTTTTATAGAAGATTGAGGTGACTCAGGTAAGGCTGTAGAAAATAGTTATGTGTGAGTTAAACTTTCATCTTAATGACATTCACTGCAGAACAGTGTAACTGCAAATCCTAGGACTTGACCTTTTTTTGTAGAGGCTGTGATTTAGCTGAACAAAGTATTTTTCCTTTTTATCCTTTTTTTCCTTCTTTACTGCTTGCATACTTTCTTGGAGTAATTTTTAAAAGTATGATGGAATTTTTATTTGCCAATTCTGGTTATCTTTAGTTGATAAATCTGTTTTAATCTTAGGTTGACCAAATTTATCTCTTCAGTGTTGTGTTCTTTGTCGTATCTGAACTACTTCAGATAGTTAAGCTGTTTTAGTAATAACATATTCCCTTTTTCAAATGTGTTGATTCTCTGTGATGTTTATAATTTGGGTTCAGGGCTAACAGGTGGATGTTGCAGCAGTTCATTACATTTCTGAAAGTTTTGTTAGTACTGCTTATCTATGAGACATAGAATGACTGTGGGATTATGTATGTTGCTACACATACACATAAAAGGGAAAGGGAGGTTCTTACTTTGGAAAGAATCAAGTGTTTCTTCTAACTCTTAATCCTTTTCTAGTTTTAGAAATCTTCAAGTGGAAGGCCTGATGAGGAGGTTTCAGTGTAGATGCATTAAAAACAATTGAAAAAATGAATTGCAGGGTTGTAGATCAATGAGTTGCAGGAAGTGTATTTGTATGGTGGAGTTAAAGCACAAGTGTGTTCTCTTTCTCACCTCATGCCTTTTCAACAAGAGGCTTTGTCATCTTTAGGTCTTGGGGACAAATTTCAATTTTGTAGGCCAGCATTTCCAAAGGGTGCTCTTCTCTGAGTATTGTATTAAAATTTTTCCAGTTACGCAGGTGTGATTGTTTTAGAGCTCTGTCTTGTGAGAAATGTAACATCTCAGTTAATGTTCTTCTTTGGGACTAGAGCATATTCTTAGCTCGATTTGCAAGACCAGATATTGCTGAAATACTTATGGACAAGGTATTCCTGAAGCATTAGCTTAAAGACTGCTCAATGTTCACAAATTCATCTTGATGTTTTAGTCTTGATAGTGGTATGAACAGATTCTTCAGTAAAATGCTTAAGTTTTTTGTGGGTTTTTTTAATCTATTTTTTTTTGTTTATTTCTCCTGTGGACTTCTTCTTTCATTCATTGATTGTATAGAGGGTATATAAAGTACTTTGTGCTACCACAACTGTGAAACTGGAAGGTCTGTCCAGAAGTTCTCTGATGCTGACAAGTGGAAAAAAAAATGTTTACTGGAATAATTGAAGTGGAGGTGCAGAGAACCTGAACTGGTCAACAAAATGGGCTGTGGTCTCAGCTCGCAAGTAGGTTAATGACTCCCAACAAAAGAGCAGTTGAAGGAGGCAGCTTTTTGGAGGAATAGTCATATCTGCTTTGTGCTTCCTTGGGTAAGGTGCAAATTGTTTATCTGAAAGCTTAGTAGCATATGTGAATTGTGAAAGTTGAGTGAAGACAGTTTGCAAAGGGTCTTGACAAGTGACCATGATAAATAGCTTATGCCAGTGGTGAAGAAGTAGGATTAAGACTGCAGAGTGGTCCAATTTAAATGCTTTCTGGTATTCGTGTGCAAGCCTTTGTGTTAAGGACAAGCAAACAAATTCAGCAAGGTATGGAGAGCTCTTTCTAGCTGTGGTTGGCTTCAGATGTCGACTAGATATGAGAAGGTGACTGAGAACTTAATTTGGAAAGAAAGCGGTGACTGAGAACCTAATTTGGAAAGAAAGCAATAAGCCTGGAGCATATAAATAAATTGGATCAAATGCTGCATGCCATTGTATGAAGAATTAAATGCATGGGGCTACTATTGAAATATATAGTTAACCATGTTCTTTCTATTTCTATTATAATTCTCACATTCTGTAGCTTTTGCTGGACTGCACATCATTTGTGTATTTTATTGGGTTTGTTTTTTTTAATGTAGCATTGATTAGCTGGAATGACAACTTCGGTGGTACTAGGGAGAAACAGCTATGTAAATTGAAAACCACAAAGCAAACAAAGTCTGTGGTTTGTCTTTTTCAGCTTTTTATTGCAAGGTATTTGTAAAGAAATACTACTCAATTAAAAACTAATAATGAGGTGTGCAGTGGGTTACTGTTGTCTTTTAGAACATGCAAGTGACAATGTGACATCTGTTTTCTCTTCATACAAAATCAAAGACGTTTTGGTGTGAAATGACTGATAATAAAACATTATACTGTAAAGGGGATCTACTGTTCCTGAGTTTAGGAAATGGGAAGACTTTTAAATAATTTCCTTTGGAGCATTCAAATGGCTCTGTGTCACCTGTGTGAATTACACAGTCAGGCTTTACTCTCTTGGGTGGTTGTTTCAGTAGGACTTCAGTGAAGAAACTTCAAATAATCCTTAATCCTTTATGTTCACCAGTTTTCTAGACAATTAATGTTACTGGCTGCTGCTTTAGTGATTTGAATACCACTTAATATCTAAATTGATTTTGTGTAACTTTTTTCTTTTCATCAATAAAACAGAAATGGACAACTATCACATCCTAAAACAGTCTATAATTGTGTTCAAAGGATACTTTAAAATAAATGCACAAAGTAGTGCACCTCTTGTTTAACATCATATAATCTCATAATCCTGGCTTTGTGTGGTCTTTTGAAAACTAGGTGGGCAGGCAGCAGTAAAATAGCTTCTTCATTCAATCAGTGACTTGGGCTAAAAGTGGAAGGAGCAGCCATGTAGAATAAACAGTATTTCAGACTGAAATTAAAATAAGCTAAAGGTTAAGTATTGTTTCATAATCTCTTGGTGTTGGTTAGCAGAGGTTAAATTTATTTTATTTAAAATGCACAAACCATAACTTTCATACTACCCTTTCTGTGTGCCAGTTTGATATGGTGTGAACAAATTGCTGGGGATTGTCTTTCATTTCCTGACTTGCTCTTTCTTCAGAAACGTGTGCTGTGAATGTTCAGTATTACTTCATATGCTTTCAGAACTTGAACCAATATGCAAGGAACATAGTTGTTTAAAGCATAAGATACTTTAAGTGTCTTCCACTGGCAGCTGTTCAGTCCAGTGACTGATGAAGTTTTAGTGAAATGCCTTTAAATAAGTAGCAAGTCACTACTACTGGTGGTATAGTCGCCTGTCCTGATGGATATGACTTTCTGGTGAACTGTGACTGATCAGACTTATTGCAAATGTGTTCATCATAAAGAATGTAGGATAACATCCACTTGACAATTTACAGTTCTAATGTAAAATGTGTTCTGAAACTTGTGAAGCATTATCCTCACCTAGCTTTATTCTTAATCTCCTAGATGATTCAGGGAAGTTATATGAACAGTGGCTAAAGTGGCCATGTAATATTTTCATTTATCAGAAACAGGTAAATAAGCAAACATCAGCAATTCTCATGACTAGTTTGTGCTCTTTAAATTTTGGGTTAATAAAAGATTAATGTATTCTAAAGATTAAACTGCATGGCTGAACATATCTAGGTTAGTTGACTGGAATCTCAGGGCTAATAGAATAAAAAAGTTGAAGGAATGTAGTGTACAGCATATTGAAATAGATTAATGAAAAGCTGTATTGTGGTAGGTTTTTTTCTGAAAGGCTTCCCCACATGCACAAATGGGGAGTTCATCTATGAATTTAAATGTGAAATGAATGTGAAGTAACAACTATTCTGCTGATGTCAGTTGGCAAACCAACAAAAGGAAAATAAGTAGCTGCTTTCAGTGTAGGCAGAATTACAAGATTTTGATTATTCTGATGTATTTTGCATGTACACGTATTTTACTGACTTGTTGAAAAGATTATTTTAAGACATCTTTGTTTTTGTAACTTTAATTTCTGAAAAGGAATTTAGTCTTGGTTTGCTCTATATATCTGTAGTAGACTTCTTATATAAGTTTTGACTTCACAAGTACAGAATTGGTCCATAACTGAAATGGGGTAGGAATGTTAGCCCAGTTTAATAAAAAAAACAATAACCACCACAGCTTAAGGTCACATCAGAGGCCAGGCAGCATGGTTAATGGTTGAATCTAAATGGATAGATTGAGGTATTTTGGCCAATCCCTCATAGCAAATGACAAATCTGTTTGGGTATTTGTGGCACACAACAAAAGGTCATCGTGCTCGAAATCTTAACCTGTTTTAGGCTGAACTAATGGGGGATAGTTTTGTGTTTTATCCAAGAACAATTGCAAGGCTGCGTATTCGCCCTGTTTATTTCAAAAAGTAAAGAGAGAATTTCCACCCTTAAAATACCAAAAAAAAGGAGGTTCCAGGTGCTTTTCATCTTAAACTAAATTTGTAAAACCTAATTTTAAGATCAAATTTAGTAGTTTAACAGGAAATAGGCAACTGACTTACCAAATATTAAATGCTTTCTTGTATTATAAAAACATTATTTGCATATAAAAACTGATATCAAACATTGCTACTTTCAATATACTGTATTCAATGAGCTGTTTGCAGGAAATTTCAATGCATTCTCACTGAATCAGGTCAGTATATTGCTCTTCTCAAAAAAAAATACCCAAACAACCTTACCAAACTTTATTGCTTTCATATCAAATGTAGAGGTTTGGGTTACTATTTTCATTACTTTCTTTTCCTCATTCCTAATCAAGCTTCACATGTCCCTAGATTTTCTTCATTGAAACAACTGCTTAACTGATTATTTTTCATAAATTGTAGTTTTTGCTGTAATATGATGTGATTGCAGTGGATTCTGGAGCACATGTTGCCAAAGACTGAATTTGGTGTAGTGTCTTTCAGTGATGCCATGACAACGAGGGTTGCCATGGTACTGATTAACAAAAAAGCTAGGATTGGATATTTTGGAAGCTTCAAGTGTGATGTTTCTTGACAGAAGGATTAGTAGGTAGCTTCTAATTTTTCATCATAAAACAGGGTTGAAAGGCAACGACTTTACTCATGCCTTTGGCAGCTTCCAGCCTTGCTAGAGAGTTTACAAGCATAAATTCTTGCAGAAATTCTCTGAGTTTTTAGTTTTCAGTGAATTAAAATGTTTCATTCCTTGTATCTGCAGCATGCAGTCAAATATAGGAAGAAATATGATAGCTAAGGATGCTTAGCTATCAGTCCTAAACTATGACCATCAACAAACAAAATATCTACACCACCATTAAAGGAAAAAGTTGTATTCATTTTGTGTACGTACAATCGATGAAAATCACACTTAGCTCATACGTTTATTGTCTTAAAAAAAGCTTTCTTGATGCTAGGCTGGACAGCAGTGACATAGATCAACTTTGCTATGGTCAAACCAAAATGTAAAATGTGTTTTCACTGTATGTTTGATTAATTCTTGTGGTCTTTTGAGTGTGGTTGTGACGTCTGTTAAATCAGACAAATGTGCCAGGCTGTTAATCGTGTTAGAACGGGGCTGACAGGGAGAGGAGGGCAAAAATAAAAGGATGGTTTAATCTGGGACCATTTCCCAAACTGCAGATATAGGAATTAGGTGATTTCCTCACAGTTCATTGTTGTATGATTGTTTTGCTGTGATGCTCACTGGGAAGTCTCATAATCTGGATCAGATTCAGACCTGAGTGCTGACAGTTTCCTAATACACAATATGGACATTGATGAAGAGGCTAGTGATGTGATTTTAGTTGATATCTGTTTTACTTTGGATTAGCTTCATTCCAATTCTGACTTTTCCCCCTGCCCTAAGTGGTATAACTAGTGATATCATGTAATCCTTCTGTATAACATAATAGAAACACAATGTAATTTACCTTAAGGTCAAAAATGAGTTTTTTAGTAAATAAGAGTGGACAGTCTTTTAGCCAAGATGTTGGTCTTGCAGACTGAAATGTTGATTACTCAAACCTCTTTCTTCTGAATCCTTTCAAGATTGAAAGTGATGAGGAGCTAATTGTTTGTATTCCATAAGGTGAAACTTTAGTAAAAAGTTCTGGATCCAAATATTCAGATATTGAGAAAAATTTTTGCAGTTTGGTGCTTGTTCTCACCACCATCCTGCAACACTATTTTGTCTGGCTTCTCCCTTTGTCCTGAAAGAGTTTGCAGTTATGCAGATGCAAAGTGGTACTTAAAACCAGAATTGAAACTCCTATATTTCAGTGGAAGTAAAAAGGGACCTGAAGTACATGCTCTTCATCTGATCCCAGGAGAACAGATTTACAAAGGGAGTTCTCAAATGAGGACTAGGCCAAGTGAGGGTGGTGGTTACAACCAGCATTTGAGTATTCTCATCCAGTTGCATTTATTCTAGTGGTAATGTCCATAGAGTGAGTTTACAGTAGACTCTTATCATAGTCAAGGCATTTAACTGTGTTCATGAAGGTAGATGAAGAAAATATTTGTGCAAAAATACAAGTTACCTTGTTTATAGTAAGATTTTCACAACAAGTGAGATGAGTTATGTGTATTCTCTCCCCCAGTCAAAAGAGACTGGTCTATGTATGTAAACTTATGAGTGTAGAGATTATGCATGGCAGATTGTTCCACACTGTGTAACATTTTTGAAAGCCATTGAATGCATGACATAACTAATCACACCCTTCTACTTGTAAAAAGCTTCTTATGGAAAGTAAGACCTTATTAGATGGTGTGAATTAGAATACCTGCTTTGAAAGTCTTATATGTATTCTGACTTGAAGAATTTTTCATAGATGTGTTACTTTTTGGTTGTTTTATCTAGATCATTACCCTGTCTTTCATCAGTGTGATCAACTTATGTTAAAAACAAACTTTTAGCCGCAGTATAACAATAGTTGTATTAGTGGTTTCCTTTCTCTTGTGACTGGTGGAAATTGGGTAGTAGGGGGAGAGTCTGCTGTTAAAAAGCATTAATGTTCTAGGTGGAGAAGCAGTAAGTGTAATTGCACACACATCTTCTGTATGGGTCTGAGCAGCAATGTAGGATGTGCAGTGGCCACGGAAGGAAAAAACTGTTAGTCTGTATTTAAACTTGTCCTGGCAAACATTTGTTGACATAAACAGCTTCAGAAATGTTTGGGCCAACAGTAAATCAGGTCAGACAAAAGAATGCCAGTCAACTGACACAGCAGTGCCTTTCCTGACTGTGTGTATTGTGACCAGCCCTGACTTGGCAGGGAGGTTGACTGGCGCTGACAAGCTTGATGAGCAAATTTGATTTTGTTTTGCGTGAATAGAATCCATAGCTGTAAGGCCATTATTGCTCAGTAACTTCTAAACAAAGGCTTCAATTTGAGAAACATCTAAAATTAGAAAATACATAGGTTACGGTGCTTTTATATTAAAGATGGTTGAATGGTTATAAAATGTGGTGACCAAAACCATTGAGGAGTGGGATGCTAATGACAACAGCAGGCTACTGAGATGGCTTGGCAAACACTGATAGACTTCTCAGCTGCTTTGTACTGTCATTCTTGTGCATTAGGTTTGTCAGCTTTGAATGCATGCCTTTTTCACCCTGTTCTCTCTTCACTTCTCCTTCAGAGGATGCTTTCATTTTGGAAGAGCTTGTTTAAATCCTAATGAAAGATCTGCAGATAGGCTACTGAGCTCTCTCCAAGCCCTTTTTGTCCCCCTTCAGTTTTTTTCCTTTTGAGATGTCGGGGGCTGACTTGTTCCTCCAGGAGATTCCAGGAAACTCTAGTCACCTGAGCGAACAGCTGAACTCGAGTGCCCAGAGAGGTCCTCTGTGTTGCAGGAGCACCGGCAGTCACAGTCTTAGCCTTCTGGGGTATTGCAATTCATGTTATTGAGCTTGAGAGAGATTTGAAAACAATATAGCATCCACTGGTGGAGAATTTCCGCTTGACTTCATGTAGATAAATAAATGTGTACAGTGATACAAGGGACAAAAGAAAAACTGAAAGTAAGTATTTTTTTTATGACTACTGAAGTCAGATTGAACTGCTGTGGGAACTTTTTGGACACGCTTCCCTCATGCATTCCTTTCACTGTAAGCTGTATTTGCTATGCTTTTGTTTTTGTCTCAGCCATTTTTGGACTTCTTAGCGTTAAGACTGCGTTTCTGTTGATTTGGCATATTTAGATTGTTTTGCTACCTGAAGTTTCTAAATCCGTCATGAACAGGAAATCTCTGGTTTAGTGTCTGTTTGATATCAGTCACTGAATGCAGCGTAGTTGTAGTTCCTGATGACTTCTGCCCCCACCGCTCCCCAAGCACCACTTGTGTCACAGGCCTTTTGTCTTCTGGAGGCACAGAAACAATGTTTCAGATATTTTGTAAACAAATGATACAGTGATGGAATACAAAGAAATCTCAGTTGGGTGTAGCCAGACCTTTGCTTTTGAGAGTACAAATAACTAATCTCTTGCTTGAGTGCATTATTTTAGTGATAGTGTTCTCCTGGATGGTATGATAAACATCTAATTCAACTCAGAAGTTATTTTCAACTTGCATTTCCCTTTGAAGCTTGCTGCTTCTGTTTCAGACTTGAAGAGGCTTGTGTCCTCTTCAAGTTTTTTTTTCTTTCTTCCCCTCCCACTTATTTTGCTTTTTTCCCCAACTCTATTGTTATAGTAAGATCCTGTCAAATTTTAATACTAAGAAACTGCATTTTGGGATCAGATATGCATTAATAAATCATCTGTATATTTTTTTCTGCCTTCCTCTAACCCGTAAGGAACCTTAACAGACTTTTTTAATCGCATAATGAGAAGTCTGTAGTAGTTGTGGGTCACACTGAACTCACAAGAATAATTTGTGCAGTTTGATATATGTATTTCTTAATAAACCAGTTTGAACTATCTTTAAATATCCTAATTCCTAAAGATAACACGTTGCTATGATTTTAAGATACATTTTCTATGTTGACTGATCCACTTTGGGTTTGTAGGCATCAGTACAGCTCTGCTGTCTTTCATTTTCCTCATTGCCTTTGCCTGGAGCTGCCTGGTACTCCCAACAACAATTTATTCCTGCATTGATGGAGTACAATTGAGGCTTTGATGGATTAAAGCCTGAAGGGACCGTTAAAATTATTTGGTTTCATTTTTACAGCTATAAAATTTCTGAATGTTAGAAGGTGGGAATGGTCATACCAGCTTAGGCTAAAGCTGTGTCTAACTCAGTGTCTGAGTTCCGATGATTGCTGAAAGTGAATAGCTAGAGAAGAGTAAAAATGATAAGTTGGACATATCCTCTGAACTGTTTTTGCTTAGGAGAATTCTCAAGCTGTTACAAGTTACATTGTTTTAGTACAATGCTTAATAGTTCAGTAGAGTAAAGAGTGGAGCAGTTGAGTGAAAAGAAGTTATGGAGGCAAGTTCAGAAGGAATTAATTCAAAGACAGCAAGGCTGTATTACTGAAGTGCACAACTGTGCAGCAGCTGTGGATGCTGGGTGACTGGACTGCTGAAAGCAGTCGGTCTGGTGTAGTGTCCTAAGCAGCATCAACACTGCTGTGAAAGGCACAAGCTTGCAGAACCCACGGCCAGACCTGCTGTGGCATTTATTGACTCATTAGTAACACACAGGGAAACTTAAAAGAACTTGTGTAGTCTCTCCTTGTCTCCATGTAAACTTCTTGTGTCAATGCTGTGTTTTGGCAAGAAATTCCACAGGTCTCTTACATGAAGAATCACCCCTTTCTGCTTTGCATCTGGCTCCTCCTTGCTCAGTTTAATCATCTGATGCGTTTACATATAACTGAAAGACATGGATAAGCAATTGATTCTACCCACTATTTTCATGGGGTTTATAATTTTCTGATCTTTCATATCCCCTATAAATTATTTCTTATCCAAGATCACAGCTTCTGCTGTTGTTGCTTACATGGAAACTGCTTCAAGCCTGAATTGCATTCCCCAATAAGTTCAAAACTCTGAGCTATAATATGCCTTTTAGATTGATGTGTGTTTGTCATGAACAACCTCTGTTGCTAATGTGGAAGCACTGAATCATGGCCACGTTTAGTACCAGGCTTTTGACTTTTTTTTTTTCTTTGGTGTGTTTGAGTCTACACTGTTAATTACAGCGTACGTGTAAATGAAGATAAAGCCACAGCTGTGTTTCTTTAACAATTTGTGTAGAACTTTCTTAATTTACTGCTGTGTAAGATGGGTTTTCCTAGACTTTTGTGTGTCATGTTATGGACAGAGCTTCCTACTCCCTTCCAGCAGGAAAAAAACATGCAAAGTGCCAGTGAATGGTAGATAAAGTTTTTGCCTTAGTCCACTTCCTGAGTCAAAGTTTTTCCTTTGACCATGTATAAACCAGTCTGAGTTGGGGGGAAAAAATTTCCTGATATTTGACATCTAGAGAGGTAAAGCCTGAAGCACAGCAGTCCATAAGAGACTTGCTATTGCACCTGATACAGTGATATGCAATCTGTATGTAGTCCCCCCACCTGCCCACCTGACAGCAGTGATACACTGTACTGACATGTCCTGTTGTACATTGTTGATTCCTCAGAAGAATGTAGGTGCCTCTAGCCTAAATACAATGTCTTGTAACCAGAACAAACTGGCTCTGATTTGAAACTGTTCTCTGAGTAGCACTGGGTCAATTTGCACTGTACAGTAATTGTCTGTATTGACCTGTTTGTTATCATGACCACAGACAACACAGAGTTGCCATTCCTTTTTGCTCAGTGAGGAAGTGAGTCAGCTTGTATTAGATCCTCTTTTTCTTTTTCATAAGCTAGACTTTCCTGAATTTGAAAGCTTTTTACCACAATTTGCAACGCAGCACTCTAGTGCATGTGAAACTTTAATTCCATGCACCAGCGCCTCTTCTGTAACAGAATGGGAAAGCTTGTGGTTGAACCTGTGCCATGTATGGAATAAGAACTATTTTTTAAAAAAGCTAAGCCAGGGTGGGATTTAGGGGCACATAGCAAGAGATGTATGCTGCAGAGCATCACCATCTTGGAATGTGTGTTTGAAAATTTTTCTGATTAGGCCTAATTTACAAAATAATTTAGGTGTTCAACTGATTTGTCAGAACTGACATGCTTAAAGACAGACCTTTGTAGATCTAGGTTTATATACTAATGATGCTTAAGATATCATTGACTCTCGAGTTAAAAACTAGCCAACATTTGCCAGAAATTTTTGTTTAATTCTATGAATATACAGAAATGATGTCGAATTTGTATCAGGTGAAGAAATATTTAGTGAACAATCCAAATCTGTTTTTGTTGATACCTTCTTTGCATATGTGTAATTATCAAATGGTGATTGATGAAATGACATGAGAAAAAGATGGTTTAATTCAGAAACTTTAGGGTATTTGTGTAGAATTCCCCCAGCACTTTTTTTTTTTTTAATATACTTGCTTGACTTTTTGTGAGAAATGAGTTTATATGTAAATGATATGCAACATTGCAAGTAAACTGTTGGCAACTGCTGGTATAACTATTTTTAACAATTTCTTTGTTCTGAGTAGGTGCAGCTTCAATATGGCCTAGAATTCCATGCAGCTGAATACCATCAAAGTGGTTTGTAATGTAATTGGGTGTTAATTCACTGTTTTAATGTAGTTTCTCCTTTACTTTTTTTCAGAAAATCAAGATGGCCTGCATCAGGTAGTGCACGAACGCCTGGGGGAGTTGCTACGCGTTTTAAAAGCAGTGATAAATAAACATCAGACTCTAAATTCAGTTGATATTCTTAGTGCTGCAGGAACAGTTATTGCAAAAGTAAAAGGTAAGGAATTACTACCTTTCATATTCTTGGAAAGTTCTTGTAATTACCGACTTGATTGATTCTGGCTTGGAGTTATAGATAGAATTCTATGTATACAGAAAAAACTATTTTTTTAACGAGTAATACTTAAATATTTGTTTAAAAATACCTTTTCGAAGTGAAGAGTAGTATTAAAAAGCTTGTTCTCTCATTGATGTGATAACATTCTGTTCATAGGAAGCTAGCTGCAAACCCACATTGAATTCAAAAAGCACAAGCCTTTGAACTTGAGCTTTTCTTTACCTGTGTATCGCAGAATAATATCAGAGTAATAAACCTGGCATTCATCCACTTTGAGATTTGCCAAGAATCTTTGCCTAATTCTCTGAATCTGTAGGGATGGTATTGTATTTATATCAACTGAAGAAATATCTGAATGGCCTAACAGTTATTAATTAAACAGATGGATCATATCTATGGTAAAGGTGTCAACAGCAATAAAAAAAAAAGCCTTGCAGACATAACATGTGTTAATACTTTTTATTGCTGACCTATGCTTTCACAAATGTAAATAGTGAAGCACTCAATTGCTCCAGCCCTGTAAACTGTAGCTGTTTCTTCCCTGTGGAACCTTTGACTGCAGCTCTCCCTACTCTGTCTGGTATATTACTATGGAACCAGCTTAGTGTAGGGTTAAATCTCCACCTCTTGCCTGTCTTAAATAATACAGAATACCTTCTTCCAGAGACACATAGTTGAGTCTTTCTCCTTGTTCTAGGGTTTTCCCTCTTGTTTCCTAATTATCCTAGTATGTTGAAATATACGCTGCTTATTCAGTAAAGTGGGAATATGAGTTAAAATGCCACGGTGTTTAGCTGCCTGATTCCTATACCTTGGATTCTTCCAAGACTCTTAAGGATAGTTTTGCCAATTTGTTTGATCTTGGCAGGTACTAGCAGCCTATTTTGCATTTTCTTCCTGCTACATGTAGAGTTTCTTATAGATCTGTACCTGGTATTTGAAATGATCTTTGGACTATAACTCTGTAACTTCTGAACTTGCCTTAGAGGTTTGTACATAACAGTTGAAATGCAGAGAGTATCCCTGAGAGATTGCTGTTTGCTTGCTGATCTTGGGGAGACTTAAGTGCACACATGCATCAAAATTGGGGAGTTATAAGACATTAGCTTTTTCTGACTGGTACTTAAGTGCTGCTTCTCTGAGAACAGCTAAACCTTTGCTATATGAAAAAAACATAACCTGTGGTAAATGTGAAGGTGGTTTGTCTTCAGCACCCATTTGGTTTTTGCAGCTGTTTTTTGTGTAGAGGTCATACTGCTCCAGGTTTGTATTCAAGCTGAAATGTATGACTGCTGGTACCAAGGAAGCAGAAGTAAAAATACAGCATGTTGTGGTGAATTGTAAGCATATTAAACTTCAAATTTGCTTACAGTGGCCTATCTGTAACACATGCATTCACAGGTTTTCAGCTGTGGTTATTTCTCTAGAGGTAATGTAGTTTTTGAATAAACAGGAAGCTACAAGAATGTGAGGAGCTGGTAGAACAGAACCAGTATCCTTTTTCCTCTGTCTTCCCCGTCTGTGTTAATGTGACATTATGAAAGAAGTTCATGTGACTCATCTGTTTCTTGTCATTGGAAGACAGAACTATAAAAAGATATGGAAGTACTGTGTATTTGTAGTCAGATTTATGACTAGGAAGAGAATTAACCTGGCATGGAAAACTTCTGATGTTTATTTAGGAGAGGATGAAATAAACACAAGCCAGGATTTATGTGTGATTCCACCCTCATTTTTTGAGTCTTTGTATAATGCCATGGTTTCAAATCTAGTTTGTCTTTGGAACTTCATATAGGGACAAGCTGCTGTTTTAACAAATGAATGCCTTTTGCTCTTCATTAAGTCAGTTACAATAACTGTGCAACCTCAGTGACTCTGTCTTCTGAAGTATTCTCATAACTGACAAGTTGTACTGTGCTTTAAACATAATGTCCAGTGCAGGTAGGCTACCCCCTTTAAATTACTGCTAGCAAAAATTAGAGTGCTTGTGTCCCTCTTTCAAGCCTCTAAGCCATTTCTCAGGATCTTAGAATGGAAATGATGTAAATGTACTTGTAGTTCTGCTTTGTATGCCTAATGCTTTTCCTTTTAGGCAGATCGAGGGAAAAACTAGCTATGTTATCTGAATTTTCTTAAAGATAATGATACTTGACAGAATAGATAATGTTAGACCTGTACCATTTTGGACTGAGGTTGAAGGAAAATGGTGTGGAGGGGGGGTGGGATGGGATGTGACATATGTGATTTCTCTGGTTAAATCTCAGACATGATGTGGTTCACTGGGCCTCTTTGGACTCTGTACTTGCCTACTTGAGTGCTTCATAAAGAGTGTCTTTTAAATGACACCTCACTTGACCTGGAAGGATTGCAACTTAATGAAGCATCTTGCTTGGAACCTGTTTAGACTCCTATTTCTGGAAGTCACTTCCCAGTCTGGCACCCCATCATATTTGTAGTTGTTATTTTCCCACTCAGTGCCTTTGAATAGTTGATGGCCCCAGAGAACATGATTCTCCTGATCCAAATTCAAGTTTGTACTGTTCTTTTGTTCTAAATTACACCTTTTGACTTAACTGAATCATTAGAATGGACACAGATTCCTGGTGAAGCTGAAATTGCACTTGTCTTGTAGAAATTTCCTATTTAGGCATGAAGGTTTTTTATAGAAGTTTTGCATCAAAATGAAATACCTCAAGGAAGATCAAGTAATTTCAATTTTGTTGGTGTATCTGTGATGTAAATTCAGAGCAAAATTTATTATGCAGAAAGAAGGAAACAGTTCCTCAAACTTGTCTTGTTGGCATCCAGTTCAAGTTGAGAAGGCTGCCAAACCTGGTAGGAAGTACAGGCTGGTGAATTATATGGCACTAATAACTAAAAGTAGAACAGTGGGGCCTGGACAGCCTGCTGATCCTCTGTAGCTGTGACATTCCAGGAATACTCTTCTTCCTCTTTCTGGTCTCTGTAGTACTTCTCTTTACTCAGGCTTCTCTCCCATTTATTTTACACGTTTTTAAAGAAGAGGGACAACAACAAGAAGTGTTACAAGTCTTTGTTTTGGGAGAGGGAGTGGCTTTTTTGTTCTTGGTTGGGGTTTTTTTGTTTGCTAGAGTGGTGGTTTTGTTTTTGAAGTAGTTCTGAAAGGTTCTTGAAGGCATTGTTGGGAGTTTAAAAATAAAATTTGTTGCAAAGGTATTCAGTTCCAAGAAGTCATCCAGTTGCTTAAAAGTCAGCTAGTAAAGTATGGATAGAAGGTGTATTCCTGTCTAAAAAAATAAATGGCGATGTTACCATGTAAGTCTATTGGGTACAAAAAAATTGGCCCAAAACGTGCAAATTCTGCAAGCTTGTTTTTGCCTTGTCCAGGTTCTGCAGAAGCTGGCAGGATAGTGTTGCTGCTGCCAGTCCTGCACGTGTCCATGGGGAGGGGGGTTGAGGAAGCAAGTGAACTTCTACACTCTAGCATGGCTGTGTCCCATGCCTTGTGTGCCTGTGAGTTGTGCTGTGATCACGGTGAACTGTCCATCACCTTTTAAAGGGCCCTGGTTGCACTTTGGTCTTGACAGTTGTCAGCCTCTTCTTGGTAGTTTCAGAAGCATTGCTCAAATGTCCTCAGGCAGTGCTTCAGCTCCTGGGATTCTCACTTCCAAAACTTCCATGGCTGTTTTGGGTTCCCCAGCCTGGTCTGTGCTTGATTCAGAAAGGTTTTGATGGTGTGACTGGAGAACTGAAACTGCAGCATCTCACAGCATTTTGATGAGATTGCCAAACCCACCTCAGTTTGAAGACAGCTTTGGCAATAAAGATCCACTCTAAGATAGGTGTGTATTTCAGGTACTGGATTTTAATGTACCGCTATCATATGATTTTTTTTTTTTGAAGTTCAGTATGTGTCATCTGAAATCTTACTTAAAAGGGTTGTCAAACTGTAAACGTGCTTTGAAATCTGTAGAACTATAGATAGATAGTTGTCATTTCCAGACATGGCAGGATTACTATAGTTCATTGTTGTCAGGAGCTATTGTGTGCAGTCAGGATGTCCTGGGGAAAGAGAGTGCGTGGTTTAAAGTTGATGTTAAGTACATCAGCATTCCATTGGTGGTAAGCTAGAAGAAAGCTGTTTGTATCCTACTGAATTATTAAGAAATTGGACTAACCTGTTTTGGGAGAAGTGGTAATTCTGAGAAATTTGAGATTGGTTATTCCTTTTGTGATGGATCCTGAAAGGAAAGGATTTGCTTGGCATATAAACTGTAAAGCTTAACAAAACTCTTCCTGGAACAGGAAGGCAGAGTGAACCAGACGGCATTTCTTTAGGGAAAGGCTCTCTCTGTTAATGTCTTGTTAACGAAGTGAAAGAAGTGCTCTTTCTCTGAAGGCACTGTGGCTAATGGATATACAAATATTTCAGTGGTAAGTGCTTTGAATGTATAGGCAGTTTTTGTTAGTTCCTTTTAATGTTGAAACAGTTTGCTTTTCATACCGGCACTCAAATGATTTTTCCAGTCATTAGTGGCTGGTAATCAATAGGTCTCATAGTAACTGTTGTTGCTTAATGATTTGGAATTTATTTGGATTTATAGGTAGCATTATTTCTGGAAAGTTGAGGTTTTCAACTAACCTGAATATTAAAAAAATAAATAAAGTCACTGCTATTTACAAATTTGTTAAAAAAATTTCATCTGTGGACTTTTATTAAGTCTCATTTCAAACAAAGGTGCCGGAGGCATTTTTTAATGTAATTACAAAGTGTAGCAAGTGAAGAGAAAGGAGAAGCTGTAGTTTAGCAGTTAACTGGGGCAAGAGAGACTGGTAATGTTTTTGTAATATGTGGTGATTGTTTTTTGCTGTAGGCTTCTTAAAACACATTATTCCATATCTGCAAGTAATTGTAAAAATGGCCCATGAGAGGAATATGTATTTTCTGTAATAGCTTTGTATAGAAATAGTTATAAGAATGTTGATCAGGTCTGTTGACATGCTGTGTAAAAAGGAATGGATTTAACTGTATAACTTTACTGGTTAAAAACTTTTCCTTTCACAGAGGAAGTCTAATGGGGGAGTAGATTACTGTACTTTCTTTGTTTGTTACCCATTAGTGTTTAGGCACCTGGCAGGAAGTTTGAATACTTTTTAAGATTAAAGCCTGGTAATTTAATTTGCTAAGAAAATGTGTATAGAATGGGCAACAATTTAACATTATTTTAATTTTTACTACTTCTAGAAGTCATTGTAGCCCATTATTTCCATATTTATACTCAAAGTGTAAGGAAGATACGTAAATGAACCTTGTTGCGGGTTTTGCAAAAAGTGATGAATGGGGTGAACTACCTGTATGTGTGTCACTGCAGTTCTCTGAAACAGATGTAAGCATGTGTGACTTAAGCATCTAGAGGACTGAGAACAATGCATTGCTTAAAAAAAAGAAGCTTTTACAAAATAAATGCTAATGTGAAATTGTTACTTCTCACAATGTAACATTGGGGAAAACTTCCATCCAGAGGGCACAACTTTGGCTTAAAGGAGTGTATGTGACTTCTGTACAAAAAATCTCCCAGTCACCAGTGATTAAGGAGTGAAACTGAAAACAGACAAAAATGGTTGTGCTTTTTTTCTTCTCCTTTCTCCCTCCTCCTTCTTGTTTAGTAGTTGTTAATAGAAACTCTGGATGAATCATTCTTTTTGTCTCATTATTCCAGTTTGTCATGGAAGTGTGCTAAAGATTCAGTGTTGAGTGTCTAACCATCTAGTTTGTTCAGCATTGCTCCTCTTCCTATTCTGCATCACCAATTGTTATGCTGAGTTTCTTCCCCACTTTTAGCAGGAAAAACTGAGGAGTTTTTGCCAGACTATGGAGCAAATAATTAAAAGGTTTTGCAATGGACATTGCCTTTTGATACCTTTCTGTTTGCTTGTACTCAAGCCAGAAATGCTGTGTTCTGCATTGCATACATTTAGGGGAGCACCCCCATAAATGAGTGCTCCTGAGTTCTAAAATGTCTACTCAGAAAAGAAACAGTTTTTCAAATACCTGACTGCATTTGTGAGCTGCTTGGTGGTGGTGGTGCTGCTGCTGTGTGATTTGACTCTGGTAAATTACTGTTTTTCTCTTCCCATCACATTACCAATGTGTTCCCACACAAAGCTGCTTCTAAAGTGGGAAGATACAGGAAGTGAAACAGTAATCTGATTTCATTGTGGGAAGCATCTGGATTGTGTTAATTTCTTTCCTTTAGTGTTTACTTTCTTATTGATCTTCTTTAAAACCGTGTTTTTTCAATTATTCAGAAAAGTATAATGTTGCATGTTCTGTAGGAGATTGCATATAAAATTTGTCTTTAGGCCTGGTAAACCTGCTTGCTTGACCTCACCTCTCACCCTTTGGTTTACTTTCTTTTCCCTAAGCGGTGAACTTCAAAGAAGTTAACGAAGAAAACAAGAGAGAACTCTTCAGTGAAATATCTTCTTCCATTGAAACATTGGCATTCACCTTTGGAAACGTGTAAGTTGGAATGCAGAAGGAGTTTTTAAAGAGATCAACGGAGCTGAATCAAATTAAGACTAAGTAACAACAAAAACTGTAGTTTTGTTTTGGTCAAATGTTAGCTGACAAACTAAGTTAATCACATCTAGAACAATTTTACTGCTTTGAGTGTTTGTTTGGTTTTTTCCTTAACAAGGAAGTCTATGATGGTATAGAAATGACAGGGAATATAAGACTACTTCTAAAAATGGTTTGCAGAACTTTTAAAGGATGTTAGAAACACTATCTGAATTTTTGTTTCCAGTGATACAAAATTGCTTGGTGAGGTAAAGTAATGAAGTAACACAATTCAATTCTTTGTTTTTCTGGCAGGGTTTCAGACTTCCTTATGGGAGATGTAGACAATGGCTCGTCATTGGGACTTCCTGTATCTCGGAGAAGTCGGGTAGGCTAAACACGTTCTCTTGGAGTGTGGAATGATATCTTTTAAAGGAGACTTCCATTTCTACTGAGACTCTGTGCATCATGGGGATGGGACACTTGGAGTCATCTGAGCGTTAAAACTAGATTAAACCCATGAAAAATATGTATTCAAGGTTTCAGATACCTGAATGTATTCTCAGTTCTAAAGGACAATGATGACTCAATAGAGCTGGTGCAGTTTTTTCTGAGATTTTTGAAGTAGTGAACTGAAAATAAATAAATACTGAAAAGTAAGATACTTGAATGATTTACATGCTGGAGTAGTTAGAATGTACCTGTTAAACCTAGAAGCTAAAGGTTTAATGACCTCTTTTTGGCTTTCAAAGACTAATATTCATTACAAAATAACCTTTTCTTCTTCCGGAGCCCAGCTTGTGCTCTAACTCTTTCAGCAACAATTCACTAAGATACCTGTCAACTTATAGGTAGTCAAAGAAAAACCTTAGCATTTTAATCTCCCCTTTAAACACTTTGAAGGTGTGATTGAAAAATGCTCAGTTCCAAATTCTGTTCTGAATTTTTGTGTATCTAGAAGCAGACTTTCAAAATAAAATTAGAAGTTAAATGCAAGGTAAATGCAGTTGGTAAGTAGTGCATATGACAAGCCAAGTTGTAGCAAGGTTAAAAATTTTAAATTGTGGGTTTTTTTAAAGGCTTTGTTGAAACATACTTAAGGCTTAGCATTCCTTCACACAGACTTGATCACAGTAATGCTGTGCAGCTGCAGCTGAGAAGTAGTCTTTTTAAATTTTCACTATGTTTGATAACACACATGGGATAAATATGGGTTATCATAGAAGTTCTACTTCTGTAGTAGCTACAAAACTCATCTTCATAAACAATATGGAGGAAAAGTAGGCTATGCAGAAAACTGGTTCCAGCAAACTTAGAATCAGGTTGCTGATACAAAGTATGAAATAAAATAGCATAAAAGCCAGCATCTCATATAAGTTAAATGAGGTTATTGGAACAAGTACTAATTCATCTAATTGATTCACCAGGAGAAGGAAGGTGATAAATTTGCCAACATTTTAATCTTGAAATGGTTTTGCATTTCAAAAGTATATGCCTGTGGAATGAGATGGTCCTATATATTGTACTGTGAAGTGAATGATTGCCTAAAAGATCACTCTTCTGAACACAAGGGTGGGGGAAGGCCAAGGGGAAATTAGAATACAGTGAAATGAAGAAGGAATTCTATTCTAGGTGCTTCAGAAGTCACCAGCTTGTATTTAAAAGCCCTTCTTTGTTGTGTCTCTTGCTTTTCCTAATGTGGAGGTAAACAATTATAAATTTTGAAGTAGGATAACATAGTTCAATTTCTTAGAAATCTGTCTTAAGTGTCTTTTCATTTAGGCAAATAAATACACTTAACAGATTAATCATTTCACTTGGATCTGCAATTCAGACAGTAATTTGGAGGCTAGCTAGGAGTTGAGTGTTAGAAGGAGTTAAATGCAAAATGTTGAAGAGGTGTATTAACTTTTCCTGTAGATGTTTATGTTCAGTGGTTGATCATAGCAGCTAGCTGTATCTTAAACAGATAGAGTGTAACATTTTGGTAGAATTTAACATGTAAATTTTTTGAGGGTTGATTAAGGAGAAAGATTTTAATTGCTTGTTTAGTTAGGGACTACCCTAATTAAGCTGTTGAGGATTGCTCCAAGGAGGAAGGGGATGGGCAGCGCTGATCTCGCTTCTCTTGACTGCAGGGGAGTCTACATTCTTTACTTCAGGCATTCCACTTGGAAGTTTAAGTTAAATAATATGTATACCCCCTCTTAGCAAATGTAATTGTTCTCATTTTAGCCCTCATAGTGCAACCAGACATACAAGGTGGAAGCAAAGATATTTTTTAATTAAAAACAGAAGTGCTTCAGAATATACTGGAAGAGACGAGACAGACATGTCTGACCTTTCATTACTCAGCGAGCTGTTTGAATGCTATTTGATGCTATGCAGATCTAAGAGCATAATAAAGGAGTAGGATGAAATTTTCAAAATGTGTGAGGAGATTTGCCTCTGTCAGGGTGAGAGTCTTGGGTAATGGGAGGGGAAAAAAAGAAAGAGCCTCACTGAATTTCGAAGTGAAATCTTATCTAGAAGTCGGGCTTTTCATTTTTGCTAGGACTGCCAGGATGAGTCATTGGTTGCTTGAGGGGGCAAGCTATATGGTTCAAGTTCTGATAATAACTTGTAGGACATATGTGAAAGCATTTGTTCACGTTTGCTTTCAAAACGTGGTATTACGTATTTGCAATGGGGTGAATGTGAAAGGATGAGTAATCTTTGATTAGCTGCCCTAACTAGTCTGTGTGCCTGAGGGACTGGAAAGGACTGAACAGTTTTCAGGACTGCAGTGATTTAGGTCTTACAGAATGAGAAGCAATTTTTAGGACCATAACTAATAAGCACTTCAAGCTATTATAAAATACAGGGTTTTATAAAATCTGAACTAAGTCTAGGAATGTTCAAACTGCCTCCACAACTGAGTATTGATCCATTGTTAAATTAAGATTTTATTTTTTTTAACAGTTTGGTTGATGGACAGCTTTGGATAGATTTTCCATTTGTTCTGGAAGAGCCCTTCCATTTTGTTAAAACTCTCTTATAGTAGACAGCAATTATACTAGTATTCCACTTTTAGGAATGGAGCAGCTCTGTAGACTATAGTTTAATTCTGTTCAGTGTTCAACTGATGATTAATACCTTTCATGTTTTGATCTATGGAAAAGCTGCTTTTGCTGTGAAGTAAAGAATTATTCTTGAGGGATTTTTACGTGATTTATGATCCATTTTCAGTTACATTTAAAAACCCCAACAAACCAAAACTACTTGCATCATTGATACTGTGCTCCATTTTAGCAAATGTCTGAAAATAAACCAGCTCCAAAGTCTAAATGGAAACAAGCTGTTCTTGTAAAGCTTAAGAGCACTCTGCAGCTATTTCTTAGCCTTTATGTTCTGTCTGCTCTGTGCTTCAAAGTTGTGAAGAGTAGTTTCTCCATTTAAAATTATGTAGGGTTTGTTGTTGTTCTTTGTTTTGGTTTTTAGGGGGATAAGAGGTTACTAGGTAAAATTTTTATTTATTTAAGTGTGTCGAGCAGTCAGGTCTACAGCACAGTCCTACAAATAGTTCAACTTTCACAAATAAAGGGGTAGCAAAATGCAGCATGAGGACAAAGGTAGGGATGACATGATGTGCTACATTCCTTTTATTATTGGATTACATTCTGCCAGGTTGTATTGATTGTCAGGGCTTCATTAGCAAGTGCTACAGTCAGCTGTTGTGCCTACAGTGCACACCTGCAAGTAATTTAGGAGAAATAACTTTATTCCTTTGAGGAAGAAATACAGGATTCTAATGGCTTGTAGAATAACAGCTGTTACATGTATATGACATTAGGTCCGTATGAAAAGGTTTTTAAAAGATAGGTAGGGATCTAAGAAAAGCTGGAACTCAATTCTTCAACAAATCTGGTTGATATTTAACTCTTTCATCACAGCCTTTCAAGATTGTTGATTTAAAGGTATATAATGATTCCTTGCTATTTATTATGTCTCATTCGACAGCTGTGGGAGGTTAGAGGGTGTTGTGCCTTAGTTGAGAGGGAGTTACAGTGCAGTTTGCCTTATCTGCAAAAAAGGAAAGGGGCAGATAATGCCATTTATTTGGTTAGCCTGTCAGTTCCAGTGAGAGCTTTTCATTGCTAACTTAATGTTTTCTTTCTTGTACACCAGTCTTTTGAAAATCTTTCCGTGGAGTCTGGGGGTTCACTGCATGAAAGGGATGATATTCAAGGTAGGTAATTCACTTAACATTGATAAACACCTCTTTGAATCTGTGGGGTTTATTTCTTCTAAAAATGTTTTAAGTCAGTTGCTTGGTCACTTTTTTACACACCCATGCTGCCATTAAAACTTCACTGTAAAAAAAAAAAAAAAGATGCTATTGCAAAGGTTTTATTCTTTTGTAAATAATTAACCTGGTTGCCTTTCGGGGGGGGGAAATGAACGAAGGCCTGAAGCTCTTCTGTATCTCATCATAAGATTGGTGTTTTGTTGGGTCACTTTCTTGAAGAAAGTTATGCTGACCATATGACTACCCCAGATAAAATACTATGACCCTTTAATTTGTTCTAAAACCTCTGTCAGTCCTGTTTAGAATCAACTAGCATTAAAGACCAACTCAAGATCAGAGCTGCTTAAGCATTCACAGTTGGCTAATACTGGCTTTGTTCTCAGTGTGTGGTCATGTCTAAAAATCACTTGTTTGTGTTCGATGCTTTATTTGCAGGACATCTTCGAGCAGAGGAGGTTGATAGCATGCTCCTAAGAAATGACAGTGGGATCGAATCAGCTCTGTCCTATGCTAAAGCATTGTCAAAATATATCAAGGATGTAGTCGCATGGGTAGAAAAAAAGCTTAGCGTGGGTGAGTGGCTCTTTCTGGCATTTAATCAGCTTTGTCATGATGAAATTAAATCTGTTGTCAGGCCTCTGTGCTGCAGACTGTCAGTAATGTGATTTCTAAATTAGTAGCTGTTCTGCTGAAGTGGACAGAACTATCACACATTTCCTATAATTAAAGGCCTGTAACAAAGTGAAGGTGGTCCCCTCTGTAGCCTATTTGTTAAAGGAAGACTGTAAAAAGCATTTAGCATGTGTTACAACTGTTAGTGTAAACAATAACTGTGAAATTTTTTTAACAGAACTGGAGTGTTCTAGAAACTTAGCAAAAATGGCTGAAACTGCTAAAGCTATTGTTGGACACCAGGTGAGTACATCTTAGGGGCTTTATCTTAGTCTTAAATCTTAGTATTGAACCAAAGTATTGAATGCCTTGTCCAAAAGTAAAATTCAGGGATATGAAGGAGTAGATTTTTAAGTTGATACAGAATTGATTTATATCTTAAAGTACTGGTTAAAAGATCTGCTGTATTTTGTCTTCCGTTTCCTATGGAAATTTGGATATATAAAATTATTTTTGTTGAATACCCAGAATAGTTTTCACAATGTGCTTTTTTTCTGTCTGATATCTTGTATGCTTTGTGATTTGGACTTGTAGACTTTTTTCCTAGTAAAGTGAAATGCAGATGAGAAATCAGTAATTTTCTACATTCATACCTGACTTCCACACACATAGAAATACTTACTAAATTTAATTGAAAATCTAGTTCAGCTGACTTTTAGAATGTCAGCATATCTCTGTCTTACCTAGAACATTAATGTGTTTTGTGTAATTTTAGGATTATATGCCATTCCAATCAATATTCATTAATGCTTTTCAAAATGATATTGAGAACAATCAACTTTGGCAACAAACAGCTGCTGCTCTTCAGTCTAACAAATTTGTGCAGGTAAGCTTAAAGAAAAAAGACCAAAATATTCTTTAGGGTTTTTAAAGTTTTGTGACACCACAGAATGTTTAAAAGAATGAACTTGCAGCCTATAAGCCTTTAATGTACTCTATTAATATTTCCTATCTAGCCTCTTCTTGGAAGGAAAAATGAGCTGGATAGACAAAGGAAAGATATCAAGGAGCTTTGGCAGCGAGAACAGAAAAAAATGGTTGGTAATTCTTTCATATCTAACGGTTCAGTCTAAAATTCTTCAAAAGGAAGAAACTTTCAAACTAGGCTTGTTATGAACTTACATTCACAAGTATCATCTATAGGGCTTATTGTAAGTAGCACATAACTGCCAATTTGATGACAATCTGATATTTTTAAGCAGTTGTCTTTCAATGACTGTGTACTTTGAACTGCAGCATACAGCCCTGTGCATAACAGCCTCTTTAAACATCACATTAAATAACGGAAAAATTAATATCAGTTATTCTTCTGCTTTGTCTTTCATTGCATTCTGCAGCAAGAGCTGGAAGCTGCTCTACGAAAAGCAAAGTTGCTATATACACAGCGTCAAGATGAGTATGAAAAGGCAAAATCCTGCACTGCTCGTGCTGAGGAGGAAAATCTCAGCTCAAGTGGAAGCTTTGTGAAAGATGTCAGCAAGCAACTGGAAAAAAAACGAAGGCTAGAAGAGGAAGCTCTTCAAAAGGTAAAGAGTTTTTGTTCCTTGCTTTTAAAGTTAAGCCTATGCTGGTTCTATTCATGCTTTCCTAGTGGAAAGAGTAAGTAAATCTTTCCTAAGTGGAAAGAGTTCAGTTCATAATTTTAATTTTAATCATGTTCTTACCCTAAATGGGAATCTCCAATTACAAGCATGTGGTGTGGGTTTTTTTTATTCTTGCTTCTAGTATCAAGGCCTGCAGTCCATCAACCCTTTATACTTGTGTTTTCTCCAGGCTGAAGAGGCCAATGAGCACTATAAAGCAAGCATGGCAGAGATTGAAGAAAAACGAAATGATTTGGAAAGCTTTAAAAGTGATGTCTTAACACAGCTTCGGGAGATTATTTACCAGTGTGATCTTACTCTTAAAGCTGTAAGCATGGTTTTTAAAATATATTTCACAGAGATATATAAATATTGTTAAAAGTAACAGAAAGCCCCATCTATAGTGTTAGCACTTAAAATAAAAAGTTTTCAAAGGACAGAGGAAGATAAATTTTATTTATCTTTCTGATATATTACTATATAGTTTATGCACAATTTCTAAAAAAGCTTTAAGAACACATTATGTCAAGAGATGGTTCTTTTGTTTTGTTTTGGTTTTTTTTAAGATAAGGCAAAGACAATTTAATGCCGGGGCAGAGATGGAAAATAAAACAACAAACACACCCCCCCTGTCCCCAAGCAACCTCAAAACCAACCTGTAAGACCAATAGAAAGCTTAGACAGACTTGTCAGTTCAAGTATAAATTCCAAACTCCTTTGCAGCCCCAAAGCTGAAGAAGCAGCCACACAGAGTCCCCTTTTCTGGTCTCTGGCTTGTGATAAAATCATTTAGAAGTGTTATGTAATTTAATGAAGAAAGTGTGCAATTAATCTGTCTATCAGGATAGAATTTTGTCCTTTTCATAAGGCAATATGGAGTTCACTTGGGTTTGGAATTCCAGCTGCTTCATCATTGTAATGCTGACTCAGATTCCCCCCCAGAGCGTGAAAAATACCTTTTTGGTAGCCAGAAAAAACTTGCTGTTGATCTTGATCAACCCAAAGTGGGAAGCCATTGGAATTGCCTTTGCTACCAAAAGGATTCAATAACCCAGAGAGAAGAGAAATACTAGTATCTGTATTACAGATCAAGTTTTTACAAGTGACTTTCAGGAATCTTGCACAAACATGTTACTATTTTCTGGAATTTTTCTAGTCTTATTGTTTAAAAAAATGTTCTGTTGGGATAATAATTTCTGTTGAGCAATGTGCAAGGGAAATATCTAGTAAATGATCTACAGATAATGAAAGTCTTTTTCCCCCAACAGGCAACAGTTAACCTGTTCCAGCTGCAGCATGCTCAGGTTGTATCTCTTCCAGTTAACTGCCAGTCCCTCTGTGAGAGTGCCAAACTCTATGACCCTGGTCAGCAGTATTCAGAGTTTGTGAAAAGTTTGCCAAAGGATGGTGTTCCTATGGAATCAGGCTCTTTGGAAACCCAGAGCTCCCAGGTTGACGGGTAAGTCCCAAAGAGCAGGTGGCATTTGCTTGCT
The DNA here is from genome assembly GCF_036250125.1 of Pseudopipra pipra. NCBI lineage: Eukaryota > Metazoa > Chordata > Aves > Passeriformes > Pipridae > Pseudopipra > Pseudopipra pipra. Next base: position 14,225,804 of record NC_087557.1, read on the forward strand.
TTAGAATGGAACATAAGGCAAAAGTGTTTAACAATAAAATATCATTTTTGGAGGAATTAAAGGAATCCTGGTATTTTACCCTGCTTTACCGTTCTTTTTCCCATCTTTTGGTAGATTATATATAATGTTGACATTAAAACCTGTCTGTACATTCCAAAGCAGATTGTCATTTCATTGCAATAAGACTTGCTAAAAACATTGACAGTTGTTGTGCAAGACTTGTTACTATTTTAATGTAGACACTGGTTAATATGAAAAATGTAAATTTTGGACTTGGTAGTGTAGTGTGGCAGTAGTATTTGATAATTAGAAAGACTTAGAAAGTCTGAAGAGGTAGTTTTCTTCTTCTACAAGCTTTGCTGCTACAGTAGCTTCTTTCATATTGTTTACACTGGACAACTTTTTGGCAGGAAGTGTTGCTTGATTTCTGTCTCATGCAATGTGACTAAAAAAAGCTCAGAGTCCATTTGTAGGGACATGTTATAACGTAAATATTTTTTTTCCAATCTGTCTGAAATGGAAGTTTTTTACTGTTAATCTGTGAAACATCCAGGTAATGTGGAAGTAAAGACTTCAAGACAAAAAGACAGCTCCTTGTGTCAGCATGCCAAATGCTTTTCCACCTTTAATTTGTAAAATTAATAGTCCTCTTGGCACTAAAGCACCAGAATATCCATTCCAATCTGTGTGTTTCACAGTTCTACAGGAAAGTGTCGTCATCGTTTTTCAAAAGGAAACTAAATACAAAAAACTGAATGCTTGAGTCAGACTTCTACCAACAAAAGCCAGGAAATTCAAAGTTAAAGCTGAGATTCTTAGTTCTTGTCTATAAATTTCCTGCCTTTTAAGACTGATTTAGGCTGTACTCATAAACTTTGACTTAAGGGGATTTAACTGTGTAGCTCCCTGAGAAACTGATGAGCATGAAATTTCCAACTCTTTGTGTGCTCTCCCAGCTGTTTACTGCTTAAGATTTATAGGAGTGTGTTTCTTCTCCTTCTCTCTCCCCACCTTTTGTTATCTTTGTCATGGCCTTGTGATTCTGCATGTACTTGAAGTGATCATTTTTATTGTTTAGGTCTGCATTAATTTTAGGGACAGTAGCTTGAACAAATGCGAATTTTAATGTTTTTCAGTCTCTATTTCCTTACGCTTGATAGGGTAGAACTGATTAAGGAACAACAGCTTCCTGACTGCTAAGCTTGGCCAGCAGGCCATTTTGTCCACAGGGTGCTTCAGCATTTTACATTAATTACTGTTAACAGTATTCTGTCTTATTGTGAGAGTAGATTTTCACAATAGATTGACTCTCTGACAGCTTCAACATATTTTCTGTGCTTTTTAAAAAGCACAGTATATTAGCACCTGTATGTTTATAGGTGGATGGTCCTGATGGCTGGGCAGAGAATCTTTTGGAGGGGAAACCATAAGCATGGAATGCAATGGCTTCTGAATTATTCTGATCTTCAGATGAACAGATAGGCTGTTTTTTCGAAGTCTGCAAGATAATGTTTATAATACCATACAGAGAGGTGGGAAAGCTGGCGTGGGGAGAAAATGCACATATTTAATTTAAAAAAATGGCCACCTTAATTTTTTTAGTTTTTTTAATTTGGACTTAAAAAATTACATGTCAAATATATATGTTCATGAGTAGTAACTAAATGAAGCATTTTTAATGCTCAGGGATTTAAAAAATACATTGATTTTCTCTAATTTCTGTCTTACTCATTCTTCAAATTACTTTCTTCTTCCTGAAGGGTTTTTAATAAACAATCAACAAACAGCGTCCATACATCACATGGTAACTTATCTCAGTGTTCAGGAGACTTTCCTGTGCAGACATTAGATGATGTGGGAAGCCCAATTTATCGTCGTTCACAAAAGGTTAGAGAGAAGAGATCTTCCAGCAACACAGATATTCAAGGTAGTTCTTCTGTATTTCATCTGAAGCTCGGTCTCTAAATAAATAAAAATTAAAATGTTTTTTAAAGTATGCTTGATATGTCAGTCAGAAATGTAGGACTGAAGGGTTAAAAATGTATTATAGAGTTTGAAGCCTATAAAATGGTATGTACTCGAGCATAAGAAGGACAAATGGAAAACTGTCTGTATGCATACCTAGATTCTTTGACAAGAAAGGTGAGGTGCAATTCAAACAGCAAGTACTGTCAAACTCAGTGGACTAAACTATTTCAATTAGCTTTAACAATTGAAAATCCATTGGTTTTCTAAATGCTGTGTTGATTTCAGGTCTTCTGTAAAAGCACAAATATCGAGTTTCTGAAATTAGTTTTCTTACATCCTGAAGCTTTTAAAGGAATATATGCTGTGGGCGTTTTTTCACTACACTGCATGCTCATGTAACTTTTGCAATATTTTCCTATTTTGAATATAATCAATAGTCTTTAAATAAAAAAAAGTAATTTTTGTCCTTGACATTTGGAATTAGCGGATTTTCTTTTCAAAAGCAGTGCGAGGGCCACCACCGTTCAGATCATGGTCAGTTGGCAACCAGAGTGGAGGAATGTGCAGTGATTCTGAAAGTGCAGGGGGAAGCAGTGAGTCACGATCCATGGATTCTCCATCTGCCAGCCCAGGTACAGCTCCATTCACTGCTGTACTAATCAGAAGTCTTTTCTTTGCACTGCTTTACATTAACAAAGATACTGTTGTTAGATAAGCAAGTATTGAACAGAGCATATGGTGAAAATGAACAGTCAGGTCAAAGTCATAATTACAACTTCCTGAAAATTTTTCTTATCTGCCAGGGGATTTTAAAAGACGACTTCCCCGAACACCTTCCACTGGTACTATGTCATCTGCTGATGATCTCGATGAAAGAGAGCCACCATCTCCTTCAGACTGTGGTAATGTTGTTTCCATACCTGAAGACCCCAGATGATGCTTTTTGTTGCAGAATGTGGCTTTTCTTTTTAATGTGCTTAAGAAAAGTACTGTAACAAGGCTGTGATTACCAGCAGCATTGTTTTTCAATACAGTGTGCATCCCCTTGAGGTTGAGAGCTGAGGAATAATGTTCAGGTCATTTTAATGAAGTGGTGCAGAATTGTCTTTATACATTTAGATTAACTATATGGGCAGCTGCTTAACATTTCTAGTGTCTTCACCCTTTTGAGGTAAAACAAATGATCTGCTAACCATTCCCTCAAGACTTTTGCATTTAAATTTAGCTGCATAGCACTGATTTATGTAAGGTAACTTCTAAACTTTGAAATAAAATGCACAGATACATAGAGTTGGTAATTGGAAAACTGGAAAAACATAGTTCCAAGTGTTTAGGGTAATAGCTGAGATCCTACCCTTTTCAACTAAGATAAGCAAGTTCAGTAATGTCTGTCCCAGATTTGACCAGGCCATTTCTAATTTTCAAATTAATTTTGACTGTATAAAGACAATGTTGCCACAGGCATTGAAACCTGAATAACTAGATTATCAGAAATAGTTCTATGGGAATAGTTCTACAGTACTCACAAACTAACTTTGAAATATTTGTGGCACTTGCTGAGTAAAGCCCCTAAGAAATTACTCAATTAGTCCTTTTTTCTTAAATGTATACTTTGCCTTCTAGGAATGAATCTGTGGTTAACAATATTAGTTTAGATCAAGATTCAAAGCATGGCAATATGTTAATGGATGTAAACTTTCACTTGGAGTGGTATTGTTTAATCAATGCTTGAGCTTTTAAGAAGCTTTTTGGACAATTAACTGTATGTGCTAATTTTAAGTTATCTGCAAAACAAAGTATTTTGGTTCCCAGAGTTGTTGGTAGCATTTTAAGTAAACTGCTTGAAAAGAACTGGACACAAAAAGGGCCAGTTGCTATTCTTTTTAGCTGTAGAATCCTCTAGAAAATAGTTTGATGTTGTTATAGGAAACTGAGAATCAGTATTTTTTTCATTTAATTTTTTTAATTTCATATGCATTCTGCCATGAGTGTATGTTAATTCTTCCCTGCTGCAAAGTATTCTTTTTTTAAGTATTTCAGAAACACTACAGGCCAAAGCATATTGTCATCTTTCATCCTCTCATACAGGACTTTGAAATACATAAAATGAAACTTTTATGAATCGTTGCCTGAACTGCAGGGCAGCTGGAATTAAATGTCCTAATATTTTCACATGTCATTGATACTGGAGAAAACTGGAATACTTAAAAATGCAAAAATTATCATTTGATTACACTTTTATGTAAGATTCTTTGATAGTTAATAAGTGTATTATGTAAACTGTAACGTAGTTTTGCTTTCTTGTGGTTGAAGTGTTTGTAATTACTTTGATAGTTGCTATTACTTACAGAATTCTGTGTTCTGCACCACAGTTCTGAAAAATCAGAATAAATACTGTCCCAATAGTAGATATTAGAAAGACTATAACAGAGAAATTCTCTCCAGGTTTAAATGATCTGACATCTGAAACTGCAAATTCTCCAGGACCTTTTAGAAATGCTAATATGTCAAAAGCAGCACAAACACACAAACTACGGAAGCTGAGAGCTCCATCTAAATGCAGAGAGTGTGACAGCTTAGTGGTATTTCATGGAGCTGAATGTGAGGAGGTAAGTTTAAAATTAGTTTACATTTCTGCTTGGGATTTACGTAAAGTTGAGAGTTTTGGAAACTTGAATTATGTTCCTGTATAAACACTGTCGAGTTTGTGGCTCATATAATCACTGTGAACTCAAAGCAGAGGCACAACATACTAATAAATCTTGCCTTTTGCTCACATATGGGGTGACAAACATCAGAGATGTTTCTTATGGTGTCAATTTATATCAAACGATGTGCTTTTTTTTATCTCTCCTGTAGTGTTCACTTGCATGCCATAAAAAATGTTTAGAGACTTTAGCTATTCAATGTGGGCACAAAAAACTTCATGGAAGGCTTCACTTGTTTGGAGTGGAATTTGCCCAAGCTGCTAAAAATGTTCCCGATGGCGTTCCTTTCATCATCAAAAAGTGTACGTCAGAAATTGAAAGCAGAGCGCTGAATGTCAAGGTATACTCAAGTTTGTTCATGCTTAAGTTTTATAGACAATCTTTAAAAAAACCAATTCTCTTATGGTGTTAATGCTGTACTGTCAATATCTCTGTTCAACACTGTCCTTTCAAAATGAAATAGAGTTGTGCTGGTCTTTTAATTTCAGGGCATCTATCGTGTGAATGGAGCCAAATTAAGAGTTGAAAAGCTTTGTCAAGCTTTTGAAAATGGAAAGGATTTGGTCGAGCTCTCTGAACTCTATGCACATGATATCAGCAATGTTCTCAAGCTGTATCTCCGCCAGGTATGGAATTGCGAGGTCAGATGGAAAACTGAAGTACTGTAGTATATTTCTTCAGTACAATAGGAAAAAAAAATCCTTTTCAGTAGTCCCACAGCAGAAGGTTAAATGAGTGCCTTGTATATTTGCAGAAGGCTTCTTTATTTGCACATGGAGCCTGTGACAAGGGCAGGGAAAGCTGCTGGTATTACAATATGTATTCCATGTGGGTGTTATGGCTCCTTAAATATTAGTACCATACACAGAATAACCTTTTGTTTGTCTACTCGTAGTGAAGCTTTAATTTCTAAATCCTTTCTGATTAGTGAATTTGCTTGTCTTAGGTGAAACTTAAAAGATTCCCACGTTCTTGTGTTCTCATGCAGACAGTTGCTGATATATTGCTGTTAATATCCATTATCAAAAATGTCATGAAACACTCATAATGGTTATGATGTGTTCATTATGGAGGGTCTGTCTTTCAAAATGGAGCTTTAAAGCTTCATGATTGAATTTTCCAAGCCAGTTTCAATATTTATCTGAAAAAATTAGGCTGGAATGTTGCCAAGTGAAATTACTGTGTCACTGAAAACTTGTTAGCCCTGAAAGAAATAATCCTTAGCTGCATAATCCTGTCCTTTTCCTTACACTGGCTGTCAGCGATGAGCATTCCAATCCTATGATCATTGCCATTAAGTGATTTTGAAAAATTACTAAGATGTACCCTGCCTACATATTTAAGTAAGAAGGTAACATACTACATACATAATACTAGGGTACTGTGCTGTATTTTGAATAGGGCTTACAATTAAAAAGAAAAATATCAAATAAAATGTTTTCTTCTGGTCTTATTACTTCCTTTGTAGCTGTTCTGTTGGTGTGGCTTTTAGGTAAACCTGCTTGTTTTAAATACAGGAGCAGTGCTAGAAACATGCGGTTTCAGAATACTGAGTTAAACCCTGTTTGATTATTAAAACCAATCATATACTATTGATATACTGTCAAAGACTGGAAGAATAAATAACTGCTCTATTACCATGCTATTTGAGCATATGCAGTGTAACCTCCTCCCTCATAGCAATCAGTTTCTTGAAATCTTATTTTTTTCTTTAAATCTTATTTCAATAAAGTACTGATAAGTGCTCGGTCCTGAAGTTATTGTGGGAAAGGGCTAGCAAGAGATTTATGGAGAACAGTGTAGGAAGGAGTGTTTTTGTTACCTGGGATTGGGTTTGAAAAAGTTGGCCTTTGAGCTAACGAACAAGGATATTAAACCAAGTCATTGTCAAAGAAAAGAAGCTAGATGAGACAAAGCTGAAGAAAATCAGGAAGGAAACTAAGTTAAAATTCAGTTTTGAGTGTGTTTCTGAAATGTTCTTATTTCTTCAGCTTCCTGAGCCCTTGATTTTGTTTCGGCTTTATAATGAGTTCATTGGACTTGGAAAAGAAAGCCAGCACATTAATGAGGAGTTCGATGCTAAAGGTAGTCCCAAATCAAAGAAAAGGCAGTCAATCTGTATTGAACTGAATAGGATCATCATTAAAATTAAAGATCTTCTGAAACAACTGCCTGTACCAAACTATAACACTCTTCAGTACCTTATTGGACACCTTCACAGGTGAGAAAAGACTTTAAATGCAAACTGATTGTGAAAAATGAACTGCTACATGCTGCATACTAGGAATCTCTTGTACCTTTTTAATGACTTAGAGGAAGTCATGTATATCTTAGGAGGCGTTGTTCCCTTGCTGTTTCTTTTTTCCATGTCATGAATTCTCAAGTGAGAGAAGAATATGAAAGGGAAATAAAGCAGGGAAAGCGCTGAGCTCCATTATTCTTGATTCACTGTTAGCATTGTGTCACATGCAGGGACCGAGGTGTGATTTAAACTGTGATGTGACCCAGGCGGGGCAGCAATTTGGTGGCTGTTACAGAAAATTGAACTTGTATCATGTCTCTTAAATGACTATTCTCCAGTTACATTTCACTTCCTTGTCCTCCAAATGCTGGTTTGTATGATGGTGTACCAAGCTGATGACTACCAGTAGAAGTGGGCCACAGCTATATTATTACTGAGAGTGAGAGATGCTCTTTTTCCCAACAACAAAAATGCCAAATAGCCACAGATAATATTAATAAATAGGACATAAAATGACCCCGTGTGGAAAGTCCAAGCTGCTCTTAAATGCAGTCTGCACTGAAGATTCAGCCTGCCTACCAAACCCACTTCCAGTTTCTCATTGCATTTTATCTTCTTTAGACATAATATTTTAATATCTAAAATATTTCTAAAGTAATAAAACCCTCTAACTCCTGGAGGTTTGTTTTGTTTTTTCTTTTCCCCCTTCTTATGCAGAGTTACAGAACAGGCTGATGAAAATAAAATGTCAGCCAGCAACCTTGGCATAATATTTGGCCCAACTCTGATCAGACCACGTCAAACTGATGCTACAGCTTCGCTGTCATCACTTGTGGACTACCCTTATCAGGCCCGAGTAGTGGAGCTGCTCATAACATACTATGAAAAGATATTTGATGTTTCATTGAAGCCACTTCTGAGCACATCTCAGTCTGAAGAAACAGCTGTTACAGTCAGAGTTGCTTTATCAGCAGATGAGAAGGAGCCACAGCAGCAGAGGAAATCATTTGTTGCTGTAAAGGAAGTGAGTGACTATTCTTGTGCTGCCACAATGCTACCTGTGCCATCTTAACTTCTGTGTTAAATGCTGCAGCATTCCAAGGCACATTTCTAATAAATCTTTGTGGGTTTTTTTGTTAAGGAGTGCCTTTTCTCTCAAGTTTTCATTTACTTTTGCTCTGACTTCTGTTAGCAGGGTATTCTGATAGCTCCGAGTGAAAGCAGAGCTTCAGAAACAGCTGCACTGTTTTTGGAATCGAACAACAGCAAGAATACAAAGGAACACACAGATCCATGTGTAACTGGTTAGTATGCTGTTGACTCTGGGGAGTGAGTGAATAAGGAGTCCTCGATGCATTAGGTTATAGTGCATGCAGCTCTTCAATTTAGACAGAAGCAAGTGATAAAACCTGCTTATCACTGCTTGATATGCTGTTTCCTTTTGTAAGAAGAACAGAGAATTAAATCTTTCCCAAGGCTTTCAAGAAACCTGTGTTTATGGAATTGGAGCTTAAAGTATTTGGTTAGAGAATACAACAGTGTGTTGGTTTCTGCTTTTTTTAAAAAATCAAACAGAACAAAGCCATAATTCCGCTGTGACTGTAGATTTTTGAAATCCACTATGATGCTGCAAACTAATACCCAGCAATTAATGTGTTTTGACCATTCCCCCCCCCCCCCCGAATGTGTATCATTGCCACTCACAGGAACTAAACCAGAAGGGTTTGGGAAGAGTAATTCTCTGACAGAATCATCAGCTAAGAGCATTTTGGATATCAATATTTCTGCTCCAAAAAAAGCCAGGTTTGCTAACCTAACTAACTCTACATTTTTTCTATTTATCTGCCTGTGCTACTACAGTGGTTTGTTTTAATGTAGGTATGATTTCATCTATTTTATTTAGGAGTAGCTGTCCCTAATCCCTTTTAATTATACTGATTTTCAGCTGATGCTACCAGTTCAGTCATGTCCTGTACGTTTACAGTGCAACATCCTGAAACATACTAAAGCTGAAAATATTCAGGGATGGGAGAGCACCAGCCAAAAAAATATAGTGTCTCTTTGGCTGTTTCTTCTTGGTGTCTTCCTTCGTTACAGCTGTACAGTATGTGTTTTACTGCTGTTGAAAAGTTAACATTTGGTTAGAGTAGGATGCTCCTAGTATGTATATAGGCTATCCCTAAAAATTATTATCCCATTAAAATACTAACTGCGAAGGGATCATTAATAAAGTCTTGCTGACTTCTCTTTATATTTGGTGCAAAGATCCAGTCACGTCTATTTGTGTGTTTCTAGGTGATGCTGTGAGTCCAACTTCAGAGAAAGACAATGATCCATTAAATTCTCTAGGTGAAGACAGCTGTAAAATTAACTTACTTTCTGCAAAACCTAACCGTCAGATCACCAAAGTTCCATTGCGGGTTCCAAGGACAAAAGCAGCTTCTCGCCCTGTGAGCCTGCCTGTGGACCGAATACTTCCTCCGTGTGTTTTGAATGAAAGAAATTCACGAAATAAAGGAGCAGTAAGTTCAGAGAAGCTGGGCTGGAGCCCTACTATTGAAGAGGTTTCAGAGGTGAAGGCACTCCCTGCTGGTAATACCTGCTGTAGATTTCCTTGTTATGACACCCAGATGCTGCGAAAAAATTGGGACAAGCAATATAAACAGTACGATATCACAGCAAGGACAGCAATGATTGTGACTAATGTGCCGCAGGAGAACCGAGCACTTGAGAGTGGAACTGCAGGTGCTTTATCTTCATCATGCAGCGTTGGTAACAATTCAGCTAATGCCATTCTTCCTAGTAAGCCATATTCTGCTGTTGGGTCAGGAAGGACAGCAACAGAAGAGAACGGTCCTGATGTTAATCCTCTTGCTGCCTTTAGGGCACCACGAACATTGCAACCCCCCCCAGGGACATTTTATAAACCACCCTCTAACAAATCAAAAGAAAATGGAGATGGTTCTTCTGCTAAAGCTTGTGCACCAACCAGTGCTAGCTCTGTGCTTCACCAGGACAATACCGTGAAACTGGCTAGGAGCTCTGCACTTCCATCAGGTGATCCTGAACAGAACACAAATGAACAGAAACCTAGCTCAGAGGATAGTCACCCCACAGATCTGAAGCCTGCTTACCAGAGACTGAGACCAAAAAGGATCCAAGAACTGGAACACAGGGAAGCTCATTTTGTATAGGGTGCAAATTCCTCTTGGACTGTATGCAATTTGTTGATGTTGCCAGTGGAGGCTTCCCTTTGCCCCTTTATCCTTTGCCTTCCCTTGAGAATCCCACTTTTGTGCCATACTGGAGTTATTTTTATATATGCAGCATTTTAAAATTGGGGGGAGGGCTGGGGAACTGTGAATGAAATAAGTCAAACTTTTTGTAGTTCAGTAGCTTTCAATAAAGATGTATTACATTCCCAGTCTAGATACAGTTAAAGGTTTCATTGAATAAGACATTGAGCTTCATTTCATTGTGTGGAATGGAGTGCTTATTCATAGAGAAACAGATATTTTTCTTAATAGATGTTATAATAAAAATGGAAGATTTAATGTTCACTGTCTAAGCATAAACCAAAGCTTGTGCTTTGCTCTGTAAAAGCATTTGTTCATTTTTCTAATATGTGCAATTAAAGCTTTGCTCATGAACAGGCTTACATACTGGCCAGCATGGCCACAATTATGTATCATATGTGTATATGTTAGGCAGACATGGTTATCTGTTGCCAGTTTTCTATGTTGTCACTTTAATATTTCTTTTTTGTACAGCAAGGATGCACTTACTGAGTTTTACTATTCAGAAGCAGCAATCAATTCACATCTGGTTTCTTGTATAGCTTAGCAAGTGGGGCAAATGTGCAGAGCCTGTTTTGTTTGGATGCCCTTCTGGAGAGACTATCATTGCAGTGGTGCTGTCTTTCCCAGGTGAGTGAAAAGGCAGTGATTTGCTTGCTATGGATCAGTTTTACCACCTAACATGGTGTAACTGAAATGAAGAGCATTGTTTCCAAGTTTCAGTGAAAGAGCTGAAAATAACCAAAAATCTGCATTAGTAGGTGCATCTAATGGTTTTCACTTTGTATTAAACGGTTCTTATGTGTACACTGTGTTATATTTGCTTTAAAATATATTAACGTGTTAACATTTCAGTGACTCTATGGCTTCTATATCTGGATTTCTTCTAACTTATTAAAATACAGACATTTGGCCTTTGCAATAGTACAGTACTCTGCTGCCTCTGTCTTCTGGGGATGGGGAGTGGCACACTTTTCTTAATGGGATTACAATTAGCATGACCCTTTCTCACATACTATAGAGTTACTTTGGCATGGTACTTTCTACTGATGTAAGAATGAAAAGGGCAGGAAAAGCAAAGAATCACTTTTCTGTTCTTACAGTGTCAACTTCACCGGACTTTCCTACTCCGTTACCTTTGCCCATCTTCCCAAAATATCCGAAATAAAATCCCACACTCCATTCAGTGGACATAATCTGGTTTTGATTTCCAGAACAAAAGCTACTAAACTCACAAAACTGAACTTCTGCTTCCGTAACACATTTCCATGGAAGCATGGCTTGCATTCTTGGAAAAAGCCATGCTATTACTGGATTGTTCTGGCCATGCTAGAGGCTGTTTCTTTGGGGAGCTGCCTCATACTACAGAAAAGCTGAAGATCCCAGATGCTGCTGTCTGCCCATACTGGTGTTGTGAGTTGCATAACAAAATAAGTGGACAGGTAAAGGCTTCTTGATATAGATGAGAGTTTGTTCTACTTTGACAATGGAGGAGTGGAATATAATGCACACAACTGGTTAATGAATCATTACAGATGTTGGAGCAGAACTTAATAGCACAGCTGTGAAAGGATGGTGCTGGTCAGTATTGATTAGGGCCCGAGAAGGCTGCTGGGATGGAGAATTACAACATCGAATACTAATCTGTGAGAAACAGACAAATGTTTCTTAATCAAGTCATAATACTAGTTACTACTGGTTGTTGCCATACTGCTTTTTATGTATCATGTCCTTCCATGTTTTGCTGGTGTGAGAGTTTCTGCTCTTTGAAATGCACTTTGGGTCTCTGTTGGTGTTTCCCACAGCCAGGCCGGTGCCAGCGGGCCGGGCCGGGCCGGGCGCGGGGAGCGCAGCGCCAATGTGTGCCTGCGCGGGGATGAGGGTCTCATAAACCCACCGTATTTCATGAAAAATATCATCAATTTCAATAGATGAATTACGCACGACCCAGCTTTATAATGCCTTCGACTGTTTTTATGCAATACAAGCGAAGGAGCCAAGGGTACTTCTTTGGAAATACAACCTTTGAAGCCTATTGTAAGAGCTGTGACCCTGCTGCCCAGCCTGGTGGCACCACGGAAGGGGGGGGGTCCTGCTTCCGGAGCCTTCCAGCCAGGCCTGGGATAGAGCAGCCAGCGGGGGAGGCTGGGAGGCGGCGGCTGAACGGCCACTGTGTGACTTCTTAATTTGTAAATTTTCGTCAACGTTTGCACGTTGGCGTCACGGCCGTGTTTTGATCGGGCTCGTACACCGAGCTCCGCTCCGCCCTGTGAGGGAGCGGGGGGGACGGCGGGCGCCTCAGCCGGCACAGGAAGGGGTGTGAGGAGCCGGCAGCGGAGCCTTAAACCTGGTGGAAAAGACTTTGGCTTCGTTATGGACTGGAAATGTTACTAATGGCCCTTGTTGTTTCTTTCGGTTCTGATGCAGGTTTCCCTAGGTCTTGCTTTGAAATGGCTTCACTCCGACCGAACTGCAGCGATCCCACCCACCTGCCCCAGGTGACAGGCTGTGGGTCATGCAAAGTGCCAGAACCCTGCGGCTTGTCCTCTGGGGAGGAAACCTTTCTCTGTCAGATTTGCTTGGTAATTGCATTTTCTGAAGTCGTAATGCACTGCCTCATCCCTCTTAAAGCTTTGGCAGCGTACCGACTTTTGTAAGTCTCTGACCTAATTAGTTATGACAGGTGTTTGGTTTAGTAGGGCCCCTGATGCTACCAGAACTACCATCTTTTCAAATACAGAGTTTGTTCAGATCTGAAGAAGTACACTCAGAAATATCAACTTCCTAGTACAGACTTGACTGCTTGTGCTGGTTCTATTGGATATTTGGGGGTATTTTTATTCAGGAGTCCTTAAACTCACCGATTGAGCTGTTCTGTATCGAGTAGGGGATTAAAACAATCTCCTTACAACTGAGCAGTGTTATTTTGCCAACACTAACTGCATCTAAGATATGTGTTTCTTTGCCACCAAGCTGAACATTCCTTCAGAAACCTTCCTCTTCCAGCAGTGCTTGCACATGAGGTAAGCTTCTGCGGTAAGTTTTCAAGCTTTTTATTGCTTCTATTTAAGAAGTCTGTGTTTTGCTTTAAAATCTGTGAGTTCTTTAGCTTCTATAGCAAAGCAGAGCCCTAATGGAATTAATCTGAAAGCAGTCACGAAATGCTCTGCGAAGGCCCTTAGTGCACGTATGCTAACATTGGTAACTTAGCTCAGAGCATGTTTGTACTTTTCAAGTGACTTCTCTACATGCCACTGTGGCTCACGGTACAGTGTGATCTCAGAGCACACAAACTTGATTCTGTTTGGGTGAGACTAAACTGGAACATATGCTTCAGCAGCTGCTAATGCATGTTCAGTCTATGGAGTTCATCTAAAGTAACCCAGGCAAGTAGTGTGTGTGTCCTGGGTCCTCAGCACTGTGTTTCACTATAAAGCTGCTCTTACTGGGCCATCCCACCTGTCAATGTACACATAAACTTAATATTTTGGGAAAATGAAACAAACCAGATGTTTCAACTTTCATTAGCAGAGTTGGAGGAGAGAGGGGCAGGGAACATCTGATATTTGCAAACTATGTTATTTTGAATATTCTTGCAAGTAAGTTTCACAGGAGGATTCTTCAGAAAAAAACCATTCTGAATAAAATGTTCCATTTCCATGCCCATTTTTATTCAGAGACTGGGGAATTCTTTTTCTAATTTAGAGATCCAAGGGATCCACGGAAAGTGTTTTTACTCACAGGTAGAAGGAAAAGGTATCCTAAATCTTCTGAAATGTAAAATGTTTGAGGAAGGTGAATTCTAAGAAAATCCTCACTCCTCAGCCCTTATGCAGCTGCATGACAGAATGGTGTCTATAGGAAGTAAACTGAATTACACCAGAAGTAGAAAACATGCCTTTTGAGTTTCTACTTGCTGTGCTTTTGTGTATGTTTTTCCATAGATTGGGGTGATTAGCAAACCACTGTTTTTGCACATGCATGGGATCTGCTTAAGATTCTACATTTCCCTGTGTTTGACATGTGGAAGAGTGATTCTCATTGCCTTTGATTTGTAAAAATATACTTTTCAAACAGAGGTTTCATGGAGCCTTTTCTTAATCTCTCTGATTCTTTTTATCATTTGATTCCAGCTTGACAGAACTTGCCATTCTTGTCCCTCAGGTCACTCCTTACCTATTTCATGGGGGGAGGCCTCTGAAATACGTAGGAAACACCTAAAAACCTTCAGCTTATGTTTTCCCTAGCAGTTTAGATTGCTGGGTGCAAAACTTACCTTAACTGAGAAAGCCCTAACCTGGTATGTGTAGTTTTTTCTACACACACATAGATATATCTGTTTATTTATAGAGATGCATTTATACACACCCACTCCTACAGTTAGCCTAGGCAAGATTGTGTTAGCACTAATTGTGTTAGCTTCCTAGTGAGGCTGTGTCTAGGGACATGCTCTTCTACATGTGTCAGAATATCTGGTTAAGAAATGGTTTGGGTGCTGGAAAGCATTACTCTTGAAAATTAGAAGTGTTGGCCCATGAGCACACCCAATACACGAGTGTGCGTGTTTTCAAAGTTATCTTTTCAGGTAATTTTTAAATTCTGTTAATTTTAGAAAAATATATTCCTGTGGTGCTACAGAGATTACTAGGGATGTTTTTATAATTTGCTGGACAAACAGAATTTTAACTAGATTTGATTTTGTAGTCAAAAGTCAGGAATAAGCCTGGAAATAAGAAAACAAATAAAATGCTGGTACTTAAAACAGCTGTTAAAACCATGGCATGTGAGGTGAGGGATAATACAACACACGTGCCATGTGACCCCATTTTTTTGGTATGGCATGTATACTCATGAAGCATATCACAGGGAACTTTTATGTTATCGGATATCTACTGTGGGCATAATGTGAGAACTGTCATCACCAAATATCTATTTCCACCTCTTGCTTTCTTTATGTTCTGATACATAAATGGAATGTCTCATTTTTTGTTGTTACTGGCAACAAACTGCAAATCATTAGGAAACAGTGATAGTGACAACTGTGGGTAGAGCTACCAGAGACATTGTGCAGTGTGCTCCATAAGCTGAACTGTATTTTCCCCTCTCATGTAAAATGATAAGGCCCCACATAAGCTTCTCTGTTTACTTCCAAAGATCTCTTTGTAAAGCTGCAGAGCAAAAATGTGTCACAGGAGCAGCTGATCATAGAAAGCAAAATCTACCCTGCCATCATCCAATAATGATGTGAAAAATCTAATTAGGAGAGATTAGTTTAATCTGTTAGAGCTGTCTCTGTGAACATGTGGACAACAAAAAGAGATTCATTTTCTTAAAATAACAGGACTTAGGATTTTAGGGTTAAAATGCTTGTTTGCTGGATAAAACTATTAAAGTATCTGTTTGCCTCAGACATAGCAGCACTACTTAAATACAGTCTACAGCTGAGCAGCAACAGCAGTACTAGTTTCTCTGCTTTGCATTGCTATTAATCAGAGTGAGCTTCTATCTGTGGCTTTATACAGCTTTTTTTTTCTGTCTGGATTGAAGCAGGCTGGGTCTCAGCTGTGATATGAACATGTGTCTGACAGAAATTAGATCAAAGCTACTTGTGAAAGAGAAGGTTGCCATAGGATGATAGAATAGAATCATAGAATCATTAAGGCTGGAAAAGACCTCCAAGATTGAGTCCAGCCTTTGACCAAACACCACCTTGTCAACTAAACTGTGTTTAACTAAGTGCCGTGTCCAGTCATTTCTTGAACACTTCCAGGGATGGTGACTCCACCACCTCCCTGACCAGCCCATTCCAATGCTTGACAACCCTTTCAGTGAAAAAATTCCTCCTGAACCTCACCTGGCACAGCTTGAGGCTATGTCCTCTTGTCCTGTCTCTGGTTGCCTGGGAAAAGAGACCCCCACCTGGCTACAAGCTCCTTTCAGGTAGAGAGCAGTAAGTTCTCCCTTGAGCCTCCAGGCTAAACACCCCCAGCTCCCTCAGTGGCTCCTCATATGACTCACTCTCCAGACCCCTCCCCAGCTCTGTTTCCCTTCTCTGGACTTGCTCCAGCAGCTCAGTGTCTTTCTTGCAGTGAGGGGCCCAGAACTGGCCATAGTACTCAAGGTGTGGCTGCACCAGTGCCAAGCACAGAGGGATGGTCACTGCCCTGGTCCTGCCACGGGCCTTCTTGGCCACCTGAGCACACACTGGCTCATGTTCAGCCTCTGTCAACCAGTATCCCCAGGTCCCTTTCTGCTGGGCTGCTTTCAAGCCACTCTTCGCCAAACCTGTAGCACTGTGGTTGTTATGACCATTCTGCAGATGGTTGTTACTCTGGCCTCCCTCTGTTCATCTGGAGCCTCCCCAGTTAACCAGGACAGATGGTAAATGGTGGAGAGTGGCTTAGTGAGCTCTTCTGCCAGCTCCCACAGTAGCCTTGGGTGGATCCCATCCTGCCCCATAGACTCGTGAGTGTCTAAGTGGCTCAGCAGGTCACTACCTACTTCCTTCTGGATTGAAGGGGATCTTTTCTGCTCTCCATCCCTGTCTGCCAGTTCAGAGGGATAACCGGTCTTTATGTTGAAGACTAAGGCAAGGAAGGCGTTGAGTACGTCAGCCTTTTCCTCATCCTTGGTTGCAATGTTCCCCTCTGCGTGCAATAAAGGATGGAGATTTTCCTTGGCCCTCTTTTTGCTGTTAATACATTTATAGAAACACTTTTTGTTATCTTTCACAGCAGTGGCCAGATTCAGTTCTAGCTGAGCTTTTGCCTTTCTAATTTTCTCTCTACGTGACCTAACAACATCCTTGTACTCTTCCTGAGTTGTCCATCCCTTCTTCCAAAGGTCATAAACTCTCTATTTTTCCCTGAGTTCCAGTGAAAGCGCCTTATTCAGCCAAAGCCAGTCTTCTTCCCCACTTGCTCATCTTTCAGCACATAGGGGTGGCCTGATCCTGGGCCTTGTCATGCTTTGTGAAGGAAGCATGGGTTAAATTGGGTTAAATTCTGTGGGTTTAGGTGGCACATTTGTGCAGAGGTTGGAATGTCCTGCAATGGAGCTGGGAAGGAAACAGTGCTGAATGCAGTGCTCTGCTGTCAGAGCTGCAGTGTGCTCTGGGGTAAATCTAGCAGTTGGTAAATTCAGTGAAACAGGATTCTCAGAAGTCTCCCCAAAGTCCTGTGAAGAAAGAAATAGGCAAGCGCTGCCACATCCTTTTGAAAATTTTTTTAAATAAAGAACTCTGGATTGTTGCTCAACCTCTACTTTGAAGAACAATGACGGTGTGGCAGTGAGGGAAGCTGCAATAGTGCTTATACAGAGCCATCACCCAGCATGAGAACCAGTGAGAGGTTTTACTGCATTGCTGTCCCAGCCCTTACAGATGAAAATTTATAAAGAATTCAGTGTTGACTCTATGCTCTTTTGCTTCTGGATTTGACCATATTCCTTGGGGGAAATTTATGTTGGAGATGTGAAATGATCCATTTAATGCTGATATGTAACTTGATTTAGTAAATAGTAGTTGAAGTAGGACAGAACTTTCTGAAAAACTCTCTGAATGCATCTCTGGAGCTCTGAGTCTGAATACATAAAGTCATTTAGTTTAATATTTTTCTGTGTGAACAAGCAATTTGCTGGCATTTTAGAAGTTCTAGAAAATATAAAATTGAAAATCGGATTATAAGAATGAAATATTTTTTCCCTCCTCTCCTGGTGTTGTGAATCAGTTAATTTTGTGTTTCACTGTCTCTGTTCTTCGAGAGTGGTGGTCCATGAAAAAATGTGGTGAACTACCTGTATATCTGCACACGTAGATGTTGTAAGAACAGACTCCCCAGGCCTTTCACAAGGGAAGTATACCAACAGTGAGGACATTAGTTTTTTCAGAAAATTTTGTGAAAATTGATGGGGTGAAAAAATCATCTTCTCTGGTTACTGAAATTCTGATTTATCTAGAAATCCTAGAAGAAATTCCCGGCATTTAAAACATTGTCTTTAGCAGAAAAAAGCACTTGTGCCACCTTCATAAAACAAGTGAAGCTTAAAGAAAGTATTGCAAATCCCATGAACTAAGTTTCCAAGTAGTGGAAAAGACTTCTGTCTTCTCCAGGGCCATGTCAGCAGATATACAATTGAAGGAATTTGCTAAAAAAGTTACCCAAGGGTGATGCTTGTTTATGATGATAATATTAAGGAATTTGAGAAGTTATGAAGACACTGCACTGTTCTTAACCTGATGGGAATGAGGAAGGCTGTGACAATGTCAGTACTTCTGGAGCTCAGGCTAGCTCTAGTGACTGATGTAACCAATTTCTTATTTCAGTTTCTTGCATTCTGTCAACAATATATATGAGTTTTCTTTCTGAATGTATTCAGTAAATCATTCTTCTATGTTATAGTATGAACTGCTAGGGGAAAAAAGAAGATAACAAAGTTAAAAAGAAGTGCTATTTTTTTTTTCTTGAGTTGGGACTTTGTAAGAGTCTTCCAATGTTTCAATAGCATTCTGATGATAGAACAAGGTTATTTTGTTGGCTCTTACAATCAGCCCCCAGAAAAGAAATCAGTTCCTGCAAAAGGAAAATGAACAAAATAACATATTTTTTTGTGCCATGGGTATGAGTTGCATCCCTTGAGCATTTGTCATCAGGCAGAAAGTGTGTGCCATTCTAAATAGTAACAGTCATAATTTGTGTTGGCATCTTCGCGGAAAACTGAATGAACAGTTCATAAGTGTATGGGCCTTTTTCTGACTTTAGGAGGATGTTAATATCTATGTAAATAAACTTCTTTTTTAGAAATTGAATTTCCTTTAGTGCCTGTGCTCTTTCTAATTGCAGCAGTCTCAAGCCATCACTGATTTTATGAGCAGAGTGCTGCCTTTAAAGAGTGAAGATAGATGTCCACCATGACTAATCACTCCAGAAGTTCATGTACCTCCTCAACCCACGTGGAGTTCTCTACACATTGTTGCTAGGTACTGGTTTTTATCATGGTTCTACTCCACGATTTTACTATAGTGTTTTGCTCTACTTGAGTTAGTAGCAAATTTAAATGATTTGTTTAATTTTTAACAATCCATGTATCTCATATTTGAATTTATATGTCAAATTCTCTTTTTCCTTTTGAAGGTAAAAATTCATGATCATTATAATGAGTCATAGACCTAAAAAACAGAACATGCAACAGTTTAAATTCTGTGATATCCCTACTAAAAAGTCATAGGAATTGCTGAATTTAAAAGCATAAAAATATGAGATCCTGTGTTTTTTATTAAAGTGGCAACAAAATGGATTTACTTTTACAAAATCCTTTCAAGACTCTGTTAATCAATATATATTTATAGTGTCTGAATGATTAAAGCTAATTGTGTCATCATAACTGAACAGTTTCATATAAACTAATGTCTAGTAGTAAATCTATCTTTTCTTGGAAATATAGTTTGAAAACACGGATTTATTCTAATAAATGATGCAGTAGTTAACTACCTTCATTACATGCAAGTCCAAGTTAACAGCCAGATTCAATGTTAATGACTTTTTTTATTCGAAAGAGATGCTTTTCCTCTCCACTGCTTTTTGGTGCTGATAAATGTGTCACAGGAAACAGCCTCCAAACAAAGGAAAACCACGACTTTTCATGTATGATAGTGTATCAAGTGCAAAATTAAATGATGCAGACAATGAAAGGAACTGATCTCTATGATAACATAATCTTAAAATAAGAACAGAAAGCTGTTATTTTGCTCTAAGGTCTGTTTCAGCTGTTAGCTGAGAAATGGCAATGCATCCTTTGCCACAGGTTAACAAGAAGTGTTGATGCAGAAGAATGAACTTCTTTAGACAAGTCAGACTTCTGCTTTGGAAGAACTGGATCCTCCGGAAAAGACAAAAGGTAAAGTGTTAGGCTTTGGGTTTCAGCTTTGGACTATGCACTTCGCTGGATTAAGTGGCTGGTACATTTATCAGCATATAAAAATCACAAATCCCTCAAAGAATCAAATGTGATCTTTGTATGGGCCACATTTCTCTGTGCATGCTGCTGGGATTTCTGGCTATTTCTCTTGTGGTTCTGAAGGCTTATGGGCTGCTTTCTGATACTTCTAGTGAATTCTGAGACACCTATGTGTCCTAAAGAAAAGGTTCACAGGAAAGAATCAGAGGTCTAACAGCACTTGGTCTGTCCTTATTGCATGACACACTGTGTACTAGCTTGAAAGAAAGCTTCCCTTGTGCTTTAGACTTTAATCCTTTCCAAACTAGTTAGCTCAGACAGAAAGGAATTACCAAATTCAAGTCTGAGGATTTTGTATTTCCTGGGGATGAAGAAAGAATCTACATCTGAGCATTAACAAAGATCAACTCTGCAGCAAAGGTGATGACCAGTCTCCCCAGTTCTTGCCCATCTGAGTTTATGGGTGTGTAGTGCTTGTCCCAAACCTCTTACCAAATGGGTGGCAATGGATGTTAATCATACCTTGTGGGCCCTGCTGGGAAGGATCTGTAACACCATGTTCTGAGCTGTGCACAACAGCTGTCAGGTTTTCTTCTCTAATTATTGTGTCATCTGCCCTTTGCTGCTGGTAAGATTCTGTCTGGCTTTAAAAATATCAGGCATGCATAACTTCCTAGGTGGTGGTGGGTGGGGTTTTTTGATATTGTTCTGTTTTAAAAAAGAGAATCTTACCAGAAAAAATAGGGAATTGCTGCCTGGTGTAAAGTTTTCTACCCTTTTGCTGTAAGGATATGTTGTGCTTAACTAAAGCTATTAGACAAAGTTATAGTGATAAAAACAGGACTGCTCAAAAAAAACTGTTCTTAAGTATGCTCTTTTGCCCAGAACAATTGTATGTGACCCACCTTGTCACAAAAATCCCATTGCTGTTCCTCAGAGCCCAAAGCCTGTATTACAGGATCAAAGGATTGTAGTTTCAAGCCTCTACCAGAACACACAGAGGCAGTAAAACAAACTGAAACACAGGAGTTGAAGAAGCAGACTGAAAACCAGGCAGTACATTGCTCTGTGGTAAAGCAGTGCCCTTGATTTTCTGTTGTGACAGGGGAGCTAGTGACTGTTGTAAGTCTATTGAAAGATCTGGGCAATAAACTGGCCTTTGATGGGATCTTCTATATTATTGAATAAGGTGTTTGATCTTAATGTATACATTTCTACCTGTATTAGGAAATTAATGGTGTTAAAATGAATGATGACAAAAAGAACTAAAAGTAAAGGTCAAAGAATGTTAAGCTTATGCTGAAGTCTTTTACCTTTGGGTAAGCACAGTGCACAGACAGCCTACTAATGAGCCCAGCAGTGTTAAAGTGTGGATAAAAAACCCCCACACTTTCTCTCTTGCATGTAATCCTTCTTGTAGAGTCATCTACTACCTGCTGCCTCTTCTTACCTCAGTCAGGATGCATAGATATTTCTTTAGAGGAGGTAGAGAAGCCACTGAGTTAATGATAATGCTTCATGGCACTGATGAATCCTCACTCTTTCTGGGTGTCCTTTTCAAATGGTGAAAGAGGCAAAGAATAGCCACGGACACGTGCTGCGCTGGGCATTGCTGCTCTGAGAACAGCCTCATCCTGTTAGCCACTTAGTGACTCTATGGTGGTCTATTTGTAAAATTTTTTTTCTTTTTTTTTTTTTCCCCAGCTTCGTTTTCTAGTGGAGCTTGTCTGGCCTCTGTCGTTATTTTTTGCCCTTGTCTGGCTGAGGAAAGCTAATCCACTGTATCGCCAGCATGAATGTAAGAGCGTTTAAGATGTTACAATGTTTTAGGTAGTGGCTGGAGTTCTCAGACAGAGATACTGGGACCTACTTGTGGAGTATTGTTCTGGCAAAGGAACAAACTTTAGTTCAAGTAGCTTAGTTATTTATAGCCATATACTGTAAGAATTACCAGTGAGGAGGAAATAAAAAGCTCTAATTTTCCTGTGAGGTGCTTTCTGGTCAGACACACATGAAGTTTCAAGATTCTATCAAGTTTTGGATTTCTGTAATTCTGTTACTGAGAAAGTACTAACTCACTACCTATTGAAAAAAAAAACTACATTAGTTCAGAACTCGTTTCTGTTGAAAATAGCCTTATTGCTTACATTGATGACTTCTTTTTTTTTTTGGTAAAAAATAAACCTATAGGATTTGTATTACAGTCCTTCTGTAGTGAGCCAACTCATCATGCTATTTAGATTCCCACAGGCTCCATTAGAAAAGACACCTAACAATTTATATTTTGTGTTTCCCTACTCTAGGTCACTTCCCAAACAAGGCAATGCCATCAGCAGGAACGTTGCCATGGTTACATGGCATCTTTTGTAACATGAACAATCCCTGTTTCCGCAGCCCAACCCCTGGAGAGGGTCCAGGTGTGGTGTCCAACTACAAAAATTCCATGTAAGCAGAGTTGTATGTGTTGAGACTGGGTTGCAGCAATACAGGCCTGCTAGACAGCTGCTGGTAGCCTGCTCTTGGCAACTGTTGAGTGTTCATGGGCATGAATGATGCAAGGAGAAGGGACGGAGTATCCTTAGTCTGCTTAGAAGGGTACCCTTAGTGCACCCAGGAATATTTTAAAGAATAGCTCTATGGTGTGAATGAAAAGGGAAGGGTGAGCATTTAGTAAAACACCAGTGTGCAAACAGTGGAAGACAAAAATGTTCAGTTCTAACAAGTCGGTTTCATGCTAACAATGGCCAGCAAAGTTGAAACAGAACTCATGAGGATGGGTTTGGGCCTTTTGGAGAAAGACTTCAGTTGTATTAGTCTCTAGGGAACACATGTCCATTTAGTAAAATCCATCCTTTCTATTGCTGACTGCTTACTGAATGTCTTGGGACAGATCTTTTTGATATAAAAGCATGAAACCCCTAAGCCTTCTTTTCTCATCACTTGAGTCATTTCTTCTGAATGAGAGCTCTAATGAAGTAGCAGCAAAGAAAAACCTGCACTGCCAGTTCTTATGTAGCACTTGTTTTGACTGTATACTTGTGAGACTAATCAGCACAGTAACCTTCAGTACTCAGCTTGTTAGCAAAGCAGAAGGATGGGAGATTTCCTGACTGTTATTGAAAAAGAGCTGTGGAAGTGTTTTATTGTGTTGTTATAGCTGAGTCATGAAAGACAGCACAGCAGACAAGGACCCTTAGAGTAAAAACCTGTTAGAATAAATATAAAAAAATGCTCCAAATCTCCCTTTGCAAAGTCCACTTTGGAGCATCCAATCATTAAAATTCATGAGCTAACAATCTCAAGGCCATTGAAGCTCCAGTCATGTGAAAATCTGTGGCTTGGGGTTAACTTAATAGCTGACCTTGTTTCCTAGTGAACAGGGTTTAAAATAATCAGCTGAACATTTTTTGTGGGGTACAGTCTGTCACACAGTGAAGCTAAAGGGGTTTGTTTCTTATATATTCTGACTTTTTTAGGTTACTTGTTATAGAGCAAACTGTCACTTTGTCAGTCAGAGTAAATTCAGTGCATTACAGCGGAAGTAAATACATTGTGTTTTCTGAAAGAATTCAGTCCTTTCTGTTTGCTGTTTCCTCAAGCTAAAATAAGTCATAAGGACTTATACCATTCCATGTATGGAAAAACATAATACAATTAAAAAATGTAATGGTCTGCCCTGATAATAAGAATTTTCTATACTTGTTCATGAACACAGGACCTGATGGCATCCTTGCATGATCTGCATGTTCTAACCCAGACCCAGTAGGTGAACAGCTGTCTGTGACCATTTGTCACTTGTGTTTTCCTGCCACTCCTAGAAGAAATATTCTGAAGGGACCTAAACACCACGATTACATTGGAGGGGACTGATGTTAGAGGGGGAGGAGGATTCTGTGTCTGAATGATTCCATGTCACTTACCTGGCTGAGCAGGGCTGCATGTGCCCAGAGTGCCCCACTCAACTGCTGGAGCTGAGCCTGGGCTAGAGCCAGAGCAGATTTGTACTGTAACTGCGAGATGCATGCAGTCTGAGGAAGGTCCTGTTTCCCCAGCAAGATCAGCATGGCTAATGTGGGAGAGACCAACCTCCTGCAACACCAGTAGCCCTCTTAAACCTTCTGTTGACTTCAAATCTAACTGAATCTCACAGTACCTGAGACTGAGAACAAAATAATTTATTTTTTTCTCATCCCTAACACAGAGAAAGTCAACATTGCCTTTTTTTTTTTTAAATATAAAAGATTCTCAAGAGTCATCAGTCTTAAATTGTTGTTTGTACACTATTTCTCCTTTCAGCCTTGCAAGGGTATATAAAGATGCTCAGGAGCTTTTGCTGGAAGGCCCTGAAATCCATGACCTTGGCAGAATCTGGGAAGAACTGATCATTATGACTCAGTTTATGGAAACAATGAGAACTAATCCTGAAAGAATTGCAGGTAATTGTTTTGTCTATATCCTTTAGACTACTTAATTTTTCTTTCTGAGAACTGGATAGTAGTTAAGCTGCAGAGTGGCAACATTATAATATCTTTGACATGTAGCTGTTACTCTGCTTACTGTTAGGGTAAATTAAAAACGCTCAGTGTTGTAACACCTGTCATTTAAGAGAAAGGAGAGAGCCAGTCAACTCCATTCTACAATCGTCGTCCTTAAGTAACAGTAGACAAAACTCGAAAACCAAAAGTTTGGATTTCTCACCACCCCAAGTAAAACATGTGGCTGAAGAGATTTCATTATTAATTATTACAGTAGAGGTAGAAGCAGTAAGAAAGCGTCATGGAAGATGCAGAGGAATGGAAAGCTGGGAACATGCCTGAACATATACTAGAAGCATAACCCAGAGAAGTGCTTAGAGGTACATTGTTAGAAGTGTTACCTAAAACAGGTTTGGAACAGTGAAGAAAGAAACAAACACTTTCCCCTTGTTTTGATGATGTGTTTTGAAAGAGAAGGCATTAAAAACATAAAGAAGACTGAAAAAGCAAGTTGACTGCATTAATTTTTATTTAAAACAACCTTCCAAACTCAAAACACAGTATTGGGGGAAAATAGGAAATGGTATAATAATAAATTTTTTTTTAATAATATTTGGACTTAAAGTACAGAATTTGAAAAGATACCCCTAAAACTAAAGGCATAAAACTGGACTGGCTTTGAGAATTGATATGTCCCATTCTCAAATCCTTTGCCATTTAACAAATGTCAGAGTTGAGATTGCTCCTTTTGCTGATTCCTTAAACCAGATCTAACTCTTGAGTCCTCCTTCCTTGTCCCATTCTCCCCTTGCACTGACACATTTGATGTGTTCTTGTAGTGGGTTTTTTCCTCCGTGATGCCTGGGTGCCAGGAAGGGCATCAGGGAGAATATGAGGGACAGACGCCTACTATTGTTTTCAGTGTT
This sequence comes from Pseudopipra pipra, assembly GCF_036250125.1. Taxonomy (NCBI): domain Eukaryota; kingdom Metazoa; phylum Chordata; class Aves; order Passeriformes; family Pipridae; genus Pseudopipra; species Pseudopipra pipra. The sequence goes on from NC_087557.1 coordinate 14,251,373, forward strand.
TACTGCTTGAATAAGTACATAGAGGAACAATTGAAGAAGTCCTGCTCAGCCCCTACAGCCCTAGGCCAGAATATGCTTATTGCAGATGGAATTGTGGAAGTTAGTTGGCAAACTCTGATAAGACTCTGCTTAACTCACAGAATGGAGGCCCCCAGCAGCACATTTGTGCATGTTTATGTGGAGATGTCTAAAGCTACATTCCCCATGTCTGTAGGATATGTGCTGTTCCTGGCAGTTTCAATTGCCTGAAGGCTAGAACTAGTGCTTTTCAAGCTTTCTTTACCTGAGTTTCTTGATGCTGTGTGAACTACCTTTTAAAAAGGCTGTAGTAGTCAATGGACATGAGCAGCATTAACTTCCCAAGCTTTCTCTTGGAGCATACTGAGGAAGAATTCCCATTGGTATGATTTGTAATATAGACAAGTTAAAAAAGATTGGCACTGTTTAACTTTATGAACAGCAGTATTTTGAATACTGTTATAGGCAGGATTAGGGAAATTTGGTGGCCTCTTATATGTGTCTAATTTTACAGTGGATAGTCTCATTGGTTTACCTGAAGATTTGCCAGCTTTTAGTTTAGTAGTTGCTAATCTAGTTTAATATGAAGCAGAAAGTACAATTTATGCTTTTCTAAGGAAACTGAGTTTTTTCTCGTGGAAGATTCTCAATGGTCACTTCTGCAATGCTAGAGAATAAGATTAACTAGCTAAAATTAGTTGACAGTGAGTGATTAATTAGTGTAAATGCAAAGGTTTGGCTAAAGTTATTTACACAAGGCCTAGAAGGAAGAACACTAACAGCAACAGCATACTTGAATCTGAAGTATTTCATTGCATTGAAAAAAGGCAGACACTTTCAAATGCAGTCAAGGCTGCTTTCAGTGCACCCATTGCTGTGGCTCTAGTGTGAAATACCTTTGAGAGATCAGATATGCCAAGTCAGAACACTCAGCATTTTCTGATTATCATTCCTCAACAAAGGATTAAACTGATTTTGAATTGCAAGAATAATTTTAGACCCTGTTAGTCACTACTAAGTATAAGAGCCAAAGTACATTCTTTTTGCAGGTTTGAGTATGAGTTGTTCTTTAACTTCCTTTGTTTGGTGTCTCACTGATCTGTGGATTTCTTTCTTCATCCAGGAAGAGGAATACGAATTCTAGACATTTTGAAAGATGGGGAGACCCTCACCTCCTTCTTGCTGGAAAATGTTGGCCTCTCAGATTTTGTTGTTTTCCAGCTTATTAATGCTCAAGTACGCCCTGAACAGGTGGGTAGAGTCTAACAGTTACCAAGTTGTTATCTGTGAGGAAAGAATCTTATGAGTTGGATGTGCGAAGTAGCCTCAGTGAGAGCCTTGGGCTCAGAGCACCTAATGTCTTATGGGTTGTTTGTACAACTTCTCCCTCTGTTTTTTGTGAATCTAGAAGAGATGTTTGTTTTGTCTTTTTAAAAGCATTTTGAATATGCATTAAATGTACATATTTGTTCAGTGCTGTTGTTCCTTCCAAATAATGAGCATCAAGAAATGATACTGCCACGCAATGCATCCATTCCCATGACTGAAGACTTGACTCAAAAGCATGAGGAATCCTTTTGAGATAGTAGTCCTGATGAATAGCCAGAGAGAATTTTTGGAGGTTTTTAATTTATTATTTAAATTCTCTGCCCCAGTGTCAACAGAGTAATATGGTGGCTTTTTGGCATTGTCTCACATCATGAATAGGTACCAGTGGAGAAACAGATTCACTTTCGTAGGTTCTGATTGAATAATAGATCTGCTCAGAAAATTCAGAGTGAAAACTGCAAGTCAAATCCCTCCTGAAGCAGCAAAGCAGAGGACCGTTTGACCAAGTCCAGGCTGTTTCTGCCTCTGCATGTACTGGTGGCTGGGAGCTCTGTGAGGAATGCTGTATTAATGAATGAATGTTGCTGAATCGGAGTTCTGAAACAATTTCTACACTGCCGTAGTGTGTGGGTGGAAGCAAGTGAATAACTGAGGCTGAAAGACACAATTTGTCTTTTTCACTGCCACATAAAACACAAATGCTGGAACTGTGTGTGGCCAGAAAGAGGGAGGGCATTCATGCACTTGCATGCACTTCCTTTTTTGCATCACAAATTCCAGCTGGTGTGACCAGTAGTCAGATTACTTATCTGCTGTATTCTTGATGAATACTGGGGAAGCCTGCCCCTCTCCTCACTTTATCATGAAGCAATACCACAAGATCATACCAAAGCCAGTGTCAATTGATACATCCTACTTATTTTCACACCTCCATATCAGCTGAGATGGTGAAAATTTGCTTCCTTGCTGCTTGTGAGAAGAAGAATATATACAGATATCCTGCTGGGCTTCTCTTTCCCTTTTTGTCCCTAACCTTTTCTTCACCAGAGATCTGCTGTGTCAGGAGAACTGAGTGCTGCTGTATTAGTTTCTATTAGCTCCCCCGTGGCATTCATTCATCTGCTGTTAAAACCTCTGCTTGCAAGTGTATGCAGGACTGAAGTTTTCAACACCACCACTGAAAGTATGATTGAAACCTGCTGATGTCCTTCTGCTGTATTTTCTATGCTGATGCAGAAAGAGATGTAGTTCTCTTTATGCTGGAAATTAAAGAAATCTGAACATTGGTTAGAGAGGAAGCTGGAGGAGATCTCAAGTTAAATACCACTTTTGCTGTCCTCCATACAGTTTTCTTGATAGCAGTAATCTCAGGGATACAACATCATCTCACCAGAGCTGATTTACAGCTGTGAGGGAAGAAAGTGCTGTGAATAATTCCTCCAGGGGAAACCGATGCAGAAAAACTAATCTCATAATTTTCAAGAGATGACAAGAGAATTATTTTCAATGGGAATTGAACACTTTATTTCATGTGGGAGACAAATTGCTTAGTACCTGTAGGGACCTTCTTGATAGGCAAGTGTCTTGGGCTGGACTTACGTATGGTTGAGGTAGAAGTTGCAGAGCTGTAACTCCACTCTAGATCTATGGTTGTCTTAATCCTCAACCATGGTGGTTCATCTCTAGTTCTTTGTGCTGCTCTGCCCTCTGTTTGCTTGCATATTGCTGTACACGCTTTCCCCCTTGCTCTGATGGCACAGAGCTGATCAAACTGAAAGCAACTTGTTTACAAAAGCCTGACTGTTGCCAACAGCTGGCTGCAGATCTAGGTCTGAGCCGCCTGGGAGTCAGGAAATGACACACAGAGCTGAAAGCTAAACCTGATCAAACAGCCAACTAGCTGAAAAAATAATTTGGACTTCATCTTGCCAGCTTCGGCCAAACAGTGACACATTGATTAAAAAAAAAAGTATTGAAGTTTCCCTCTGAGGGCCTGCTTTTTTGAGTCATTCTAAGATAAGGATAAGAGACTGATGTTAAAACACAATAAGTTCAGGAAAGATTGGCAGCAGCCCACCCTACCGGAAAAATTGGAAGGGCGGAGGTTTGATGTTTTTCTAATCCCATCTGTTCGTGAACATTCTTGAAATGCAGTTACAGTTTGTAAATAACATTTCTTTTTTTTTTTTTTAATATGTTTATCCTTCTCAATGATGTTAATGTCACTGTTTCCTCATTTCACAAGTCAAAGCAAGGCTCCTGGGCTGCCTCCATGTGCAACCCCGTTTCATTGCAGTTCACCCTGCATGATGAGGACCATGACAGAAGAGGCATATATGGCTGAAAAATGCCCTTCTTATCACACACGGCCCCAGGACATAAGAGACTGAACAAATAAGCAAATTCTTTCACTGGCATAAATTCAGTTAATTCAAATTCAAATGTTCCAGTTTGAGAGAGGGCAGGAGTGTTTGGGTTTGAAGGTTTTTAGCAAGACAAACTGTATCTGTCAGCTGCATTCCCTCTTTTGCATTCTGCCTCTCTCCAGGCTCTCTCTCATGTTAACAATGCCTTTATGTGAGTACAGCTGTAGTGATGATAGTGCCTCTCAGACACTTTTGCTAGAAATCCACATCCCTTTTTTGCATCATAGAAAATTTTGATAATGTTCAGAATCTCTTAGATGAACTTTCTAATTTGCTTAAATAAGAAACAAATATGTGCTTATGTCTGACCTGATATGGGTGTGGTATGTTTGTTTTGATCCATATGTCTTAGAGATTGGAATGCTCAGCAGATTGTTTTTCTAAAGAAAATTATATTCTGGGTAGATTTTGACAATATCTCTTTCCATGCAGCTTATTAAATTCATTTAACCTAATGATATTGTGTCAGTGCATAGTTCTCATTTGTCTGAAGGTCTGTGTTTGTCAAACACAGTAGGCATTTACAGCCATCAAAGTGTTCTGAGCTTTTTTCCTTAAAATTTGTACTGTGAAAGGAGATGGAGACAGGATGGGAACATTAGCTCAGGAGCAATTTCCAGTGCTACTTTTTATTATATTGCCATATATTCTGTCCATTATAAAATAAGTGGAACTTATTTTAGTAGGCTACCAAGAGGATTCCATAACAACAGTGTAAATCCCAAGTATATCTGATTTCTATGGAGTTATTCTGCATTTGCATTCGTTTAACTATAAACTAATCTGTTGCCAGTGGTTGAACACTAAAGATAAAAATTGGAGCTTTTTCTGTTCCATGTTTATATTAGAAGTGGTAATCAGTAGATGTGTGTGATTTAATGTAAAATGGCTTTGTAAATCCTGGCTGTATGCTGTGCACAGTGACAATGAATAATGGCTGTGGGGAAGCATTGCGGTGGAATAGTCATCACTATGAAATAAAATGCTGAGGGAAATCAAGCTTGAGAATCAGTGGAATTGGGCCTTTTTTTTTTTTACACAATTGACAGCAAAGACATAACCAACCTAAACACAAACAGTAGTGATGTAGCACCATTGGTTAGTACTGGGAAAATAATTTCAAGCAAGCTGTAGCTCTCCCTCCTTAGCCACAAGAAGGGGTGGCATGACTTCATGTGTGCTTAGATGACAGAGGAAGGGAAGACAACTCACAAGAACTTTTGTAATGGAAGGAAGAATCACTAATGAGAGAAGGAAAAATGTGACCGAAGGCGAGGTGATCTAGCATAATATCAAGTGGAAGTGATTCGAGAGTTGATGCTTCAGCTGACCACATCTTTCTACCGTTCATTAAAATATTAGCAGGGGCTGGTATCAAGGTGCCCGCTTGTGATAAGTTATAATTGTTTCTGAGGAGCATGAAGGTTTCACAACAGTAAATGAAACACTGGTTTTGGTTGCAGTTTGCCTATGGTGTCCCTAACTTGACTCTGAAGGACATTGCTTGCAGTGAGGTGCTCCTGGACCGCTTTATTATCTTCAGCAGCCGAAGAGGTCTCCCTTCTGTACACAAGGCCATGTGTGCTTTGTCCCAGGAAAGTCTACAGAGAGTGGAAGATGCCTTGTATGCAAACGTTGATTTCTTTAAGTTATTTCAGCTGGTAAGTATTAACATAATTATCCTGCCTTATGTTGTAATTTATTTTGGTTGATATTTCACTGCCCTTCAAGAACTTTTGGTAATACGTCACCGATTTTCCAAGTGGTCTTTGTTTATTTACCCCTGCAAATGTAAGGATATGGATGTGGGATAATTAACCTACCATCAGCAGGACACTAGGCAGTTCTGAGTATGCTTTGGGATGAAACAGATGAAATTCACAGTAGAGCAGAACTAAGAGACTGAAATGCAATCTTAAAGTTTGTGTGGAACTTATCTGGTCTTTCCATCTGTGTAGCAAAACAGTGTATAGCAAGACCAAGGGATGTTGCTGAGGGTTCTGAAAATACCCCGTACAACCCATTCTATCTTTGTTCCATCCAGCGTGACAGAATTTTATGCTGCAGTCAAAGCTGTGATGCAGCTTGAGTTGACATAGCCATGTGAGCTTTTTCAGTAAAAAGAGGTGAAACAAACTGGGAAGTTGTACTGGCTTTCATCACTCTATTGAAGCTTTTCCTCACCTCTGTTCATTTTCATTGCCCTTCTTTGTGTTATAACATCTGCAAACTTGGTTTACTATGGAGATATTATGCCATTTTATATATATAAATAAACATTGATATATTTACTTTAAATATATAATAACATATAAATTATATATATATATATATATAATGGCATATTGGTGTGGGATTTTTTTCTTCCTTTACTTCTGTGTTCTTTTCCTGATATTTTTCTGATATTTCATTTGTATTCTGCACACTGATGTGGTGCCTTCAGGCCACTATTCATAAAGACTCCAGAGTCTCTTGCCTTATGATAGTGAACTTAGAGTCTATCACTGTGTATACATCTTTCATGTCTGTTTTCTCTATGATCATGCTTTTCCTTTTTCAACACTGAATTTAATTTGCTGTTTTTCAGCTTGTAATTTAGGGTCATGAAACCAATACATTGTCAGTTTGCCATATAGAACCAGGCAGGATATATAAACAACTGCTAAAGTTACATAGGAAGTATTGATTGGACTTTTCTACCACAGCAGTGTAGCATCATCATTAATTTAACATGGATTTTATTCAGCTCTGAGTTGCTCAGAACTGAGAACAGAATATGCCAGAAGCTTTAATTGACACACCAGCAAGTCACTGATTATTGTAGCACTGATGGTCAGTCATTGTGCCCATGTGATTTTACCAATCCTGATAAGAATCTGAGGTGAACTTTTTAAAGCTGCTGTTTTCCATTTCTAAAAATATACTCTTATATTTTCATAAATTTGATTCTTGCAGAAGTAGCAGAGTACTTCTGAGATAGCTTTATGTGAATATGCACACTATGCTACCCAGCTATTTTACAGGTTTTTACAATACCTGTTCCTCACAGTTTCAAAAAGGCCAGGTTATGGCAAGTGCTTCAAGAACCCTGTATTGCAGAGACTGTTTCCCCTTAGGGGACAAGAAAAGTATATTTTTAAGCACTGTATGTGTAATAGTTCCTGCCAGAAGTGCAAGTGACAGATCAGAACATGCTAACATAAGCTTTCCATAAAAACTCTTGCCTCTGTGACTCCCTGCCAGGTCCCTACACAGTGCAGCTGTCCTCTGCTTTCTTAACCACCTACTGACTGAAGGGAATGGCAGGCAATCAGTAGGGTGTATAGCTGGGCAGTTTTGGGGAAGGCTTTTTAGGGGCTTGTCTCATAAAAATTACAGTCTAGCTGTCTGCAAGTCCAGCCTTATATTTTTTTTGTAATAGCAGAAGAAATATATATGCCTGAGAAAGCCTCAAAAGTGCTATCTCCAAATGCATATGTGATTCTTTAGACAGCTGACAAAGAAGGATGCAGTGATGCAAACAAAGTGGTATATGACAAGCACACCATGTTGTCACCTGTTTCTTTTAAGCCATTAATACCTTAAGTGTTAACTTCTGCTGGAAAGGCAATTTGGTCAGTCTGCAGGAGCTGGGAAAGCAATGGTTTCTGTCAGGTCTGACAGTGAGGACTAGACTGTCTCCAAAATCAGCAAATATCTGAAGTATAAAGTACTCCAAGTTATTTATCTCCATGGCAAATGGGGACTTCTGTATCACAACCTTTGCTAAATTTGGAAGTTACTGATAGTCTGTAGCTCTCACTGGAAGAGTAGCCTCTGTGAGAAGCAAATTCTCAGAAATCCCAGTTCCTGTGTTCCTCCTCCATTTTTTCACCTTTTGGTATGTTGGGCTTAAATGAGCAAAACAAATCCCAAGCTATATTTTTAGTGGACTATGATTTTTTCAGCCTCATATTAGAAAAAACACACAGGCTACTGTGTGAGTCTGCACATGGGTACTGGATTTGTGGCCCCACAAGATACTCTTCCAAATAACTCAAAGTATTTGAGCTAAAGAGATGCCATCTGGATCTTCTTCTTACTGTAATGGCTGTTGTCATGTAGAAACTAAACAAAACTCATCTGTATTTCTTATGTATTCACAGCTTCCCACTGTGTTGGACAGAAACTCACCAGGTGCTGACCTGAGGGCCTGGGGGAGGGTGCTGTCTAATGTCTCCCACGCGGTGCAAAAGGTAAGCGGTCTAATAATAGATGACTTTTCTGCATAGCACATAGTCCTTGTTTTCCTTTGTTCTTTTTATGTTCCAGTTACCTGCTTTACCAGAAGGAAAAGAGATTTGTTTGGAAGAGCTGATCCCTTAAAAAATCATTCTCTTATTACAGAATAAATGTAGACATAAGCATTGGCAATTATGAAGTGTATTCTTTTCTTCAGAAAAGATATGAAAGAACAAAAACTGAATATGATGCCAGTGACCAGGACAGAGGAGATAAAAGGATGTGGTTCTGACTGCATCTGTGCTTCACTGTCTGGGCACAACTGGGACCTCAGCAGATAATTAACCTCCTTTGAGGGTTGCAATTAACAAAGTCTTGTCTTACTGCAGCTGGCCAGGAAGCCAAGTGTTCAGGACCTTTTGATGGTCCTGCAACCATTGCTACAAGCCGGAAGGCCAGAATCCTTAGGCCAGTTGTTGAGTTCCCTGTCGGATCTTTTCTGTGGCTACCCAGAAGGAGGTGGATCCAGAGTGCTTTCCTTCAACTGGTATGAAGATAACAACTACAAAGCTTTCCTGGGGATTGACTCATCAAGGAAGAAATCCAGTTATCTTTATGATAATACAACCAGTAAGTTTTTCCACCATACCATTAAGAGACTGTAGACAGGTGCAACTTTCGTTAGAGTACCACTGTTCCTTTCATAAAATAACATTTTTAAGCAGTTGATTCAGGAAATTAGAGACAGGTGAAATGATTTTACTTCATACTTCATAGCTGGAAGGAGAGAAGCCCAGAAATATGCATTTGCTTTTAATATGGAGGCATAAATATAGTCATCATCGTAATTAAAGACAGTCCCTCTACTTTATCTTCTATTATATGCCGCTGATACAACTAAGAAAAAGATGCCTCTGAAGAAGATTTAGGAAAATGCTGCATTCTGGAACTACTTTTCTCCAAAATACTTTTTCTAAATTCTGTTTTTTTCTTTTAACTTGTTTGACGGCCTGGAGCACAGGAATTTAAAAATCTCTCTTTTTAAATAATACTCCATTTGATACAGGGTGGCTGTTCTCTTCCTGCATAGAAGTACATATATTTTGTAGCAAAAATATTCTACAGCATGATTACATTTTACATAGAAAATATTTCAGCTTTGATTTCCTCACTTCTTGCTACAGTGATAAGAGAGAATGCAAAGATGAACCAGTTTTTTTACCTTTCGTTATTTTATCTTTTTACTATGTCCTTTTCCATTTGCCATTTAGTTTTTCTCTACACTGAGCTCACCAGCAATTTTTTCTGTACTACCATCCATGTTATAGCTGGCAGTATATTTCTGTGTCCCTTCTGCTGTGGTACATATGTTGCACAGTCATGAAGTACAGATGAGCACTTTGCTTATAGAGGGACTCCTACCTTTCCCTGTTTGTGTTGATACTTGGCTCTACTTTTGTCTGAACCTTCAAAAGACCTGTAAAGGCCGGGTACTTCATTTCTTCACCGAGGAACAAAATAATTGCATGTTATCCAAGTAAACTAATTACTTCATAGTCCAGGAATAAGATAAAAATATTTACACTAAAATGTTTAATTCTAAATTATTGTAGGATCCAATTCTGAACTGTTCCAGAGTTCAACATCCAAGCCTGCTGGATCCACTTTGTATCAGTATCAACTACAATACAAAGGAGCTAAGTCATTAGAAGTCAAACAATTAAAGCTCCAAATTGCTCAGTGAGTTTTGAACTGTCTGGTTTCCTTCCATTTGAAATACCATATAAATGACAGCAACTTTCAAATGGTTATTTATGTTTGCCTTCCAATTTCCATAGTGTGTACTTTACAACTCCAGCAGCTACTTAATAGTCTTTTCTATCTATTCAGATGTTGTACTTCTACATTGCAGAATGTGCTTTAACCCATTCAGATTCAAAATGCTTTAAACTGTCTGTATTGCCAATAAAAAGCCCGGCAGGATGTTATATATAGTAGGATTTGAGTAAGGTTACATAAAGACTGTGTTTTTTTCTGTCTTTAGCACCCTTTTGTAATGCATTGATCCAGAACTTGGAATCAAACCCTTTAACCAAAATAGCCTGGAGTGCTGTGAAGCCCCTGCTGATGGGAAAAATCCTCTTTGCTCCTGATTCACCTTCTGTACGGCAAATCCTAAAAAATGTAAGAAGTTTTGAAATGCGAAAGTGTGTATTTCTAAAAAATTGCATCCTAAAACACCTTTTGAAAAACAGTGACCCGGCTACCTCAGTCTAATCAGATTTTCTTCTCAGAACTCCTTTTTTTCTGATGGCAATCAGAGGAAGGACAGTTACTCTTTGTTTAAAAAACAGGAGACAGATCTTCACTGACTCTTCACATCTTGGTCCATGCTACATGCTTTTTCCAGCTCACTCAAGCAGCCTTTTGTTGGCGTGATTCCATATTTACAGTAGTAAAAATAGTAATATTTATATTTATTTTACAGAGGTAGGAAAATGAACAGCTCTGTGCCAGTAAATATTTAAATGGGACAGCTGTGAGGTTTGGACAGACTCATTGAGACCTAACACTGAGAGACTGCAAACCAATAACAACATCATAGTTAGTATTATATCTGTTGAAATGATAAATAATTTTCACTTAATGAAAATAGGATGGAGCCTGGACTCTTCAGTGAAATGCTTGAAGTTGGGTGAAATGAATCTGAGCAGTTAAATCAAGGTCACATGTGACCTAGGTTTTGGCCACCTCATAACCAGCAATTCACTTACTCTCATCTATACAAGGCACAGAACTGCTGCTTATAATTCACACAGGAGAACATCAGATTTACAGCAGCCCAGCATTTCAGCTCTTAACTAGTATCTTAACTATGGGAGTACCTGTCTTCTGCAATTGCCTCCCATTCATTCATCTACCCACATCACCTTTCTTTTTAGTTCTTCATGGAGAGAAATAATCCAGGGGAAAAAGAAAGGAATAAATAATTCTACCTAAAATCTGAGTATTTAAAGGAATTAAAGTTAACTAGGATTAATGTGCACTTGTTTTTTCCATTACGTATACAACATAATTTTATCCTAAGTGACTTTGATTCTGGTTGGATTTTGCAGGTTGTTTTTCTGAGGATTATTAACATTTCTGCTATTTTAACATTTTTATTTAGTTTTGAAGGTAAAAACTACAGCATTTGTAAATTATGGGTTTCCTGTAATTTACTGTCACTGAATCCTGGATGGATCATAAATTCTGTTTGTTTATCTCCTTAGACTTCTAACACTCTTTTCTGCTGTTTTTTTCATCAGGCAAACACCACTTTTGAGGAACTGGAACGCATCAGACTGTTGACCAAAGCTTGGGAAGAAATAGGACCTCAGCTGTGGTACTTCTTTCAAAACAGCCTGCAAATGAACATGATCCGTGTATGTTATAACTTAGCAGGGGTCCTCAGTAAGAGCAGCCTTTCACCATCCTTCATTTTTACTGGTGGAAAAAACAATTAATTAGAAAGATTTGACTGGAAGCACAGCCTTTGCAGCAAGGAATCTGTGGCCTTCAAAGCTGTTGGCTTGGTTACTGAGCTTGGTTTGAAGGCAACTCATAGATGCATTAGACCATCTCTGTGACCAGACCTCAGATCTGAGCAGTCAAGAGTCTGGCTAATGACTTCTTAATAAAGGCAGCAACGGCTGCTTCCTCACCTCTCCAAAATGTTCTTCAAGAACAAACAACTTGATTTTCTTGGATTTGGTACAGGTAAAGAAGGCAGTAGGACCATGCTTTTGCTGGGCCAACAGTTTACTACTTTGGGAAATTGCTTATTTCCTCATCTCTTAGATTTGACTTTGATCAGCTGCAATTACTATCTGTAGTTAAAGTTTATAAAGCAGTTCATACTAGAAAAAACATTTGTTTTCCCTCATTTTTCTATATTGAATTAGACATTTGTAACATATCCTCTTGCTTAGAAGGAAGCAACGCAATAGTCAAGGGTAAATTTCTTTTCATGCATTCTTCAAATCTCACATCCAGTTATGCAATTACCCATTTGTAAAATGAAGTCCTTAGCATACCCTTTCGCACTTGTTTCTGTCTCGAAAGAGCTATGGAAATGGAAACCTTTCTAGCTAAACAGGGCTAGAAAGGCAATCACTGTAGTGAAACTGTCCTGGTGTGTTTCTTCAGGACTCTCTGAAGCACCCTACAGTGAGGGACTTCTTGAACAGCCAGCTGGGTGCTGAAGGCTTAACCGCTGAACACATAATCAACTTTCTCCACAATGGATCTCCAAGGAGCCGCGAGAAGGGAATGGCAGACTTTGACTGGCGGAACATCTTCAGTGCTGCGGACCAAGTTCTGCGTTTGCTCAGTCAGTATTTGGAGGTAAGATCAGCCCCACCCCCACTGGGAATACTTGTAGAGGATATCTTAAACCTGGTTAGGCAGTACTGGGGTCTGTGGTAACAGACAAGAATGTTGAAATCATAAGACATCTTCATTTGTTTCAAATTTAATCTCATTATTAAAACATATGTTTTAAATAATACAGTGGTACAAGAACATCAATACTTATCATTATGAAAAGAGGTTCAATTTGATGATCTTTGATGCTATATTCAAAATGTTGCTTGAATGTCTGAACGCACTTCAATGCTGAGAGGCAGAAGATGAATGTAAAACCTCAAGGAAGTATTGTTTTGTAAGTACTAATAATCAACGGGCCACTAATTTCAGCAAGATCAGGACCAGAGAAACAAATAGTTCCTTGGTAAGTCACCCTTCAGGTTTTTAAGCACCGGAACAAAATTCCATTGAAGTCAATGAGGGAGTTTCCGCTTCTTCTGTAGCCCTTCTGACAAGATGTCTGTCTCTCTTTCCTGGAATCTGTACCCCTCTGCTCTAACATGTTGTTTTCAGTGATGCCCTCTGAGGATTTTTGAGAGCCCCAGTGCAGGAAGTGAGTGAAGTTTAATTACGTAAATAAAAAATGCTAAAGATATAGATTAAAATATCAAGGCATTGTGAAGATACTTTGAATGAGAGGTTACTCTGGAATAGTAACCAGAGTAATCCAGCTTACTGATGAGTTCATCAAGCTATGTGCAATGTGAAAAAGGTTATATTTTTTTAGAGGGCTTAATACTTGGGAACTCAGCACTTACCATATGAGAGTCAGGGTCTTTATAGAGATCAGTTACATCTTACAAGCATCTCTGAAAGAAAAGTAAATATTTAGTTATTATTTAATGAATAAATAAGCTGAGCTCAAGCTCACAGCGAAGATTGGTACTAGTTACAGCCAACAGGACTAAACCTAAATGCAGTCTGGTTCAGGCTAAAAGACCATTCATCCCTTGCGAGAAGACAGGAACTGAGAGTGTATCTGCCTTCCTACAACTATTGCAAGAGGGAACAATAAAGGTTTTGCACAAAGCTCTGCTGGTTTTTTTTCAGTAATCTTTTTGCATCATGTTAGCGGAATTATTTCTTACTCAAACTGAGTGAAATATATTGCTCGCAGCAGGTCAGTGCTGGAACATCCACAATATCAGGGCAGTTACTGTACCTGGTAATAGATCTTTGTGTCCTAGCATTCTTTGTAATGAGCTTATTCTTTAAGTCTGCTGTTTACACTGAGTTGTTAGCATTTGAGAATGTTTTCCCACCATGCCAAACACAATGGGAACAAATAACTCCCTTTCAGGGACAGCCTACTCCTTACTATAGTATGCAATGAGGAGAGGTGTGCTGCCAGCAACTATCTTTGGAGACTCCACATCTCTGCTGCAAGCTGTGGTGCAGCTGAGAATACTCTTATAGTAACCTCAAAGACTACAGCAAAAACTTGAAAAAGGTTAATGTTTTGTTTCAAATGGACTGCTAAAGAGTTCTCGTGGCCAGATTTATTTTATAGCTGAGTTAATTTTATCTCCTAGATGAGGACTGTGGAAATGGTTCCTGATACCAGGACCTCAGCAGTGCTGCAGCTTTAGCCTTTCCAATTCAGATATTTGCCTTTTTGAGGGAATCTTCCAAGCACAGTCCAAGTGGCAGAGTTCATGTGTCCATGTCTGGATGATTACAGTGGCTTAAATATATTTTTAAAAATTATTTCAATCTATCTAATTCATTAATGTGGAACATAATGCTAGCTATACATTTTGTACAGGTATGTCTAAATTTGCCCTGTCATGCTTAAATTGCAACAGCAGCTCCTGCTTTTGTGGCCACCATTACTTGATTTCTTACTTATCAGGATGGAAATATCTTGAGCTTGGAGGAAGCAATCCTTAAATATCAGAAATAAGCTACTTTCAAAATTATTCCATTCGCTCACACTGACCACAACAATGCTAAACCTGAGAAGTACAGGTTTTTGGTTTATTTTCCTTTTAGGAAGAATTATGTTTCTGAGCTTATATTGATAATGCTGGGTGTTTTGGATTTGTTATAAGATTTAGACTAAGGATGGGGAGGGAAAGTCAACTTTTAATAGTTTCACCATAAACTTTTAAAGCTGAAAATAGCAACTACTTCAGGTGAACCTACCTCCCTTTTCTATTTTCAAGCACTCATGTTTGCTTTAATGTATACCTCTTACTAATCTATTCTCTCTGTAATTATTTGTAGTGCTTGACCTTGGATAAATTTGAAGGTTATCTTGATGAAACTCAACTGACTCATCAAGCCCTTTATCTACTGGAGGAAAACAAATTCTGGGCTGGTGTGGTTTTTCCAGACCTAGAACCTACAACCAGCAATCTCCCACCACATGTGACATACAAGATCCGGATGGACATAGATGCAGTGGAGAAAACAAACAAAATCAAAGACAGGTGAGTGATGGTTGCTTCTCAGTTCTTACTTGCCATAACATGAATATGAGACATAAGGATATTAGAACCTGCATTAGATACATAAGTGAAATCCAACTGTTTTTGTTAATAGTTACTATGTAATGCAGTGCAGAATGATTTCCATGTGAAATTTCTTTTGAGGTACTGGGATCCTGGTCCAAGAGCTGATCCTGTGGATGATTTACGTTATATATGGGGAGGTTTTGCGTATCTCCAAGACATGATTGAGCATGGGATTATAAAGACCCAGACCACTACTGAAGTGCCATTGGGAATTTATCTGCAGCAAATGCCATATCCGTGTTTTGTGGACGATGTGTGAGTAAAAGTAGTTTGTCTTAATTCTGTTGAATGCTTGGATTGCTGGATGCTTTAAGACTCTCAAGCACCAGAATTAATCCTAGTCCTAAAGTGTATATACAAGAGCAATAACTGAGACGTAACTTTATAAATTTGATTTTTTTCCTTATCCTGTCATAACCCAAACTCCAGAAGCCACCTTTGCCAAGACTCTACCCCTAATCCCAATCCTGGCCTTTGTTGCATCCAGACAACATCCAATTTTTAGCAACTCTGAGCTTTTGGCCTTTAAAGAATCAACTCCATTTTGTTTTAGGGTAAATTCATTGAAAAATTGCGATACTGAATTCACAGAAAATGTTTTCAGCTTTTTCACCCCAAAATCTCACTGGGTAATTTCTTTTTCCTGTTTAAATTCTCTCACTCCTTTTTTCAATTTCTTTGTTAAGTACTGTCTTCTTGATCAGACTCTCCCTTTCCCTCTCCTTCTTCCTCTCCCTCTTCTCCCTCTTCTTCTTTCCCCTTGTCTAGTCAATGATATGGACCTGTTGTTCTCCTTATCCACCTTTTCTTTTTCGCTACTGGGGCAATTCCTGTAGTTGCTGTTTGGGTCCCTGTCTCAGCCATAGTGTCCTCAGATGCAGTTTGGGTCCCTGCCTCAACTGTGAGTCTGAGAGTACTGAACCCTGGCTCTGTGGGCACAGGCCAGGCTCCGGTACAGGGCGAGAAGCTGCTGGTTTTCAGTGGGGTGGGCAGGCACCCTTCCATCAGGTGATGTGTCACTTTGCTAGGTTTGATTGCCTGTTCAGTCCCAAGTCCCAAGGTGTGGAAGTGATAACCACACTAGGAACCTGCCCAAATCCTTCCATATGCCCTGCCACCCAGGGACCCGCTGCTCACTGCCCTGCCCTGCCAGGGCACATTTCATTATCCCCTCACACAGAATTTGCTTTCTCATACACCAAGACAACACAGGATTCCACAAACCCCATAATATGCTGGCAGTGTTAATTAGTAATAGTAATTAAACACCTCACATAAGGATGGAAAAGGACCCTGGAAGCCTGAATAATAAAACCATCCACATCAGTCACAGCTAGGGAGAGGGAGGAGATGTATTCCCTCATCCTCTTCACAAGATAACTCCTCCAGCACAGCAAAAGGCCGTCAATGCCAGGGTGAAGCAACAGAGACATTTGTTGTGTTAACATGTTCCCAGACTCAGCAAAATAAAGAGATAAGCAGTGCAGCTGACAAACTGTGTCCTGCACAGAACCTTGCTACTTAATAACTACTATAACTGTAGCATGCTTATGTAAAACTGCTGCTGTCTCACCCCGTGCTGGGTGCCAAGAAGGACTGTGGTGAATTGACCTTGACTGGATGCCAGGTGCCCACCAAGCTGCTCTATCACTCCCTTCCTTAAGCAAGAGAAGAAATGAAGATGGAAAACAAGTTGTGGGTCAAGATAAGGCTTATTAGTAAAGAGCCTTGGTGTTCTTGGTGTTGATGCTGTGCCAGCACTGTTCAGCAGTAGCCAAAATGCTGATGTGTTATCAACACCTTTCTAGCTACCAATGCAAAGCCCAGCACTGTGAGGGCTGCTATGGGCAAAATTAACTCCATCTCAGCTAGATCCAATACCCTGAGTCATGGTTTGTATGAATTTCAGCAGCCTTGCTGGCAACCTCAGGTGCTGTTAATGGTTAATTTGTTTAATTCTTTTGCCAGTGAATTTTAGGAGCATAAAAAGACAGTGATACTCCTAAATTGTTAACATTAGCATATGTCTTAAAATATTCTTTATAGATAATAGTAAAAGCGTTATGGGAATTCACTGTGAAGAGAGCTGTATTTTCATGAACAACCACATATTTTGTAGCCATCAATAACCCTCAGAACTTCTTTGTAAAATAGGAATAACATTTATCTGTCTCATGGGAATGCAGCAACCATTAGTTCATTAATATTTAGGATGCTGGAGAAGTTCACTAGTGACATGTTACTGATGTTTAGACTGAGAATTTTCAGTTCCATATTTAGTGAATGCATTCTTCCCCACTCCTTTTGCTTTTCATCTCAATATTTCTCTGTTTTACCGAAATTTAATTTATTTCTTCCTTCTTGCTTTGGTAGCTTCATGATCACCCTGAACCGCTCCTTCCCCATCTTCATGGTGCTAGCTTGGATATATTCAGTGTCCATGATTGTAAAGAGTATAGTGCTGGAGAAGGAAATGCGTCTGAAAGAGGCTATGAAGAACAGGGGTATAACTAATGGGGTGATTTGGTGCACTTGGTTCCTAGACAGCTTTCTCATGATGACTGGGAGCACATTCCTCCTCACAGTACTGATTATGGTAAGGATTGCTTCTCTCAAACTCACTGTTGTGTTTGCACTGCTGATACCAGTTTGCTGTTGAGAAAGAAGAGTAGCCATTGATAGGGAGATGTGAATAGTGATGGCCTGTTCAGATCAGGGCACGTAGCCGGCACATTCTTCTAAGCAGACCTCATAATGGCATCAGCACTTGGCAGAGACAGAACCATAAGTTCACTAGTAAAGATTGTGAGATTCCTCATAGAACAATCCATCAGGCTGATTTCTCTGTATATTGTATTTTCTACAGGCAGATGCACATCTCCCAATAAATAGTAATCATTGCTTTAAATCAAAGAGGTAGTAATTTGAAGAATTTTAATCTTGTAACTCACTATATGTGATTCATGTATAATATCCAATCCTTGCCTGCTTAGAAATTGTGCCACTATTTCAGTGGAAAAAGAGACTGCAAGAACACAACTTTCAGGAAAACATAAAAAAAAATCAACCTGCCTTTTGTTTTGGTGGCTCAGGATTACCATAATTTTGTAAATTTTCAGGACAGTTTGGATGTTGTCTCTGAGGACTATCTCTTATCTCATTTACCTGAGAATCAAGCTCTATATTTAGAGCTTGCTGCTATATTTGATTATATAAATCTGTAGCATTTTGATAAGGAAGAATGCCCTTGCGTCTTTTCTGATGTGGGGAACTGATATTGGTATAAATGCACAATTAGGGTTCGCTCTGCTTTGTCTTATCAACATTCCCTGGTGTGTTGTTCTAGTTCCTGGTGGTTCCATTACAGCTTGGGTGTATAGAGGGATTAATTTATTTGCTACACTGGTTTAATTAAAAATCAGGAGAGAAATAATATCAGAGAGGAATGTGCTTTACCTGTAATTCACTTCCTTTCCAAGATTTCACTATGGCCATGTAAGGCACCTCTGTGAATACATCCTTATGAGACATTGCATCACTATTGATAGAGAAGTCAGTCTGTGAGACTCGGTGGGATGTTGCAACAACGTTGAGACCTATTTATAGCCTTAAAGACCTATTTTAGCCTTATGTAAGTTGACCTAATAAATAGATCTCAACATTGTTTTTTTAGGAGTAAATAGATAATTGGCAGCAGTTCATGCTCTTCTTGAGAGGGAGCATCTACAAAAGCTCTAATGAAGAAAGACTGATAAAAGTTCACCCAGTGGGTCAGTTAGCACACAAGGATCTCTGAGAAACTTCACTTGGCTTCCTCAGCTGTGATACCCTTCTGGAGTTTGAATATCATTTAGGTGCAGAAGCTTTATAATTTCCTGTGGTTTTGTTGTTGGCTTTTTAAAGATGTTTTGCCACACTTCCTTACATTGTCTTTTCTGCATGTAGAGCAAGTGGATTGAGGAGAGGATGAGAAGAGATCAATGAAACTTTATTATTAACTTTAATACTTTTATTTAAAATGTATGAGTTTCCAGGCAGGCACATCTTGCTTGGAATCATTTACTTATTAAGACAGGGACATAATGTCTATTTTCAATCAGTTATGATCTTAATTCAGTCATTGAATAGGAATATAAACTCCACAACCTATTGTACTAACCTGAAGTCACAATTCAGGAACAGGGATAAAGTTAGATGAAGGATTTGTGATTGTAATGACCTCCGTGGTTGAAAATACTACCTGGGAGAGTTAGAAGTCATATTAGGTAAGAAGGACTGGCTTATTACTCATTACATGTTACATGTCGATGACAATTCTGACCTTTTCTGCCAGTTCAGGAAGCAGCAATACTTCTAAATTTTTGTTTTCCTTTTGCTTACAGCGTGGACAAGTACTACATTATAGCAATCCACTTCTCTTCTTTCTCTTCCTACTGACATTCACCACAGCCACCATAATGCAGTGTTTCTTGTTCAGCACCTTCTTCTCCAAAGCAAATCTGGCAGCTGCCTGCAGTGGAGTCATCTACTTCACCTTGTACCTGCCCCACATCATTTGCTTTGTCTGGCAAGACCGCGTGACTGTCAATCTGAAGATCCTAGCAGTAAGCCTTTCTGTGTTGTCTTTGCTCCCCTTCTCATGGTGCATATGTGAATTACAAAATATTGCACACCTCTTCCTCTCTGCTTTTGTGACTTGGAGAGGGAGACCTCTAAATCTCTCTCAAATAATTAAGGATTGTAAGTGCATAAGCCTTTAGCAGGCCTAGTGCAAGAGATATCTTCATGGTTTTCAGAAAATCCAATAAAATTTTGTTTTACTTTTTGAATGCTAGGAAATTAACATTAACATACTGTTTAAATTGTTTTGAACACCCCTTAGAAGTCAAAGCAAATTTAACTTCTGATATGCTTAGTAAATATGAAGGCAATTCACAAAATGGGGAGAGTTATCTTTCTCATGTGCTATAACCTAGTTAACACCAAAATATCTAAGGATGAGAAGACCTCAGGTACACATTCTTTCTTTACCTGACTGTAGAGTTAGGATTTGAACTCAAGTGCCAAAGCTCTGAGAAATACTTTTCATCTAAGTAGTTGTAGACATCCTCCACACAGTGCTTCCTTGTTGGTTCTCTTCCATTTTAGCTAAGATACATAACAAGTCAGAGGAGCTGGAAACTTCTTGCTGTTTTTTGAAATGGAACTGTGATCTTACAAAATTATTCAGACTAATTTTTTGTTGCTCAATGAAACGGGAAGGGTGTTTGAGGCCAGTCTCCCCATCTGTACTGAGCGTTCTAACAACACAGGTAAAAGAACTGTCTTCTCCCCTTGCACTAGGAAATCTATAGAAAAAGGAAGAAAGAAAACAGAACACTTTGAAAGCTCTACCTAAGTGTAAATATGGCTATTAATCAGCTTTCTTACCAGGGACGATAAAGGCAGGGTGTGCATGTTTAGGGGGCCTGAAGTAAAATGTTAAAATTTTAAGGACAGCGAATATATTGCTGAAAACCAAATATTCTTTACGTAGCACACTATGATAATACCTCACTGAGAGTTGCTATTGGGATCCCTCGTTTTCCTGAGGTCTGGCATTCCTGGCTGAACTACAAGTCCTGTGAAACAGCACTATATCTCTTCTTCCTCTATTTTTGCAATGCAACATTGAAGATAATATGTAGATACTCTACTGGTTTATTAGATACTCTACTGGTTTATTTGTTGTGTGAGAACCAGCTAACAGACATGACAGGGGAAGGGATGGTTGTGGTTTTCCTTATCCTGAGCATCTGGTGTACTTTCTGACTTGTTACTCATAGTGGCCCTTCCCCATACACTCAGGAAATATTTTTTTCCTCCAAAATAGGCAAAGTTGTACGCTGCAAACTTTCTAGATGCATCTGTAGTATTTTCTGAACAGAGACATTAATGAAAAAAACCCCAGTCTGTGAAGGTTGACTAGTAGTTAAAGAAAGCACAACCAAGGTTGAATTCAGTCTGTTGTGGCTAAAAACTACTTAGAATTGCTTCCATTTAGAGAATTAAACATTACAGGCCAATATAAAAGTGAAACAACTTTTCCCATGTCATTTGTTAGGTATTATTAAGTTTTGAAGTCCGGTCCCTAAAGGTTGTCTTTTTTTTTTTTTTTTTTTTTACAAAATGTCCCCCTGTCTGAGTTGAATGTAATTTTTCCTTTATTCCAGAGTTTGCTTTCTCAAGTAGCTTTTGGTTTCGGTACAGAATACTTGTCACGCTATGAAGAACAAGGTCTTGGCCTACAGTGGGGTAACATCAGAACCAGTCCCTTGGAAGGAGATGATTATAGTTTTCTTTTTTCCATTAACATGATGCTTTTTGATGCTTTTCTCTATGGAATACTTTCTTGGTATCTTGATAACGTTTTTCCAGGTATGTCCATTTCTTATCCATATGAAGTGGCGGTAGTTGTTGTAAACTCTGTTAATCTAATCACTCTCTGAGTAATTCACTGTAAAAACAGGGTGTTGTAGACCATGAATCTTATCCACTTTAGCACCACTGGTTTATTAAGTCTTCCACTTTTCTCTCTTTCTTTTTTCTTTCTCCTGTTTTATTCCTGAAAAGAATGAAAAAGGAAGAAAGAGTAAAAAGGAGGATGCAATTTCTGGTCCCATTTTATAATTTGAATAGAAAATAAATCTAGAAAAATATCATCTGTTAAAATCCAAATTGTGTATATGTTTTCTTTTGAGAAATTTCAACCATTTCTAATGAGATTTCTTTAAATTTCTAAAAATATAGAAGTAACAGTTCTCATTCACATATATATTATGGCCACCTTAGGCAAAATGTTTCTTAAAGGATGGTACTATTTCCTAAGACACATACTTTGTCCCAAGCAGTTATGAAAGTTCATGTCCGGATTTATTTTATTTCTAAAGGGGAATCATGGTTCTTGTGTGAGTTCACAAGAGGATTTTTTTTGTTATCAGTTACAAAATTCTGGAACTTTCTTTGTGACAAAATGATTTGTCCTTCTAGCTTAAATGGTTATCTTACTTCATATTGAATATTGTTACAGTGTAATAAATGTAAACTCTTATGCTGTACCCAGCAAGTGAGGTTTCTTTTCATTAATTACTCCTGCATGCAAACTGCAGTTCCAAAATGTGTTCTTGGCAGGTGGATGTTTTTTTCCTTTTCCTTTTCTACAACTCTGTTTATTTAAAGAAGAGTAGACAATGTACTATTTCCATGAACACAGCAGAAATTAAACAACAGCAGTTTCTTTGTTCATAGATACAAATTGGGTTTTTTCTGTCAGCACTTCACACAGAAGTAACACCTTTCAGGGCTTCTAGTTAGTACCTTCCCATCCTTCCAATATTTGCTCTGAGTATCTGATTGGCTTTCTGCTCCTCTGTTTCTGTAGAATTTCTCATGGTGTTTCTCTGTCACACACGTGCAGACCTACCAAATCAATGCTGTAGTCTTTGAGGTTACTATGGATAATCCTTTGTGTCATGTCCAGTTCCCTGGATAATCCTTTGAGCCATATGGTTCTGTTCCTACTCAAGTGTGTTCTGCAGCTAACCACCCATTGGCATAATGGTGCTTTGGCTATTTGAGCATTCTGCTCCATAACAAATATCACTTGGGTTTTGCATTCATCCTGAATAAGAATCTGTCGTTTTAGCCACCAGTTTCAGAGGGATATAATCCAGTCCATAGCAAGTGCAAGGCAAACTGTTTGTAGATGAAGACAGAGCATTTGTGTGCATTAATAGGGGTATAAGTGGTTGCCTGAAATACAGATAACATTTGTTAATTCAGAAATAGGCAGACACTTTCATAAACAGTGGTTTTCAATTAAGAAAAACTGACCATCTTTCAGTGAGTATTACCAACTCCCTTTGCTTATTTTGAATAAATAGCACAAGGATAATAATATCTGGGTTCACAGGGATGCCAGTTTTAAACATAGCAGCTCAAATTCTTGCATTCTATAAATCAGTATGATCCAGGAAAGCAGTGTTGACTTGCTGTAACTCTGATCTGGCCTGACAAGAACTGGTAATGTTATTGTACTTTCTCTTATCCAAACTGAATTAACCTGTGACAAAAAAAGCCCATTTTTGCTTAAGAAGACGATTACTGTGTTGTCACTTTTCCTAAAAGGCTGTGTGCTGAAATAACAGTCAGAGTGTCTTTTCCCATTGTGACTTGTGAATCTAGCCCCAGGATAATAAGTGTAAATATAAAATGCTTTTCACTCATGTCAACCCTCAAGCGCTAAGTGGGCCTTAAAAGAAAATTGCTGAGTGAGGCTGGGATCCCACTTAAGCAATCAGCTGCCTCCTGGTTGGTAAGGATTCAGGGAGTAGCTTCATTCTGTAATTCAACTATATTGTACTTAAGCAAGGTAAGGCAAATCACATCACATATTTTCTTAATATTTTACTGCTGCCCAAAATTAAAAAAATATCTGTAAACAAAATCTGTTCTATCAGGTACTTGGTGGATGGTTTGACCTTCTGATATGCACAGTAGGACTGCAAGTGTTTATAATTATGCTCAGATTTAGTGTAATTGTATTCGTGCCTACTGAGAAATGGGATTGTGAAGTGCACTTTACCTACTTACTTTTGTTTTAGGGGACTATGGGCTACCACAGCCTTGGTATTTCCCTGTGCAGAAATCTTACTGGCTTGGCTCTAGAAACCCACAAGATGAGAAAACAGCAACTGCAGATGGTGAGTTCTTTTAAAACTTGGGTGTTTAGAAATAACTTCATTGATCTGCCTAAAGGTGACATTACCTGAGCTGCTGCAAAGGTGAGAGACAGCCATACACTGGGAATCTCAGCAGGTGCCTTTGAACTTGGAGTGGCCTGCTATTATTCGAATTAGTAGAGGTGAGTCCCTGTTCCATTTGAGAGCCTTTGAAGTGTGGGTTAACAAGCAGCATCAGACCCCCAATCTCTCTACCCAACACTTTTTGAGACATTCAAGGTATTGCTCAACACAACCTTTGTGAAATGTTGATCTTATTTACACTGAGTTTCCTCATCTTTTTAAACCTGATTCTTTTCTATCTAATTTGACACTAATTTAGTCTTTTTACTTTCAGTTTCTAAGCAAGATCATGATTTATGCCACACTTGTACCATCTTGAATAACTCAGAAAAGAGCCACTAAATTGATTAGGAGCTGCAGCACATAACATGATGAGAGAGCTGGGTCTACTCAGCCTTGAGAAAGCTAAGATAGATCTAGACTGCTCAGATGTGTCTGGAGGAAGCACGAGAGGCAACGGATATAAACTGGAAAACAGGAATTCTGATTCAATATAAGAAAATAAATATTTGTTATGAAGGTAGTTAGAACACTGGAACAGGTTGCTCAGGAAGTTTGTAAAATCTGCATTTTTTGAGATAGTTGCCATGATCTGAATTGGCCCTATTTTTTGATGATGGAACGGGCAACCTTTGGAAGTCACTTCTGATCTAAATTATTCTATTATTATCTCAGCTAGCTTGATTGTGCTGGTAGTTATTTCATCCTCTCTTCTACAAAACATTGCCTTGGGTTTTCTCAAGCAGGGACAATTGGAAAGGTCATCTTTGATTAATTCCTTTGTAGGAGACTGTGATTCTTATCTATTTGAAGAACCAAGACTCTTCAGTGTCTAGGCTTACTTGAACAACTGTAGAACTTTTCTCAACTCCTATCTTTCCTTCAGGAGCATTTTCTTAATTTATTGTAACTGGTTAATGTATTGGGAGGAAAACTGGATAGGGAAATGTCAGATAATGTAAATTCACAGTTGAAAATTAAGATAAACTGGTAAATTATCTTGGTACTTTTAAAATTTACTTCTACTGGAGCACTTTTGTATCCCCTACTTTGCCATTTTAGGTGATGGCATGAACTTGTTTATGTGGCTATTTGTGCACTAGGTAATTTTATACAGTTTTGTGGGCTAAAATTTCTTATAGCAGAAAGTTAGGGTGAAATTGCACAACAAAAATAAGTCCCAGACCATCTGATACATTACAATTGTTCTAGTTTCACTCTAGACTGCCAGCTTGAATTTGTGTTATGTAAACAGTTCGTTCAGGGGCTCCTGCTTTGAACATCACTGTTCTTCCTGCTTCAAGCCTGACCCAATCACTGATTTTATGTGACTGTTTTCTTTCGTGGCAGCAAGGGCTAAGGCCAAACTGGAAAGCCAGAAATTCTTGTATAGAAGTTAACATCAACTCATTCATTCCAGCCTGCTGCTCTTAATTTAAGTAGCAGTTTAGCATTTTGCTTTTCATTTAACCTTTTAATTTTGTTTTCCTTCCTCTCACTCCCTGTAAGTGTGGGAAATGTTTTTATGGCCTTTCTTGTTCACTTAAGAGTTGGACTCGATGATCCTTGTGGGTGCCTTCCAACTCAGAATAATCTGTGATTCTTCATGTGGTGAAGAATTTGGTCTAGAGCTGCATAGACGAAATGTAAAACATGTACCTAATATCAGTCAGAATCTTACTCTGAGTCTGTAATTGCAAAATTGTCAGTCGTCTTCCTTAAATATATGATCTTGACCCTCTGAAGCAGATTTTAAGCTAGATGCTGTGTTCCTAACCTCATGAGTTACTGATGGTTAATGCTCCTGGAAAGCTCAAAGCTTAGGACTACCTCCTTTTCCTCAAAATATCTCTAGAGATAAGAGGATATTTAATTTTGGTTCCTTACATCTTGGTTACTTTTGGTTTATATAGAAAAAATTCCAGAGTCAGAAGGCTGTGTGGATCAGAAGACCATGGAAGTGGGAAAAAATGAAAGCAGAACAAATAAATCTGAAGAACCTGAAAAAACAGAAGAAAAGAATGACAACCAGGGGAAGAAGGACGGTAAAAACAAACAATGTAAACACAAACGAGAAAAAGAACCCGGCGAGCAGGGGAAGCCTAAGACAGATGTCCAGGACAAAGATGAAATTAATAGTAAGGAGAGAGAGCAACCTGAGTACTTTTGAGATACCATACTCATTATACTTCATAACAAACTACACATAGGAATGATTAGAGCCAACCTACAAGAGCCCAGTAGGCTGCAGATGATAGCATGCAACTGCCAGAGACTGGCTCTCACTGATTCATCTACATTCATAATCCCTTAGAATATGTTAGCCACTACGTATAAGACAGCTGCTCTCCTGAAGAGCTCCATAACTTGTTTTTTATTGTGCAAATGCAGGCTGTTTCTTTGGCAAGTTAGCATTCATGCTGAGGGAAGCTTCAAAGACAGATGCATTGACTCCTTAGAATTAGAGCCATGACTTCAATAAAAATACTTGTGTTGAGAGGAATGTTCTTCCCACCTAGCCCCACCCCTCCTCTTTTTTTTTGTCTATCTTTAGTATGTCTTGCATCTGTAGGGAAAGGCTGGTTTCAAAGGGATTTATCTGAAGTGCTCTGTGTGTCTGTCTGCACCCTTTTCTGATGCTGACATTAGCCACCACCTAAGAATTCCTGAATGACCTGCCTTGTTTTCAAGTCCCAATGTCTTTTTTTGTGGGGAGCCAGAGGAGTTTTTTGTATGTGATGCTCAGAGGAATGCATGTGGATTCTGTAGCACAAGTGACTGCTACTGGCAGCTTTGAGCCCATTTTGACTCTCTTGAAAAGCTAGAGATAAAAGTGGGGCCATCAGAGCTCCTCACGTAGGCACTGAAAACATGCATTCAGGGTGAATGGAAACAGGACAGGACTTCAAAAGAAAAAAGACAGGCAGAGGTCAAAGGTTATTTCAGCCAATCTTCTCCTAATACTGCCTTATCTTTGTGGTGCTGTATTCATCAGTTCCCTGTTCCAGCTGCTCCATGGCCACAGAGGAAGGACTTTTTGCCTGTCACTGCACAAAAAAAAAGCCCGCCTTCCCTTTCAGCCACCCACACAGGAGCTAGGAGGCTTGTGAAGAAGCCAAAACCAGACCTAGTATGGTTCAATGGCACAGTTTCCAGAATGGTTTCATGTAAGAGCTAGTGCTTCATGTAAGAGTAATGGGATTGGAAATAGTAGTTCTAACAGCTTAACTCCAAAACTAGCACAAGTTGGCAGAGCAGGGCAGATGCTGTAAATATATCCTAATTGCTTGATACATTTTAAGCAGAACTTCCACCAGCACCCTATCCACATCCCCCCAGTGATGGCATCTCTGAAGAAAGACCTAAATGGCCCAAAATTGCACAGAGGATATAGGATCAGAATGGAGAAATATGAATCACAAAAAAAAGGGAGCTTAACCCTCCACTAAGTGTCCTTCAGGTGATGCAAAGCAGATACTGGGGGAGATCATCAGAGAATTTGCCACAGAACTTGTCAGTGAGTCTTGCAGACAAATATTAATTGAGCTCATGATACATATAAAACCAAGGAAGGTGCCTCAATTGCCAGTATATGCATAACTATTTAGCCAGACTCGATGTGAACTTCTGTCAATAGAGAGATGTTTGTATTTGTCCCAGTAAGGTAAATGGAAAGCCAGATTCACAAAGCAAAAGAAAAGTTATCTATAAACATAATTTTATTTACAATGAGACTACCCATTCTAGATTGATTATTTCATCTGATTTGTAATATACACAGCTCTCTCATATCCAACATATTTGGGACTTTTTCCTGAGTGTCGTCTATAGTGACAGTCACACAAGCTACTGAAGGAGGTGGGGCTGGTTTTGCCCAGATGGCATTGGCTGTTCTCCACACAGGCCTGCTGGGTACTGAACAATTTAAGTAAACTGGAATTGCAAAACAAGCCTCCCTACAAAGCCTGAAGCATTCTGTGTA
Organism: Pseudopipra pipra; assembly: GCF_036250125.1. NCBI lineage: Eukaryota > Metazoa > Chordata > Aves > Passeriformes > Pipridae > Pseudopipra > Pseudopipra pipra. The sequence continues at coordinate 14,279,115 of NC_087557.1, forward strand.
AACAAAAGCGGACAGGGTCTTTAGTTTCAATTTCTCAACCCCCATAATTCATATTGCCCAAGGGCTTAATTTACTTCAAAGGAAGTTTGTTTTGTCTAGAAGCTGATGCAATAAAACATCCTGATGGTGCTATTTACAATAATGCGTTTTTAATCCTGAGAGAAAGCCATCTCATGTAGTGTTCCTGTTAGGTACTGTCTAAATCCTGAGCTGGCCTCAGCAATGGGGTAAATTTCACCTACCAGGATTGAAGGTAAATTTTTTTTGTTGTGTTTTGTTTCTGTTCTGGGGAGATTTTTTAAGCATCATGGTCAAAGAATGCACAGCTGGACAGATTATTTGAATGGCAGATTTCAGCCTGGCTAGAAAGGCAACCTGCTGTTTGTTTAATGTAATCTCTCAACCTGTCTAAGTATCTTCAGAAAACAATCCCAAATAATCTTCCAGGTACACAATTAGAACAGAAATCAAGTTCCAGTCACCTGATCCAATGAGTTACCTCTCCACAGAGCACCACAATTCTGGGCTTCACTTTTCCTGTCATTGATATGAGGGTAAATCTAAATAAATTGGGCTGCAGTTAGAAATCTGGCATCAGTTTGGTACTGGTGTGACTTGGAGAATCTGGCCCTGGAACATGATGCTGTGTTTTACTGGGTATATGCTATTGCTTCTGCACTTATTGATGTGTCATCGTCAAACTAGGGTTAAAACAGGTGTTTTTATTCTCTTTTCATTCTTAATTTTTTGCCTTTCAAGTAAATACCTTCTTTGAGCCTGAGCCAACAGGACTGATTCCAGGAGTATGCATTCAGAACCTGGTGAAGATTTTTGCAAACAGGTCCAAGCCAGCAGTAGACGGGATGAATATTACATTTTATGAGGGTCAGATCACAGCCTTCCTTGGTCACAATGGAGCAGGAAAGACAACAACCATGTAAGTCTCTTATTTTAAAAGAAGCAAATCCAGGGCTGTGCTCTATTGCTGTATCCCAAGGAGCAGTCTTCTCTTTTCACTCTTTCCTTGTCTCTCTCCACCCCTGCAGCTGGCTTGAGACACAGCATCAGGCTTTTTCCAGACAGGGAAATGCTGCCCCTAGGCACAGAGAACATATCCTGGATTAGCTAAAGCCCTGGGAGGGAGGCAATACATGACACAAACAAGTGAAAGTCTAAAGAGAAGGAAGCAATACTCTCTCCCAGAATTCATTTCCCATGGCCAAACTACCCTTAGGTGAAGAAGGAGAAGGATCTTCTGGCTAAAAGGGCTGAAGATTTGCAAGTCACCACAATCCATGTGTTCTTGGTTTCTCTAACTGGCTTGAAGTCAGTCACATTTTTTGGTCTGTGTGCAAAGGAGTATAAGATATAGACCCTCTTTAAATAAAATGGTTACATGGATGTGAGATCCATGTCCAGATTAAAATGTTACTCTTGTCCTAGAACTCTAGCATCCCAGGAAGCCATACTCTAGGAATGTTTAATTTTCTTTATATGGAACTTTATTTGGCAAAATAGGATTAATTATTAAACAAAACATTTCATGAATCTGTGACAAGGTCATCAAATGTTGAAGGAACTGAATGTGTTTCATTATGACTTTTTCCAGCAGAATACTTAGGATTTTTTAATTAAAAATACTAAGTATTTTTAATTAAGCACTTTAAGTTGCTTTTTAATTTTTTTAATTGTTCCACAAGGAATATGTTCAACTCAAAGTAAAAGCATTCTAATCTACTGAAATGTTTTGTAAACTTGGCTTTTTTTGTTCTCCTGATAAAACCAAAAATTTGTATAGCTTTGAACTTTTTGGAACTGAAAAACCCAATATTCACCAAAATGTAGTAACAGATGCCACCCATTTGCAACATAACGTTTGGTGCCCTTCTGTTTTATAGAAAATAAAGGTGTAGGGCATGAGTCAGTATGGCCAGAAACCTCAAGCCATTATTCTCTATCTTCATCCTAGTGAGCTTCATTTTAGACCCCTTTATACGTAGGGGTGAGGTAACATGCTGAAAAAGCTACCTGAAACAGAGGAGCTGTCTAAAACAGTTTTTTAATGGAAGCCAGAATCATACAGACAGGTGTATCAAAAATTATGTTAGCAGATTCTCTCTGTAGCAGGGCAAGAGTACTTTCATGCATGCTTTTCACCAGATTTGTTTCATCAAGGCCTGTAGTAAGAGATGTAAGCATGCTCCATCTAGTGGAATCATGCGATGTAGCTTCCTAATCTAGCGCAGAAAGATAGGAGACAGGGAATTTCCTCGTTCTGTTTTCCCAGGTCAATACTGACAGGCCTCTTCCCACCAACGTCCGGAACTGTGCTGATTGGCGGCCTGGATATCCAGACTCACATGGACTCCGTTCGGCACCGAATAGGCATGTGCCCACAGCACAACATCTTGTTCAATCAGTAAGTATCATTCCATACCAGCTTTAAGAAGAAGCATCCTGGTCTGCATGTGTGAAAATGCCCAAAGCCTGTGTTGTTTCTCTTACTGTGCTGGCAGTAGATGTGTTTCAGGAGCACTTCTTCATCTCTTAACACTCACATGGGGTAAGTGTTGTCCTTCTGCGGTAGAAATCTCCTGCATTATTTTGCTGGAAGCACGGTATTTTCTTAGGAAAATGAGAGTGGTCTTGGTGTTTTCTCTTGCAGTGTGAGTTAGCAGGAGTCCATCCTGAGGCTTCATACACTATAATTTAAGACTCCTAAAGAAAAAAATCCAAGGTGACAGTGCAGTAGCAGGAAACTTTTATGTCCATTTTGCACTACCACATAACCACTTACTGCCTTCTCAGGTGATTTCCAGCTTCACTACCATTAGTTTGTGTTCATCTCAACAGCAGGCTCTCTTCCTTAATGCAGCTCCTCATGTTAGCTCCCACTTTATTCCCATAAATGGATGGTTTGATGCCTGCTATACTTGTTCCTTTAGTAGCAGGTTCTACTTTGAAAAGGCAGAGAAAGAGCCTATGACATCCAAGATCCTGAAGAAGATCTTCTAGGGTAATGCAACCTCTTTTTTTAGCAAGATAAAGCTAGAGTGAATTTATTGCTGCTTGGGAAAAGAACCCAGCTTATTCATTTAAATTGTCTTGGTGCCTTTCTGTCTGATTTCACAGCCTTACTGTAGCAGAGCACATCTTGTTTTATTCTCAATTGAAAGGAAGATCCAGGGATGAAGCTGAGCAAGAGCTGGAAACAATGCTAGAAGATACAGGCCTCACCCATAAAAGGAATGAAGAGGCTCAGAATTTGTCAGGTGCCCACATGAATGTTCTAAGATGGTTTTTCCTGCTGCCTTTTCTTTGTCTTTCACAGAATCACAGAATGGTTTAAGTTGGAAGGGACTTTAAAGATCATCTAGTTCCAATCTCCCTGTCATGGCCAGGGACACTTTCCACTTAGACCAAGTTGCTCACAGTCCCATCCAACCTGGCCTTGGGGCAATTATTATTTGAGTTACATGTTTGAGGCCATATTCTGACACATCAATGTACACTGGGAAGGTCTTTATTCTCAAAGAGTAAATGGGACTGTACAAGTAGTAAAGCTGGCACAACCTGTCCCTGAAACTTCCATTTCTTTCAAATATACAACAAATTTGAATATACTTAAAGCTATTACTTTTAAATAAATATATATTAAAAATTGATTAATATAGGGAAAAAACAAAATACAGTGTTCTATTACTTCAAGGCAAATGAAATATTATACTATCATGCTGCCCCACTGTTTGGATCAGTGCTCTGTAATACCGTATTATTTGGTAGGAGTAATGTCTTTCATTCTAAAGGTCCAAATGCACTTAGCATATTTGAACAACTCTCACTTTCAGATTCAAAAGCTGATTTGAATAAATAGGCAGGTGTTCTTATACTACTTTGTCCTGATTGCAACTATAAAAGTAGGCTAGTTTTACAAAAGAACCTGAAAACCTCATATCTTCCTGCTTTTGCTTCTGGCAAGAAGCAGAAAATGCTAGGTATAGATGAAAAAGATAGATATATAGAGATATATATAGAAATGGAGCAAGCTGTTATGAACTTTGGAAGAAAAATTACTACTGATTTAACTTTGCAGAAATATTTGTCTGAGGATGGGTTTTGTTTTATTTGTAGCAGTTTGTCCCCACACCAAAAAGCAATGTAAATACATACCTACCACATATGTAACTCATCTTAGACTCCTGGATGTGTCTGTCCTCTGGTAGGTGGAATGCAAAGAAAACTATCTGTTGCCATTGCTTTTGTGGGTGAAGCAAAAGTGGTAGTCTTGGATGAGCCCACTTCTGGAGTTGATCCATATTCCAGGCGATCCATCTGGGATCTTCTGCTGAAGTATCGCTCAGGTAAGAAGTTTGAGAGTAGAAATTGTTTAATTCTGTTGGCTTTTTTTAAACTTGTCATAGACCCAGCATGTGCCTGCGTCTGTAAACTGTCAGGAGTAGTGGGGTACGAAAGCAAGCAAACAAGATTCTTTGGACAGATACCTATGGTTGTGGCAAACCTGGGACCTGATTTTGGTGCAAAGAAAACCCTGCATTAATTGACAAAAAAACTAAGCACAACTTTGAGTTCCAGAGAAAGTCCATGCCTTGAACATTCATTCCTTCTAGGCAGAACCATCATCCTATCAACCCATCATATGGATGAGGCAGACATCCTTGGAGACAGAGTAGCCATCATATCCCAAGGGAAACTCTTCTGCTCAGGCTCTCCTGTATTCCTGAAGAACTGCTTTGGCTCTGGCTTCTATCTCACTCTTGTTCGCAAGATGAGAAACACAAGAATTGGAAGGGCTACAGTAAGTATGTATCTCCTTCCCTGCACATGTAATCTCAAAAATACTTGCACTGCACCAAGGTAAAAAGCAATTAGGTGCTGCTTGAGACAGTGTACAAAACAGAAAGCACAGAATCACAGAATGATTTGGGTTGGAAGAAACCTTAAAAATCATCCAGTTCCAACCCTCCTGCCGTGGGCAGGGTCACCTTCCACTAAACCAGGTTGCTTAAAGCCACATCCAGTCTGGCCTTGAACACTTCCAGGGATGGGGCATCCACAGCTTTTCTAGGCAATCTGTTCCAGTGCCTCCCCATTCTCACAATGAAGAATTTCCTCCTAATATCTATTCTAGCCCTATCCCTTTTCAGTTTAAAGCCATTCCCCCTTGTTCTATTGCTACATGCTTGTAAAAAAGTCCTTCTCCATCTCTTTGGTAGCCCCTTTTAAGTGCTGGAAGGTCTCCCTGGAGCCCTCTCTTCTCCAGGCTGAACAATTCTAACTCTGAAGTTGCCTTTGTTCATATACTGGTCTTTCTGATGCTTGCTTTTGCAATACACTGATTTTAAACATTATATAGTTTAAGTAAGTAGCTCAGACACCGGAAGAGTCTACATTTATCCACAGCTAAACCAGCCTCACACAGTTTGACAAGTAGGGTTCTGGGTTCTTTCTGCTGCTAGTAGTGCTTCCACTCTTAGTAGCAACACAGTCTGTATACTCATGGCCACTGCTAATCACATTTCCCCAGGCATTTTGTATGCAATTTAGAATGGACGGGTATGATTTGTGCAGGTGGAATTATGTTTTCTGCATTGCTTAATCCAGTCTTCAGATGACTTTCAGTCTAGTATGTTCAAGATGTTCTGGATATATTTTTCACTGACTCAAGCTGTTCAAATACTGACAACCCTTACATCCTGTTTTGTGTGTATCTGAAGCACTTTCATCTTTTTTCCTTGTCCATGCAAGTCACTTTGTAGCTGTGGATCTGGGTGCTCCTGTTCCTGCTCCAGCTGCGTGCACAGGGATGAAGAAGGAGCTCCAGAGCTGGAACTGGATGGTAAGAAGTGGGATGGTTCATCATTCCTGCACATAGCTATGTCTTCTGTATGCTGCAATCTTGTCTGCTTCTCAGCCCTCTTCTTTGGTCCTTGTGTCTAACATTTGTATTGTATTGTAACATGAATTTGATGAGGCTACTCTGTGATTTTGCCCCTTTTTGGTATATATGTGTTCTCAGGCACAGATGATGAAATAGAATTTTGTGTGCTTAGAAGCAAAGTATAGAGTTTTGAACTACTCTGCACCAAAATGTGTAATTTGGTAATGAAAACTGAAGCATATCTAGAGCAAAGGAAACTGATTTTCTCAGAAAAAAAAAATTACTTTTCTGCAAAGGAGAAAAACTTAAGTAGATATTCCTGAAAGTTTCATTGTGCTTTATTAACAAATGAAATAGTTTCCTGCTACATAGTTCCAAAGCATGAATAGCAACATAGCCCAGTCTAGTACAGAATTAACTGAGATATCTGTGAGTTATGTAATAAAGCAGTCCCCTTTTACATTGCACAAACAACAGCTTTTGAAATCATGCTTAGTAAGGTTAAATATTCATTCTATGAACACTGTTTTGACTTTTCACAGGAGATCTAAATGAGCTAGCAGAAGTAATTCACCATCATATTCCAGAAGCAAAATTAATTGAAAGCATTGGTCAGGAACTCATTTACCTTTTGCCCAATAAAAACTTTAAACAGCGATCTTATGCCAGTCTCTTCAGAGAACTGGAGGAAACACTGGATGACCTGGGACTCAGCAGTTTTGGAGTTTCAGACACACCACTTGAAGAGGTAACAGGCAGATGAAAATACTCGCTGATCTTACCATAAACCACCAAAATGTTTACTGAGACAGTTCCTAATCTTAAACGCGTAAGTCATGATTCCTAATATACCCTTCAAAACCTATTCACATATACTGTGGCACACTCAGAGAATCTTTGAGAAGGGCATAGAGAAAAGATCCAAGCCTTATGTCATTGGAACATGACTCATTAGCCTGAAATATGTGCTTTTTTTTGTATCTTTGTTCATTCATTTATTTTCGGAGGTATTTCATAAGAGACCTCCGGTTGTATAATAAGTTGAAGTACTGAAAAGGTATCCAAATTTTTTTATGTTACATTGAAGGATGATGTATGATGTTTTAAAGGTCAGATTATTGCAACTGTTCTTTTCTTTACTGAGAGATATATTTCTATGACAGGTTTTCCTAAAAGTCACAACAGAAGCTGACCCTGCAATGCAAAAAACAGGTAGAGATCCATGAATCTGTATTTGATAGACTTTTCTTGGGACTGTTCTTTATTCTGAACACCCTGTAAAGAGGAGCATCAGAACTTTCAGCCTTTGTATAGCGTTTTTTGACAAAATAAATTTAGTCAGCAAGTATCTGTTTTTAGGGCCTGACATGATATCAGAGAAACAAGATCAAGTCAGCAGAAAGACTTGGATTTAGATTAGATGAGGTTCTTAACTATGTAAATAAGAGTGTAGTGTCAAGCACTCAGATGTCAATGATTTTAGTAGTTTTATAAAAAGTTCTTTCCTGTCCGTTAGTCCATAAATTACAAACATGATTAACTTGTTGATCCTGCTGAGTAAGAGAAGTGTTAACTCCTGGTGTCACTAAATACATCCACAGTGAAAACAGTTGTAATAAAACAATCTTGTGATTATATACAGTTGGTAAAATCTGGAGATCATTAAAATATTTGTGGTACTTCATGTATGGAGGATAAAGTGTCTTATCTGCTGCTCCTCATCTTAACCTAGGAGACACTCAAGAAAATGGTTCTACTCTTGGCAAAACACCTACTGAGAACAAACCAGCTGAACAAATCACACTGAAAACTAATGACACTTCTCGAATGCCACTAGGCAAAGCAGGAGATCAAAATGAAGGCAAAGGGTCGCGACAATATAAAGGTTTTCAGCTTGTACATCAGCAGATCAAAGCACTGCTCATCAAACGGTTCCACCGTGCCTCCCGCAGCCACAAGGACTTCCTAGCCCAGGTATTGACTGACTTTTGCTGTTCTTGATTCTTTCTCACAACATTCTCAACACTGTCTTTCCACCAGTGGAAAGCAATAGAGGTACTTCAAATGGGTAATTATAATTCCAACTCTTCTGCCTCTTCTATTTCTTTCTGCCTGGAGACTATCACCTGCACCAAGTTCATGATTCAATCACTAGTAGCCCAACATTTTGTTTTTAACATAATACAGTTCTATGACAACCAGAATCTTAAGTGATTGTTGATGTTCAGGAGCTAAACTAGATTAGATCTGTGTGTTCCTACTGTCCCTCCTTTGTTTACATATATTATGAGATATGTACAGAATCAATCTACAATGTATATATAATAACTTAATGTGAAATTTTCATGTTCCCTGCAGGTTGTTCTCCCTTCTAGTTTTGTGTTGCTGTCTCTAATACTTACAGTCATTATTCCTCCATTTGGAGAATATCCCGCCTTAACATTACACCCTTGGATCTATGGACAACAGTTTACTTTCTTCAGGTAAGAGGAATCACAGTACATCTGTCATATATACACCTTTTCCTCCCTAGGATCATGGGGGACCATTTAGGATCATGGGAGATTTAGGATCATTTAGGATCATGGGGCCGTGTCCCATTGGGCTTTTCTCACTCTGTGTGATATAAAAAAAAGATTAACTCCACTGGAATCAGCAGATTTAAAATAGCACAAAATTGGTGCAAGTAGAGAAAACAACTGTTAATGCATCTAACAAATAGGCTTTCAAATACCTTGCTGTCTTTGGTAGTCTCTTCTTCCTACCTGAATTTGTGGTCTCTACACTTATAAAATTACATATCCTGCCTAACAGGAGATCCAGATCTCAGCAAATGAAAATGCAGAATATGTTTGTCATCTTCTGATTACTGACAGTACAGTGCTGAGAGGACAGAAATGAGGATTCAAGCTTTTTTGGAGAATATTGCTATTGGACTATGTCAGAAGTTATGCCTTACTATTAGGAGAAAAAGGACCATTGTTTATCCTGTTAACCGTTTTGGAAGGTTCTGGGATTTTACATTAAAAAATAAAACAATTGAATTATCAGCATTTGGAGAGGGGCAGTTGGTTCTGCCATATGACTGTTCTTCTCTAGTTCCTATGCGTATTCCACTATGACAGTTTGAAAAAATATTTTATAAAGTCCTATTTTATCCCCTTAGCAATGAACGTCCTGGCAATGAGCAGATGGTCTCCCTTACTCATGCTTTCTTGAATAAACCAGGGTTTGGAAATCGCTGCATGAAGAATCAGCCTCTTCTGTAAGTTGCTGGCTAATTTCTCTTGAACAAGACCCTAGCAGAGTATTACTAGTAGAATTTGAGATGTGAAGCAAGAATGAATTGGCTTGACTTTTCACTGAGCCAACACTTCAGACACGTTGTTGGCAATAATATCTAGTATCAGGTCAAAAGTAACAAACAAACAGCAAGACAATACGGCCACTAGATTAGGAATGATTTGCAGTGCTCAGTGTGACTAACTGGAAACCAGCTCATGTAGGCTTGTATTGAGTTAAGCAACCTTGAAATTTGTCAGTAGGTCAGTGGGCCCAAATCTTCACAGCTTCCCTGGCACTTTCCATGTGCGAGTCCCTTCAGGTTCCTCCTGTTCCCACTGGCGTGTATGGAAGCAGTAACTTCAGCAATCGCTCAGATTGGGAAGAACCAATAGGATGATTTGAAACTATTCTCGCTCTGAAGTGAGGGCAGCATTAGTAGAGCTCTAACTTCAGCTTTTGTTGTTGTACCTGCCTGTGAGTCCTGCTTTGGAGCCATTTGTCACTGGCTTGCTATGCTTTGACATTTGTTCCATTTCTCCTGCCTCTTTCCTAGTCATTATATGCAGCAACTTGATTTTTCTGGCTGTCCTCTCTTTTCCCTTTCCTCTCCTCTACTTGGTACAGCAGGAACAAAGAGGAAACTTTAAAAAGAGAAAAGATGCTACATGAGCAAGGAAAAGGATAGCTTCTTCACAAAGATATGTGTCCAGTGCAGATTTCGTGTGTATTAATGGGTCAAATATAATCCCCTTGTTCCTTCAGTGTCCCATCTGCAAGCTAAAGACAATAAACTTGGCAGAGATGTGGGAGGAGATTATATTTTTTCATGTTTACCAAGTACTCTAAAATGCTCTTCTTATTTGTAACTCACAGGATAAGGGTTGAGAGGGGAATGGCTTCTGAGAGCATTGTGATTTTGTGGATATGTGAGTTCTCATGAATTGTTATTTCTGCACAGCTTAAAGCTCTGTTCCTCTACACAGGAACTACCCATGCAATAATATGCCAACTGCCTGGAGCACACCTGCTGTTCATCCTAACCTAAGCGGCCTGCTGCTGAGCCAAGAGTGGAGCCCCGAGAATCCATCACCTTCCTGCAAGTGCAGCACTCACAAGAAACTCACCATGCTGCCAGAATGTCCTCCAGGGGCAGGAGGCCTCCCACCACCACAGGTTGAGTCCTCATGCTATAGATCTTTGTAGAAAAGTTTCATGACAAGTGCTGGAAGAGGGATTATTGTGTAAGTACCTTGCCATGCTAAATATACATGGAAGGAATTGAGTACATTTTTTTAAGGGAGCAAGAATTGCTGGGATTTGGAATTCAGTTTCAGAGGTATTGGAAAAGCTTACCCATGGAAATGAAATTTGATTAATCTTTTCATCCAAATCGCAAACTTTTCATGTAGAAGAAAATCACAGAAATTTTAACAATTTGTTGCATAATCTTTAAAAAATCTTACTTTCTTTTTCCTCAATGCAAATTCTATTTAGAAGATTACCTTTCTTTAAAGAAGGGAAGAGAAGGAGGGAGGAAGAGGAAAGAAAATGAAAAAAATTTCACAATTTTCAAAAACGTGAAGTGGGGTCATCTCATTAAAATGGAAAAATTAATATTCAGTCAGCCCCAAAGTATTATTTTTTTCTGTGTCTTTCAGTTCCATTTGTAGAAAAAATGTTCTAAGCTGGCAAAATGAATGTTTGTATGCATGTGCGTGGACATGAGTAATTTAATAACCACTGATGCTGTATGGAGGAGAATAGAGCTACATCCCCACCTGCTCCTATGATCTGAGTAATGCCCTTTCTAAAATGTGCTTGCTCTTTTCAAGAGCAAAGGAAAATTACAGCCTGTTAGTGTTTACATTTTATAAACGCTTTTCTAAGAAATTAAACAGAAATGCAGCCACTCTCAGAGCAATAGCTCACTAATTTAATGTCTCACCATGCACACAGCTTGGCTTTAATATTCCTGTTTGCCAGGCTGCACACATTAGCCAAATGGCTAAAATATTTCTAGTTTTTATAGAATCATAGAACTGTTAAGTTTAGAAAACAACTCTAACATCATCAAGTCCAACCGTTAACCCAGCAGTGCATCTTCACCACTAAACTGTATCCCAAACTGCCACATCTAGACATTTTTTTAAACACTCCAGAGGTGGTCATTACAACACTTTCAGTGTCATGATCTCTTAAAAATACTGACTCAGCTTGCTTTGATCTCGCTATCACTGTTCGTAAAACAACAGTTGTTTTAAATATCTGTAGAATTCCTATTTAGGAAGAAAATAAATTAATAAAGTGGTTGTATTCTGACTTAACAGCATCCCAAGTTATTTCTGATTTCCAAGTAATCCCTGTCCAAGAGACAGAGTTGAATTTTGCTAATCACATGCTAATGTATTTCAGAGAACTTTAGTCTAAAACTTTGATTCCAAGTCAGATGTAAGGGTTTTTATTTGTTTATGGGGTTTCTAGTCCTCTAGATGAAATGTGTTTATTATAACATTATCCTGATAATTTTGAAGGATATTATAGTTTTGTATAACTTGTCAGAATGAAACAGTTCACATTTGATTCTGCAGGGAAGGCACAGTATGTAAATTATTGTAAATTATGTCTAAGCATAGACAACTCATTTAATGAAAGCACTATGAAGATGCCTCCAGTCTTCCTGTTTAGAATCAGCTAGACATCTGTAATGTGTCTTCTGTGTCATCTGGCACTGTCTTTCTGTGGACAACTGTAGGAACTTCTGGAAAGTTCATTAGACTAATTTCTAGGACATTATCAGATCATTTCAGGCTGCGAGTTTTGCCCTCTGAAACTGCCCAGGAACCTTTCTAAGTATATTCTACCTTGGGATAAACTCAGCAAGTGTGAGATCTTGCATTTCACGGTGATCCTGTATTTACAAAAGACTCAACAAATTTGTCATGTGGCATGATTTTTATTTAAAAAAATGAAAAAAGAGAGTAATTTTCATTCAAAGTATCTCATGTGCTAGTGAGGGTGAAGTTTTCATATTAATTTTTACCTAAAGCTGCTAGAGTGTAGAAAACTACCTTTCTTTTTTTTTTTTTTACTGGGACCTCAGTTTGTTTGAAAAGCTTTCTTTTTTCACACTGAAGAAAAAGTCTTGAGCAACCCTGACCTGTGTTGCAAATAATGGTTTCAGAGTGAAGTGCAACTGTTTTGTGTCATGCATCGCAAACTTGATTTCTTCTGAAGTCTTAGTAAAGTATGTTTGGGCTAGAAAGTGAATGACCTACTCTCTTTCAGTGATACTACAAACCTGAGCATTTTATCTGAATCAAAGCCACTTTTGCTGTTTTTCTGACAAACTCTTAGTTAATAGCTTGAGAGACTGTAAAGTTTACTGTGATTGATTAGGTTTTCATTTCTTGCCAGAGAGTGCAACGCAGCACAGAAATTCTTCAAGATCTGACCCATAGAAATATTTCAGATTTTCTGGTGAAAACATATCCCACTTTGATAAAAGGAAGGTAGGGATGAATTTCTCTTTATTTTTCACATGCAGTATTTTGTACCTGGCCATGAAACTCTTATTTAATGATAAACATAGCAGCTGATTTGCCACAGTGTTCTGTAGACTTGAGCACCATGTCCATATTTCTAATGTAAGACTAGGAGAGGCTGATTTTAGGCGAGTTAAATATTTTCAGTTATACCCATTTGTGTAATCGGGTGCTCCTTTATAGGCAGACTTGTTTCAGTGTTGATGGAAAGCCATGTTGATGGTGACTGTGTTAATGGTGAGAAAAACGGTGCCTTTGTACAGCATGGTGAACTGCCTTGCAGAAATACTAGTTTGTCTCCCTGAAGAACTATAGGCACACCAGCATGACCATCTGCCTGAGTTAATTATCACTTGTTTCCCAGAAGCACTAAAGAGCAGCCAAGAACAATGTTACATAGATACATCTATCCTACTGATAGCTCCTCCGCTTCCTGACTGTTGTTCATGGTAATTAGCTGTGTGGGGTCCACGGCCTATTATTTCTGATTCAGACTTGCTACTTTTTCAATTCCTGGCAGAGTTCTTGAAATTCCCATTATATTAGCTGTGTGCTACTGCCTTTGACTGATTCCTCTTAGCTTGTGTCATAATTGCTTTAGGTACATCTTTTAAAATCAATTAATTATGGATTAGGGTGGCCCAGTATATGTTGCTTTAGGAATCTTTCTTGTCTCTGTATGATTGGAGATGATCATGTCAGAAAACAAAACAAAACCCCAAAAACACACTGCAGGGGATACCAAAAGTCTTGACAACCTGACGACTCAAATTAATAAGAAGCACACTGAAGATCTACAAAGTATAGGTATTCAGTTTTACGTTTAAGTCTGACAATATCATTGACTTTGGTTTTGTGCATTGAGAGACAGGATTCTCTTTGTCTGTTTCAGCTTGAAGAGTAAATACTGGGTCAATGAGCAAAGGTAAGAAACCAATTCACAGATTAAGGTGGTAAATAAAGGAACAATGTTTAACCAGGGAGCCTCACAATGTTTCTGGAAATGGCCGAGGGGAATTGTGGCAGATAGTGTAGAACAAAGAGATGGCTTCAGTGGGAAATAGGTTGGGGATCAGGAAAGGTCTTATAAAGACAAGGGATTATATTTGTTTGAACTCCCCCAACTAGGATGAAGGCCAGAGGGGCACAATGGAACTATCACAGTTCTATTATCTAAAGGAGTCAAACTAATGGGAACTGAGTGGTGGAAAGTTACAGTACGGTAGTGCAGAATGTTGTGCTGGTGCTCTGACACAGCTCTTTCAAAGTGCTGCAGAAAAAATATAAACCTTTCAAAAAAAGGACCTGAAAAGATGAAACCTAGACACCAGCCTATTAAATACAGAAGTAACAACCACAATTCCTCATCCCTGCTCTGTGCACGTGCTGTAGTTATAAACCAGATTCGGCTAGTGCTGCACACTTAGGGAGAGGCATCAGCTAACCCCAGTGTGATGTCTGCACTGCAGATACTAAGCTTAGAAAGATGACTGGTTAGACTGAAGCATATACTTATTTCCTTTTTCATCAGCAGTAGGAGTTCACTTCAAAGACAGCAGCTGGATAACTGGCTTCCTTCACAGAATATCTGCTTATTCATGTGTAAACATTGCTTTATATGGGATTAGACTTCAGTTCATCTTGTGCAATAGTATTTATCATTATGGAGTACTGGCTGGTACCAGCATTGGTGAATACCTGTTCCTCTCATGGCATCTGAAATTTTAACTGAGGTCTGCGCTGCCCTCAGTCCTCCATGCTGTCTAAACCATTATATGTCAATTATCTTGATTTTTGCACTGTAGAAATCACTGTTTCCTACAAATCTTTTATCTAAATAATTTTCTTTGGATGCTGGCATGAACCTCTCAGAAACTGATAGAACTTCTATTATTTGTAAGCCTTGTAAAGACCTAATAGAGCTTGTTAGTAAAAGAGTAGAAATCACTATACATGAAATACATGATTTATAGAAATTAAACTTGTATTAAGTGGATTTTTAGTGTTTCCATCAATGTACAGTTCTGGGTCTATGGTACAAGTTATTGATGATAATTTTCTCTTTGCTAGATATGGAGGAATTTCTATAGGAGGAAGACTTCCAGTCCTTCATGTCTCTGGAGATCAAGTTGTCAATTTTTTAAGTGATCTTGGCCAAATGATGAATGTTACAGGAGTAAGCAGGATTTTTTGTTTATTTGCTTGGTTGGTTGGTTGTTTTTTGGCCCCTTACTAAAGCATTGTTACAAAGCTGAAAACCTGAAGCATCAGATTTCACCCAGAATGCTGATCTTTAGCCTTTTTTATTTTAGGGACAAACTTCACTGGCTGCTGCTAAAGAATTTCCTAATTTCCTTAAATATATGGAAACTGAAGATAATATTAAGGTATTTTCTGGAAGTAGTCTGCTAACTCACAATCTTTCTTGACATAGATTTCAAATTGTGAGAATATTGCTGGTGGCATTCCCAGATGCAAGAAGAGCTGAAATGCTATACTTCAGAAATAACTTGGCATTAACACTGTATCCTATATTATAAGTAATTCTTATTTATAGTATTTCAAATGCGAGATTTTTTTTAACTATGTTCTCAGTGCTTCTTGCTGTCCTAAATACTCCAAGTAGTACACTATATTTTAAAATGTGTTTCTATAAAATCCTTCAACAGCAGTTGTCCAATGCTTTTAAAAGCATAGTATGTGAGCTCCTCCTGCAGGACTGTGCCTAGAAACTATGAATTCCTGGTGCTGGATTCGCCCCTGCTCACAGTGCCCACCAAAGTAGATAAAAGGCAGCCAAGTTTTCTCCTGCAGCTCAGGGTTATTAGTGAAGGCTTCTTAAATGAATCTGTGCTTTCTGACTCTTTCAGGTGTGGTTTAACAATAAAGGCTGGCATGCTATGGTTAGTTTCCTCAATGTAGCCAATAATGCAATCCTTAGAGCTAACCTGCGGACTGGCCAAGCCCCTGAGGAACATGGGATCACTGCTATAAACCATCCTCTGAACCTCACCAAGGAGCAACTCTCTGAAGTCACTGTGTAAGTTTGTCTGTGCTCTGCTTCTGGCTTTTACCCCTCCATCTCCTGGCAGCTTGGGACCTCCAGGATACTCACACTCTGAGGAGAAATAGTCCAGGGACAGATTGTGGAGGCCTTTCCCTGAAGTTTTATTCTAAACAAGAATGTATTCCTGTCTCATTATATTCCTGTAAGAGTTCATTCTCATCGCACACAGGAACTATGACCAATGGTTATACTATTGCATGTTTCTGTTGATTCCCAAGCGTGAAGATTCTGAAGTCTTTGTTCATGCTCCAAATCCTATACATGTACTTGTGAAATAAAAATGTGTAATGAAAAATGGAATGAGAAATTGTTCTTAACTGACTTCAGGAAGGCAGAAGTCAACAACCTCTGTTTTGGTACCAAGGACATCACACAGGTAGATTTTCAATGGCATGTTGTAGGGTTGGTGTATTCCATAATCTAAAAGTCGTTGTTTCTTGAGAAATATATCCCTAAAAAGACAAGACTTTCCACTCACATCTCCTATTAAGTTCAAAATTCAGTAAAACTGAAAACTGTGCATTATAGCACAGAGACAAAATCTGTGCTTCATCTCACTGTCTTCAACTTAACTTCCTCTTTTTCCAGCTACCAGAGCACTTTGGCTATTGTGCCTTTATGTCTAGTTTGAGATGTCTCATATGGGAAAGGCTGTCAAACTGAGATATATATAGAGAGAGAGTTACACAGAATGAAGGCAAGTGAAAAATCAGAGAATGGTGCCATATTTGTTAGCTACAGTCTCCAAAACAACTTGGGAAAATACACTAGCACACTTTGAAGTTGGAGAAGTCTTCTACTTAAAAGTAGACTTGCTGCTTCTAGATCTTAAAACACCCTCCAGATTCCCCAAATGCTCATACAGTGTTGTGTTGCATCCATTCCCTTGCTCACAGTTCCTTCTTGTGCTCTGTTTTAGACTGACCACTTCAGTGGATGCTGTTGTTGCCATCTGTGTGATTTTTGCCATGTCCTTTATACCAGCCAGTTTTGTTTTATACCTGATTCAAGAACGTGTAACAAAAGCCAAGCATCTCCAGTTTGTCAGTGGTGTGAGCCCTGTTATCTATTGGCTAACTAACTTCACGTGGGACATAGTAAGTAACTGCTGGTCTGATTTCACAGCTTGTGATTATCTTGGATGTGCATGAACTGGGAACTAATTGGTGAATTAAGTCAAGGTGATTCTAAGCATTGCAAAGTATAAATTTCTTAAAGTGTTTCTCAGAGAGCATGGTAAGGATCTGACCTCTGAACTAATTAGAGATGCAGAAAATAATTAAGGTGCACAACTCATTATTCAACTAACAAAGCTGAAATTTTTGTCATCTTAGGATTTCCAGTCCTTACAACTGACTATATAATAAAGTACAATTTACCATAGCAGGGAAAAGCCTCATTGCTTGGTGCTAGTCACTCCTGTCCTCTAGAAGACCCAAAACATGTTTCAAGATGTCCAAGAAATCTAAGTGGGGAAGATTCACTGGCTGCTGGAACAGTAGCTGTAGGCCTGACAAAATACTCTAGGATATCTAAAATGACATAGATACCTTTGTTTAGGTCTCTGTATTATGGTCACTGTGTTGTTCTGAAAAGATTTATACCACAGGTCCAGGCTTGTTTAGACAGGGCTCAGCTTCCCTCCTGTCACTCCTCTGGCCACTTTGTCACAAAGGAGACAATTCTTCACCTGGCTGAGGAACCAGGGCAAGTTTTCCAGCCATGCCATCTCAACAAAGAAAGCAACCAAGGGCTTATGCAATAAGAAAACCATGAACATAGAATTGGAAAAGAAATAAAAAGAAAAAAAAACTTGAAATACTTGAAAAGCCCAAAACTCTTCAGGCTTTGAAAAGTGCTCTCTCAGGAGAAGATAAATCAAAGCATTATTTTAGTAAATGAGGGGAAAAAAAGCAGGTCTCTGAGTTCTTGTTCCCTGCTGTTCACAGCAGCCTCCCAGCAGCCTCCTTGACAGGAATTCTGCTTGGCTGTTGCCCTTGACAGCATGATGCAAAGGTATTAAGTGGTGTTAGCAGTTCTGTGAAACGCCACCTTCCATTCTGCATGGGGAGTTCTGTGCATTTCAGTACAGTAGTGCTACTAATACTGAACAGAGAGATTGAGCAGCAGCCAAGCATTTAGCCTCCTCCCAGGAATGTGGCTCAAGTAACTAGCTTTTTCCTTTGCATCACCAGAAACACCACTTCCCTTGCATACCCATGGCCCCTTTCTGTGGGAAGCTGGCAGCAGGACCATAAAATAATTGACTCACAAACCATAATCTAAGAAACAATAATGTATGTTGTATTTTTAATGAACAGTCTGATAAAAGACATCTCAGAAAAATGTTGAGTGTTGCCAGGGACCCTTTGATCCAAAAGCTTCAGTGTGATTAGTCTAACTCAAATTCTGGTGCTCCTCAATATAAAATCTTACTGGAATGATGTGTAGGATCTGGATATGTTTGCAGACCTTCTCGGTCTTACACACTGATCTTCACCCTGTGCTGTGGCAGGTGAATTACTCACTGAGTGCTGGAATGGTTCTGGCCATATTCGCTGGATTCGACAAGAAAGCGTACACTTCTCCGACTAATCTGCCTGTGTTTGTTGCCTTGCTGCTTCTGTATGGGTGAGTGGTCAAGGTTATTCCTGCAGTTCGGCCCTGTATTTCACATGGAAATGATTTCATGTTACTGAGCTCAGTACTTAGTGAAATCCAGCTTTAAAGAATAGAGCTGAGTGGATACAATACGGGTTAAAACTGGATTCTGTCTCTGCTGCAGGATATTTGCACGCTCTGCCTGGACACATGCTGCAAAGGAGATTCTTTTGTCACTGCCTTACATTCTTAAACATTAACTGTGATCCTTACAGGAAAATATATTTGTTCAGTTTGCTGCTTTCTTCCTTGTACATTGTGTAGGAATTTAGTGGTTGTTCATTTGCCACATTCACAGCCACTACTAAAATATCTTTCAGGATTTAACCCAAGGGCAAAGAGTACTAAGTCTTCAACACTTTTTTAAATTGAAATGAATGTTTTCGTTGACAAAACAGCAGTTTATAAGGCCGACTGAAGTTCAGTCTCATTTAATTTCTCTCATTTAATTGGTGATTATATATTTTTATCTATAAAATCGTACTCCTGGTAGCACTTCAGCAGATGTAGTCTAGGCAAAGCAATTGATAAGATCTATTTGTAGACTTAAAGAGAGAAATTAATCTTTTCATATCCTCCTATGAATATCACAAATGGAGCCTAAGAGGGAACAGTTCTTTTTCTGTGCAAACCAGCTTTAATTTTCTGAAGTTATTGTGTTCTTTGAATGAAAATCCTCAGAAAATTCAAAGCATTATCAGCATTTAATCTCTGTAAAACTGCTATCAGAATGTTAATTAGTTTTAATTTTTCATTATATCTTTTTAAAGTACAGTAGTTGTATCTTTAATAAGTTGTCTGTGGCATTGAATATTTTTTTTAAATATGGTAATTCATGGCTGTATGGATGGACATCTTAAATGTCTTTGCATATTTTAAAGCATCAGCCAAGATGAAATTTTCAGAAAAAGTATAATCACTTTTGGCAGTCACTTCGATAATTTCATAATTTGCTACTCAAAAAATGGAAAGAAAAGTCAAATTGTAAAATTGTATATTAGCCCTTGTGTCCAGCTGCAGTCACAATTGGAAACTTAGAATGATTCTTTCTGACTGCATGTGTCTTGTCCTGTTAAACAATTTGGGTTGATGTTACTGAGTTTTCCCTGATCAGATTGGTTGTTGCTAAGCATTTTAAGTTTATTCCAGAGGAATACCCCTCTCAGGCTGCTGCATGTGCATTTGCCATTTCCCAGAAATCATGGCACATGAAGCTCCAAATCAGAAATAAAACAAGCCATTGGTAGAGGGCTTAGGAAATAATATAAAAATTTACAGTTTGTAATTTCTTTGGACAGTTCCAAGGGGTGAGGAATATCTAGCTAAGCAGAACAGTGTGTTATGTTTCTTATTTGTCCCTCATGGTGTACAGTCCAGTGAGATGGGGTGATAACAACCTTGCTAGCATTAAGTTTTCTTAATTTTAGCAAAAAAAACTGAGCAGAAAAGAATTCTTATGTAGTAACCAGGGAGAGAACACTGTAGTGGATCTCTGTCGGTTACACCATTACATACACTTAGGATGAGAGGAAAGCTCAACTCTGTGTTTTCTTTAGGCCAAGTGACATAAGAATACTGAGAAGTTATCATAGTTTTTCTATCTTTTGCATGCAGGTGGGCAGTAATTCCCATGATGTACCCTGCTTCTTCTTTCTTCAGTGTCCCTAGCACTGCTTATGTTGCATTGTCGTGCATTAATCTCTTTGTGGGGATCAACAGCAGTGCCATTACCTTCATCCTGGAGTTATTTGAAAATAACCCAGTAAGTAATGTTTTTATTGACCCCTGGCTTTAGAGAGCTGTGCAAAGAGCATCCAAGCATAACCATCCCTAACAGTAACTGTCTTTCTCTACATTACCATTTTTTTCTGGCAATAAGTAGACTGAGAAACTTGCTGAGTAACTGCAGTACAGGTGAGCAGATAACCTAGAGAAGTGACTCAGAGCAATTGGTATGTAGGGCTGCACACGCAAGGAATGACATTGAGTGTTTTTCATACCTAAGAGCAAACTTCTGTACACTTTCCCAGTTGGGGAGGTGGCAGCACAGCATTTCATGCTTGCTTCTGCAGTCTGTGTTGTGTGGGAAGATGTAGATGGTAGGCACTTACTCCTGCTGGTTTTATTGTGTTAGAGGAGATGTTCTACTTATAGTAGCATTTTGAGAACTGTCAAAAAAATGAATTTAACACCACCAGGAACGTAACAGAATACAGCGAGTGCCAAGATAGTTCTTAGAGAGGCTAAGAGATCAGTTTATGAAGTGCTGTTGTCTTGTATGCACTACTGCTATCACCTCTACAGTTGCTCAAGCTCTGGCCATTACATTTGACACCCCTTCTACATCTGACAGCAGTCCAATTAGCTATCATTACTGATAGTGCATTTTCAAACACTTTGTGCAGCATTGTTCTTTGCTATAAATGAGAAACAGATCTTGGTTAAATTCGTGGTTTCAAGGGCCGACTTGACAATACTGTCCCTGCTGTTCCTGCATTCACAGACATGCTTCTTGTTAGCACAGGGTTCAGTCTAGTGCCATTCGATCTGTGGGACATCGTGGCAGCATTGTTACCTTTGAAAACATGTCTCTCTTATAGACATATCTCCAGAGGGAAGATGGCCCTTCTCTGGATTCAGTGCTCATGCAGCTAGACTGCTGCTGGCACTTACACTTTTTGCACTAAAGTCTACTGTGTATTTATTCCCAGACACTAGTACTTCTCAGTATTGTGGCAGCTCTGACTATTGTCATGGTTTCATCCCAGTCATCAACCAAGCACCACACAGTCACTTACTCACTCACTGCACACCACACACCCTCCCCATGGAATGGGGTAAAGAATCAGAAGACTAAAAGTGAGAAAACTCATGGATTTAGATAAAGACAGATTAATAGGTAAAGCAGAAGCTGCATGCACAAGCAAATCAAAACAAGGAATTCATTTACCATGTCCCATTGGCAGGCAGATGTTCAGCCATCTCCAGGAAGGCAGGGCTTCATCACACATAAAGGTTACTTGGACAGACAGATGCTGTAACTCTGAATGTCCCCCTCTTGCTTCTTTTACCCCGAGCTTTATGTGCTGAGCATGGCACCATATGGTCTGGGATGTCCTTTGGGTCAGTTGGGGTCAGCTGTCCTGGTTGTGTCCCCTCCCAGCCCTTTGTACACCCCCAGCCTCCTTGCTGGTGAGATGGGGTGAGGAATAGAAAGGGCCTTGACTCTGTGCAAGCACAGCTCAGCAACAGCTAAAACATCCTTGTGTTATCAACACTGTTTTCAGCGCAAATCCAAAACACAGCCCCACAGCAGCTTTACATGTTACCACCAGAATTACATTATCTCTGCTACATAGAGTAATACTTCATTACAAAGACTATTTTTTCTCCTCATTGACAGTTTTTGAAAAGCACTTTCTCTGGTGCAATGTATGCCAGCATTCTGCTGTGCTGCATTTTATGTTCTTTGCATGTAACTTGATAAATACTGTTTTCTCTGTTGTAAGAGCACAGAACATCCAGTTTCTCTGACATGGCAAAAAACTTTTCACTTACGTTGCTATGTTTTCTTAAGCAGGTCTGGTTTCAACAGCTTATTATGTTGTTTCTGTTTCTTATAGTCTTTGCTGAAGTTTAACAAAACATTGAAAAATGTGCTGCTTGTCTTCCCACATTTTTGCCTGGGCCGTGGGCTCATCGACTTGGCCATGAACCAAGCTGTGACTGAAGTATATGCAAGGTTTGGTAAGTAAAGCCGGTAAGCAACAAGTTATATCCGTGTCATGTGTCCAGACCTTAGATGAGATGTTTGGAAGTGTTATCTTGGAAAAGTAGTAACGTTTCTGAAATTCTCACCTCTCACATCATCAGATGGATGAGGACTAGGAAAGTTCACCCTCTCTGAAGGAAGACAGCTTCTGATATTGCTGCCAGAACTCTATGGCCCAACCAGTAGTC
Source organism: Pseudopipra pipra (assembly GCF_036250125.1). Lineage (NCBI taxonomy): Eukaryota > Metazoa > Chordata > Aves > Passeriformes > Pipridae > Pseudopipra > Pseudopipra pipra. The sequence goes on from NC_087557.1 coordinate 14,301,529, forward strand.
TGCATTGGAAATGAACCCATTTGTGCAGTGCCAGACTCTGGTGTCTTTATATCCTTTGTTCAGAATTCCTTAGATCGTTACAGGAGGATATATTATGTCATTTCATTTGAATTCTTTGGTTAATGTTTAAAGTGACTGTTGTTCTTCAAATACATCCTCTTAGGATGTGGTTGCCTTTGGTATCAGACAACTTATTAAAAGAATAGCAGACAACTTATTAAAAGAATAGTCATACAGCAGAACTCATCTCATATTTTTATTGACCAGAACTCATATTTTTATTCAGAAATAGGTGTCTTTTCACATAATCTATGCAAGTTTCATGTTATGATACCTAAATTAGTGTATATTCAGAGAGCTTATTTTATTTTTACTCTTATGCAGCAGCTGAGCTTGGAGTGCATTTTGTTAAGAATCTTTATAAGACACTGAAAAATGAAAACTGTTAACTGATCATGAGGAAATAAAGTGCAGTAAACCGTTAGGATTAGGCCTGTTGTTCTGAAGAGCAGTGTTTTTTTCCAGCAGTATTTCACCTTTCTTTCTGGTGCTCTTTCTCCAAAGGCGAGGAGCACGTTTCCAATCCCTTTCAGTGGGACTTTGTTGGAAAGAACCTGGTTGCCATGGCTGTTCAAGGGGTTGTGTACTTCATTCTGAATCTCCTTCTGCAGCGCCGTTTGTTCTCCACAAGATGGTTTGTCTAAAAGCTTCTATTAATGTTCCTTTGTTAACAGAATGAGGGTCTTTTTTATGTCTCTATGTCCCTCTTTTTCTTTTTTTTTTTTAATTTTTCTTTGAATTTGTCAGCTTTTTACTTTTCTATTTACTTAACTGATCTCACCTTAATTTATTGATACCCTGAGTCAAGAAAGCTTTTAAAAATGTTCATTATCTTGACAGGATTTAAGAATATTTTATTTTAAAAGTTGGATTTTTTTGAAGTAAGACTGTAATGTAATATTTTTTTCATTTAAGACACTGTAATAGTGAGATTTTAAAATTACTTTGGAAAGTTTGTAGTGTCCTAAGTACTGTCATGAGTACTAGCCTGACATCCCAAGACAGCAATTCCAGTCTATGGCACAGGACAGTTGTAGCCTGGACACTATGCAAACTTCCCGTCTCTGCTTTACCAGTGTGCCTCTTCCTTGATGAAAACAGGTGTGAGTGGGTCATTCAGTCCTGTTCAAGATTGCCAACGAGAGTACTAATTGGTACAGTTATAAAAATACCATCTTACAGACAGAGCTACTCAGAACTTCCATGGAACTATCACTAGCTACTAAGAGCAGCCAAATAGTGAAAGCTGTGGCTTAGGGGCTGTTTTTGTCATATCAGTGACTGACAAAGCATGTTGTTTTGAGAGAGTAATTTCCTCCCTTTTTAGTATTTAGAGATTAACTTTCAGAGGTCAAGGATTCTCCCAACAGTGGGAATATTCCAGCCAATGTCATGTTGTCAAGTTTCAATCTCACTACTTCCACTAGTCACATTTTTGGCAATTGATTAGCCATAGTTTCACACTGTTATTCTGTTATTCTGCACCCAGAGCAACTCAGTATCTTGGTTTTTTCCAGGTTTGCTGAGGCTGCCATGTCACCTATTATTTGTGAAGATGAGGATGTTGCAGAAGAAAGAAAAAGAATTATGAATGGAGAAAACAGAAGAGATATCTTAGAATTACAAGAATTGACCAAGGTAATATTTTGAGAAGAATGAAACAAATAAGTCTAATGTAAATTCATTCTTTCAGAATGTACTTCATCTGTGGATTCAGGTTGTATTGTTTTCAAAATCAACCTCATGCCTTAGAAAACAATAAACATTTTAGAAGTCAAGGTTATTTCCTTTGACTAGAAATAAATAGGGGAGTCCTGCAAGGATAATGCAACTCTCCCTGCTTAAGTTGGGGTTTTTACCTCTAATCATCTGACATGACTTATCTACTGAGTGTCCATTTCTTTTTTTCTACATTGCTTTTTTTTTCCATAGGCGAGTTTCAATCTCAAGTAAACTATTTGGTTGTTTTCACATTGAGAACTACAGTTATTCCTAATCTATCTTCTTTCCAGACATTGAAGGCGTCTGAGTTATGCTATAAGAATGCATGCAAGCTTGAGCTACACAAATATAAAGATTACACACATTGCTGAGATCTCATGAATAGATAACTGGGGTGTCATTCTTCAGCCTATCTTGCTGTATTGTTCCACTTGGGTTTGCTTGTCAGAGATCCCTTGAGACTGGCTCAGACTGGTTAGAGCCTTGGTGCTGACGATGCCAGCATTGTGGGTTCAATCCCTGTACGGGCCATTCACTTAAGAGCTGGACTCGATGATCCTTGTGGGTCCCTTCCAGTTCAGAATATTCTGTGATACTTCATCTCAGCAAAGTATTCAGTCTATCTCCTAGTGCTAAATATATGAAATAAATGGTTGTAGAAAAGCAGAAAAACTGGTATTTTTAGGGATGATCATAGGTTTATTTAATGTAAATAAATTCTGACCTTGTAGAATGGTTATGCTTATTAATTTTTCTATTTACTCCTTAGTTCTAAAGTTGCCTCATCCCAATAGCATTAAACTAAAAAAATTTAGAAGGTTTTCTTTGCTGTAGGTGTCTTGAAATAGGAATTTTCTCTTTTTTTCCCCCGTCAATATAGATTTATGCAGGTCAGCGCAAGCCTGCAGTGGACAGACTCTGTGTTGGCATCCGTCCTGGAGAGGTAGGTTATTCAATAACACTAGATTACATTCCATGGATCAGTTCAGATTTTGTGACACTACTGATTTGCAAGTTGGAAATACTACAGAATATTATAAATTTTGCAATTTAGTGCTTTGGCCTTTTGGGAGTGAATGGGGCTGGCAAAACAACAACATTCAAAATGCTGACTGGAGATACTGATGTGACATCTGGAGATGCTATAGTGGCTGGCAATAGGTAAGTACCTTAAAAAAACCCCTGTGATAATCCATTTAGTGGAGTAGAAATGTCCAGATCATACTCTGTGATCCAGCAGCTCTATGGCACTGAGACCACAGCTAACACACATAAAGTATTTTATACCTTTAACACTGTTTAAGATCTGTGGCTAAGTTGTAGTAGTGCCAACAGTGGGACAAGGCAATCAGATCTAGTGAAAAGAGCTCACAAACATAAAATAACCAGTCCAGCAGGGTACTTTGATCTGAGCTTTGGGATTTTCTTCTGGCTGTTTCTAGCATCTTTGTTTACACAGAGCTGGCATAATGGCATAAGTTAGTACAGTGTGATCTGGTATGTGCTTATGTTAGTTTACTTCCAGGTAAACCAACTGCCTTGGTTTCTTAGATGTAGTTGGGATTTGATTCTTTGTCCATCAATGTGATTTGAACAATAACTATTTTGTTGCCAGGACATGGCCCTGGGCACCCTGCTCTAGGTGAGCCTGAGCAGGGTTGGTGGACAAGGTGACCTCCAGAGCCCCCTTCCAACCACAACCGCTCTGTGATTTTGTACTTCTACTACCAACAAAGTGTTAGCCTTTGTGTCCTGCCTGTCTGTTCCTAGTGACCACTCTGAGTTAAAATCAACTACTTTTTTTGTTCTAGAAATAAACACCATTCTCAAAAAATAAGGTCTGAGTGGCTGTTTAAAGAACTTCTTGTTAAGTTATTTTATACTTACACAGGAAAATGGGTGAGGAGAAATGGGCTTACACTTAGCCAGGACAGAGATGACTTAAGAATATACTCCTTGCTCTAATATACAGACAAATATTTTAGTAGAACATTTTATCTGGAAGAATTCATTCTCCTCTTAAGAGAGTTGTTGCCCCAGAAAATAAAGATTTAATTCAAACTGTTCTTCTTTATCTTAAAGCTAGTATTAAAGAACTAAGATTCTTTCCTTTGTTTCTCCAGTATATTGACCCAAATTTCTCATGTCCATCAAAACATGGGATACTGCCCTCAGTTTGATGCCATTGATGACCTGCTCACAGGACGAGAACATCTCTACTTATATGCACGCCTGCGGGGGGTTCCAGCAGAGGAAATCAAGAGGGTAAAGTGATCTTGCTTTTGATAGTTATAGGGATTATTTGTGATGATTAACTGCGTTCATAACAGGCCAGAATTTCCGAAGTGGACTTGCCATCCTGTGTGTTGAAGTCCTGGAAGTGGTTCCTGTCATTTGGACAGTTAAGTACGAGACTGCACTAACAAATGCAGGTTCTCAGGCATTAGTGGTACTTGCAAAACTGTGGCAGCAAAAGTGGAAGGCTAAAGATGCAATTGCTATGACTCAGAACTGCACTGGTTGCTGTTTTGTTCTTGTCTTTAAAGTTGTTTATGTATAAGAAAGAAAACATGAAGATTCCAGAAGAAAATAATTTAAATTCTTGCAGATAGGAAGTCTACAGCTGAGGTTGCTTTATGGCTTTCTCTCAAGTAGTTGGAACTCCCCTCATCATCATGATCATAAATTTTTTGTACTTCCCTGGTCCAGTTCCAGAATGAATATGCTAAAACCCAGGGGACTGTCATGTTTCTGCCAGAAGAGCGATGTATCAGCAATCCTGTCTGTTATGCATTAGCTGCTGTGTGAAAAACATGGTCTTTCTCACAGGTCGCTGAGTGGGGCATCCAGAAGCTGGGCCTTCCTCTGTACGCAGACCACCTGGCTGGCACCTACAGCGGGGGCAACAAGCGCAAGCTCTCCACTGCCATTGCGCTGATCGGCTGCCCACCACTCGTCTTGCTGGTAAGAGTCATGTCACAGCTCTGTGACAGTGCAGTGGAACACCTCGTGACACTGCCTGCTAAAGAGGTACAAAGAGGTTTATGACAGTCCTGGCAAGCTCGTTTCTGCCCTCAACTTACATCTATTTTAATTTTGAGTTCTTTAATTTCAGGCATAGACTGGGATGCATAACTATGTTTCCAATGGATCCCAAGTGATTATGAAAGAAAGATCTTCAACAAAGAATGTTTTGAGATTAAATCTATAATCCAGATAAATCCAAATTTAAATCCTTGTTTGGTTTCAGTCAGCCACTTGTTGTCAGAGTGTAACTACTCATGTAAAAGATGATCTTCTGGCAAATACCTTGTTGCCATCTCTAGCAGAACAGAGGAAGATAGCTACCCTTTTGCAGCCTTTAATATCTTTGGAATAAATTATACAGATTTATATGAAACTATACAAATGCTGAAATGTAGTTCTTATCAAAATAAGTTATCAGATAATTGCATATCTAAAGAGAAATTCTATATGCAATTACTACAAAAATGCTTTAGATTATACTGTACCACCTTAATCTGTAGGCTATAAAGACATACTTTAATAACATTTTAGTAGCATGGTTCTCAGTGCGATTTAATATGCCTTTATGTGTATTCTGACTGCATAGGAAACAGTCAGATAAAATGTTTTCTCATAATTTCTTAAGACAAAATGTTGAATGAAAATTTTTCTATCCAAGATTGTCTTTACATTTTTTGGCACTAACTGAGTTAACTGATTTATGCAGGACCAGATCCTTAGCAGGTGTAAATCAGGGTAACTACATTAGTTTCTTGGGTTGAGCAATGTCCTGTATGTTTATGTAAGTAAGAAGATTACTTGGTGAGAACTCATTCTCCTCATACAAGCATGGCTGCCCAGAAAAAGCATTCGCTTCCCTGTAGCTGTGCCCTACACAGACAGCATTGTATTCTTACCTGCAGGTTCTTATTACTTCTTTCCTTACTGCTTTGTGCCAAGAAGTGCATTGGTACCCATTCACTCATGCACTTCTCAAGGTGTATGTGCTTTCTCAAGGCACAGATTACAGTGGAGAAGCAATTATATGCTACAGTCCAAACAGTGACTTGTTTCTAAATAGATTTTCTCTTTTTTTATTTGATTCTCTGAATCTAACTGCCCTAACATTTCCCTTACAGGATGAACCAACTACTGGAATGGACCCTCAGTCCCGGCGCCTCCTGTGGGACTCTATTGTTGGTGTGCTCAGAGATGGGCGAGCAGTGGTTCTAACCTCACACAGGTAAACACAGTTAGAATTCAGAATCCAAGAGTAAATGAAGTTCATCTGTTGAATTTTATCTCAAATATCTCTTCTCTATTTTGAAAGTATGGAAGAATGTGAAGCCCTCTGTACTCGTTTAGCCATCATGGTGAAAGGTACCTTCAAATGCCTAGGCACAATTCAGGAGCTAAAATACAAGTAAGTAGAATATTTTTATGGTGTTTTTTAATGGGAAAACTTAGTGTATGTCACGTGTACTATTCTTCAGTGTTTAACTAGACTCTGTGGGTGCGACTCTGTGGTAATCCAGATAATTTGAGCAGATCTCATGTCAATGGTTATGCCATGCACCACTTCTGCAGGGCAAATACAGAGCTTCCTACAAAGCTACATCTTATGCAATAGCTTTCAAATACTGTTAATGTTTTCATTGCTGCAGAAAATTAATTTCCTTCCTGAACAATGAAACCATCTCTTCATCCAATTCCCAAATCCACATGTGCTTTCCAGGTTTGGAGATGGCTACATTGTCACTCTGAAAATCAAGGCTCCAAAGTCTGGGTTGCCTCCAGATCCTACTCCTGCTGAGCAATTCATACGCATGAACTTCCCTGGGAGTTTACAGAGAGAGAAACACTACAACATGCTGCAGTATCAGATTTGCTCCTCCTCTCTGGCTAAGATTTTTCGGTTAATAGTCTCCAATAAGGAAAATTTGCATATTGAAGAATATTCTGTGTCTCAAACAACTTTAGATCAGGTGAGTAAAAAGCCTGTCTTGTGAGAATCAGGGAACATAATGGAGATGTATCCAAACAACTGAAAGACCAAAATGTTCAGAGTAGAGAAGTTCACCTCTTTCTCAGGCGAAGTTCCCAGGCCTCTATCAAGGAGGGTGGATGAGTATGAATCTGTAACTTGTTCCCTGTATAAATAGGTGCCATTCGAAAGCTGGTAAGACAGCATTTCCCAGATGACAGAATTCATACAACGCATTCCTTCAGGAGCAGCATCTGAGCAAGGTCAGCAGTTTGGAATGAGGCTGAGCTGAGAATAACATTTTATTTTAAATAAGAGGTTTGGAAGGTGTTGATTCAGAGATACTGTGAGAAGCAATTAGACACACAAAACCTGGAAAGTCCACTGGGACTTTTGGCAACAGTCACTTCCTAGAGGGTATTGGCCCCATCTGTCTTCTTTCCTAAGTAACTGAGGGTCCACATTTATAAAGCTGTCTTCCATGGGATTGCTAGAGAGACACTCCTAGCTGTCTTTCAGCTTCCTACTAAAATATTCAGTCTCCTCTTTCCTATCACAACCAAACGCACGCTGTGCAAGCTGTGCAAACCTTGCTGAACCCATCTCCTCCTTAAGAAAAAATAGAATTTTATTTGCCAGCAAGTACATCCCAAGGAAGGAAGTTACCAGAAAAGAATTTACAGGGAAGTTTATCAAAATAAATGAGGAAATCATGATCCTGGCTGATAACGCAGTGCCTCAGTTCAGTTAATGTCTATGGATTCCCCTTTGTGTCTCCTTCCTGAAGAGTGGTCATTCCAATAACTCATCTCAGTCAAGAAAATTGAGACCTTTTCTGCTTTCCTCACACAGGTTTTTGTGAACTTTGCTAAACAGCAGATGGAGGATGAGGAAATTCCTTTGCATCCCCGTGCAGCTGGAGCCAGCCGCGAAGCAAAGGTGTCGCCTGCTTTGCGTCAGCAGGCAGTTGCATAGACTATTCTTACAGTCACCAGTGCTTAGTGTGCACAGGGCAAAGATGTGTCATACCAGAGCAGCACAAGGCTATAACAAAGGTTCCCACACTCAGTATTACACTGATTTTTTGCACCTTTCTGAGCACTGTGCTCTCAACAACAACCCTAGCAACAGCCAACTTCTACTGCTCTACCAAGAACACGTGACATGACAGTGTCAAAGGAAAGGCAAAATAGAATAAAATCTTCCTCTAACATGAAGTTGATTATAAGATACAAGAAGAGAAGTCTCATTCCTCCTTGTTGACATATAAATAGCATCAAAGACAGTTTCTCTGTCTGGTGCTTTCAGGCTGGTAGGTTCTTGTTTAACCCTTATGTCAGCTGCTACCAGCCAGCAGACAGGTCCCAAGGCAGAGAGCATTGCCCAGCTTAGAAGCGGATTCCTGCCACGCTGATTCCTGCACAGGACTACCAAGGTCAGAACATCAGTGCTGGCTGATGGGTCTAGTGCTGGGAGATTGCTTCACTGTCTCACCAGGCTGCCAGTGAAAACAGATGGTTGTCTCAGCAAGAATGAAAAGAATTAATTCAGATCTCAGACCCAGACAAGAAACATGCTTTAAAAAAATTAATTAAAATGATCTCATACTCATCTTCAAGTTGCCTCAAATAGAGGCCAAATGTCAAAATGGAGATTAAAAAGAAAGAGAGTATGTCCAAATCTGCCAAAAGTTTTGTTTTCTCGTGGAGACCTGGAAAGATATCTTTGTTACTAAACAAATTTTTCTTCTTTCCTGTGACTGGACATTAAGTGGGTGTAAAGTATGAATAGGGTATGTGCTTTCTCTCTCCTTAGAAGGAAAATTTCAACCTGCTTGTACTCCACATTGCACTCAGTGGGAAATCATTTGGCATTTAGCTCTTTTCTCTGGTTCACTAGTTCACAAACTAGTGAAAAAAACATTACTGAAAACAAATTCATAATGACATATTGCTTCAGTTATCTACCAGATCTAACCATTTCTAAGAAATCTTCTCTAAGATATGTTATACGGAAATAAAATCTGGGTCACGTATTTCTGCTTTGAAAGTTTTTGTTCTTCAATTGATGTAGATTTTTTTTTTTTAATAAGGACATTCTTGCTCTGTACTGTACAAAATATTACAAAACTTCAGCAACCAGCTGTAGCCTTCTCTTTTTGCCATAATTATTTCAACTGATTTCAAAACATAGTCTAGAATTTATTGCATATTTCATCCTTACAAAAAGTTGCAAAAATCTTTCTATACATCCATTATAGATAAATAAAGTAATTGTGAAACAAAACATTATCTATGCATTCTCTTCATATTCTAAAATAGCTTCTTTAAAATATCCTTCAGATAGATTTCAATAGCCTTTTTTATCAGATTTACACAAAACCCAACTAAGTCACACTGAACATCTTGTGAAAAAGAAAACACAGGAAGTCCAAAATGTAGCTAATTTTTCTCCCTGGCTCTGAAAATAGGAAGAGCATTCTGAGGACTAGCAGTCACTTCATGTATTTACAAAGTATATTAAAAACTATTCCAAGAAGCCTGATGTAAAATGCTTGGGTAAAAGGTCCTTTAGTATTGTAAGGACTTGTTATGTGAAAACAGGCCAAGTATCAAAGATATAGATCAGATTGCTTCTGAACCTTACTTACTAAAATGCAATTTACTAATGAAGAAGACCAAAAACAAACAAAAAACCCCCAACAGAGGATGTTACATTCACAAATACGACAAATACTTCTTACTTCAGACTCTTTTGGCAAATTAGGGGTTAGACCCAAATCAGTTTTTTGAGATATTGCCTATTTCTTTATTCCAAGAACCATTCATAATCTTTGGTAATGTTATTTGTTACAAAGCACCTGCCTCCAGGCAGCACACACTCTTCTTCCAGTCAAGGAAGGCAGATCATGCAACTGTCTCCAGGCCAGCTGGCCGTGCTGGCTGAACTGAGCTCTAGTAGTTAGCTGGTATGTCCTCCTTCCAGTGTACTTCTGTCTTGCAGAATGCCGCTGCTAAATTTGGAGCTGCTTTTCAGCACAGACTTCTCAGTATTTCTGATCCATCAATCTAAATAGGCTAGTACAGAAAAATCTAAGTCAATCAGGTTACAGTGAACTGCAGGGGCTTTCAGCTACCAGCTGTGCAATGAAGCTTTATTTTTTAAGGTGCTTGTGAGTTGAGAATTCTTGAATGTAAGGAAGTGTAGCTTTCAAGTGCATACAATTTCCCTCAGCAGTGGTGATTAAACATGCACCAAAATCCTTTAACTTAATTAATTTATTTGGCAGGAGGTTTATGAAGTTTTTCTTCTTGAAGTTCTGTGCAATATTCAAATTAAACCTTCTTTTCTTACAACAAAAAGGGAATAATTGGCGTTCTATGACTTGGATAATCCTTGAATTCTCGTAAGTAGGTGCAGTGTTTATCCTTTGCCCAGATTGTCATCTGAATGAAGCAAAGCAAGGTAAACAGCCCCACTGGAAGGAAAGGAAAAAAAGATACATTTCATTATCAGATTAAAAACATGTTCTTGCTGCTGACATCACTTCAGGTTAAAGTAGCAAAACATTACTCACCTGGAACACACTGAGTCATGATTGTGAAACTGATCCAGGTCCCCACCTGTTTTGGCCAAGGAAATTTAAAATATTTCTGGTGACAGCATTTGCATTTATGTCTCTATTGATCAAAATAACCTTGTCCTAGTACAGGTAAATAAAAAAGCCAAGGTCAGCCAGATCAATTTTTAGTGTTAATAACCTTTAGCCAAGATGGTGAACAGTGCCTTATTATCACAAACAAAACCTTCATGTTTGCTTCCATAGCTATTACAATGACAAAATTTTAAGCATTTACAACAGTGTCCTTTCTGTTTCTCTGCCTAATTTGTATTTGTCAGACCTCCATCAGTGCTAGGAATGGTAACTTTCTATAGTCTGAGACCAAACGCTCCTCTCTTTAATATCTGTTAATCTCCACTGAATTTAAAACCTGGTGCTGTCCTTCTGTGCACGAGTCAATGTTACACTGAGTTGCACTGATTTTATCTGCTTTTGAACTCAGTCAAGAGTTTGGCTCCTGATTAAGGAATATTAAATTATAAACTGATTCAAGCTTCTAAAGCAGTCACCACCAACACAAGTGACTGTGTAAGAAGACTTCGGCTTGTTTTCTCTAGCACAATACCGTCTATTTGTCTGACCATATCTTCTTGCCTGCTGTGATATTCCTAGGATCTTATGTTATGAATCCACCAGACACCCCCATCCCCTCATTACAACATTCAGTGGCAATCTCCCTGTCCCTGGCTGCAGAATTTGCACTGCTTTACAGTGTATGTGTCTTGTCTAGCAGCCACACTGAAGCACAGGCTCAGGGCTGTCTGTTCAAGTTTAGCCCCATCAGTACTGCCTCAGGAGAGGGGAGGAAGAACAGACAAGATCCCATCCACAGTCTGATTTAATGGAGTGTAGGGGAGGAGGGGAAATGTATAGAGCTCAACTGTTTCAGAGGTTTCTCCCATGTTTAACATTCCAAAAGAAATGAAAATATATTCAGCAAAGCTAAAATCTGAACATCTTGTTTGAAAATACATACCTCATATGTATAGTTAGGGCAAGATACAAAGAAAAACAGCCATGTGAAAGGATTCTTTGTTGGATATGGGATCTTACGGGTTTTGGATCCTATAGATTAGAAAACAAATCACAAAATATTCACACTCCTAAATACATAGTTTCCTATAAAGACAACCCAACTCTACCTACTCCTGTGTCTCATGACTGTGAGAGGGACAAGCAGGATATTGGGAGACAGGATGTCCTCTGGACTCACAAGAAGGAATAGAATAACTGTGAGGAAATGTTCTGGGCATTAGAATATCATCTATTTATGCCTTTGATCACAATCACTCCTGTAAGAAGAGTTATCTCAAATTTTAAATTTAGAAGTTAAAGGTTTTCTCAAATTGTCACAGAATGGGATTTTAGCAGTCATAGCTGATCGCTGTAAGATGTTTGGCTCATGCCCAAGGAACCCTGATCTGCACAAAGATCTTGTGCCCCCTATAGAAACCAGTGAAATTACTTTTCTTTGCTCACCAAATCATAGCTTTTACTAGCACTGTTTCCTTTTGCACTGCCACTGTAACCAATATAACTGCTCCCCCCAACACAACCTGGGCCTTAGCAATAAAAATTACAGTAAGATAGGAAGTGCAGTTCAACAGTCTGATGTTGAATTCTTTGCATTGTCTGATCTCCCTTAGAATCCAGTCTTTACAGTGCTGAGCAACCTGTGCTCCCACAGCAGTCAGCTGACAGGTATCAACACCCCCCAGGATCAGGTCTTTCACAAGGCAGAGTAAATTAAGAAGTAGTGAATGGCTGTGCCAAAGTGAAAAATGATTATTCAGTTTTTACCATTTCTCCGGAGGTCACTGAGTGCAACATGAATGGAAAAATTTCCAGCTTCACACAGCTGCAAGAAAAAGTATGACAGAGTTAAAAATGTGCTTCCCTTCTATTTGTTTTTCTTCCTTTTGTTATTTCCTGGGGTCCTTAAAAAATTTAGGAAAAGGAAAGTAATTTGTTGTAAACGTAATAAATATCCTTAACTGAGAGTGCTGCCTGACAGGAGGATATCTTCATTCAAACATGAGTCCATGTCATACTCAGTTATATATTTATGATATTTTCCAGAAAATGTGGACTCTGTGTCAAAAGATCAAATTTACTACTTAGATAATCCCCATGAGATCTAAATAAAACAAAGGGGATAAAAGTAAACCCAGGAGATACTTGCTTTATCTTTTGGTCATTCTTTTGTCTTTAAAAACACCCAAAAATGGATTTGCATAGTTTTGGTTTCTGAAAAGTTATTAAAATCTCAAGGAAGATACAGGTTGGACTCTAAGTAAATTTTCTTCCCTAGAGTATAATTGCTATGAATCATGAAGTAAAATTGACCCAGCTTCCTTCACTGGTTTTAAAGGATGCTTCCCCAATCAATTATAAAGAAAGTGCATTGAAATGACCCATTTATATGATTATGGACAGCCTCCAGTGTCTGCAAAGCATAACCATCAGAGCAAATGACTAGTGGTCAGAGCTCCTGAGTTTTATTCCCAGCTCTGTGCTCTCTGTTATGGAGTCTCTCTATAAAATGTGAATAGGTTATGAACTCATAGAATTTTCATACTAGGAAGCTGCTTTGAGATCCTGCAGTCACTGACAATTAATTTGTCTAAGTGAACAGCTGATGTGCTAAACAAGTTACCCGTACATAGGAAAAATCTTTCTATATAGGTCACCTTTGTTGGCTACAGTAACATTGCTTCTGCATGTATGAAATGTTCCTGGGAACTGTGAGAATGAACAGTGATGAAGAATTTTGATTCATAAGGAAAGCTGTAAAATTTTCTGAAGCTCAGCAAAATGAAACTCTGTCCCTGGACATTATCAGTAACATACTTTCTTAGTTGATCTAAAACTCTCTGAGTTTTATGATCTGTTGTTATTCTTAACACTCAAGAAACAGTTCACAAAACAAACTCACTGGCTTTTAAACATAGTGTCACAAACTGGTAGTTCCAGCTTCTTTAAAGATTATGAGAGATCATCCCAGCAGTTAAATATCCTAATCTTGGAATGGATGTTGAATGAAAATATTCCCTTCTGTACAAAATCACATTAAAACCTGACAGATTTACTGTTCTGCATGTAAGTGGTCATCTTTAGTGCTATGTTCCAAATGTTCAAGTTCTAAGTATCTGCTTATCCTACTCACTCCTCCACTTATACAACAGAAGAAATAAAGCAAGATATTTTAGCATTTTATAGAAAGAGCAACAAACCTACCAGAAACATGATCACAGCAAAATTTATCTGTTTTTTCCCATAAGCTATTAAAAAAAAAAAGTTTACATATAATTAGTACTAGTATGCAAATACAACAGTACTTAAATCATTGTGGGTTGTTTTGCTACTTACAGGGAGGAGTGTAAAGAGGATGATTGATGTAATATGCAAGCCAAGCTGCAAATCCCCAATAATAAAAGCAGTTCTGAAAAACAGGCAATTTTTCTTCGTTTTAGTACAATCCTCTGGGCCAGTATTCACTGCAAGGACTGTTGATAACAATGGGCTAATCCTTCAACTTACTGATAATACAACAAAAAATGGCAATACTAAGTGTGGTAAGGTGGGAGCAGATAACAGGAAATAATAGAAAGGATGTAGTGCTCACAGAGTTAAGATTTTGTCTCGAGTATCTTCGAGCTGCTAAGTTTATAAACAGTTTTAGAAAGTATGATCACACTATTGAAAATATCTTGTCTGGAAAGCTATTGGGCAAAGTTGAAGTACATACACACTGTATGTTAGAGAGATTTGTTTTGCTGACAAAAACATGTCTTTGTAAAACTAGATTTAGGCACTGCCCCTGTCTTCCCTATTTATTACTTTTCACTGCCCATTCTCTTACCTGTCCTCTTCTCCTTCACCTCATCAGTTTGCTTTCTTTCCCATGCTTTAACTTTTCCTACCTAAAATCATCATGCCTGATGCTTTCCTCTGCACTTGCACTGCAATATCTTTACTTTGTCCCTTTTGCTGCTGTCCTTCTCCTTTTGTGATCCAGCTTCCATTCTCTAAACTGACAACATAGATGTCATTAATGGCTGTACTGACTCACTCCTGACCAATCCCAGAGCTTGTTCACAGGCTTCATCCCTGAAAAAACTCCTTACAATGACAATCTTTACCTCTTGTTTGGTTTCCTTGGCCCTGCCTCCTGTGGGTTTTTTTCTGATGCTCATTGCTGCTTTCATAACTTGGTGACAGGTTTATCTTCTCCCTCCTTATGTATATGTAGGTAGGAGGGAGGCCCTTTCCTGGCCCCTTCCTCTTTTCCTCCATACTGTAACCTCTAGGAGCTATTTTCTTGCAGGCAGACTTTAACCCTCATCAACAACTCATGAACTTGCCTCTCGTCACTGGAGTCTTCTTCTTTTACCAAACCTAGTACCTTGGTGTGTTTGTTCATCACCTGGACTTCAGCAAGACCAAAACTGAGCTGTCGTCCTTTCATCACTTCCCCTGTTCTTTTCCTTCACCTTATCTTTTCTTGCATCCTATTTTCAATCTTGAGTAAAACACTGATTGTCTTACTCTTTCTGGTGACACTTTTCTTGGCCTTCCAAATAGGTTCCTATACCTTAGACATTTCTAGGTGTTTCTGCTTTCTCCTTCACAGCTTTGCTTTCCTGCTCATGCAGGCAAAATTCTTATCCAAGGCTGCATTCTTTTCTGTCTGACTGATTTAACTTTATTTTTTTGCTTTGGATTTTGCAGTCTTTTCCCCCTGTATATACCAGAACTGCATTTCTAGCAATAATACCCTGAAAAAGTGATTACCTCAGCGTCTGGAACCCGCACTAGCTGACTGCAGTGTCTGATGGTGCATTTTTCTGAAAATGCTGGTGCCCCCTCATCTGCTGCAAACAGTAGGGTCAAACATTCAGTTGCATTTCCACCTTCTTTTCAGAGTTAATTGAACCACTGAAGTGCCCAGAGACCTTTTGGGTATGCTGTAATACAAGCACATAGTATATCCTTGCTCTGAGATTATATATTGAGATAACTGATGAGAAAGAGCAAATTATTAACCATTAATTACAGGTTAGGTGGGACAAATGAGCAGAGAAATTAAATAACTTCCCTGTGATGATTTCATTTTTTCCCAGGAAATGCAGCAGAATCAGAAGAGTGACTTCAGTTAGGGACAATCTATTTAGTGTCCTGTCCATAAACTGCTACTTCCTCCCTAAGAGCTTCTTCAGCCAGCTCTTACAATTCACTAATTGCTGTACAAACTGAGGTAGAAACAGTTGCTTGTAATCTTAGAATGGCACCCTCAGAAAAACCTTTCCTTAGCTTCACAGCTTGGCACAGAATGGAACATATGGCAATGGATTTCAGTACAGTAAAATTAAATAAATTGATTATCGTGGCTCAGCCCCCAAAAATACATGTTGTAATTAAACTGAACAAGTACTATTCAGCCAAAGAACATGATTTACTGCAAGAGTATTCCTCAGTTATAAGAAAAGGAGTCTACCACTGTTAAGGACCTTAGCAGTAATACT
The DNA here is from genome assembly GCF_036250125.1 of Pseudopipra pipra. Lineage (NCBI taxonomy): Eukaryota > Metazoa > Chordata > Aves > Passeriformes > Pipridae > Pseudopipra > Pseudopipra pipra. The sequence goes on from NC_087557.1 coordinate 14,317,448, forward strand.
ATAAATGCCCAGATCCCACTAGAAGCCTTATTGCTCAAACAAAGGCCTCTAGTGAGGTTCAGCTAGGAACAGCAGAGTACATGCAGACTTCACAAACTCACTTGAAAGACAGTGTTTCTTTTGAAAGAAAGCAAATCTTTCATATTCTAGGTGAATAATAAAGCTTTACAACAACCTCTTATAGGTCAAGTTGAGATATTGCAGGGATCCCATAAATAAATTATTCCTAAATTTTTGTCTTCTCTACTGCAATTGATGATCCCTATTTCTTGATGTCCTGCCTATGTTTATTCATGACCAGCATGTACCCTTCTGTTTGTCTTATTATATTGTCTTCTGGTTTAATGGTATTTATGAGGTCTAGTGTTTCCTTTCCTCCAGATGTTTTTCTAGAAAGTGATGATATCCCTTCTTTTTACTCATGAAAATGTTCATGAGTAAAGGATAAAGAAAGGTTAAAGTAAAGGGTAAAGAAAGACCATGTAAGACTAATCATGATACTTATTTTTGAGGAATTCCACTGGTACTTTCCTATTATTAAAGGTCTGACAAATCCTTTTCTGGCACTTTCCTTCAATTAGTTCCTTTATTACTACACAATTTCTGTATATTAATCCCTATCTTATTCACCTTGAGCCAGTTGTTTACTAAGTCCAGATAAACCAGTTATTCTACCTTTGCAATGCCTAGAAAAATCATAGAAAGAATTACACTGTCTTAATATGTAGCATGAAATGCTTTTGGTGAAGCTGCTGTATTGTAGGGCATAATTTATTCCCATTTTCATTTGGTAAACAAAGGATGAAAACCACAAATCTCATGATTTGTGTCCTGTCTCAGATTTCTGCTTATTGAGACTGAAGTGTCTCCTGTAAAGGCAGCATTCCATTGTTCTTAGGAAATAAGCTACCTATATCTGCTGTGTATGTGATCAAACAGTGAAAATAGGAAAGTTTTGTCTACCATTTGGATGTGATGGAAAAAAGTAAAGATGATGTGATATTTTTCTCACTGTCACAATTTTGGAGTAACACCACCAAGGTCAATGAAATTATAAAAGCAAATCAAACCCAAGCATCGCTAAGCACGTAAAATAAGAACTGTCAGCAACTTTACAGATGAAAGCAAGTGCCACCAGCCTGAGAAGATGGAAAAGAGGAAGTGATCAGAATGACTGGTACAAATATCAGTTTTAGCATCAACAGTTTGTATGGTCTGAAAGGAACAAGTAGTTGTCAGAGCACTGAGAAAAAGAAGATTTATCACACTGAACGAATTTTTTTCAAGGTAAAGTTGCTCATTTATCTACTGTTTAAAATGCCTTAGCTACTGTTGTGTCAAGATCTGTGAACCTTCTAACAATGCCTGCACTCTTGCTGCAGGAAGCACAATAAGTTGCTAGGGAAGATTCTTTTGGAGGGCCACTGCTCCACTACAGGCCCTTCTTTCATTTCAAAAGCTCCCACCAGAACGACCAGGGCCACTGGACAGTAAGAAGGTAGCCACAAGGCAGAGCTTCCACTGTTGGAAGTATCCCTGCCGTAATGCAAATTACAAGGGACTGTCTAAATCTCAAATGTTAAATACCCAAGTGCTGATACCACAGGCTTTTCCAGTTGAGATGATAATCTCTTGTCTTTCTTAGTATAAGGCGTATTTTTGACAACTAGTGTGTGCTTTGTTGCAAACATTTGTAAAACAACTACAGCCCATGCATAACCATGCAGTCATTGTACTACTTTGCAGACATGTAGGAAACAGGGAGTCTGAATCCCAACGGTTTCCCTGTGCCACAGCAGGCTGGTAACATTAGGGAGTGCTCCTGTGGAGAAGAAAATGCGGAACAACCAAGATGCCTTGTGCTGGATCAAAGGTAAATTACAGTTGCTTAACAGCAAAGAGAGTGTATGGAGCAAAGAAGATATAAAATGGTTGTTACAAAAAATAGTTGTTTTCTTTAAAAAAGCAACTCTTCCAACATTGTGCCTGCCTGTACCACCTTTAAAGTTAACATTGTTACTAAAACCTTCACACCCAAGGAGCTGGCTGAGTGAAAAGGAAGGGTATGCTGAAGGTTTAAAGTTCTAAAAAGTAATGAGACTACGATAATATTAGTAATAGTATGGCAGCATGTATGTTATCTAATAGTGACATTAAGAAATCTTCTAAAAGAACTACAGCTTTATGGGTGAGATTTGTTGTACATTGTTACAAAAGCCACACAAAAAGTCCATGCTGCAGAGGCAGAGCATAGGTTGGGTAGGTTGGATTTGTAAGGGGGGCTATGGATAGATTCTGACACAATTTACCTTCACAATTTTCCTCAGTGGCATAGTCCCACGGGAGAATCGATGAACAAATACTGTTTCAATCAACCTTTTGATGTAGTGGAAAGAATGGCAGATACATGCCAAGCTAGAAACAGCAAGACAAAAGCATTTAAGAGTGCTTAAAAAACCAAGAGTGGCAAGACATTTGGAATAAGGCTACAAGAAATACTGCTCACGCCTGCAAACGGACTTACTTAACTACTGGGTGCGGACTTGATGTAAACCTCTCATCCAGTCCATAGACAAAAGTCATGCGGAAATAAAACAGAAAATAGATGAACAATGGACCTGTATATTCTATCAAAAATACCTGCAAAAAGAGAGAAAATAATTAGACAGCTGAATTAGATGATGGTTTTGCTTTGGTTTCTTTGTGATAACTATTGCAGTGGGATAAACACGTCCACTGACCCAGGATGGCACTAAGAGAGGCAGGGAGGAAAAAGCAGTTTTGGGATTGGGCTATGAAACTGGTAGACATGCACGTAAATATTTTGCAATGATTTGCCTCAGTTTCATTCAAGCAGCCATTGCCAGTGCAGCAGACACAGTATGGGTATGAAAAGATAACAATGTCAGCCCAAAGATCATAACAAATACGCATGCACGTTACATTTATGCAGCTCTCACCCTTCTCTTGTACTCAAGAACTGTTTCTTTATTTTGAGTTAAAATGAAATTTGGTGAAGAATTTGTCTTGAAAAAGAAGAGTTCTGCTTCTACTAAATGAATTTTGTTTAAACTGGGAACAGCTTGTAAGTGTTCACAGTGACCCCATCTGTGTGAACAGTTAGCACAGCAGTTGTCCTGGGAAACAATAATTTCATTCTATGTTCAAACAATCTTTAATTTTAACACAAAGAGAAAAATAAAAAGAAAGAAAAAAAAAAGAGAGGAAACCAAAGAAGCTATTCCCTAACTTGATTTCATTTCAGATAGGTGTGCATTTCTTAGGAACATCACTCTAAACTGAAGTTAACTTTGGACCGAACATTAACAGTTGAATTTTCCACACTTCTGTAAGTGAGGAAAGTAGGCCCATACCTCATTTATGGAGAAAGAAGGGAAGTTGATTGTATTTCTTTCAGAAAACCCCCAAACAAAAAAAAAAAAAACAAACCACAAACAGAAACTCAACAACAAAGCAAACAAAAAAACCACCAAAATCACTGTTTTCTAATGTGTTTAGAATTATTTTGATACTCAGAAAGCTGTGTCATTGACTTCTGTTACAATCAGCATTTTCTCTGGGGCAGATCAGATTTGGTTGTAGATGAAAACTTTGTCTTTTTTATTTGATAATAATGAAGTATTTCTTTGCTTATGTTTGAATGAAGCAGCTTGAAGGGCAGGGAGAGCAGAACATAAAAGAAAGATTATGGAATGGCAGAAGCCTGGTGTTACTCTGCACTGTGATATTTTGGTATATATTAATGTATGTGTGTCTTGGGAGTCTACACTGCCATTAGAAGTTTTTGCCTGTCTTCCTGGTTTTTTTGGATTGTATAATAGCTGCCTGATTTATCAGCATTGCATCCAAGGAAATAATGTGAAGATTCAGTCTTGCAGAACATTTGACTTTCTTTATTTTACCTCCTATTAATGTTGTCTTTGCTATTTGTAGTCAACACAAGATTTTATTGGTGTCTCATAGCTAAGAAAGGGTAAATATGCCTTTAAATTATGGGGTACTTTTCCTTTGATATTGTGCTGTTTTGTTGGGACTACTGTAATATGTGCAGCAAGGACCTTCTAAAGAGTTGAAAGGGTCACTGGTCACCTCACTGCATAATAAACAGCAGTGCTGCATTGCCTGCCAAGGGAGTTGTGATAGAATTTGCATTTGAGCTAAGACAGTAAATATGCAAGGTCCTTGTGGATGGCTACTAATATTGCAGAAATTATCAGCTGTTGTTAGCTTGACACAAGCACCCTGGGACACAGTCACATGCAGGCAGCTAACTGATCTTACTGTCTGAATTTCCTTGCTGAAGTGACTTCAAGTACTGGCATGTGAAGTTGCTCACATGCCTCTTTGCAGGAGAAATTTAGAGCAGTATAATCCTAATCTTTGTCAGGAGTTGCACAGGTCCTGTGAAGCAGTCCCCAAAGGCATTTAGACCCCTAGCTCCTAGTGATTTTGCAGTAGACATTTAAATCCATTTGAGAACCTGGACCTTAGTTCTGTAGAGTCAACATACCCTGCAGCATGTTTTCCACTGCTACTCTCCCAGTGAACCAGGCATTCACAGTAACTGTTACTGCTTTCCCTGATTAATGAACTGAAGCAATGAGGAATCATTGCCTGCATCCACTATCAGAGCAGACATCATGCAGAAGTATTGGAGAGAGACAAAAAGTGGTGTAAGGATTAATTATGGAATGTTAGCCATTAAAATGGCTCAGACTTGAAGCATAGCTCACCGTAGTCCATCCTATCTGTGGCCCTAAATCTTTAAAGTATAAGGTAGCAGTTGTGCCAACAGGGAGGTGCTGCAGGATTTCTTCATCCCTCAGGGACTTTCCTTCTGAGAAGGAAAGAAGTAATTATGTCTCAGTGAAATTCAATTCAACTTTGGTAGCATATTAGCTTTATATTGTGGTTTAACCAATCTGTGAGATTCTTTGATGCGACTTGGGTTTATTGGAATCTCAATAAAAAGACTAAGAATATTTATACTTTATTTTTATTTATCCCTGTAATCATATATAAGCCTGGATCCTCTATTCACACCCAAACAGTTAAAAGAATTCTCAATCCTATGTATTGCCTGCCTATTCTAGTAGACTTGCTTCATCACTGTTAACAGCAGAATTTGCTGATAGGTCACTGCCCTTTAGCATAATTCACTGACCTCCTAGTCACCTGCACCTCTCTCTCTCTCTCCTCTCTCTTCCACTCTTCTCCTTGCTCATCATCAAACAAACATAAGATAGGATAAGCTGTGATTGGAAATCTCTCCTACAGAAATTTTCATTGCCTTTGTTTTCCCAAACAGCCAGCTAGGAGGTGATTCCACATGAGCTACTACTCAAGCTTTTAATGCCTAGGTTGGGGAAATCTCCAGAAGGCCAGCATTTTCTCATGGCAAGTCTCACAACATTCATGAAGGAATCTGACAAGGTAGACCTTCGAAGAAGGAAATAAGGTACTCATACATTTCTTTTCCTTGGATAGATTTTACAAAATAGACTAATCTTCTCCAGCATACTTCTAAGGGACTGTTTAAATAAAATAATGCTTAATGAAAGCAAAAGAAAAAATGTTTTACGTTTTATACTGAATACTAAGATGAATTTACACAGTTTGGCCATTAGACTATCTTTTGTGCACTGAGGCCATGTACTAAGAGGCTTCTAGTAGCAACACCTACAGCTGAATGAAGTCAGCCAGCTGGCATCAGCTTTGTCAGCAATTGCTACATCCATGGCAATGTGTTTTGCATTAGCTCACCTCAAAAGAACTGTAATTCCTGCCTGAGAGCAGAGGATTATGTGAATTGATCGCTCAGACTCAGAGCCCTTTTTAGTACTCCCAGCTGAGCCTCACCGTGGAGATCATCTCACTGCAGCTAAGGGAAAATTGATATCTAGGTTCTGTGCTGCCTGTCTTGAAAGCAGAAGTCAGAGAGCTCAGTAGTTAGAAAGTGCACTGGAACAATGTGCAGACTCCTCAGTTAATTACCAAGCACCAGGCACCAGGCGCAATGGTGGAACTTTGTTCAGTACTTCCAAAGAATTGTATTTGTTATGGATTCTCTTCAGCCTTCATAGTGCTAATTAACATAGCTGGAAACTCATTCTTAAGAGCTAATAGCCATTAAAAGTACACCTTTCATGCCAGGGCCCTGCTCAGAGTTTAGATACTCTAGTCCTCACAAGTACTTACTTGGATCAAGTTTTATTGACTGCCTTGCTGGATACCACCGAGGATCTGTAAGACCATACAGAATATTGTGACATACAATGTTTGGTTTAGGTCATCCACTATTATAATGAATGCAACACAACAAGATAAGATTTAGCTAAAGATTTTTATGAATATTTATTCAACATTAATATCAGTGATGATTTATGCAGCAGAAAAATTACAAAGGTGTATTAGGAGAGTATAAAATAATTATACTGAAATCTCACTGTGATCACATTCATGTGCAGGTTATCAGCACTATGTGTGTGCATATCACATGTTTCATATTATGTAATTTTTTCCTATTTATATAGTGGATATTCTGATGTGATGTGAGCTGCTGTAGAAGTTATACTCACATAATTTATGGAACATCAATCTGATCTCTCTAATTGTGGCATTTGGTTCCACCTAGGCAACAAAAATATTGCATATGTAAGATGCATATTTTGAAATACAAGTACTAGGTTTAAAACTATTAAGTCAAATAGAAATGTGACTTAGAAAATGTAACAGTGTAACTTTTTACAGATGTCTAGCCTTGGTATGAATGATTCAAAGTATGACAGGAAAAAGGAAGGACAATTTTTGACATGTGTTTCAGAGGCAGCTTCTCTAGCAGCCATCAAGAATTACTACAACAGCATTGAAAGCTCCTTCTGGAAAAGGGTCAAAGTACCCTGCAGTTAGTATGAAGTTTGCATAATTGCTAAAAGTGGCCAAAGAAAGGCCAGCAGGAGATGAAATACCCTTCATAAACATTATGTTTACTTAAGAAAAGTTATTAATTTCTAAAAAGTCACCTACCCTTTTAAACAGATTTTTGTTTTACCTTATCTAGGAAGCATAGCTGTTTCTTTGTCTCCCAATCAAGGATTTCCACCTGATAGGACACAAAATGATAATTAATAATTATTGGCTAAATAATGCCTAAACTCTTAGTTGATTCTCAAATTCACAATCGTTGTTCAGAGTGAGACACCATTTTATTCTGGTCTGCGAATTGTGTTAAAAACCCTCCCGATGTTCTCAAGAGACAGCTTTAATCATAGCCAGGTTCTGAAAGCACTTGACTTGCAAGAAAAAAAAATATTATTGCCAAATGAATTGTCTTCCTGGATATATTCAGAAGCAGAAGTAGCTCACTTATTGATCAAAACACATCGATCTAGAGTATTTTCTTATACTAGAGCAAGAGGAACAAATAAGGGATAGAGAAACTTCACAGGAATCAGTAGGGAACAGTATTTTTATTATTCATAAAATTAAACAGTTTGAGAAAAAAATTTAAATATGTATATATATGCATGTAAGCAAATATTCTGAGTACATACAGCTTAAAGATCAATGTGTATTTTTCCCAGAATATTTTAATTGTAAAGAGAGTGGAAAATATTGGTGGACATAATGAACAAATGCAGCTAAATATCTGGACTTCAGAAACCCTTAAGCTGTTGTTATAGGAATACTCAGTGTTACTCTTGCCTCTCAGACCACCTTTTCAGTAACTACATAGTAGCATTTTAAATTCAAAGTAGTCATTAATCTACAGCTCTGAAAAGGAAAGTTTATTTTTGTGATCAAATGCACTTTGGCAAAAAGTTATTATTTTAATCAACAGTCAAGCAGAAAAGTCCCCAAACATTTCAAAGCCCAGTTGCAGCAGGCCATCAAAACCTAAAATACAGTGATGGTGTGTTAGTTTAATTTGTTCTCATCAAATGCTGTAATGGAACTTTGTGGTATAGCTACGAGTGAAAGTTCAAAGCTTATCTTAGTACCAAAGAGTTTGTTGCAGTTGTTGGGGTTTTTTTATATACACATCTAGCATTAATTATGTTTGGTATTAACTGGCCAAGAAGATAGATTAACATTAGACTTTAAATATGATTCCTCACTAAAAATAGGAGTCACTGTCCAGTATCTTTCTAATAGGGCTGCTTTGAAGAGATGGCTTGTTTAGAGTATCTTATTTCCTTGTTTTACTTGTCCCAAATGGTTCTTTCTCTATTGGTGCAGCAATGGAACACTTCAGCTCCAGCCAGAACTATCTCCACAAGAGATACTAATGCCATGATATTTTCTACCTGTGCATTGTAAGTCCAGCTGGGACATCAGGGGAGGCAAGCACTGTTCCTCCTTTGTGATATGGAATAAATATGTGACTGATTATTGGGATATGTTTTCCCTTAATTTTTTATATTTGAAATAACACAAATTTCAAGTTTCAATGTCTGTTTGTGTGAAATCTACATGGGAAAGCAAATGAAGTGGATTCCTTTCCCAGAGGTCTATTCTTGAAGTACATCATTCTGACTCTTGCAGCCCACAGAACAAGTGCAGGGCAGGGAATGGTGAGAGGCAATGTGTCCAGTTGGAATATGGAAAAATCCAGATACAAGGAATTTTTTCACCATGATTTCACCCAAATATTGGAAGTAGTTGCTTAGAGAGGATGTGGTATCTCCATCCTTGATGATATTTAAGACTGGACTGGACAAGACCCATCGCCATACAAAGCTGTATCTGCTTTGAGCAAGAGTTGGACTAAATGACTTCCAGAAGGCCCTTGCAGCCTAAATTGCTCAGTGTTTCTTTTTCTCCTTTTTTTTTTCTTCAAACATTTCATTTACTTTGCATTACTTTCAATATCTAAGAAATATCAAACATTCTTTCCCTTGTCAGAAAGATGGATGCAGGAATACAGCTTTAGATTCCACTCCAGTCCCTAGAAAGTTGTGCAACAACAGAGTGAAAGCAAGGTGACTGTTTCCTCTAATTATCACATCTCTTGGCTGTATCGTAACATCCCCCAGTGTGTAGATGTTCCCTACAAAAGGGACACAAAAGCCTGATCCAAAGCAAGAAATGGTGTCTTTTCCAAACATAACGGCCAATCCCATGAACTGACATGGCACTGAACACAGTGTTTCCAGTCTTCAGGCACAGCACCAAGCCAGTTAATGTATTGGTTGACAACAGTTTTTAGATACCCAGCAATCTGTTCTTGGAACACTTACTGATGGGAATCATCTCTTTCAAACATAAATTGTTTGCCTCAGAGAACTTTAATTTCTTTGTGTTTTCAAAGCATTTAGCACAATAGGATGCCAGCGGTTGGTCTGCACTAGTGTTCCATGACTTATGGTCCACTTATTTGGTGAATTTTTAAAGGCATTTTCAACTACAGCTTCTCTAAAACTACTTTGAGTAGAACTTAATAAATAGGCAGATCTGTTCAAGATGTTAAAAACTTGTATAAGTGACTACAAATATATATCTTTGATGCTTAGAAGACAAATTCGTTCTCTTGCATAAGGATTAAAGATTGATAGTGTCATTAATAAAAGCAAAAATCTTGACTATTACTATTTAGAACAGGCTGAGAGCAAAGAATAATCAATATACGATATAAGCAGCTGTTAAATTTTTATTCGAAAAATAAAAAGGTAAAATAAAAGGGAGAAAAGTTTATTCATAAGAGAAAAACAGAAAGAGAAAAGTGTTTAAAAAGAGTTTTTAAGATGCAGTGTCTCTGCAATAGGATTACAAAAATATAGTCAATCAAATTCCTGCAGTTTAAAGCCATGTCAAGTGCTGAAGGATCAACAGATCTTCAAAATGATGTAATAACTCTTATGGAAATACTGACACATTTATCATGTCCGTTCATCTTAGAAGTTTTATTTTAAGCCATTTGTAATCAGCAGATTAAGTAAACTGTAGCTGAGTGAGACTTTGTATGCACTGACATAAGCATACATTGTATTGATTTCTTTTGAAATTACTCAGTTATAAAAAAAAGCTTACTTCACAGTATAGGAACCAATCACCAGTCTGAGAAAGAGTAATGCAGAATGAATTCTCCCTGAACTGTTAGAATGCTTACAGAATTTAACTTTAAAAAGCAATCCACTGGTTGCCGCAGTCCTAATTAAATCTTTCTAAACATTTTTCCTATGGAATTAGCCATTTGCTCTATCTCCTTTGACTTTTCTGGTAGACTGTGTTGTTCCTGAAGGAAATAAGCATGCCTTAGTATGATCTCACATTAGGGCATATCAAAAATAGCCTTCTTGAAGTCAATAGAGCTAAGCCAAAGGGAAATTGCTGTAAGTGTACATACACTGAAAATTATGTTTGTGCTGCTGCTGCTGCTGTTACAATTGACTTTCATCAGTCTGAAACTTCCCTTGCACAGGAATGTACTGTTGCAGATGATAAGTCTAAGGATCCATCTAGAATTGCATCTTTCTGTAACAGCCAGCAGCAGGTGACTCAGAAAAAGTAATAAAACAGGGCAAGAATGTAGTGACTCGGGGAAGAGACAGACACAGTGATTGTGATTCTCCTGCATTAGAAGTGCTGCCTGTGTATTTGATAACTTTTCATGGATTATTTTTCCTCAATTAGTTTATCCACTTGCCTTTTAAACCTCCTTAAACTTTTTGCATGCACAGAGTCCAGAGGCAGGGGGGGAGTCCCGTAGCTTAGCCACATGCTGTGTGAGGAATTCCCAAAGCAGAACCAAGACATATGTTCAACCACAAAGCAGTATTTCATCATCTTACCTGTGAAGTGCTGTACCTTATTCTGTAAGTAGTCCAACTAAGTAAAGCCTTACCTCTTTGAAGAAATTGGCTCATATTTCATGAGACTAGAATCTTATTATATTATTTCACTGTGTATAAAGAGAAGAGATACAGTGATGCCCATACTCAAAATGCCTCATAAAATTAATTTTCACTTTTGTAGAATTTAGATGTCTAACATTTACAGGTTCACAAGGTATACACTAGGTACATACTCAGCTTCTAAGTTCTGCTCCTGTGCAAGCCAATGGGCACCAGTGTCTGACCTGTGCTGAAATTCACTGTGCATTTTTATTTCTTCCACCTGTTTCAGATTTGTTAGTTAGACATGCTCTCATCTAAATCCCCGAAGACCTTGATCCGGTAAGCATCTTTATCCCAAGGTCAGCACAATGCACAGCATTTAGAATATTTCTGGATGAAACTAAACTGTCAGCAAAGGAGTTGATCTAGTTCTTCATGTTTTATATGTAATAGTTAGACATACTGCCAGGAAGTGAGAGAATTGCTTTAGAATGTCTTTTGCCATTCCCCACTCCTCCCACAGAGGGAGACTAAAAAGTACAGGCAGGAGAGGACAGGAGTGTATTCCAGTGAAAAGGGCAGTCTACTACCAAAGAGAAATCCTGAATTTCTTCCTCTGTGGGATCCTTCAAGCGCTGCTCACTTCCATTGTAATTCTGTTCAGTATTTCTTTATAGTGGATGCCTTTTGGGATGCCATACAGTAAAGGGATAGAGTTGAAGTAAACTTGGATACCTTAACCAAATTGTCATGTCTCATCATGGAACTGGGTGCCTAACACAAAGTCATGGCAAAACCCAACTCACTTTGTGTGCCTGGACCTAAGGATGATAACAAGTATCCTTCAGAATGGTCATCCTTCAAAAAGACAAACCCATTTGTATAATTGACAGGGATAAAATGAGCCAGCATAAGAATGGTCAGGAAGTAAAAGGAAGGTCTAATCATTTGGGGGGGAGGCAGTTTATTTTTCAGGAAAGGAAGAACCGTTGGATGTTTCATAGTGAATTCCGGCTCTTGAAAGTCTGTGAAAGCTTTCCAGCTTTTACTAGTACAGTATCTTTCATGAGGGTACACAAGATGAAAAAAGAACCTGCAGCAGTTAATACTGACTCAGTGGGTATTTACTTACACTGGCTAACGCAGAGCTCCATGTTGCCAATTTCCCAGGCACACTAAAAAGTCACATCATTCACTGAGTATCACTGTCACTGTGAAGCTCATTGGAGCCCCTCCATCTGAGAACCTGAGCCAGCTTTGACTCAACACGAAGTAGACATCCGGGTTTTCCAACACCACTGCATAGCCTTTTCCATATGGAAGAGAATATTCATTGCCTTGGGGCTTTAGTATATGGAGATTATTTTCTACAATGACAATACTGAGGTAGAAGACATTTACAAATTTTTTGTGAAATCACAGTTATATCTTTGCATCAGCACTGGTATTTGGAATGTTGAAGTTCAGCATCTCTAGTTTCATTACTAGTCTTCATGCATCATTTGGTGTATGGATGTCAAAATGTATATCCAGTGTATGCTTTTGACATGGAATTGAAGAAACTGAAGAGAGAGATATTTTTTTCATTGTTTTTTATACAGCGGCATCAAGGATGGTTCTGCTGTCTTTCAATAGGGCAGGAAGACTGGAAGCCCTGGGAAGTTTAGAGACCTTATACGGACAGGTGAACTCACAAAATTTGTATTCAATTTTTTTTTAAATATACTTCAAAGAAGCATATTTTTTTTTCTAAAATAAGACTTTTAATTTCAAATGTAGCATTCAAATTATGAATAGCTTCAGGTACTTCCTGCCAAGTAATGTTTTACTACCATCTTCTCCTATACAAAATTTTCTCTCTGAAGCTTCATAGAGAAAAAAGCCAAATTGCTGGTTTTCAACTGAAGCAGCACAACTACTGTTGAAAGTCTTGGTAAGTGTGTGGAGAAGTGATAAGAGAAGAGAAATGAATAATGTTTTTGCCTATCATCTCATCTCTTTCTGTGATAATAATCTTAAGTGTTACTTTTGAAAACAGAGCAGATGTCTTCAAACAGCAGGGCAATTTTCAGCAGTGTCCCTTTAAATGTCTGTTAAAATAACTCATATGTGGCCTTGTCTTTTCAGGTAATTCTTCAAGGATGCAGAATCTTAAATTGCTCTGCAGTCCTGCTTTTGGCACTTGCTCCCAGTGCTCTTACTTGACAAGGCTTTAGACAGCATAGCTCTGAGTGGGAGAAGGCTTTGTAACAGGAGCTGTGACATCTCAGCCATGCTAGCTAGGCAGCAACCACCACCCCTCTTACATTCAGAGTGTTTTCATCTCAGACAGAAGAGGGGGGAGAACTTTAAATGCCAGCAAGGGGGGCCAGTACATTATTGCTTTTAGACTGTACTGCGTATGTCAGTTCAATCTATCCTCAGGGTGTGAAGACTCCAAAACCTTTTTGGTTATCACTGCTCACAAAAAGCACTTCCCATCCAAACCAGTTAAGGAAGCAAAAGCACAACTATTACACTAATTTTCTTTGATGTGAGTGTATTTGTTCAGGATCTTTCCTCTAGAAAGTTAGAATGCCATACTATTTTCTTATATGAAATGCTTTTGAGGACCTAAACCTGAGAAGTAGAAAAAAAAGATAGAATTCATTAGCCAAACTTCAGAGGTCTACTACAGATATTTACATCTGAGCATGTCACTTAGACATCCCTTGCATGGAAAGGAGGAAATCAGACACTTTTAGGATAAATTGTACCAAAAGCTCTGAAATATATCTCAAATAGGTCATAAGAGTTGTTCTCCAATCAGTTTGGAGAAATGAGCACTCCTAGAGAACATTAATCTAGACACAAGTCTCTGTCATACATCTTTCAATCTTTGGAGCTGAATCCCCTGAAATTATCAGGTGCAGTATTTTCAGGTACATAGTTCTTTATGGTTGTCCTTGCCAAGCTTCTTCTGAGCTATTAGTGATAAAAAAAAACTGAGGTGAAATTAGAAACACACCAATACCTAGAGTAAACAAGACGGTTTGGTGATTGTAAGTGCTCTGTGATTCTTATCAGGATGCACCCCGAAACAGCAATAAGGGGTAAATGGCTAGAAATGTACAGAGGAAAGTACAGATCTATATGGTTCCTCTAACACAGAACGCTAAAATTTAGAACACCAGTAGAGAAGTGGAACACTCACTTTCTTTTGGTAGCTCAGTTTTGAATGTGTGGTGGGGAAATGCAATTCAGAATTCAAAGCCGATGACTTTATAACAGAAAGCAAATCAGCAGAGAGAACAGTGCAGAAAGCACTATGTAACAGCACTGCCCAGTGTTACCCAGGCAGTCTTTGTCCACATCCTTCCCCCTGAGCCAGCTCAGACACACATTGGAGGAGCTGGACAAATCTGTTTCCACCCATTATCTGCTGTAAAGAGAAAAGGACTAAGACATACAAGGCTGACGTGTGATCCATAAACCATACTGAATTCAGATTAGTGCTGCTTAGGCACAGGTTCTCGATTTAGGGCTCAAAAGAACCTGAATCTGCTGCTATTGTACTGCCTAGCAAGACAGAACAGGACATTCAACTCTTATGTATTTCCCCATCTGCAAAATCAGGTAACAATAATGATGTCCGTGCTTTTGAGGTCTTCTAGGAACTAGTGCTATTCAGGAGCTCAAGTAAGGCTGAGGCAGAAGACCAAACCTGAAGACCCATGACTGAAGGCATTCAGGAGACACGCAAGTGCCTGCTTCAGCATTTGGATCTCACAACAGTTTGGGACACTGGTAGAAATGCAAGAGGCAGTGAAAAGCTTGACTGTTTTTCCTAAAAAATAAAACACCAGGGAAGCCAGCACTGCTGAGGAAAAGGCACGGTGCAGGTGCTACATAAGAGCTGTAGGCAGCTTATTTTGCTGAATTGTGATGTCCAGAACAGTTTTATAGCTTTGAAAAGCAAAATCTAAACTTTCAGGTCATGGTAAGTTACTAAAGGAGCAGCCACTTTTCAGATAGTTTCGCATTCTGTTTATGTTATAACAACTAGTTTGTAATTTGCACAGGGAGAAGGAATTGTGTTCCTCCCCCTGTGCATTGTTTTTAGGCAAGTCGTGATGGAGAAACTGAAGTATAAGTCTGCTGAAACACATTCAGGATTGATGTCATTTAGCTTGTACAGACCTTCAGCCACTCAAGATTTTTCGTATTAGCCAGCCTAACTAATTCTAGCAAAGAGTCTGTGTGGCTGTTTATGTAAGTCGATGAGATGTTACCTTGACGTCCCCCAGGTGCGCGTTACTCTGCGCTTTCTGTAAGCACAAGGAGCTGACTGTACTGAACTTTGCCGGGCTACTTCTCGTTCCCCACGCAAGTTCGAGCACCCCGTACCAGCAGAGCCCCCCTCGCTCCTCCCGTCGGATGGTGGGCGCCGCGCCGGGAGCCGTCCTGAGCCGGGCCGAGCCGGGGGCGCTGCCCCCGGGGCCACGCCTGCACCGGGCCGAAGGCTGTGCGGGACGGCTCTGGGTGCACAGCGGCTGCCCACGGGGTCTTCCGAGAAGTTGGGGACGGAAGGTGCCGAGAACATTCCTCGCTCTCGCTCTCTCCGCACGGCCGGGACGCGCTGCCAGACCCACCCCGCAGTCTGCCCGCGGTGCTGCCCGAGGCAGGATCCGCGGGAAGCCCAGAGCCACTGATCCAGCGCTTCCGCGGACCGCCGGGAGCCTGGGGATTCCCCCCGCCTCGCTCGCCGGGACCGCGTCCGACGGACACCGGGGACGCGGGGACGAGAAACGGAGAGGGGAATGTGCTCGCGGTAGGAAAAGACGGGGCGGGCGGCAGCCTCTTTTGTCCCCTCGCCCCAAGGAAACCCCCGGCGAGCAGCGTTCTCCCCCCGGCTCCAGCGGCGGTCACTTCCCTTGGCAGACCCGGGAGCGGATGGCTCCGGCTCCCCGGTGCTTCAATGCAGATGGAGCGGGAAGAGAGAGGAGCCCGCCGGGATCCCGGGCAGCCCCGTCCGCCGGCGGCAGAGATGCTGTGGGGCCTGGCCCGGGCTCGCCTCGCCCTGTCCGCCCCCCGCGCCCGGCGTCGCCCGCACCCACCTCGAAGAAGCCGGCCCTGCCGCCCATCCTGCGGCCACCGCCGCTCCGCCCGCGGCACCGTCCGCGGGCCCCGCGCCGCGGCCAATCAGGCGGAGCGCGGACCCCCCGCCCCGCCCGGGCCGGGGCCGCTGCCCGGCCGAGCGCGGGGGGCGGCGGCGGGAGCGGGGCCGGGAGCGCTCCCGGCGAGGCAGCGGCGCTGCCCGGGCAGCCGCAGCAGTGCGGGACCGCCCGCACCTCGCACACGCCAAGTTCTGCAGCTCCCGCTGTTCGAAAACGGAGAGAAGAGCGATCTTCACCGGCTGCCGGGAGTGACGAGCCAGTGGCATTTCATTCAAAAAGGGTGATTTATTTTTCTTCCAGCGTTGCAGAATTACTGCAGAAAATCAATCGCAATTTTTTTCTTTTTTTTTTTTCTTTTTTTTTTTTAAGATCTGAAGTAGCTTAATGAGATAACCTGCAAAAATACAACTAATCATGAGCTAGAAAACGTCCTCCTTTCTTTCTTTGATTATTTAGCTGATGTTTCAGGGGTGATTGGACTGACAACAGAACTCTGCTGAGATCCCTTCTTCTCCTGTGATATATTCCTGCCGTCACTGACAATGAAATGCATGGCATAAAGCAGTGCAGATGCTGATGCTGTTTTCCTCCACCCGTTCTTCATTATGCGATATCCTTTTTTCTAGAGCTAAGGTAATTAAATATCAGCAAAATCTACAAGGTTACAAAGGAACATTGCTTTTTCACTGCCATAAATTTCCATTAAACAGAAAGATTTATGCTACGCAATGTTTGAAAACCTTCTGCTATCTCCAAGTTTAACTTGTTTGCATGGAATTATAACCATCAAAGCTACTTAAATGAAATATCAAATAATAAATTTAACCAAAAGAAAAGGCCTCTATGGGAAAGCCAGAAGGCTGATCAGAAAGATCTAACAAAACATCATTCATTACTAGCGTAAATATGAGCAAATATGGAGATGTACACTCCTTCCCAAGCCAACCCTGAGTCTGAGGGATTAACCTTTGGGCCTGGTTAGACCTTCTGGATTTTTATGTTACAGAAAAAGAAAAAAAATACTGCTTTTCCAAATAAGCTGGCATTTCTTTCAGTATATTTCATTTCCACATGCTCTGTAATCATATACAATGAGGAAAACGTTTCCCAACATGAAAAAATTAATCAGAACATAAATATAAGGAACATTTAAACTAACATTCTGTACCAGAGCGATCAAGCAGTGCTTCAGACAGACAGAAGTTATGCAAATTGGTTCTCTTTATTAGCAGAACATGCAGCCTGAGGAAGGAAAATCTGTTAGAAACACAATTCAAATTCCCAAGCTGACAGGAAGATTACAATATGTGGCTCACTGTTCCCTTTAACTTGAGTTATGGGGGAAAAAAAAAAGCCAACCCCCCCCCCCCCCCCCCGGTTCTCCAGTACAGAAGGACTTTAATAGTCAGCATGTGGCATTCGAGAAGATCCCTGCTCTTAAAGAAAAGTACAAAATCCCCAAACCATAATCCTTCCAGAACCAACTGGTGTAAAACTGGAGTCCTGCTCTGACAGTGTTTCCCCCAAATGCAAACACAGCCAGACGGGATAAGCGCTTGGGTGCCTTGTCTGGGCCTTTTAGCTTGGTGTCTGTCAACGACTATCTGTTACTTGAACGCGCCAAGACCATAGTTCAGATGGTTACATTAATTTACTGAGCCTGCCCAGCAGCCCACGGCCCGGGGGTGTTACCGAACCCTCGGCCGCTACCGCCGGGCAGCGCCACGTGCGTCCCGGGTACTCCTCTGGGCACGACGCCGGGTCGGGGTGTCGCGGCCGCTGCCCCTCCGGGGCCGGACCCTGGAGCGAACCACGGGCCCAGGACCAAACCACCGAGCCGGGACGGACACACAGGCTCGACCCGGCAGCCGCCGGGACCGCCCGGAGCGCGGCGAAACCGGGACAGCGGCCCCGCCCCTCCGGCCCGGCCCCGCCCCCGGGCGGCCCCGCCCCGCCCCGCGCGCTGCGCCCCGTCCGCCCGCAGGGGGCGCTGCGCGGTGCGGCCCCCGCGCCGTGAGGGAGCGCGAGGCGGTGCCGGTGCCGCTCCCGCTCCGGGCCCGCCCCGCCGCCCATTGTCCCCGCGCCGCCCCCCGCCCCGGTACCGGCGCTGACTCACGGCCGGCGCTGCCCGGGGCCGCAGGTGTCACGGAGAGCCCGGCGGCCGCCGCCGCCTCAGCGCCAGGACCCCATGGGTACGGAGGGCGCCCGCGCGCTGCTGGAGCGCGCCGGCAGGCTCACCCTGCAGACCGGCAACCTACTCAACTGGGGCTGCCTGCGCAAGAAGTGCCCCGCCACCCCCGGCGAGGAGGTGAGCGCCGGGACGAGGCTTCCCCCGGGACGCCGCAGCGGGGGCTCGCCCTGGGGCCGGGGGGGCTGGGCCGGCGGCGGCTGAGGGAGCGCCGGGTGCCGCTCCCCGCGCTGTCCGAGCGGGATTGTTGTCCCGGCAGGGCACGGGCTGGCCCGGTGCCCGTCACCGCGGGGAAAGGCTTTGGCCTCCCTCGGTCCGCGCCCGCCGCCGGCGGGAGATGGGAAAGGCAAAGCTGGGGTTTGTTCGGTGTTGTGTGCTCGGTGC
Source organism: Pseudopipra pipra (assembly GCF_036250125.1). NCBI lineage: Eukaryota > Metazoa > Chordata > Aves > Passeriformes > Pipridae > Pseudopipra > Pseudopipra pipra. The sequence goes on from NC_087557.1 coordinate 14,336,032, forward strand.
CTTCTGCCCTGTGGGGAAGTCGGCCCCCCGTGCCCCCGGAAGCACTTTGCCCGGGGAAGGAGCCGGCCCGGGCCTCGGGTCTCGGGAAGGAAGAGTTAAAGCCCCTGCAAGTTTAAGTGCTGCCTGTAATGGCAAAGGAGATCCCTGATACTTCTTCAGCAACGTAAAAATATGAATAGCTATGAGCTTGCATTACAGGTGATGAAAATTCTCTTTTCTAACCTGAAGTTAATTTAATTTCTTGGTAGTGACAGGTCTTGGGAAAAGTAGTCATCGCTGTCCTCTTTAAAGAGTATACCTGTCATTCTTTGTTAAAAAGTTGAAAAGAACTTTTTAATCACCACTTTAAAAGTATTACCTTTAGCAGAATGTATCAACACTTAGAACAGTTCTCATAAAATATCTGGAGAGCCTACGGCCATGAACTTCAGAACCACTGTATTTGCTGTCTCATCATGACACAGTAATCTCAGAATAGTCACTTAATAATTAGAAAAACTATGGGTTTGGCTGGTTATTGCCATGTAGTGACGCTGTTGATCACCTGGAAGCTGGATGAGTGCACATTAATCATTCACAAATGGTAAGAAAGGTGTCTGGGAGGATGATGTAACAAGAAGGAAGAATTCATCATGCTCTTGTTAGTTGTCATGTGATAATAACTTTTTTATTTGGCCTGGTTACTTATTAAAGAATCTGTGACCTGTGTGAAATAGGGCTAGTTTCTGTAGCAAAGACATAGCTGTATCCTTATGGGCACCCTTGTGCGAGTAGTTTCTGGAGGGCTCTTAAATAAAGAGTGGCCAGCATGCATAACTCATCAGTTAAAGTATTTAAATTCATTTGTTTACAGAGAAATCTGGCTGCTTTCCAGAGTTGCTGGATTTCCAAAAGCCAATATTGGTGTTAATCATCGAAAATAAATTAGCTTTTAACTCTTCTATTTGGTGTAGTTAGTACATGTATAGTTCTCAGTGGCAGAATGTAAGCTAAAATTTTGCAAACTATGAACACAGTGTTAGGAGTTTGGGAATGCAACTGTGTTTGGAAAAACTGGTCAAAACAGTCAAATACACTGTGGTTTCCACATGGCCCGAGGGCAGGGGAGTGGTGTGTTTTGGAGTCAGAGCCTTGTGCATAACTGCAGTAGAAATATGAACTGTGGTAGTTGCAAAGCAGCAACATATAGAGTATATATGTTTAGCACTGTCTCACCCTCAGAAAGGAAAAGATAGCATTATAAATTGCATCAAAATAGGATGAAGAATTATTTTATTAAAGAGTTATTGTGCTTAGCTATTTACTGGGTCAGTTCTGGCCTTTTGACTCAGGGGGTTTTTTTAATCCTATTTTAAATGACTGGGAAAGAATGTGTAGAATGTGCTCACAAAGTATTATTGCTCTATTGTGTCTTTGTGATATCAGGGGGGTGTTGACTGCTAGTTTGCACATGGTGTTATGAGCTCTCTGAATTAATGTAGGTGTCATAGGAAATTGCTATTTAATGGTACAAAGAGTAGGTTTGCACACAGTTATAAAATATACCGTTGCAAGTGAAGTAAAGCAGCAGCTCGTGGAAGTGCTCCTACCTGTGGCAGAGGGCAGTCAGGCAGTACCTGTACTTAACTCCCAGGACGGATCAGAGGGAAGTTGCATCATTGGTACAGCTGTCACGCTGGTACAGAATGCATTTAATCAGCTGATTTAGACTCAATAGTTATATCTTGCTGTGTTCAAGAAAATCCACTATCAGGATCTTAGTCGAGTTTATTTTGCATCTGTTGTCACAGGAAAAATGCAAATGTGGGGTAGGATCTGAAGGTTCCCCCTGCAGTAATGAAGGACTTAAAAGCACTAGTGGTTTGGAGTAGGTAGGCAGGAAATGAGAAGGCTTATATGCATCTTGAAAAGAGAAGTAATTAATATAATGAGTATTTACTGATTGATTGTAAAGCCTCATTTCTACAATTACAGCACATATGCTCTTATCTGACTACTTTGTAACTTAAGAATCTCTGCACTAAAAAACCCAAACCACCCAACACCCTAGTTGCTGCTGGCTTAGCATTATTCTTTCCTTTAGGATGGCATTGGTCTGAGAAATAAATGAAGTAAGTACTTGTATGACTGCTAAAACTCTGAAAGAGGAGAGGAAAATATGTAAGTAAGCTAGTTTGAACAAATTTCAGAAGATATGAAGGAAGAATCTTCTGTGGAATGGTGTTATTAGTTCACCTCCTCAGTCTGTCCTACCCTTGTATTTCCGTCTATGAACCCTTGTATTTCTGTGCAGCTCTAACAAACTCACACTTCAATATGAAAAAATGTTTTGCAGGTGCGGGACTGCATCCAGAAAACACTGACTGAATGGAGCTCAAAGATTGGACAAGACATAAATCAGGTAGGAGAGATGTTATGCATGTTATCCACGTTCCATGTGAAATCAGAGAAATGGGTACGTGGTTACACTTCTGAAATATAAATCAATCTATTAAATTTCTGTAAAAGTATATGCAGCTCCAGATACCTTAAAGGAATATATCTTAACTCCCTTTTTTTTTCTTCATCTTTAGTAAATTTGGAGAGGTTAAGAAATATCAAAGTAAAGAAAGAATACAAAACAAAAGTCCTGGTCTGTAAGATTTTAAATTAATTGTTGGGACAATTAGAAAAAACAAATCTGTGTACCATGGAAGTTTGCTAGCATGCTTATTGAAACTCAGTGAAGAATTCTCTAAACTATGGAGTTCATAGACAGCTGAGAACCATCCCGTTTGGAGGGGATCTCTGAAGTGTAGCATCTGTTGTTTCGGAAATACTTCTGAAGATGCAGAAGTGGCAATTTTCCCTTGAGAGCTAAAGACTTCTGCATAATTCTTAAAGCCACAGGCATGGACATCTGACATTAAGATCTGGGTGTATTTGCCTGCTTCTCTTTCACTTTTGTTTCTGAAATTCAGCAAAACAATATTAGGTTCCCGCTAAATGCATTATTTGCTCTGTGAAATATTAGCATGTTTCAGGAAAAGAAAAGGCACCCAAAAACAACAACAAAAACAAATGTAAAAAAACTTTCTTGCTAGTTTCTTTGGGTTTTGTTACCAGTTCTTGTGTAGTGATGGCATCAGCTGCACATTGCTGCATTCCAGACTGGAGGGTATGAGGCAGTTATTGCTGAATGATTTGTGGAGGAACTAATGATTGTTCAAGAAAAGAACATAAACACTTGTCCCTGTAAGATGTAGTGATCCACTAAAGTAAATTATTTAGTGTAAGCTAGGGTTTACTATCAAAATATGTTAATTGCATAATTCCAAATTCTGTCTTGAATTATACTGATATCCAGTAATTTAAAAAAAAAAAGCTAACTTTTGTTTAAAATGCTGGCTGTATTGAATAACTCAAAGGCTTGCTTGAGAATCTTTTGGTAGGGCAGCAAAAATTACCAAAGAGTTTTTGATTGGGGCAAAAGTTTTTTGGTTGTATGTGCACGCATATAATACAAAGTCTCATGTAGATAAAGACTTTAAGAAGTCACCTTGTGCCAGCTGACATGAAGTGTCAGCCTGGTCTTAAATGAGGTCAGACAGTGAAAAGTCTGAAACTTTCCTAGTTTTTAGTTTCAAAATTACTATCTTAAATCTGTATTTTACATCATTTTTACAGGCTTCAGTGAAATTACAAAATACTTTTATGCAAAGATGTTCCCATCCAACACTCAAATCTCCTAATTCTCATGGGTTTTTTTCAGCTGATCATGAGGCTTTTTTGAAAAAAAAACGTAGTTTGAATTAGCACAGCACTCTTTTCGCATCATAAAATCAGACCTAGAACTACTGAATCTTATTCCAATAATTCTCACCAGCAATTTATACTTTTTTATATTAGAGGCATATAGGGCCTTTAATATATCTTCATTTTTCTGACTTCCCCTCAAAAATCAAGAAGCCTTGGGTTACTTCCTGTCATTGCATTTTTCTACTATTTTTCTGTCTAACTGCTGTAAGGTGCCTTTTTTTTTTTTTATATAATTTAAATACATTCTTCAGGGGCTTACTGTCTCCTCTTGATGAGTTGCTCCTAAGTCTCATGTACTTACTACAGGAAACACTGGAGGTTCTGGAATGTACTGTAGCTCAAGCTATAGAAAAAATAAATCCTGAAGAAAGGGATGAGTTGAAAGTATCAGGTAAGAATATAGTCAAAAATCCAGTGGCATAAAAAGGTTTCATATGCAATCATTAATAGGATATTCATATATGTATATTTTTTGCTGTGTTTTGTAATTGCAAAGTCAGATGACACCAGTGCACACCGAGATACTTTGGGTAATCTAAACGTTGGCTAAGAAAGACTTGAATTAATATTGCAGGTTTTAAAGCACCTCGACATTTTTCTATTTTAACTTACATCACCTCAAGGTATTTTAAATGTATTTTGTGAGTCTTTGACTTTTTTGAAGCAAAATATTACAGATAATACTGGAATTAAGAAATAGCATTGGAAGCACATTTATTTGCATAATTTTTCCAGGTTGAATATGATGAACTTGAAGGAGGCAGTCCAAACTAACACTAGTACATTTTGAGTCTCAGTAAGTTGTGAAGAAGTCTGTTTGTACTATTACATTTGGGGTTTTTATACAGGTTGTTACGGTTATTGCTTAGTGTCTTGATGCTTTACAGCTCATTAGATCACCTAACTGGATGATTTCTTGTTCTGAGACTGCACAGCAATGTGGAAAGTTAAGAGAACAATGTCTTTATTGGGCAGTCACCTTTCAGAAAGTTGTTTTTTTTCCAATTTTTTAAGTAATTGGTGTATATTCTAAAAACCTTTTACCCAAGAGCTCATTAATAGTGTATATAGCAAAAGTAAATGGCTATATATTAATAATACCTGGCTTGTTTAGTTATTGATTCCAGTTTCTTTGAAAATAGCAAAGCTTTTCATCGTTGGATCAAATTCTCCATCGATCAGAGATGCAGTTGACCTGGGTAAGTGTGAAACTCAGAATTGTGGTACAATTTCTTTTTTACTCAAGAACTTTGATGGGATAGGTTCCAATTTTATTTCTAAGAGGTGTATTTAGTCACTGTCACAAGTATATCCTGTTTTCCTATTAATTGACACTTAGGTAATCAAATCTATTTGCACATTAGTTCAGTCAGTAAACTTACTAAATGTGGATCACTGTTACCTTGGGTCCACAAACTCAAATGTGATTCCTTCCTTCAAGCAGGAGCAAGTTTTTATTCTTTCCCACAAAACTTGTTAAAAAGTGAATAGCATGTGATGTTTTAATAACAGTGATACAGTAGTTCTTGTTAGTTGCCAGTTATTTTTAACATGATAAACTTTGCTACTGACTGCGTGGTATTTCAGAGATTATTTAGGAAATCAATGCTGTAAGTAGCTGATGAAATAGTTAAGTTTTATTGAAAATACCATATAATATCTGTACTGATACATAAAGTTTGTTGGCCTAACGGAGCAGTAATTGTGAGCAGCACAGAACTTCACCACTTCGTAAGATTGTTGGGCATAAGGGGTGACCAAAAAAGGAAGGGTCAGATATAATTCTTTTCTACTGATGCCCCAGTTAATAGCCTCTTTATTGTAAGTTGTAGTACCATTTGTTAAACATACATTAATAGAATCCTTCTCTAAGAAAAAATAATTTATTTAGCTACTTGGTTCTGTTCCTTTTGCTGTGCTGAAGAGGCCTCATGATGTGCATTTTTGCTCCAGCTCAGTGATACTCCAAGACTTCCACTTCTCTCTTACATTAAATCTCCATATTTGGTGTGCTTTTAGTCTAACTCCTCACATGTATTAAGTAGTTTTGCTCGCCCATGCCCTGTCCTTGAGTTATAGTTCAGAGTGAAAGTTACAGACTTTAGAAGAAATCGAGAGTGAAAGAATAGAGACTTGTATGTCACCACTGTCTTCAGAGGAAAATACAGTTTTAATGTTGAAAAGGAGAAAAAGCTTCATGCTTTTGTTCATTTTCTGTTGGTTTTGGTTTTTGCTTTTTTTCTTTCTTTCCCAAGACCTACAGTTGAAACTTGGTCTTTTAAAGTGGCATGTTGGATTGTTTGATTGTTTGCTAAAGATTGTTTACTTCTCTTGACTGCTGATACACTTGCAGTTTCAAATGGTGAATGAGAGGCTAGTGGAGTGAAGCAGGAGGTGTGGTTTTTGCTGAATTAGAAGAGTCATGGTGTTTATGTTTGTGTCTCACAAAAGATTTTTCAGTGTCTTTGTTCTTTTTCTGCAGCGTGTTCTGCCCTCGGAGTTGCTCAGTTAGACTCGGTCATTATTGCCCCACCTCCCATTGAAGATGGAACTAACCTCTCCTTGGCATATTTGCAACCTTATTGGCAAGAACTTGAAAATCTAGTTCAAAACAAAAAGATTGTTGCCATAGGTACCTCTGACCTGGATAAAACACTGTTAGAGCAGCTGTATCTGTGGGCACAGGTGAGAACAAACTTCCAACTCACAGCATTTCTTAGGACAGAATAACTGCTTGTTTTGTTGGCTGACACACTTAGAAACATTTGTTATAAATCGGTTTATATACAAATTATTAATTAGCTCTGTTATTTTATGGATGGTCACAATGTTATTCAAGGTGGGGGAGGCTCAAAGTGTGACTGTTGCTTGTTCAGTGTTCTTATGTACTGACCACCAAGAGCTGGAAACCACAGGTCTGTTCAGTAGCAGGTTCTTTGAGGTACCGAAGGTTTGAGTTTTGAATGCTTTCCTATTTAGAAAGTATAAACAGTACACCTAAACCTTCAGATTTATTCCAGTGACTCTGAAAACATAGCTGTTTTCACTTAAAGCTGTGTTATGAATAGAGGGATTTCCCCTAGGAAAAATGCTGTTTGAATGGAAAGCTTAAATGTAAAGAGGAAGACAGACTCTGAGGGAAGTAGCACAATATTCTGTTGTCCAATGAGACTAATTCATAGAATGGGCTGAAAGATCATCTAGTTCCAACCCCCCTGTCATGGTCAGGGACACCTTCTACTAGAGCAGGTTGCTCAAAGCCCGATTCAACATGGCCTTGAACACTTCCAGGGATGGGGCAGCCACGACTTTTCTGGGTAACTTGTTCCAGTGCCTCACCACCCTCACAGTAAAGAATTTCTTCCTAATATCTAATCTAAACCTGCCTTGACATTAAAAGCCATTTCCCCTTGCCCTATCACCACATGCTCTTGTAAAAAGTCCCTCTCCAGCTCTTGTAGCCCCTTTAGGTACTGGAAGGGGTTCTTCTCATCTCCAGGCTGAACAACCCCAACTCTCAGCCTGTCTGCATAGGAGAGGTGCTCCAGCTCTCTGATCATCTTTGTGACCCTTCTGTAGACTCGCTACACCAGGTCCACGTCCTTCTTGTGTTGGGGCCCTCAGAGCTGAGGGCAGCACTCAAATTGCCTCTTAACAGCTGAGTGATGGAGGATGGTACTAGTCTGTGCCCATGCTCATGTAAGCTTTACATGAGAGGGGAAAAAAAAGCAGATAGGAAGTCAGTGGAGTGACTTAGCACTCCTCTTGCTAAGGCAGCACCTGAAGTTAGATCCTACTCTTGTTCTGGGCTCTGTGCTGCAGGGAATTGTAGAGTTGCCTACATTAATTAGTCGTGTAGAATTAATTAGCCTTGCTCAGCCCTCAAAACAATGGTCAAAGGCAAATTGTTGAAAGCAAAATTTCTGTTGTAATAGAGGGTATTGGGGAAACAACTAAAGTCCATTAGTATTTTTTTCTTATAAAAGTATTTTGTTACTTTCAGGTGAAACCAAGTAGCAATCAGGTGAACCTAGCTTCCTGTTGTGTGATGCCACCTGATCTCACAGCATTTGCAAAACAACGTGACATACAGCTGTTAACTCACAATGACCCGAAAGGTAAGACTTTGCCAGCTAATTAATAGAAGCCTTCAAAGTGCATTTATTCAATACAAAATTGGGAATAATCTGTTCAAAGTTTGTTACATTTGAATCCTGAGCCAAACATTCTAAAAGTTTCTCCTTTACAAAATATTTCTATTAAGTTCTTGCTGTTGCTTCAAGGAAGAGGGGGGAGAAAGCAATCTTTCGGCTTCAGATAGTTTCTTGAAATAGTTTTAATCAGAGAAAATAGAGTAAATAGAGGAACAACCTACGAGATGTTTGTAATACGTATGTTAATGGAATTGCGTATTTCCACAAAACACAGAATGAAATGATAGCTCTGTTGCTGAAGGCAGTAAATGACAAATGAAAGTCTACTTGCCCAGGATTTGTCTGTGAAATAGATTACATAGAAATGTTAATGGTCAGTTGATTTCTGAGTAGTTTGGTAATACTAGGTCTGTAAAATTACTATACTTTAAGTAGGATTCTTTCAAAGTCTTGACTTCTTAATATTATTACAAAAAATGTTGCTGTAAATTCTTCACTTGTTTTATGTAGTGATTCATTTGCTAAATGATTGAAGAAATTGGAGGCTTTCCTTTGGGCTGTAGAACTGGGTTGCCAGCTCTCTAGAATATTCTGGGTTATTATATTAGTTTCTTTCAAAAATCATCTAATCTTCTTCACTATAAGGACACCTTAAATATCTTGCTGGAGTAATGAGAAGTCTTAAACAATATTTAGTTAATTCCTTCCCTACATTCTTCGTTATGACCAACTGTTCATGATGATACTTTTCCTTCCTTCTCCTTCCTTTCCATTTGGCCCCAAAGACTATATGAAGCACTACTTATGAAGTATAGGCTTCATAGTACCACTGTTACAACTAATGAACTTCATCAGTGCCTGAGCATGATTTATCACTGCTCTGGCAGCATGCAAGATGAATTTCCATTCAATCTGACAATTTCCATGTCCCGTGAAGTCCAAAATGCAACTTGCAATTTAATAAGTACTCTCTATCGTAAGTCATGAAATGAAGGAGAAGAGGATTTGATAGAAAACAGCACAAGTAATGATTCCTTTATGCATTGTTTGCTAAGCTTAGCTTTTCTGTAATGACCAGCTGAGAGTATTGAGTCTGTCTTTTGGGAGCACCCCTCATCAATGAGATCGTTCTCTTGACTAACTTTTCGGAGGAAACAAGGAGGATTTGTACTTGCCTTCCTTTTCTGCTTTCTGGCATTTAAACCCATTCCTTTTAATGCTTTCTGGGCTTGTGGTTATTATGAGCCTAGTTATGGGAGATGCTATAAATGTTGAGCTTCCAGTGACTGCAGAGGTAACTCTGAATGCTCAGTACTTCACTGATTTCAGCCTTATGCTTAATTCACCTCTAGTTTGTCTAGCTGGCTTCTCAAATTTAATTTTCATTTTCTCCTGCTAATGGCTCTACTCATCAACTCCATTTTATATGGTTGAAATTTCAGTTAATTGGTTTTGTGGGAAACACTCAAAGTTGCAAAAAAAGTGTCCTGAAGATTTACTCTGTAATATGCAGCTGCTTTTAGCCTACATGCATTCTGGAAGAGTGGATCTGTAGAGTTAGTGGCACTACTTAGGATCTTTGACTGTAGGAAAAGGCTTCTCTTAGTAAGTGTTGCTTTTTGCAGCTGTTTACATGACATTATTTTAAGCACAAATGTCCCTTTTTAACTTCAGAATTACTTTGTGAAGCAAGTTTCCAAGAAGTTCTTCAGGACAGCATCCAGAACGTGAAAGCAAGCGAGTGGATTCCTTTATGGCTTCTGCGGTATTCAGTCATTGTAAAAAGCAGAGGAATTATCAAGTCCAAAGGCTATATCATGCAAGCTAAAAGAAATGCATCTTAAAACCTTTTTTTTTTTTTAATGGCTGTTTAAATTTCTTTGGGATGGGGGAACATTGCATTTTTCATAGAAACACTTTTACAGCATTTATAACAAAATACCAAAAGTTGTAATTATTCTGTGTGATGTCAGCAAGAGTGTCTGTAGTGTTCTAACACTATTTTTCTTTCTTAACCTATTGACCAGTTCATTTAAATTATGAAATTTATTTTTATTTGAAGCTATCTATAGAGTAACAGTTTAAAATATTTTTCTTTTTATGACCAGTTCACTGTAAAAATTATCATTATATTTTAGCTGCCATTAGGTAGTATAGAGAAACATATATTTTTGGTTTTTTAAAAAACAAATTTCTCTTAAATAATACTTATCTGGTAGGTGCATAGATTTCAAGCATTCAAGGACTAGTTTTTATAGAAAATTGTCATCTTTTATGAAAAACTACCCAAAAAAATTAAGCTGGTATCTCATTGCTTGGTATGTATATATATGCAAGTCAGCTGTTTAATTTATGGGGATGGGAAAATTGGTTTATTTTTAATAGAGTGTAAAAGATCTCTATGATTTAGAAAAAAATTGCATCTTCCAAATTACTTTCTGACTGTTACTTGAATTCCTTCTGGCTTCTTTGTGCCTCAATACGCTTTGTTTGACGTTCGCACAAGTGTGATGGCATTTTTGCTGTTTGAAATAGAAAATGTATTATTTGTGAATGTTTAAAATAAGATTTGAAAACAAGTGATGAAGAAATCCATTAATCAAAAACTGAATTGTGCCTGTCTCCTTCTCAACTGTGGCTTGTTTTTTTGATACTTGTGACCTACACAATCAATTGGCCAAGTAGAATAGACAGTAAATGTTGGTGCTGTTCATTATAGCATTGTGTAAAATTAATTACTTCTTTTGCAGTTGCCTAGGAAACTTTGATGCTTGAGTGCCATTCAGAAATGACAAAACAAGGGTTAGCTTGAGGTTAGGTATCTTTCTGATTGGCAGGAGCTTAGCACACTGGCTTTCGAATCCCAGAGAGATTGCTGCAGCTAAGGCAAGGCTTCTGGTTTAACGTAGTCTTTCTATCAAAAAGGCCTTTTCCTTCCCTTGGCCATTAAATCACAATAGATAGCAAAAGCTCAACTTGTAGTTCAGCAGGAACTTTGACACGGTGTCTAAGACAATAAATTTCGTTTTGATTTCAGGCAGGGGCATTGACCTCATACTGGTAGTACTCATTAACTTAGTTGTACATATTTTGAGATTTGGACTGTAAGGGAATCAATTTTCATCAACATCTTTTAAATTCTGTCATATAGGCAGCTAGTGGAATTTGAATGCCTGTAGGCAGAGTGTCAGCTTCATATAGTCCATTCCACGAAGTTAAAAGATAAAGGTTTTTCAAGATACCTTTTGAGTCCTCAAATATCTTATTTGTAGGTGGCAAATAGTGGGAAATTTTCTTTGCTCTTCAGTTCTTTTGATAAATGAGAGAGATGGGGAACTGGAACTAGTAATGCATCAATAAAAGTTTGAATTTTTTTCTCCTAATCAAAATGTAGTGTGGTTTTTTTAACATTGGACAAGTGTGTGTCAGAGTTCAAAATTACATGAGTTTAATTTTAAACTTCCCTACCAGCTATGAGTTGTGTGCTGCTGATGATTAACCACTATCTGTAAGTTCTGTCTTTATTTGGCTTATACATTCTGTATCATATTAACTTGTGTGTGTGCTCAGTTTTATAAATTGAAACAAAACAAGAATTATTCAAAAACAATGGAAAGGCTGTTCTACTGGGATCATGATTTATTTCCTTTCTGTAAACTGTTAACAATTTGCTTGCTGTAGAAAAGTACCTTCTAAGACATGATATTTCTAGAGTCAACCTGATAAAGTGTTACGCTATTGGTTTCACATTATCTCATTCGTTTGTTTTGCATCGGTCGGAGAAATGGGATTTCCTTCCATGAGAAACCCTTTGAAAGCTTGACTAAATTTTAAATTCTTGTAGGCTTTTAGCTTGTGCTTCTCATCTCAATACATTCTTATCTCAGTAAGAGCATTTTACACTGTCACAAACAGTCTTTTGCACTTCTTCAAGTGCCCTACACCCCGCGATTCCACCTTAGAGGAACCCACCTCCCCTCCCGGCCGCGCTCCCCGCTGCCCGGTGTTCCCCGGCGGGGCGGGCTGGCGGGGCCCGGAAGGGCGGGCGGCAGGAAGGAAGGAAGGAGGGGAGGAAGGAGGGAAGGGGCGGGCGCGGCGCGGCGCGGCGGCAACATGGTGAACACCAGGCGGGCGGCGGCGGCGCGGCGCCGGGAGCAGGGGGGACGGGCCCGGGCGGGCGGCAGCCCCTCGGAGGCCGGGCCCGATCCCCCCGGTGCGGCGGAGGTGAGCGCGGCCGGGGCGGGCGGGCGGGCGCGGGGCCGCCATCGCCACGCGGCCTGGCCGGGCCGGGGAACCCCGCCGGTACCGCGGGCCGGGGCGGCGGCAGCGGCAGTGACGGTGACAGTGTCGGTGCGCCCGCACTGCCCGTGCCGCATCCCTGCCGCCGCAGGGCCTGAGGCCATTTAGCGTTGCGAGTTAAAGGTATACTTCTCTCTGTTTGCATCTCTGTGTTACTTACAGTAACTTTTGGCAGATTATGTTTAGTGTTGCGGTTGCTGTGAGGCCAGCTTGTTCCTAAAGCTGCTAAAATTGGTGTTGGAAAGCATTTTGGGGCACATTCTGACAGTCACTAGTCTTCAGTGTTTTATAGAGGAGCAAATAATTGAATATTTCTGAACATTGCTTCTGCATTTGCTTCCCATGGCGGCTTGCCAGGAGCTTTTAGAATTAGAAGATATTTGTATGTTTCTTCTCCTGCCTTGACCAAAAGACAGCAGACAGATAAGCAAGGGATGGTTTGTTCACACTTCTTACACACAGATAAGACTACACAGAGACATGTAATATGTTGTCAGTATGAGCAGCTTTGTTTAAAAGAATTCTTAGTGATTTTTATAGCATCCTTTTTATAGGGTTATTTTACATGTCAATAGCATACCTTTTTTTACTCCTTTTCTAGGTGGGATCTGCTGAAATTAGTACTCCTGTTACTAGGAGGATGACTAAAAGAAGAACTAAATCAGTTCATAAGCCAGAGGTGATTCAGGAATCTCAGTTTGAAGAGTTGGAACATGCAGAAACAAAGTCAGATGTCAGTGATAGCTTTGAGATGCAGGTTACTAGGAGTGAGAACACAATTGTTCATTCAGCACAATCAGTTGTGGAGCCCCAAGTTGATGGGGATGTGTCAGAAACAGAATCAAACTGCTCTTCTGTGTCTGGTCTCCAGACACCTTTGTTTGTAAGAGTAACACGAAGACGACAAATTGTAATTCCTTATCAACCAGATTCTGCTGACAAAAGAAGACATGACAGTACAGCTTTTGTAAATAAGTTAAGCAGGATTCTGGACGAAGATAATACCTCTGAAGCTGAGTCTTGTTCCTCTGCTGTTTCTGGTGTCCAGATGCCTAATGTTACCAGAACTACAAGAAGCAGGCAAAGCAAAAAGAAATTACAGCCAAATAGAGTTTGTGAAGCTCAGAGTGAAGATACTTCTGATACAGAATCATGTTGCCTAAGTTCTCATACGGAACCATCCATCACTAGCAAACGAGTTACTAGGAGCATGCAAATGAAATCACAAGCAAAAATTACTAAGCAGAGTGGGGAAGAAGATGGATTTGCTTCAGAAGATGAGAATTTAATTGAGGACACTGTTAAATCTGAGCCCATAATAATTTCTGATTCTAGACCTGCAGAACTTATCTCTGACACAGAAGATACTTCCACTGTCATTAAGGGTAATAAAGAACCCACGTCACCTAAAAGCAAGCATTCTTCCAAACCTGCTAATACAACCCAGAGTTCAGATGCAAAAGAAGATGTTTTAAATGATGTGACACCCAGCAGTCTTACAAAAATGAAACAAATTGACATTAAATCACCTGCGAAAAAAGCAGTAAAAAACTCACAGTCTGCTGACGTAGAGCATTCAGAAGCAGCATGTGGCCAAATACAGGAAGATCAGAGTAAAATACTTGAGAGGGAAGGGAATCTAGAACAAATGGATATTTCTTTGACTGAGTGCACGAGTGTCAAGCAATTTCTAGAATCCCAAGAGCAAATAACACCAAATGAAAGTAAAAAAATTTCAGAATGCAGAAGAGCAGATGCTGAGGCAGATGCACAGCAGTCTTTCACACATTCTGATAAATCAAGGAGTAAGCGAACTAGTGCAGCGAGCAGTCTGCCAAAGGACACAGCTGTTGCTCAGAGAACTGATAGCATCGATAAAAGCAGGGTGCTTGACAGTGGTGAAGACCAAACAAAAGAATATGAGGGGTTCCACAGCACTGAAGGATCAAGCAGTGGTAATGATTCTGTTGCACTGTTTCTGAGCAACAGTGAAAGTGATGAATCTGAAAAGAGTGATGTGGCAGACACAGATACAATTGATGAGAATCTGTGTTATAAAAAGTCAGATGAGAGGACTCCTTCCCTCAACAAATCTTTAAAAAAGAGTTCACTGCATGTTGAAGGTCTTTTTGTAATTGATACTGAGCCTGGCATGAGTTCCAGCCAAAAGTATTACCTAGATGAGGTAGACCAAGACAGTGATGCTGAAAGTAAACATGAAGGAAATGAAAAAGGTGAAGAATCAGATTTGGAAGAGGCTGAAGAAGAATTGATAGATGAAGATGAAAAAGATGAAGATGATGATTTATTGAAAAATAAGACTGATGTGTAAGTATCTTTCTGGGAATAGTAAAGAATCTGCATTTTGTTCAAAAATATGGATAGGATATGTACTTAAATGGTAAATGATGCAGAATAAATGAAGGAGTATTCTCATCACATAAGTCATTTTGGTGTGGAAAATAGGCTTGCATGTATTATAAAATACAAATATGGTCCACAAATTGAGGGTTTCAAGGTTTTTTTCAGTTTTATATGTAGCAGCACACATTCAGCTAGCACACTTCTCATTGTTAAGAAGAATGCTGGTCATGAGTTCTTTTGGCAAGGCTAAGCAAATTTAAGAATTCAGTTTTACAGAGTATATTAATATATAAGAATGAAGCATTGCAGTTAATATGAAAGATTTATGGAAGTGATTTCACAGGTATTTTTCAAGAATAAAATCTCACTTCATATAATGGCATGAATCCCCCTCATCTTCTGTCACTTCTAAATTAAATATTCCAGATACCAAAAATCATTGCTGAACAGAACCTAAATTGGAAGAATAAGAAAAATATGGGTTTTGTTCATCTTTCTCAGAGGGCAATAGAAAGTTTAGCTGCATGCATGTTACAATATTCTAATAATTAACTATTTCTCTTTTAGTTTACATCTTTCTAGCAGCATAGACCCTGGTTTGAATATCAAGAAGCTTGGAGGTTTATATATTAGTTTTGATGCAAAAAAGCAGAAGCCTAGATTGAGTATAATTGAACATCTGAAGGAGAAGAAGAAAGATCAGGTAATGTGTTTACAATTATTCAGTTACCTGAGACTACAGTAACACAACAATGTTAATAATGTTGGTTTCTTTGCTTTTAAAGAAGTACCGTTTTTGTGGTTTGCTGAGAACGTCCATTCTTTTTGGCCAAAGTGTGGATTTACATTTTACTGATAAAAATTTAAACATACATGACACTTCAGAAACTGAAAAGCAGCACAAATTCCAGCATTACCTTGTAAAATAAACCAAAGTTGATTATAGCTGCAGTTTTGCCTAATGGTACATGAGCTGAAGGTCTTGTGACAAGATATTTAGTCCATAGCCACGATGAATTCCAGTAGATAAAAGTCTGTACTCTCCCTAGTACGGAATTAGCCATTTTATTTCAAAAGCACCCTTTGAGATAAAGGGAATATGTTATTTTTGTTGAGACTGTTTTCTTTGGCTCATCCATGATAGCCCTCTTTATTCCAGAGCTTTTGCTGTCTCACTAGTTTGAGGGCAAGCCAAGTGCTTTCTGTTGTTGGCCAGGATTCTGTTCTGAAGATCTGTACTGCACTTTTTGTGGATCAGAGCAGCTCAAGTATTGCATTAAAATGCTTGTTTAGATTCCATATGATTCCTTTAGCAAGTTCTGTGAATACAGTTAAGCAGTAAAATTTGTATCCATGAAGTAACTGTTCTAATGTTGAAAAAAATCCTTACAGCTCTTGCAGAAGAGTGTAATAACTCCAGACTTTGAAAAAAAGGAATGTGTCCCACCCTTCAGGGAATCACTTCACCAGCTAAAGAAACAACGCAGGGTAAGTGAAGAGCTGATAATGCCTGAAATAACAAAAGAAGCTGTGGTAGAAAGCCTTGTGCTGCGACTGTGGGCATATACAGGCCGCACTGGAAGTGAAGTGATGAACTTCAGTTTAATTTCTTCGAGCTGTCCTGTGAAAAGTCACCAGGACAGTGAAGTGATAGATGATATGCTCAGATGGTACAAATCTGTCATTGGGACAGTGCTGATGACCTTCTTTGTAAGGGCCATAACGTACACATTTTAAATGTACGTGTTTATATTCTAAATGCTTTATCCATCTTTTGTAGGAAAGAGTTCCCTCTTCTGCCCCATCCTAGTTCCTGAATGCAAATTCATTTTTCTTGGTATTGCATCCTAGGCAGAGCGAGAGAAAACAACAGGTGATGGCTGGTTTGGTATGAAAGCCCCAGAAATCACAAGTGAACTGAAAAATGATCTTAAAGTTTTGAAGATGAGAGCTTCACTGGACCCCAAGCATTTTTATAAGAAGAATGATAGAGATGGTCTGCCCAAGTACTTCCAGGTAAGGAAGCAGCAGAAGGTGGCATTGTACTGCTGAAGTTTTGAACAGCTCTTTAAGAATGCCTACTTTGTGGGTATCCTCTATGTTGGTTTAATTTCGTATCTTAATTATTAAACCATTTTGGTTACTTTGCTGCAGTTTGCCACTGTTAATCTCTGTATTACATATGTGTATATGTTGGGGTTTTTTTAGTTTTGGCTGATCTCATAGTAGAGGACAAATATCTGACTGAATCCGTATTCTGAACCATCAGAGGACTAGATTTTCACTTTTTCTAAAGTATTAGCCTTTTTAAACAAGCATGTAGAAAGTAATTGGCATTTATTTTCTTACTAGCTAATACAGTTTGAATGGAGACACCTACCTTTGTGATCAGCTGAAATTTCTGCTGCTGTACTCGTCAAGTGGTTTGCATAAAGAAATTATGCAGAAGCTACAGAAATAGGCTTGCAGCAACTTTGAACAGTTCATGTGCATGAGGAAATGTTTTCATTTCTCAAAATATTACCACTTCACTCTAAAGCATGGGAGAGTGTTTTATGTTGTGAAATTAGAAAACTTAGACAGAAGTTTTCCACATAATTAGATCTGTGCAGGTTTGTTTTCACTGCATGAAATGTACTCCGTGTACCTCTACTCCTAACATGAACTGCTTGGAACAGTGTGATGCATTTCAGGATGAAGGCCTTGTATTAAATTAACTGTTCTGTAGTCATCCAGCAAAAACACCACAATGACAGAGACAGGAAAGAGTTGAGGTGGTCATAAGGGTTTCCTTTCCCTTGTATTTAAAATGTTTAAAAATTAAGAACTGGATTTTATTTATGAATATGATACAGCAGTCCAGCGTTGAAAACTGTACAGTCTTAAAGCTCAGGCTCTCTCTGCACAATGCAATGAGACCAAAAGTGGCTGCATACAAAACATGACAATTATTTTGGTCCTTTGCACTTTTCTTAAGCTACTGTGATTCTGATCTGCTCTGTGTCTTTACACTTGGTGCTGAGGATTTAAAAAAAACAAACAAAAAAAAGCAAAATAATCAACATCTTGCTGTACAGTAAGAATGTTTTCATTTTTGTTTTTAGGTTGGAACTGTCGTTGATTCTCCCATAGACTTTTACCATAGTCGAATCCCTAAGAAACAAAGGAAGAGAACAATTGTTGAAGAGCTGCTTGCGGATTCTGAGTTCAGAAGGTATTTAAAAATAGTTTTGTCATTTTAATATCCTATGCAAGGGAGGAGTATTTTTAACCATATAACTTTTTTTTTTTGTTTTATTCAGCTTGTATGGTGGTTTGCTTATACTTCAAAGAAAAATTTTAATCTTTTAGCATTTCAATAACTGCCACTTAGAAGGCCTAAGGGATGGGATAATTAGAGTGAGATAAAATACATGTTATCTTCATAAAAGGGTTTTATCCAACTTGGGTTATCACTGTTGGCAGCCACTCTTAAAGACCGATTTTTTTTTTCTTGGCATAATTGACGGAAAAGAGCAGACTGTAATTCTATGAATGTTGCTATTATTTCATTTTATAAATATATCAGTCTACCACCTGTCATGGGAATCAAAATTGTGATAGAAGACTTACTTATGATTGGATTAAGTAATGTCTGCATAACCTGCAGTTTTTGGAGTAGATCCTTTAATTGATCCATTTTGATATTGGTTATTACATGATGTTAATCTGCACTTCTCTTTTCACATAATGATGTGTTTTCTTTGAAGTAGTGCATGATTTGGGATTATAATGTTAATTTTGTGTGACTTGTAAATTAACTATATAACATTGGGAAGGCAAGTTAGTATAGCTGTTTCTTAACTAGTTTTCTGGCTTGACCTGATTTTTAAGATATTTATTAGAAGGCGTTTTTAAAAATTATTATATTTGAAATTTGATCAGTTAATTTATGTTGTGGTTAATTAAGGACTTTAACCAGACACTTCAGCATTAGTGCAGATATTTGTCAGATTTCAGTGTCGCATTTAGAAGCCTCTGTGCTGCTCAGTGCACAGTGTCTGTCGTAGCAATCAGTGCAGGTACATAAGAATCTGTATTAGAGGGGGTAGCAACTCATTTATTCAGTAAGTATATCCTGTTAATTGTTTAGTGTTCATCTTATGTCAGTTTTCAGTCTTGAGTAGAGTGAGGTTTATTATCTTGAGTTTGGTGAGAAGGCAGTATAAAAGTGAGTATAATTTGCTCACAGTGTTGTCAAAATTGATGGGTCTTCAATGAGCATTAACAGTGTTTCAGCAAACTGTCCAAAATGGGATTGCTTGTGCAATGAAGAACCCCCTACCAAAATTAATGATTCTTCAATCCAATTTACTTCCAAAACAAATTTACCTGCATTTACCATTGATCCAGTGTTGATTTCCCTTTACCTATGCATAAGTGTATAAAATCAAAGACATTTGATTCAGAAAACAGAGAGAACTCAGTTTGGCAAATTATGTGGATAGAGTACTTTCCATGTTATCTTTTCCTGAACTTTGGTTTACTATGCTTAAAAATTATCTATTTTGTTCAGATATAATAAAAAGAAGTATCAGGAGATCATGAGTGAAAAAGCAGCTTTTGCAGCAGGGAAGAGGAATCGGAAGAAGAAGAAATTTCACAATTAAGAATTGAAGAAAAATACCAAGCTGGAACAACTTATAAAACTTTTTACAGAATGCCTTGGTTGTGGTGTTTTTTTCCTTTCTTAAGATTGCAGGTGCAAATTGAGGTTTAGGGAAATTCTTGCAGTGAGAATTTGGTAGGGAGGTTTATCAAATTATCAGATATCTAAATATAAATTAATTTAGGTTTCAAAATTAATTCTATTTAAATTAATGTTTATGTAAAACAATATTTATATGAAAGCATATTGTTATATCTGAGTAAAAAATCCAGCTTCGCAGATTGTGGTCTTCTCAGGCTTCAGTCTTTATATAATTAATTAGTAAATTCAGTTTAAAGTTATATGTGTAATTCACCTTGGCACATGTTGTGTGCCAGAAGAAATTTTTCCATGTCTCGTCAAAGGCACTGCTGGCCAACATTGTAATAGAAGGTACTGAAAAATAGTTTGGTTGTGAATGGTTTATTTCAATACTGACCATAACAGGATTGAGAATGACCCAGAATTCAGTGTCTACACATATACTTTTATATTGAAGTGTGTATTATAATATAGATTATATATATAATTTATAAATAAATTTAAATAAGATGCAAATTACCTATTGTTTAAGAAATAATATAAATAAGTAATATTTATATATAAAATTTTAACAGTCATATGTTGTTTTATTACTTTTTACCATTTGATACTTGTGTAATCTTTTTGAAAATAAGTTGACATTGGCATCCCTTATGTAGGGTGTGGTGTGCAGGTTGTGGCTGGTAGCTGCCCTGGCATAGTTCTGCAGGTAAAGGAATAGAGTGAGTCTGCAAGGCCTCTGCTACCATTATGGAGCCAGAGATGTCACGGGCTCAGTTCCCCTTTAGTGCCAAGTCATAGCCTTTTGTGATTGTCAGAACTGTTGTGGCATTCAGTCGAGTTTTAATTACCTGGTTATTTTATTGCTGTTACGTTTAGTGTAACTCAGTTACTCCCCTAAGGTAGCAAAAAGGATGGATAATAGAAGAAATAAAACTGGCACTACGTTGTCTTAGGTGGATTGGGTGACAAGGATTTTAGAAGTGATTATCAGAGGACCAGTGGTGTTGATTGTCTTCTTATCACATGAACACTGAATTTTAAAGGTTGCAGATCTTAAGCAAGAAGTGCTTAATTATGCTTTTGACCAATGTTTAACCATCAAGTTTTCTACTGAGAATGAGAGAGTTGTTTTTTTAAGGATTAGTTATTTGTGCTGAAATGAGCATCATGATATATACTGACCACCAAGTGAAGCTTGAAAGAAATTTTCCCCTGATCCTTTGGTGTGTTTTATATCATTCCAAAGTTGAACGTAATGTTTTACTACCAGAAACAGACAAGAATCAAGAGTCCTTAAAAAGTCTTCACTGGCTGGAGATGAACAGTGTCAAAGTAAAGTGAATTCACTGGGAAGTATCAAGCATGTACAAATAAAACCACCTGTCCCCAGGTCTTAGTTAACATACAGATGCTATTCTAATGCAGCTATATGTATGCTAGTATCTTGATTCCCTGTAAATGATAAAAAGCCAGTAAAAACAACTATTAGTGTCTTGTTCTCTGGCTGACACTGAAGCACAAAAAATTATTGCTGAACACTGAAAACAAGGCACCACAGTAGCTGTCATTCTATTGCATCCTGGGGTGTTCAAGTGCAACTTTGGAAAAGCAGTGTATGACTGAAAGACCTTAAAAGAGAAATACAAGCTGTGGTGTTAAACAGCAAGCAACAACTTGCGGTCTGTTGCTCAAGGTGCTCAGCAGGTAGTTACAGAAGTTACTTCCTGTGCAGCATAGCTAGTGAGGGATTTGTTTTATGTTCTATATCCTTTCCCTTCCTTTGATCCTTCTAATATCTTCAGTTTTGTTACTCTGTGCCCAGCAAGTGCCCATGTTCTGTGCCAATGAGGTGAGATGTGCTGGCCCGTTTCCAGGGCTGCAGGGTAGTACTTGCAGGTTGTGTTGGCTGGCTTGCCCGTCACCTATAGCCTCATCTCGTGTTCAGCCTCTGTTAGTTCAGGCACTAGATACAGCATCTTTTCTTAAGCACCAACTTTCATAAAAGCACAGACAGGTAGTATTTGAAATTGATATAAGGTTTAAGGTGCTGGAGAGAGAGTAAAAACAAAATGCACCATGTGATTGCCTAGGCTTATCAGGTTTCTCTGAAAACACAGAAGACATTTATGAAGCTTTGCATATCAATTGCAAGTAATATTTTAATGGCTGTCAGACAAATTTGTGTTAATTTGTAATTCTGCCTTTATTGACTTAAACCATTACTAACAAGAAATTTCCCTGAGATGAAAGGACAGTAGGTAGTGTGTTGGGTTTTTTACATATCCACCTATTGCTGTTTGGGATGTCTCTGGAATATTTTATACAGACAGTATTAATTCATACCTCTTGTTTCTTTATGCTTCTCTTGGTTTTATTAGTATTTCTTTTTCGCCTTGGGTCAGAGATTATCCAGTGGTTGTACAGCCCAGGGAGTTCACAGTCCATCCTTAGAGATGGACCAAAAGACTATGGTAGGGATCGGGCTGATGGTGGCTGAGATGTTGCTGGTGTGGTGCCACTAGTAGGCATGGTTTGTGAATAGAAGTAAAACGGGTTTTTTTCCTGTCATGGTCTCATTCACACTTCCTCCTTTTTCCTTCTTTGGGGTCTTTAACCTCTCTGCAGTCAATTTAGTCTCATTAAAACTGAAGGTATCTTTTTATCATTGCTATTTTCCATGTGGTAAAACTGTTCTTATCTCTTCACTTTTAAGAAGTCCTTTCTTCATCACAGGGGCCTGCCAAGGTAAGTCGTATTGAAACTTGGAATCCTGCCATAGCCAAATTTGGAAGGGACTATGAGAGCTTGTCCTGCCCAGCCTCCTGCTCAAAGCAGAGTTAGACCAGGTTGTTAGAGCTTTCTACAGTCAGGTCTTGAAAACCTACAGGGATGTAGACTTCCCACCTTCCAGAGCTCCATGGACTTTCCTCACGGAAGAAAAAAATGCTTCATATCCAGTCAGATAGAAAGATTATTAATTATTGTTTACTGCCTCATGGGCCTCACGTTAACTTTCTTTTTTTAAAATGACTCGATAAATTTGTAGTAAGCAGCATCGATCCAATTTATAGTGCTTGCTATAATCCTTGACTGTTTTTCCTCACGATTCTCTTAAAGCATTCTGAACTACTGTGTTGTCTGTGTAATATTTTCCTCAAAACCCTTTTCATACAAATATATTGTGGAATTGTGTTCCTGTACTTTTCCACTAGAATTCACATTAGAATCTGTTACACAGCCAGTATCTCAGGAGAGCTGTCCCTGTTCTTACCTCTAGAAAATGCCCAGCTCCTTGAACCACCACTTTTATATTTTTTCTTTTGGACTGTAGTCCTTAATTAACTTTTGCACTTGTAGAGTATTGATTATGTAAATATTACTTGCAACATGAAAACATGTATATGTAAAAGCCTCTGCCTTCAGTTTTTTTCAGTAGGAACTAAGGAAAATTTTATGAAGCTTACATACAAAAAGTAGGAAGGGAAGCAGTATTTGGACTGTAATACATTGCAAGTGACAAGGAGAAACATTTTGTCTTCTGTCATCTGATTTAGTTGCTTTTTACAAGTTTACTGTAGAGAGGTTCTGGTTTTGCTGTTTGCAAATTCTGAGGAAATTTGTTTCTGTGAAGGACTGCATTTTATAGGTAGATGGCATTTTTGAGTGGGTTATTGTGCTGCATAACAGTGATGGTTAATGTGCCAGATGGTGGGTTTCATTTTCAGTTTTTCCTTTATTGTTTTTAAATAAGCATTATTACAATTTGAAAGTTACATGTGCAGGATTAAAAGCAATTTATCAAACCCCCGCCCCCCCCGATTTAAAAAAACAGATAATTTATAATTTATTCCACTGCACAAAATCAGGGAGGTTTGTTTAGTTCTGATATTGTCTTGATTTACCATCTAATTTGATTGCTATTATTAAAATAGCTCTTCATCTTCTCTCTTTTTAGGTATGTGTAAGTCAGAAAAGATGGTGTTAGTTCAGGTGTTCAGCCCTTCAGTTTTATCTGCTGCATTTTGTAGGCTTGTTTTGTTGCTTGGAAGTAACCTGGAATTTATCACGGGGGCCCATTCTAACTGAAGTGCCTCCAGGAAAGACGCAGTCTTGGTTTTTCCAGTAAAATTCCTTTCCGCAGGCTGTCCTGGCAGCGTAGCGGCCCCTCTGCGCTGGGGTGTCGGTCCCGGCCGCTCTGGCGGAGCGCGAGCGCTGCCTGAGGGCAGCCACGGCACCGTGAGGAGAAGGAGCGCGGCCCTTCTCCCGCTGCCTCAGGGCGGCGGGACCGGGAGGAGAAGGAAGGGAGACCTTCTGCCGCTCCGCCCTCGGCCAGCCCGCCTTCTCGCTGCTGGAGAAGAAGGTTCATGTCGCTGGGCTGGGCTGAGACGGCACATTCGCTCGGTGGCGGCTGGTGCTGCTGCCTCCGCCCGCCTCCAGCCTTTCCCAGTCCGCCAGGCACGGCGGGAGGCGGGCCCAGCGAGCTTCGCTGACGGGAGGCGGCCGCCGGGAAGCGCCAGGCCGGGGGACGGGAGAACTGCGGCGGTGAGGTAAGGGACGGGAGAGCGGGGCGGACAGATTTCCGTCGAAAGGGGCGGGGGGAGGAAAAAAAAATTAAAAAGAGAAGACCCGACTCCGCCGGGACTCGAACCCGGAACCTTTGAATCCCTTCAACCCTCTAGAAGTCCAATGCGCTATCCATTGCGCCACGGAGCCACCTGTTGGAATCTTCGCGCACCGCCCAAAGAGCCTGCGCGCGCCGTCACGCGTTGGCCGCGAACGCTCCGGGTTTTTTCTTCCCCTTTTTTTCATTTTATTTTTGTTTAACCAGTACGAACAGGCTTCGTCTTATACGCTACTGCACAGACGAGTCTCGCGGCAGCCCATATGTGCCGCCCGAGCGTTGCCCACGGCCCGGGTGGGGCCCACGGCTTCCTGTGCAGCACTCGCCGTGGCGCTGCGTCCTCATCTCTTACGAAGACTGACTTTTTTTAAGTTCTTCAGTGATCAGTATAAAATATTTGTTGACATCCCACTCCGGCGTTTTCAGTATTCATCCTTGTGTTTGGAGGAATCTAAGTGTATTCCACAATTGCCTTGTGTTGATGAATTCTTCCTCCAGCCGGCCATAAATTCCCAGTAACACCCCTCCTTACCCAGCTCCCCCCGTGGATTCAGTAAAACAAGATATTCGCTTAAAAGCTGTAATTGTAGTCTGAAACAAATCTATCATACTATTTTTTTAAATCATGAGTAGGCATATGAGAAACGCCAGAAGAGAAGAGTATGAGGTTATTCTTTCTTTAGCTCTCCGCAGCAGTATATTCCAAGCGGAGCCTGTGCCTTTCTGCTCGTGGGGGTCTCCCTGGCCCGGCTCTCCTGGGCAGGGAGATCCGCGCTGTGGTGCCGTGGCCTGGGTTATGCAGTAGAACGGCTGCGTGAGAACCTCGTGCCGCACTTCATCGTAATTTAAAAGTACTGGTATCCATAAGAGTGGAGAAAAACATGAAAATAAGCGCACCCTGAAATCCGAGGAAGCAGGAAGCTAATCAAATCTATGTAAAATGACGTTACTTGGATACACGATCCACTAGCCATTGCCTCCAGGGCTGAGATAGCGAGGGTAATGAGTAACCGGGGTGACTCAGGCACACCGGCAGCGTGTCCCGTGATTCCCATGAAGTCATCTGGAGTGCCGGTGGCCAGCAGTAAGGCAAAGCTCGTGGGCTGGCTAATGACTGAATAACCCCTACAATGCTGCCGAAAAAAGGGGGTTGCTGGAAGGCTTCAGTAGTTACAGCAAGTACCAGATTACAGGTACACCCCCCAAGCTAACAGACTGTTATTGAACCAGAGCAGTTGTAAACACAGAAGAATCACAAAAATTATACAAGATTCACTTGTATAATTTACAGGGCTGGTCGAATTTACAATCTCTGGGTCTGTATGGTCTTGTCACAACTGTTTTGTTATGGACGGAAGTCTTCATAGGCGCTCTTGGTAAAAGAATGTAAGGTGTGGAAACTTTGAGTCCTCAGACCCCCATACTGCATAAAACCCAGAAATCTCATTTTTAAGAACTGGGTTGATCTTCAGAGTAATAAGCTTAAATTAATGTTTGTGCAACACAAATAAACCACTTGTAAGTAACTAGGAATCACCGTAAACATCTTGTAGTTTGTGAATACCTGGGTATGTGTATTGTGGGGTGAAGGTCGGTACCTCACCAGTGTGATCTGGTAACGTGGCACCTTTGGATAGCAGCTGGTGAAGAATCTGAGTTTGCTGTCAGAAGACTGGTTCTGAAGCTGTAAGAGTGAAGAATCGTGACACGTGATTCTTACTTCCTCTCACGTTTTGGTTTTGGTTAGTTGGTTTATAACGTTAGGTAAAGGCTGTTGTTTCCATTCATGCAGGAGGACTGACTGGGGCAGTGTTTGGAAATTTTTCAGAAATATTTCAAATTATTCAAGTCAGCTTGCTTTTTTAGTCTGTAAATGTAGTCCCAATGCAAAGCCCACCTTTGCGTTTGGACAGCAGATGGAGCTGCTGCATGAGAAACAGGACAGCTCTTGGATCATGAACTCACAAAATGTGATGTGTTAGGCAACACCGATGGATCTGATTAACCTTTGCTGGATCTGTCCTTTGGACTTTCCCTCATCTGGGAATGTCTGAAGTCCACTTCTGTTGCAAGCTGGCTTTTCAACTTTATGCTCTGTTTCAGGGAGCAGAAGTTTCTTGGAATACAGTTGTGCTGGTTTTAGTTACTGGCACTTAGAGAAATTTTGCTGAGCTCAACCAGGTGCCATTTTGCTAATTTTTAAATAGGAGGAGAAATTGAGATAGGAATACCTTGACACAAGACAGCAAGTGCATCACTGGCAGGCCAAAAACAGCACGGTCATATAACACTCTTCTATTGAAAAAAAAATCTAGAAAATATTGATGAAATTGAAGTGTTCTTTGAGAGACTTTTTACAACTTGGGTTTCAACATTAACTTCTGTTAATGTACTATAGTGCTATGTACTGTATATCAAATTACTTTTGGTAAGATTTGAGCTTAAAAATTTATTAAAAAGAAATTTTCAAATTTGCAGAACTTCCACAGATGTTTTTTGGGAGTACCATCATCTTCCTCTAAGAACAAGTGTAATTGATACATTCGTTGAAAGCAAGAGGTCAAAGAATGCTGCAGGCAAAGAGGCTGTCTAAGACTATTTCTATCACCTGAATAGTCTTACATACACACGTTACATAGGCTGTGTATTTCAGGTTCTTTTCCTTCTCTCTCTCTTGAAGTGGGATTAGTCCAACCCTACTGCTGTAACAATTCACTGGTGTAGTGCAGCAAGAGAAAGCACTCTTCAAACTGGCAGAAAAAGGCTTGGATGCGCAGGGTCTGAGGATACTGAAAATAACACTTTCAGGGAGAGTTTCTTTTGGTAATTTACAATTTGATTTTTTTTAAATTTATTTTCTTAACATGAAGATAAATGCTTCACATTGTAGATGCTTCTGCATCTCTGCCTTTTCCTCAGTGGGGGCTGTAATTGCCATGTGACTATCAGGGGATTGAAGAATTACCTGTCCTTGTTTGCCAGGCTGCCAGCAGGCAGACTGCTGTTGAGAACCTCTTCCAATTATCTTCTTTGTGCCTGTTGTTGGACTAATGCATGCTCTGTCCCATTGAGTATATTTGAGTAGATAGGAGTCATTCCCCAGGGCAGTGCCTTGCTGACTTGGGGAGACATGAGCAGTCATGCCAAATCACTTCTACAAGGGATTATAATGTTAATTCCGTGTAGCTCTATTAACAGAGCAGCTGCTGCAAAGCCAGCTCTGAGATGAATAGTCTTTTGGTGGAAAAGTTTGAAGTCCTTTCCTCATGTTCCATAAGTAATTTTTTTTCATAGTAATTTTATATATCTGGTATACAATCCATGGGTCTTAGTGATTGTTCTCTGTGATGCTACAATTGGTGAAGAGCCTAGGAACTTGTTAGAATGGTATCACTCAGATTCCTTCCAATATCTTCTTTTGGAAAGCAAAGTACATAAGGCCAGGTGTCTACAGTGATTCTGTTTTTGTGAGGGATTTTTCCCCCCTGTTTTTCCTGCTTCTTGAATATATACATTTGAAGGCCATTCACTGCAATGGTACAGACAGAGGGTCAAAGGAACATTTTGAATAAATGCAGGTTATTGCAGTCATGGTCAGCAGTGCTTTCTTCATATTACAGAAGAATGAAAGTCATGGCTACAAGGTGCTTTTCATCCTTAATTCACATTTATGTCCTTTGTGATATTACTATTGACTGTTTTCATTAAAAATAATTGGAGAATTAACAGCTGGCAGGAAATCCTCAACACTTACAGAAATCAGTGTCAGTAATCACACATACAGATGGGTTGGCTGGTGGGTTGGTTTGAAGTGGCAAACGCTTGACAAACATTTATTTCAAGACTGGTCCCTAATAGTGCCAAACCTATTCAGTCACATGGAATCTCTCAGAGCACTGCAACAGGACATTTGGATAAGTCCTAGCTAGTGCCTCTTGCCAAAAGTGGAGTATGTCAGATTTCCAGAGAGATGAGAATCTGTTTCAAGACAATTTCAATGTTTTCTGTTGCTAACTGGATCTGTTTTTTTATCAGAGAATGAATTTCATCAATTTTTTTTTTAGAAATTAATAAGATTTGTGTTGAACACCCTTCAAAAATATCTGAAATGATGCCTTTAAATATATTTTAAAATTCTATTCTTAAAAGCTCCCTTTTTTGTTTTTATTAAAAATCACATTTTATTAGTATTTTCATAATTTTATGCTTGTTTACACTGGGACTTTGCTTAGCAGACCTATTTCTTGCTTCCTTAGTGGGCCTTTTCTGCTTTGAAATCTTCTGTTCACGTTTTATAGCTTAACACAGAATTAGCTTCTAGCATCTTTTCTCAGATTTTATGCTTCTGTAATCTATCAGTACAGCTTTTTTCTCTATTTTAACAGCCATATTGGAAGAACATTGAACTAGCAAGTGATTTTTATAGCTAATCCTTGCACAGTCATTGCTCTATATTCATCCTTCCAATTTTTGTCTCATATACCCAGTCATTGAATTAATGCAACTTATCACCCAGCAGAAGTTACAGTATGAAGAAACAAAAAGCTGCACATCAAAGGGTCTTCTGTGCAGACAGAGCAGACACAAAGGCTTCTTTGTGATGAATGTGCAGAGTTAGCTCTGCCACTCTAAATCAGTAGTGAATTTTCTTCAATTCTAGCATTGAAGTAAAAGAATGCCCTTTGTTCTTGTAGGGGGTTTTAGTTTTATTTCCAAAATGCTGGCAGGCAGTAAGCATTGAGTTAACAACCTAAAAAATTAATTTCCTGTGTTCAGTATTGTGATATACTTTTATAGAAGTTTATCTTGGTTTATTCAATGTAGTAATAGGTACCAGTCATTTCTGCAGCAAAGTGAAACAAGCAGCTTCCAGAGTCAGTGCTATCTGTAAATCATAGGAATCCCTGAGAACAAGACCCCTTATTTTTTGCCACACCCACTGTAGAAATAATGTTCTTGTTGTTATTATTGCAATATATGACTGTAGTTAATTTTGTAAATATCTGAATTTGCAACCACTAAGATTCAGAAAAACAGTCTGAAAAAAGCCAAAAGAAATGCCATCACAGCTCCCATCCAAAATTACAGAGATTAGGGTAGACATTTACACCCAGATAGTATGGCAGGGAGGTTTCAATCTGGTTTTGATACAAATGGTCTTTATTCCATAAGATTGCTACAAAATTATCACTTGCTTTTGTTAGTGTTGTGATTACAGGATATTCTTTTGTATGTCCAAAGGTGGGAATGTGGCTTCTTAATTTACCTTCAAGCGCTAATCCTGCTCACAGGTAGTTCAGAGGGGCAAAAGGCCTTTGGATTTGGTGTTAATTGCTATGTAGTTGGTCTTAATTGCACAGAGGCCTTGTGTTTTTTGACTGACGGTTTTGCATCTTGTTTGTCAGCAATGAAGTTATCTGCTAGAGATAGTCGTATGTTTTATGTTACTAATTAGAATGAGAAAAGTGAAACAGCATTTGGTGAAAGTGTGAGAAATGGTATCTAAGCAGGCGGGACAAGCAAATTGCACAGAGTTGAAACGGAATAGGGAAATCTGGCACAGGAGTTACTTTGCAATCCTTGGAAAAAATGAGAGTACAGGTGAAAAAAAGAAGGGGTAAAGGAGAAACATGAAGACCTGGGCTATGGAAAATGAGAGTAATGTTGATGGTGCTAATAAGACTTTGAGGGGGGGCTTGGCTTTGGTTTGAGATTGTTTTTTCAGTCTTCACTCTTGCAGTGCAGAATGGGTTTGGGATGAGCGTGCAGCTAATCCATGGTAGAACATGATGAAATCAGTCCCAAACAGCCTGTACTAGTTTGCTTCTTCGTAAAATCAGAAATTCAGATTATTTTTCAGTCTCTGTGCTGGCAGAGCTTGTGTGACATACATCCAGTATGGAAATTTACACCTGCAAGCCATATATAGCTTAACTTTAACATACTTACATAAACGACAAAATCATTAGTTTTCAACTCATGGATTTTAACACTCCTGACATGATACCTCTCTGCTATAAGTAAAATTTTTAAATTTTTTTTTTATAGGAAATATTTTTTAAGAAGTAGCCTGCAAAGCTCTCAGCTGAAAGTAGGAACTTCTTATTTCCTAATGGCTCATTGGCAAATAGGCGGCACGTTTTTCACTTAGTAGAAAAGTAATAATAATAATTAAAAATAAGGTGTGAAAAAAGTTACTGAACACAGTATACAGATTTTCCTTGATTTAGGGGGGAAAAAACCCAACCTCACTGCTCGGGTCTCGTCACTGTGATTCATCAGCTGCAGCCTCCTGGGCAGGTCTGACTGCTGATTGGGCCCAGGGCTTCTCAAGGTGTGTCTTCTGCCAGGAAGCTTTTGCATTCTAAGAGCACACAGTAGACCATGATAGCCTCCTTCTATGGTAAGAACTGTTGTATGTCTGTTCTTATTGTTAGGAACAGTGCTTGGTGGTTAGGAACAAATAATTAGGTGTGCTAGCAGATGTTTCCAAACCAACTTTTTGTGGGTTTAAAATCTGGAAAGATCCTAATCATGGATCTTAATTGTGGCAGCTATTGCTCAACATGCTAGTAATACTTTTTAAAAAAATAAATGTGATTATATAATAGTGAGGGGTATTCTCAAATCCACAGAGAATTAGATTAAAATATTTTTTGTAATATTGTAAAATTTTGAGAAAGAAATATTTATAAGATTTGACATGGTCTTTATTTTTCCTAAAAATCATATCTGTTAACTATTTGCAGGTTAAGTAATACAAGGAAACTTTCTTCTCATGTTGTATTATGTTCAGGGCAATTTTATTTTTTTCAGAGATATGAATTTGCTTTATAAGTTCTTTGTCAATTTATCAGTCTAAATTATTTGGAAAAGAAAATTAATGTTATTTTAACATATCTTTTCCGTTACCTTTGAAAAAACAAGGGAGAATCTTGAGGGGAAAAATACTGGAGGAATATATTGGATACATTTTTGTTTTGTAATTGATAGTTTTATGTCAACTTTATTATCAAATGAAAAGATGCCATCATGGCTTTGAGAGAGAAACACAGGGATTGATAAGATTTGAAACATGCTACGTAGACAAGTGTGCATGTAAATGTCTGTGATCTGCTGCTGTTGGAGTGTGGTAGAAAAGGCTTAGGAAAACAGCAGCTGTAATACCCAGTCAGGGTAATGTCTGCTTTCCTACTTTTACAGCAGTAGTGCTTAGAGCTCATTTCACATGACTGTACTTGTTTCTGCTCTTGGAAAAATGTTGCAGTCATGGCAAAAGCACCAACTTCTTTGTGAGGGATGATACAGTGAGCCATACTAAAAAGAGGGTTTTGTTTTAATATTGCAGTAGTAAAGATCTTAATTTTAGTGTAATATATAACTGAAAACAATGAACCTTTTAAGAGATATTTAAGAAGTAACTCTTTTACCAAACTGTATCAAAAATACAAGGATTTTCTTAGATATTCATGCAAATGTTTCTTGCTATTGAGTAATGTGGATTGGGTTCTGGTGCTTCTTTCTTGGTTTTATAGCACAAATTTTGTGGTTTAGAATAATAGGATCCTGTTCTTTATGGACATCAGGAGTGTCTTCACAGTTAGTAATGTTAGAGTGGATTTTTGCTCAAAATTTTAACTCAACACCAGAGGGTGCCAAAATGCAATACAGTATTCTCAATTTCCTGGTAAAATAGTGATATATGCATAATATACCTTTTCTAAACATTGATGTTTGGATCTTTCCCAGCCTTTTCTTGTTTGCATATTCACCACTGTGATACTGTAATACCAGCATACCCCTGGTTCTAGGTTTCCTTACAATGACAGCAGCACATTCCTCTCACCAGCAGCTAGCACTGTCAAAGAAAGATTTTTAAGTATGCAGATAAACTTTACTTAGCTACAACAGCAATTCATGTAATTTGTGTCATGTTCTTGTCTTGCTTGTCCTGGCCTTAGTTCTTTGTGCAGGGGTCAGAGATTGGTTTCTATTTATATGCCATGCTGGCAGCAAAGGAAGAAGTTAGTAAGAACTTTGAAATGCTTTAATCACTCTTGGGCAAGACCTCATGGTGCAATTAATTTTACAATTCCCTTATTTATGTGATGTTTTTGTCTAGGCTGAAGCTTTTAGGGTCTATGTGTGTCCCTCTCTTCAAGCTCATTTCCTCATGGTACAACACAAGGGGAACCAAGTGCATGTACTTGGCAGTTGCATTTTATGAGCTTAGAAATTTGACTTCAAGAAATAAGATGATGTGCATTTGTTGCTTGGATGGCAAAATTATAAGATACTCTGACTGAATTACATATTTAGTTGGTTTTTGCTTTCAAAAGATAAAGCATACCATACCTTACAGTCCCTACTGCTGAACCACCACAGTGTATTTCTGAAGTTGGTTATGTATCTGGCTAAAGAAAACTGTCAGACAGTATTTGTCAGAATTGAGACCAAGAAAATCATGCAGCAGTTTACAATCATTATACTGGTGGACAGATTAGTGAGTGTCTGCTGCCTGCTTGTGCGTTCCCTCAAGTGCTCGAAAAAGAGTAAATGCTTCCTTCCTGGTGTCTTCTTTGGTCACACTCAGTAATAGACTGTGTTCAAATAAGAAACTGCTAAGTCTGAAATTCTTGGAAGCAACCATTCATTTCACGCCCATAACGTTTTCTTTCTGTCCCAGCAGCTGATTGCAATCACCAGTGCCAGTGTTTGGACTCTTACTTATCTGATTTGTTGGATTGAAGACACATATCTAGGTGCATTATTGGTTCCTGCAGTAAAGTACACTTCCAAATTGTGCAAGGATTGTGTAACCCTTTCCAGTGGATTATATGATTTGAATTATAATTAGATGCCAGGCTAAGAATTCTTTTTGTCATATAAAAGGGTTTCTGAAAAAAAGGAAAATAGTCTAGTCACTGTTGGAGTCTTTTCTCTATATTTTTAATGAAAGGCCTGACACTTTATTTGATGGAGTAGTGTCTTCAGATTAGTGCTGCTTTCTTAACTGTGTCTAATCTCATTTGATTCAAGCATGATGAAATAAAAAAAATCAATGTAGCGTAGGTTTGTTTGGAAGTCAAGGAGGGGGTTAGAAAATCAGTAAACATCGGTTCATCATGTTTAGTTAGCTAACAGGAATTTTCTGAAGCTATTAACCAGGATCTTAACAAGCAAATTTGATGTAGTATTAATAATTTATGGGGAAGTTCTGGTGTGAAAACTGAAAATTTTAAATCTAACTGTTTTCCTTTATACAGAAATTAGGAAATAGTTTGTCTATATAGTTTTAGTAGCTCCTTCGATAATATTTATTTTTTTACCCTTCCACCAAGCTATGAAATTGAAAAGATTAGTATTTGTCTCCATCATTTGCAGGAACTAAAAGATCAGAAATTCCTTTACATATCAATACATGAAATGCAAATTAAGTGAACTGTGCAGTGTTAGAGCAGTGACCTTCAACCAGACTCTGTGTCAAGAATTTCTGTTTCCAAGGCTTCTCATTATTGCTGAGTATTTTCCTGGCATAATGTATGGATCTTTTGTGGTGTGTTGTTTGCTGGAGAATGAATGAAGGCCCTCTGGCTCATTTATCCTACTGTCTCGCTTGGGATTTGAACTATGTTGCTAGAAAAGAATGTCTGATGCTCTCACTTTCAATTCTAATCCCCCCATCATTAAGCTGTAGCAGTTCCCCGTTGCATGACTATTTTCTCAGCTATAGAAGCTAGTGGTAGTTTTGGAGAGTCCATAGAGGCTGTGTGGTTCTGAAAAATAGCAGATATTTACTGGATATTGTATAGTTGTGCTTTCAGAGCTCTCAGTCATAAACATTTTGTATCTTGGAATGGGAAAAAATACCTCTATTTTCAATAACTTTATTTTGCTTCCTCCATACACTTCCTTTTTTCAGTTTAGCTGGTTTTTTTTTTTGTACTGTCCTTGCCTCAAACAGTTGAAATTGGGGTTAGCTGATAAGTTGTCATAACGCTGACATAAAAGCACATATATTAGACTGAAAAGGACTGTGGATTGTTTTGGTTGGGTTTTTGGGGGGAGGTGGGGTGTTTGTTGGTTGATTTTGTTTTAACAAAAGAAAAATAAAGGACTCATTTTGTATGCAGGCAGATACCATTTAAGAAGAAAAATACTGTTATTCAGTATAACTGTCTTGATTTCCAAATCAAGGAAATAGGAATTTCCTTGGAATAGATCATGGCTTTTTTGTTCACTACATGTAAGACACAAGAGTTTATACATAGTTAATAAAAGGTTTCCCTTTAAAAATACTAATTAGACCCAAGTGGGGGGAATTTTAGTGTGACCATTGAAATGGCACATAGATTCTGTTTTACATTGTGTATTTACAGTGTAAGTACATTGATTTGTGTGTGAAGTTCATTTAGCAGATTCAGAAATACATGTAAACATCTAATCTGATGCACATTTTGTTAACAGAGTAAGGAACAAATTCCATTTCAAACGTTTTAAGTGGGAATACGTGAGACATTTTTTGTAGTAAAGAACTGGTTTATGTAACAGTATTTGTATTTATTAACCTCCTGTTAAATTTAAGAAATGGAAACCTATTATCTAGGCAAGTGCTGATTTACTTCTAGAGTTATTACCATGTTTACAGACTCTTCCACTAGTGAAACTGCACTATTGCTCATGTAACGGTGGGTAAAAAAAACCAAACAAGGAAAATTCTAGTAATTTTTGTGTGACAGCTTTTTCTCTAATGATGCTTTACTGCAGGTTTTCAGCTATTTGTTTATCTTCCTCCTCATGCCATCTTGTCCATTAACTTCTCACTTTCCCTCTTACAGTTTCATAGACTCCACTTCTAGAGAAGTCCTTCTGAGGAGGAAGATAAAAGAGATGTTTAGTTATACTGAGAGAGAAAGACTTCAGAAAAACTGCAATAAAATTTTAGAATATTATAATTAGCAAAAACTCTTTAGGAAACTAACCATATACTCTGCCCATGAAGTTTGGGAACCATCAATAATTGCAGTGTTCTTGACAGGTGTCTTTCTGTGTACAAGTTCTGTACACCCATGCTCAGCCATGTCATTAGAACTGAGAGCTGAAAATTCCCTTACAATGTTAA
This sequence comes from Pseudopipra pipra, assembly GCF_036250125.1. Lineage (NCBI taxonomy): Eukaryota > Metazoa > Chordata > Aves > Passeriformes > Pipridae > Pseudopipra > Pseudopipra pipra. Next base: position 14,371,122 of record NC_087557.1, read on the forward strand.
ATATCTTGTGGAAATATCTCTTTATATTGTAGCTCACAGTACTTGAGAGTCTTTAATATAGTCCTCTCGACTACATACTTTAGTACAATGACTCCTGTGTTACAGAGCGGTGCACTTCTTTCATCAAATTTCCAGATTTATCAGTTAATGTTAATGTGACTTTTAAAATTATCATGGATACTTGTGCTAATAAACTGCAGGTTTTACAATGCAGTGCTGTCAGTCTTGAAACTTGCTTGCCCTCTTGTTCCAACAGCAAGCCTAATGTAGGCTCACTTTGAAAGCCTGTGTACTGAACAAGCCCTCCAGGACAGGAGATGAGCTAGGTTCTGGTTTAGTTTTGTGCTGTGGAATACTGCTGATGTACAAGTCTGTGTTACTTTTGCATGCAGATTTACTTTTTGTGTTGTAAACACTTAGAATGTCTTTGAAATAGGTGGGGTATTAAATGAAGGAAGATATATCAAAGCAGAACTCTCTTTACTACTGCGGAGTGTTGTAAATGAGCTGCCTCTGCCTTCCTTTGCTCTTCTAATGAGAATACATAAAGCTTCAGACAGATGTCAGAGGAAAGGTTTAAGGAGTTAAACTCCAGTGCTTAAAAACTGAAGCTTTCCTTTCAGGTTGTACTCGATACAGTATAAAATTTGAGATGAGTTTATCTGGTAATTGCAAGATTACAGACAGCACAATCAAAGGCAAAGTGATACTACAGCTAGAAGCCCAGTGCTTCAGCTGAAATGCATTAGGATTTTAACCCAATCTAAGATACACCTGTGTCACTGGACAGGTGTTCAGATATTGCTGCGAATTAAGGGCTTGGCTGAAGCAATCTGCTTGGCTCTGAATCTCAGCTGAGTTCCTCTAAGTTGCACTTGAGAACCAAAGCTCTACTTGAAGGTGTCCTTTACTGCAGTAGTATGGATCATCCTGTCTCTGCATTCGTGCTGTTATTGGAGCAGATTGCTACAGAATATGTGAGGCAAAGCTGGAGAGCCTTCTGTTGGAGGGGGTCAGTGCACAGCACAGTGTGGATAGAAGCTTGTTATGAAGAATGCTGTAGTACAGAAGTCAGCAGGTAAGAAAAGTTCAGTGGTGATGACTGAGAAATCAATAGAATGCCGCCTTCATTTAAGGGTGGTTCGTGGCTTGAATGCAGTAACACTGCATCCCAGAGTAGAAGGGAAACAGGAAGGGACTTTAAAGAAATCCTTTGGGCTATCTGCAGAAATACCAATAAAACTGGTGTGTAGAAAGACTTGTTAAAGAATTAAGTTTGCTACCACAAAATTAATCAAAAATACTCTGAACAAATTTGAATTGGCATTGCAAGTTTAGACTGGCTGTTATCTACCCGTGGTGTTTTTTATCTGGCTCTAGGACTCCTGGCACTGCTTGTACCATATCTTCAAAGGGAAAGGAAATAGTTCCTTGTTTTTTATGAGACTTGCCCTGCATTCACAAAAGCATGACTGGTAGCATTTTTGTATGTAAACTCAGTTGATTCAAAGAAATTCCTGACTTGCTACTAGTGTTTTCTCCAGCTAGAACCCAAGTATTTTAACATTTCAGCTCACTAGCAGTTTGGGTCCAACAGTGTAGCACAGAAACAAGCTATTGCTTTTTTGCACATATGATCAGATGTAAGTAAAGGATCTGTCTGACTCCTACAGGCAGACTGACTTACTAAGAAGGTTGATGAGATTATGACCCATTTTGCCCTTTATGGCTGAGCCCCACATAAAGCAGCTTCTTAAATGTTGCAGTTTTTAGCCCAAGTTGTAATGATACTCAGACTTTTTTTTTATCGCTAGTTGTCTCGGTGCAAGTTCTGTAGCATTCTGAGTTCTAGCCCTAACTGTCATGTATGCAAGGACATTCAGTTTAGAAAACAGTGAGAACATCAGTCTAAAATTAAAACAGAATTTATATCAAAACTTCATTTCTCCCAGCTTTGTGCCAGTGCCTTACAGAATTATTCTCACTGAATATAATAGTTTATTTTAGTTAACCTGCTTATTTGGTCTTGATGATCTTAAAGGTCTTTTCCAACCAAACGATTCTATGATTATTGATCATCTTCAGGAAATGCACTTTTTTTCTTTTCCTTTGTAATTATTAGTTGATTAAAAAGAAACAAATCAGTGAGGGATTTTACTTTCTGAGGGTGTTGAATTTCCAACTAAATTATTTTTATTTCAAAGTTAATTTATTCTTATTGCTTATTATGCAGCTTTTTGAAGTATATCTGGAGGTAGCAACTAGCAAGTTGTGTTCTGCTCTAAACCTCTAAACAGTTCTTATCACTTCTTTGTAAAATAAACATCAACAAAAATGGATAGAAAAATGTACCAGGCATGACTGTGGTTTGAACTACCCGACTAATGGGGAGGAGTGAGAGGCAAAGAGTGGGAAGTAATTGTGGAGCCTGATTCAGGAGTTCTGTGTCTATGAGCAGCAGCCTTATTAAAAAAAATATGTGGCAGTCCTACCATTTGCTTCCCATTCTGAAGGGCAGAAGAGATGAAGAGGAATATACTAAATGATAAAACATTTCAGAAACATATCGCAGTAGTAATTAATAGTTAAAGAACTTGAGACAGGATCTCTGAGTGGTCCTGGATCTGCACATTTTTCAAAAATGCACACTCTGCAGGGGCATGGTTCAGTTTTGTTTGTTGAGTAAAATTAGCACCATTCCATATATCCAGTTTAGCATTTTACCACACAAACGGTAGACTTGTTGCAATGGAGGTGAGGAACTTCTGGGTTGCTATGGCTGAGGACTTAAAAGGAGCAGGACTAGTATGTTTTAAGTTGGATCAGTCTACAGTAAAATTTTAGCATGGAATCACAGCTGATACTTCATTTTCTCTTGATCTCCTCTCCCCATGGAGAGCTTATCATGCTAGTTTTAACCAGATTTCTGGTTATATGGCATATATATTTACAGTCTGTTACTATCTGGCTGTTCAAGCTGAGAAGCAGCTGTGGTGTCTTTTCAACAGTGTATTCTGGCTCAAGTTCAGCACTGAACTAACATGCTGCTTGTGATTGGCTTCATGTGCAGGTAGGATGAACTCCCATCTAGCTACAAAAGATCACACAGACATACAGAAAGAGGAAAAACTTACTAGACTGTAGTGATCAACACTTTCTGTTGAAGTGTTTTATTATCTTAGTTCTATTTATTTATTTAACTAGAGTCCAATCCCGTAAATACTGTTACAATGAGCCCTAGCCTTCAAAATATCTGCTAAGTTGCATGTACTGAATGTATTTGGAGATTTGGATTCGTCTTTTTTGGGGACATGCTAGGTTTGTTAGTACTTGATCACCTGATTGCTGTCACATCACCTGCGTTAAGCACAAACATTTACCATTTCTGTGAATCAAAAAACATGCACAGTACACTTCATTTTAACTCTAGGCCAGTTGTGGGAGAATGAACAAAGTAGTCTGGGTATAGTGATGGAGTTAGGGAATGTGCTGGGTCAGGTATTGTTGAAACCTGCAAGAGCAAAGTGACTCTTTCAGAATTCTTTGAACTAATTTGCACTGGTGGAGCAGCTTTGTGCCACATCCCCACTGCAAGTGAAATGCAAGAACGTTTGCATTAATTGGACCAACAGTGTATTAGTCCCTTCCTAGGACAAGCTTATGCTTATAGAAGTATACAGGGATATTTATTACCTCAGCATGTCACCACAGCTGCTGGTAGTTCATCCTGGTTTTGAGTTTTGGCTTAATAATTAAAAACATATTGATGTTATGAAATGGAGAAAGTTGCACTCCTGTATGTAAGGAAAGTAAATAAAGGGTGGTTAGTCTATGCCTTTCATAAGCAGCACATAAAGAATGATGAACCACTGTCTTAATTGTTTCTAGTAAGCTACTGGTGATAATTATTGACTACCCACCAAATACCTGATTTGAAGTCTGACATAAGGATAAAGGAGCTCAGTGTTTGTGGTATTATTTGTGAAATGTCTGGAATGAAAATCTGCTGTGTGGTTGCTGAGTTAGTACGTATTTAAGTCCTGATCAGTACTTTGTAGACTATTTATCTTTACATAAACATTGGCCAGAACAGCATATACTAGTTGAGTAATGTTGTGTATTTGTTTCTCTGTAGTCTGCAACAGATTTGCTAAATGTTGGGTTGACGTAAAAATCCATGTCAGAAGTATCACTTCAGTAACTAGATTGCCAACAATATTTATGCTAAGGGTTTCTTTTCAAAGAATTTGGTATCCTTATGTCCTTCACAGCAATTTGTCAAAATTTTACCAAAAATATTTTGAGTATAATAGCTTAAAACAAGTTGAACAAGGAAATGTGAAGCAAATCAGGGACTAAAATAAATGAATGAAAGTATTGATAGTCTGTTCAGCATATTACATGATTCTGCATATTCCTACTAGCTCTGTCTGCTCTGAGCTATTCTTGTAAAATCCACTCCTCTAGGTTCAGGCTGAACAGCATGTGTAATGTCTGTGACAGTTTGAGCCTTGGAGATGGAATTGATTGAACAGAGTAGTCTATTCAGATAAATGTAGGGGATTCATTCACATGGAAATCATTCCTGGCACAGTAGAAACGAAGTATGAGTGAAAGAGGAAACAAAAAGGAGCCACAGAGAGCTGCACCAGTAAATCAGCAGAACTTCATTGTTCGTGATAAATGTAAGTTACTTTACATCACAGCAGTCTCACACAAAGTTTTAAGAGGCGGTGGTGACACGTAATCCTGCAGTAAAAGTTTGCTTTAGATTAATTTGAAACCTGGTTCTCATCTATGTGTCTAAATAAACCATGTTATGCCAGTGTAACAGCAAGCTTTTAAGTAAAATGATTTTCATCTTCCTTAAAAGCCAATAGATGTTTTTCTATAGTACTGAAAAGTTGGATGAGACTAGTTTAAATCAGGAAAGGGTAGAAAAAAATGCAGAGCTAACTAGTACCAGCAAAAACCTAGTGTGATGCCTAGGAAATCTGTATTTTTATGAATTTTGTTGTGTCAGATGTGTTTCCACTAGGAGGAGTTATCTTACCCTGTAAGATTATCAGGCTCGTGCTTTAGGTCATTTGATGAAAATGTGATTACCTGTAGTGACATTGTGAAATATCTGTAAAGTTCATCTCCATCTACCTAGCTTGTAGTACAGAAATTGCTAATTGGTAGCAATATAAATATGAAAGGATGGTTGCAGCTTGTCATATCCTACAAGCAAATTTATGTTTGTTATTTGCATTTAGGGCAAAAATTCAGTGCATTTCCTAGAGATTACAATTTTTTCTCAATGTCATGTTTTCCATAAAATGTTATGATAACTTGAGAATTTCAGAGTTTTAAATCATGTTTTAATACCATTAAGGGAAAACCTTGAAATGAAATGTCTAGAAAATCCAAGAAAGAGGCAAGAAGTGTAAAAGTTAAATCTCATATATACACACTCTTAGGATTTTTTTTTAGTTCTTTTTTGTTTACCACTTCTGTTACAAATGTGATTATGATTTTTAAATATGATGGTTTAGAAGTTCCAGTGGGACATTCTTTTATTTGTATTTTAAATTCAATGTAATAATGTTACTGCTTGGATTTAAGTGATTCCTTTGATCTGTTTGCTACTCTAGTGTTGCAAGATAAAGGTATACTTGGAGCTACAGTTTTGCTTTGTTTCTCCTACTGTTTTCCAGTATTCATCTCTTTTCATCAAATCATGAAATATGATTCTAGCAGCAACTTAGCTTCATAAAAGCCTCTGAACAGCTGGTGGTCAGAATCAGAATGATACAAACCTAGGTTGGATTCAGATTGCTTATTTTTATGTAAAAACCCCTGAAATTGTATAAATTATGGGGGTAGTACTGTAAGACCTTCCACATAAGGATCCCAGAATAACTTCACTCTTGAGCTTAATTAAGTAATAACAGAAGAAGTCTAACTGAATAAATAGAAGCAAGTCATGGTGCAATAGTGGTTGTATCCCATAAAAATCGGGTGACCTGACTAAACCTACGATGATGTCTTTTTGCAGCTCCTGAGATGTACAGGAATTGACAGTGTTTAGAATGGACAAATAGAACAGAGGTCTTGTATTGCTGTTATTTATGTTTTTGTTTCCTTCCTTCCTCTGGAAAGGAAGGATATGGGAAAAAAATATGTGCCCAACATTTGCCACACGCCTTGCCAGTGTGTTTATAACCATATTTTGGATCTTAAAAAATGTTGGCATTACCTGCCTTAAGCAAAAGTTAATCCTATTTTCAGAGATAAAAATAGGTGGCATAAAAGTAGAAGAAGAATAATAGGAAACTCCTTCTGCCTACAACCAGTTCTTATAATGGTATATTCAGTGGTTTTTTACAAAGTATTTTGTAACTCCATTTTACTCTTAACCTTGATCAGGCTATGTCTTGAGTCCTGACCACTAGGCTGTACCCTGCATCCAATTAACAGTGTAATATTGATTAAATAAGAATTGTTTGAGTTAATGTTTCTGTTACCTTTCTTCACCAAAACTACCATTAGCAGAAAGATCAGAAATGCAATTAGTTAACTTGAGAGAGAAAGGAGATTTTTTTTTTCTCTTCAGATAAGGAACAGATTTTTCATTAAAACAAATTCATTAAATCTACACAGGTGTTAATAAAGACTTAATAGCTCATAAAAGTATGCCATAAAATAATCCCACTCTAGGGTGTAATTGCGGTCCATTTGAAACCAATGCATCTTGTACCTCTTAGTATCCTGTCATATAAGGGTATCATTTTCTGCTTGCAGTTGAATTTTGCTTTGTATGGGGATTTAGAGGAGGGGGGGTATTTTTATTTTTATTTGGTTTTCTTTGTTGTTTTTTTTTCCATTTGGTATAAGTTAATAACAGAGCAAATGCAGCTGGCCAAGTAAGATTAGACAGCCACTGTTTATCACTGTATTGTTAAAGAGAATGTTGCTCTGTGGAAATTCTGGGATTCCTTTCATGCTTAGTGCAGAATTTCTCTTTGTTCTGGAATGATAAATGTGATGACTCTCCACCAATTCCTGTAGATATTTTTTTTAATTGTCTTATACTAACATGGAATTTCAGTATTCACAACGAAATACAAAATTTGTAGTCTTAAAAAATATATTCTTAGTGAACTTGTCAGTTTTGAAAACAAGTTCCTTTACACAACAAATTTCAAGTCTTTTACTTTAAAATGTATGAACCAAAAAAGACTTATTTGTCCACGGCTTTACTTACATTCTAACCAAGTAGTTTCTCCTTTTATCTCTCTGAGCATCATATGCCTTTCATGCTGACCATCTTGCAATCTGAAAGTACCTGTTTAAAGCAAGCCAATAAATGAAAGACGTCAGTGGCTGAGCTTGTCCTCGCCTCACATAAGAATGTTCTCTGTGGCTTTCACATTCCTCAAGGAAATTCTTTTGTGGTGTGTCGATTAAATGTTGAGATTTTCTGGTCAATGTTACTCCACAAGATGCTCTTAGTTACTGTAATACCACCATTCTTTAGATGTTTACTCGTCATCCATAGCCTGCAATATTTTCACAATAATAAAAAACCTGCAATAAAACAAATAATAGATCAGAGTCTTCCAGTGGACAATAGAAGGATTTCACAATGTGATTTGCAAATTAGCAGGTTTGTTCTTTAATAGATCATGAAGTGACGAATTCCAGAATTCCAGCTTTCCCAGTGTAATGGTGTATGTCTCTCTGAAGTGTAACCATTTTGACTTGTTTCCAAAGTTGAGCAACAAGGCAAAATTCATAGAGGCTTCCAAAACAATGTCTGATCCAAAACATTGTGTATATTACTAACAGTAGTTGTTTTAACTGAAATGCTTTCAAAATATTTCTAGGAATGTGTTGTACTTTAATACAGGTAATACTGCTACCGTGGCCTACCTTTCTGCAGAACATTAGTTTTAGGTTTGCAATTTGTATTTAAAAAAAAAAAAAAAAAGCCTCAACGATTTTCTAGTGTTCCAAGAATAATGAAAATGCTAGATGGCTTTCCCTATCTGACAGAAAGCAACTCTGACTCTTTTCTGACCATTACATGTCAGTCTTTGGGCAGCTTCTTGTGCATTCAGAGTAGGTAGATGTCTTGGAACAAGTGGTCTGTAACTGAAAAGTCATAATTTGCGTTGGTTTATACAGAGCTAATGAGCAAGTACTTTTCCTGCAGTATAGGTGAGAGGAAAATCTTCAACTAGAAATAAAATATAAAAAATGTACAATTAAAGTCACTAGGTGTCTGAACATGAGCATTTCCTGCCTCTGGCATCAGTGTTCTGATAGGAAATGTTCAGATCGCAAGTTACAGATTAAGAATTGGGCATCCTTGAATTGATTTAGGATATGTTCAAACTTGCACATGGAAATCTCTTCAGAAACTCAGCAATTCTTGGAAGCTTAAGTATTTGTCTATGTAGATCTTGCATAACCACTTACATAAAGCAGAGATACTGGGAGAATATTTTGTGTCTCTCATTTATCTTCTGATGTCTGTCATGAGTCCATCTTAATGTCTGCCTTTTATTTCATTTTAGCAACTGGGAAAAAGTAACAAGAAAGTATTTTTATTTACAGATAACTCAAATTCAGATGACATGATGGAGAGCAAACTGTAAAAAACTCTCCATTCCTTTTCTTCTTAGAAATACTCCATAATAGGTTGACTTTAGCTATTTTGTTTGTCCCATCTTGGACAAACACCCACCACAGAATCTTAGTCATTTTGACTGTCTTACAGAGAATGCAGTTTCGTTCACATCTGTCATATTCCTACAGAAAACACTACTGCATTTGCTACTCCTCTTCATTTAATGCATATTGTCATGTGTCATACATGTAAGCAGAGTGGCATTATCACTGAATGAGTGGGTTGAGGTACTTTGTATTCTCGTTGAATACAAAGGCTGAGTATATTTTAATTGATACGACAGTATTGAGTGACTCTGTTGATTCATCTTCTAAAAGATTAATTGATTAATTCAGCTATGAGAGCTAAACAAAATATAGTCTTCAACATTCCCTGCTTGTATGAGGATGACAATGAACTAAATGTAAAAATCTTAACGCATAGATAACTAACACTTCCTTGGCCGCGTGGTAAGAGGTAATCTCTTTGGCCACAACAGTGAAACTTGCATGTTATGAAGTGCTTTCTGGGTTCACTCCTAAGCAATGTTATTTGTAATTTTTGTTTTTCAGAGTTATAGCCATTGCGAGGGAATAGATAATGAAGTATCTACCCATTTCTAACTGGCTAAGCCAGCTTGGTCTTGCAGAATATTGCACGCTCTTTGAACGATATGATGGCATAGAGGTAAGAATTTCCTCTTGCAATAAAACTCTTGAGAAACTGTTAAGCAAGGTGATGTAGTACAAATGGTTAATGTTCTGTGATATGATGTTGGAGCAAAAAAAAACCTAAAGACAGATAGTTTGGTTTTGTCTTGAGAAAGGAAGAAAATAAAAGCAATGTCTCTTGCAATTATGTGCTAAAAGTCACAGAGAAATAGAGTCACTGGTGGGCTAGATAAAAGGAACATTTTATTTTTATATATATGTATATATACATATAATGCTGCTGTCGTGTTTGTAATGCTGCTTGTTCTGTTTAGTCTTGGTTGTCTCAGATGTTGCAATGGACATGCTCACCAGAGCAAGAACATGTAGATAACCTGTGTTCTCCAAAAACTAACAAATAAATGTCTTAAAATTCAGAAGTAGATAAAATATAAACTTATGTGCCAGTTTTTACATAAAGTTGTTTACAGGTAAAGGGATTCTATGTGACTTAAAAATAATCTTCTCTACTGAGCAAATACGACATTACAGAAGGACCTTACATTTGTAATCTTGAAGATCCCTAGAAAATTACTTAGAAATTCTTAGGAAGCCCTTTTCCCATAGTTCTTACTTGGTCAAAATCTCCTCTTTATTGTCCATTTTATGTTTTCACTTTCCATCATCCATGTAAAAATTTATTGACATTTACATACAATAACATCAATTAAATGCTGCTTTGACATGTTTTATTTCTTCCTCTCTGGGTTCCCCATTCAGAAAGTAAATGTGAAAAATACAACTGAATAGTATCATCAACTCAAAATATCCTTGGATTCACTTTTAAACAAATGAAATAATCAATGTTTCATTAAGTGGCACTAAAATTTACTTAAAATTGTCTTCTGCCTTATATCTGTGCTGCTTGTATGCCAGAGTTCTTAGTAAGTGTCATGGTAATGTCATAATCCATGCAAAATAAAAAGAAAAGGATTTTAAATGTAAGTAGAATATGTCCCAAATAGAAAAAGAACTTTTTTCTATTCTAAAAAGAGTAGAAAAAGCATTTTTTACTTTTCCAAATTGATTCAATCAGCAAGTCATTGGAAAATGTTCGTGTGATTCACACTACTGTTGTAACACCGCTGTTACAACAACCAGCAAACAAAAATGCTGCAACACAGACAGTGTACAGCTTACAGAGCCTGAAAGCTGCCTGTAAGAAGTTTTTGCTGAAGTGCAAAACTTAAAAATAGGCTTAGTGCATCATTCTGGATACAATGGACTTTTCTCAATTTCAAGGTCATGAGTCAGAATTTCAGTTCTGCAATATCTGTAGATTACAAGCATTCTATGATCTCTTAGTTCCTCAGCCAAACTTCATATTTTTCTGAAACAAAACTTTAATTTGAGAAAATGCCTGACTAGCTTGACTTCACATACCAACCTGCTTAATACTAGACATGTGCTTAAGAACCATGTTGAACCAAGCTTCTAAGTTCTTGAAAGTCTAAATAATTGCCTTTGATGTCTTCTACTTTTAAAAATAATTACTAATAACTATTTACACTGGGTTTTTATCTCTGCAGTAGAAGGTATGATTATATCCATTTTGCTGAGGAGGACAGTGGTGCACACTTTCTTGACTTAAATTATTTTTTTCTAAGTAGTAAATTCAGGACAGTAGTAGACAGAGTTCTTGGGTTTCAGTCAACTGCTCTAGCCAATTCTGAAGCCAGACAAGAATGTGCTTATGATCTTGAATGAAGAAAGAATACTTCAAGGCAGGACACAGTTCCACCTGAGAAATAAAATTTCCACATTAAGAATGTTGTCAACTGCAAAATGCAGCAAGTTCTTTAAAGCTACTAAAAGAACCCCACCAAAATGTGTCTATAAAAGCTCCCACTGTGTTATCCTGAGCATTTGCTGTTCAGTACTGGAGTTAACAACAACCCATTTGTGTTCCTCCTTACAAGTTTTTGCTCAAATTTGAAGAGCATATTGCATTTGTACTCCTTTGTTTGTGGATTTTCTTGGTGGCTGATTTTGGCATTTGGCAGAAGGATATTGGGGTTTTTTTGAGAGAAGCAGTGGGATCCTCTGTCACTGTTGCCAAAGCTGAAAAATCCTTTCTACTGAAATGTGAATTCAACATTAGTATGAATTTTTGCATTTGGGAAAAGCTAGAAAGAGATAAAATGAAAGTAATAATTATTCAACTCCCTACTTTGATGTCATTAGTTACATATAAGTTATCATTTGAGAAACATTTAATATGACATTTTCAGGCATGACTAAAGTTCTCTAACAGCTTTTAAAACAGTCTTAGCTAGTGACATAAGAAATTGAGGCTTTTGGCAATTAGAGCACTACTCAGTCTAAAGCAAAGAATGCCTTTGCAGTGCTTGTAGTATGAAAGTAAGGTTTTTAAATTACAATTTCAAAAACAATGGCTCAGAGTAGAAATTCTATGTCAACTGTCTTATTATTTACACAGTGACTCAATCAGATTTTGTATTTTAGGTTCCTAGGCCTGAACTGTCAAATCTCCATTAGAAAAGGCTACTCAGAGTTAACGTGACTTGCCAGTAACAATTTGGAGTACATTCTACGTGCTTCTCTTTATCTAATTTATAGTGAAAATACAGAACAGTTGAAAATATAAAGAAATATATTTTGCTATATTTTCTATTTTTTCTGAAAGTTTTTGTCTTCAAATGAAGCTTTGTACATACTTATAAATCAGCATCAAATTGAAATTCTGTACTGATTTGTAAATAATGTCTTGAGTTATTTTGAAGGTCAAATAGTGATGATTTTGTGGAGAGAAAGGGGAATAAAAGAGAACAGTTCAGGCTTGATTACCCAAATGCATTATATGGAAATTTATATTCTTCAAAACAGTGTCACAGCCCATATTATCTACTAATTACAATGAATATCCTCTTCATTATACAAAACCTTCCCTTCCAATATTATTATTCTCATCGGTTCACCCTGAGATTTATCTTCCTTCATTAGCTTAAGTGCAATTAGCATAGTAGCACTCTTGGGTAGTTTTTAGGGGTTTTTTTACTCAAAGAAATCATTATTTTTAGAAACTCTCCAGCTAATTTGACCAGTTTTGTTTTGAGAAAAAATTGAGAGACAATGAATTAATGTTTTAAAAGAAAAAAATCCTCATCCCTTCAATGACAGAGCTTACCATGATAAAGGGGCTTCAGATAACATAAGCTACATAGCAGCAAACGTAAGTATATTTATATGTTATCAGAAACAGCAAACTCATCTGAAAGAAATTTGAATTACCAAATTATCAAATTATACATAATTTGAATTATGTATAGTATATTCCTTACTCTGGCCTTTGCTACAGGACTTACTCCATCTTACAGAAGTTGATCTTAAAAAGCTGGGAATTGAAAACCAAGGCCACCGAACACACCTCATTTCCAGTATCCTGCTGCTTCAGGAGGTAAAAAAAAAGAGAGGTAAGATTTCCTAAAGTCTAAGAGAATGAGTTAAGGCAACCGGAGCTTTCCTGTCACAAAGGTTGTGTACAAGTAGATCAGTGTTTTCTGAGGAGTTCAGAATGGGTTTAACAAATGCATAACTTCTACAGTTCTTTGGTTTGAAAGTCTTAAAATTTGAATATAAATATGACATTTTTTTAACTGCTACTGTGAACAGATTAGGAAACTGTTTAAATTGACTGCAGTGAAACTAGATGTGTTTCACTTGATATTTGTTTTCATGTGACATTGAGACTGCATTTTGTAGTCTTTTCAGGTACTGGAGGGAGAAATATATTACAGTTGCCAATGTACCACTTTTTTTCCGAAAAAAAGAACTGTTCAAACTTGTCATTCATGTGGTAAATTGATTTATATATACTTACTTAACATTTCAATCACCTCATTGGAATGTTCTAACTCATGGAATGTTCAGCTTCAGGTATGTTAAGCTACCTCTAATCTTGTAATATTGGTGATGATTTCAGTGAATTTGAATTTGAGTCAAACATCTTCTTTCTAAACTGATGTGTATCTATGGCGGGGGGGGGTTGTCCTTTAGACATAGGTATTGCCAAGTGACAGTTTTGGGGTTTTGGGGTTTCTTTGTCAGTTAAGTGCTAGAACTCAGTTCAGTACAAGTAGTGCTGGTTCATATTTTTATGGGCATTTATCTTGAGCAATGTTTCCATTCACGGTGTGGTTTTGGCTAATGCAAACAATTAAGTGTATAATTGAATTATGTGCTTGAAAAAAAGAGACAAATTGATCTCTGAGTTCTGTTTACACCAGGTTATTTCCATACTAGATAGCTTTGCCTATTGTATTAAAGAATTCTGGGAAGATTGCAAAGCAGATTGGTTCAGTCAGTCATACACTGGTGCAGACTGTTTTGTTTTCACAGTAGGGATTAATGGTTGTTATCTGGTCTGCAGCCTATTATGACATGGCTGTGTTTTGTGTCTGTCTTTGACACAATGCTGTGTCTAGGAGCAAAGTGCCTAATCAGTTAGACTGAAATGCTGGTTTTCCAGAACTGAACTGTACTGTAGTCAGACATTAGAAAAAAACTTTAAAAAAAATTTATTCTATTAAATAAATACTAATGTCCTACTACTGTACTTACGAGAACAGAACAAAGTCTGTCTTATTCTGTTTGCTGTTATTATGAGCTTTCAACAACAGCATTGTATTTGTTGCTGGTTCAACAGTTTCCAGACGGGGCTTGATGTGATAAGTCACTTTAATATGTAACAATTTTCATAAGGTTAATTTTATCGGACATTTCTTTGTCCAGTGAAGTTAAATTTTGGAAAATTTTGAGAAAACTTCTTCTGTTTTCTAAAATGTTACCTTGGTTCTGAAGCTACTTTGAGTAGTCTCACTGTCTCACTACACTAAGATTTGGATTCATCCTGTCTAACTCAAGTTACTTGGGCTGTGTTTCCACAGTAATTAATACCAAGATCTGTGCATTGACATAATTTGACTTGGATGAAATATGTGCATGTGGTCACATATCTGTTGAATTAGGCAGAGCACACAATATGAAGTTGGCTAGCTTGATGCTTTTATGCTACTTTTATGCCAGCCAGTGATAGGGAAGTGACCGGGATAACTGGTTTGGTGTGAGTAGCATTAGCTAATCAATAGGTAAAAAGCCATTCGAAATTGTTAAACCACTTCAGTCAAGTAGAATAAATTTTATAGTGGCTCAGTGCATAGAATAACAGGGCTCTGATACTTTTGATCAGTATCAGAAAACTTAAAGGCTGCTGTGCTGTTGATTCTTCACCTTATTTGAAGCTGGGGTTCCACAATGCCAACCTAAGCAGTCTGTGCCTTCTTCAGCTTTCCTTTAGCTGCTTTTCCCCATCTCTGTGTAATTCCTTTTGTTGTCATTAAAACTATCCCACAGCTGCATCATGAACCCATTGGGGAATATCTCTAACTGAAAAACAACCTTTTGTTTCCCCTCATGTTCATCCCCATCGAGTCCCCGTGCCAGTTCACTGTTCAGCTGCTCAAACACTCCCACAAACATGAATGGCCATGGGAGACACAGCAGAGCTGAGCCCTCGTGGCTGAAACAGCCCCGCTGCCTAAACTGAAACCACAGCTGCAGGTGTTCGTGGGAGGCAAGTCACTCTGCTCCCTCCACTACCAAAAAGAGACAAGATGAATTCAGCAGATAATTCAGTTCACTACCTTTTGTAGGTGTCTATATTTTTTTGTTGATTGTACAGATATCCCAGGATGGATGACTTTCAATTAGCAAATGCTGACTGCCGGTGGAATTAATTTAGGCCTAAAAGCTACAACTGTGGTTGCCTTGTAACATTTCATCTCTTCTTTTGAGTGCAGCCTTGCAAATTTCAAGCAAGCATTTGTTTGTTTTTCTCTAAATATTGAATGATCTCCGATATTTGTTAGTGTTTATTACTATATTTCATTTCCTTGCAAATCAAAGTATACAAGTGGAAAAATGTTTCCAATTTCTGAAGACTTCCTTCCTAAGTGCAAAATTCTTACCAGTTCTAAACATGCTTCCTACCACTGCTTCAGGAACAGAAGACCAGACGGCTGTGTAGAGATATCAAACTGATAGTTGTTGAAGTCTAGGATCTTGTATCAGGTAGTGGCAAAGTAGATGTCAAGTGACAACATGAAAGCCCACCAATCCATAGTGATGCTTTCCCAGAATACTTTCTCAGCCTCTAAGCATTTAATCTAACAAAAAGGAAATTTCAAAAAGGTATGAATGTGAAGAGACATAAATACTCTTTCCACAGTCCTCTTGCCCGTATCTTGACTTACCTTTTGATGTGCACTGCAGCACATTCTGGATCTTGATGTCCTGCCATCTATGCTTGTAGCCTTTCATGTATTCATAGCATGTTGTGCCTCCTTTGAGAGGTACCTTTTGTTTTCTGTTCCAGGGAAATTGTAGAGTCAGGAGATGAGGCCTGCAGCTTGCCTGGGCTTGTCGCAGTATGGGATCAAGAGGCATCCAAAATTGTTTTTTATAAGACAAGGAAAACATGGGCTATGCTTATAGGAATGTTCTCAGTGGCTATCTAGCACCTTTTTGAAATATTTGTTTGTCATCTTATGAAAGTCAGGAAATGGCATATCCTCTTCTAGAAGTACTTTCTTCTGGTATGAGAGAAACTGATGACAAATTAGGTGTAATCTGACTCCTGTATTACTCAAAAAGGTCTTCCTTGCTTGAGCAAGAGGCATAGCACTCTGTCCTGTGACAACCAGCAAAGACTGTTTGTTCAAGACAAACATCCTGACAGCTGTAGCCCAGTACTTATAGAGTAGTGCTCTAGGAAGGAACTGTGGTTTTCTCAGTATCCTCTAATACAACTAAAGCAGGGTTTGATGCTATGTAGGATTGGAACAGACTATTATTTAATCATGTTACCATGTGCTACACTCCTTAGGAGTATAATTTTATTATGATTTCCTATGACCTATAGTAAAAGAATAAATCATGCTTCAGGTGTGTTGAGGAATTCTACCATGGGGTGACTGGCTCCTTCAGTGCAGTAGAAATTTTACCTATAGAGAGGGTAATGTAAATGTATAAATGAAAATGTCTATTTTGATGCAATAAAAAAAATACCTTGGGTATTTCCAGACATGGAAGACATTTCTTGATTCCTTTATGAACGTGAATTTAAATATAGAATTATATTTAAAAGCTTTGTATCATTAGACTGTTAAAATATTTGTGTGCATTTGTATGTATTTGTGATGTCCTTTGCATCATTGGTTGAGTTTTGAGTGGAAATATATATAGAAAGCTAAGTGGCAAGAAGTTTTTTTAAGAAGATGTTCTCAGAGCTGGAACTTTGTTTTTCCAGTAGCTTCTTTTAGTGAGATGAATTTTGAATAATAGCATTTTATGGCTTAATGTGATTTCATTAACATCTTGGAGTGTTTTTCTTTGAGAGAAAAAAGGTATGAAGAATATTTCCCTTTTGTCTTGTACAGGTTTGCTTATACAGAGTTTTAATAATATATATATTTAGATCTATTATGATTTCATTTATCATACAAAGAAGGCCTGCCTTAATGGATTTAAGTAAAATATATGCATTGACATAATTTGTTGTGGGTAAATAGAAAATAATGTGCAAGATCTGTATTAGATTAAATGCAATTAGTGTTCCGTGGCTTCCTGCTTTTGATGGGAAAAACAGAATTGCATTTCAATTCTCAGATAACTGTTTCTGCCTATGTTGTATTTCTTGCTGTGCTGCAGTAGTGTGAAGTTAAATATGAAGTGCCTTCTTGCCATGTGGGTCTTTTCCTTATCATTATATAGAAGACCTAAGATGTGTTGTATTAAAAAGGAAGCTCAGCAAGCAGTACAGAGCCTGGCTTGTGCTTGGGACAATATAAATACATCTTCAATAAGTACATCTTCAATATAAGTACATCTTCAAAGAAGGTGTAAAATAACTGAGGGACTCTTACGTGGTTTTTTTAGATGACCATTATAATTAGCATAAATCCATGACTAGTTTTGCCTTCTCAACCCCAAATATCTTGTCTTTGTCACGCTCAAGTAAAGTCCTTTTACTCATTCTAGTTCTTTTGCTTCTCTTTGAAACATTACGAATGCAACCAGAGTGCTTTGGAGCAATGGTATGTAGTGTCAACCTGTCAGATTCCAGACTCGTGCTAAAGAATGCTGGTAGCTTTGCCAATATATGGAGAGGAAGCTGCTTTGAACACTTTGATCTGCATAATAGTTAGAGATGGCATTGCTACCTGTGTGGTCTATTTTGCTCTCACTGAGAGACACAAGGATTTGAAGTTTTTTGCCATTTCTGTTTGAGAAGGTCATAAATGTAAATGTTGTTACGCAGTTGTTAACATACACCTCTGACAGTACCATTTGAAAGTTTCAAATTTGCCTATTGGTGCTTCCTGGTTTTCTGTTTATCCTTGCTTCTATGCCAGTTATGTTCTAAATGGAAAACATCTGCCACAGGCAAAGAGAGGCTGTTAATTCTCCTATATTTGAGACTTTTTACAAAAACATGGAAAACCAGAAACTTACAAGGAAGTCTTGGCTCCACAGTAACAGTTCTTCCACTGCTAAAAGCAAAGAGAGGAAAACAGACCCTCTGGTAAAAAGGGACCCATAAACCCTTGTCCAGCTTCTTTCCAGTTTAAGATATCATTTATCAAAACTAGTCAATGAAAAAAAACTGGGTTTAGTGCCATTTTACCCATGTATTTCAAGCTTCTGAAACAGGTGTGTCTAATCAATGCCAGCACAAGTTGCCTCAATACCAAACTGAAAGAGGGGGAGAGGAACACAACATATTATTGTCGTGGAATACACGCAATAATTTATTTTTAATAATTTTTTAATTACTAATTGATTTTTGTTAAAGATGATTCTCTGTTTTCTTGTATTATATCTAACAATGACTGTACTTGGGGTTTTTGGCTCCAGCACTGGTTGATACTAGATGACTCAAAATGCATGGAATTCTGCAGCTTTGTGCACTTCTAATAGCTGTTAACAGTGAAATTTTTTTTCAAATTCTTCCAAAAGTTTAATTTTATTTCTGACTTAAGACTTTCAATCGTGAGCTGCAGATTAGAGGAGTTTAACAATAAAGTAATTCCTACTGGAAAACACTGATTTGTGAGAACTAAATTTTTTGGCCAGTAGTAAATAAAGATCATTCTTCTGGTATCATACATACCCAGTCTGTACTTATCTAGGTCTGCAAAAATTAAATGTGCTGTAGCCAGAAACTCTAGCAAGCCAGAACATGTTCATGTTCTAGTTTGTCACTGAATGAGCTAAGGTTTATATAACTCCTGAAACTTTCTTGCCATACTTTAGCATTGTTTACAGGATCATCAGCTATGGGACATTTCTGCTTGCAAACTTTTCTGAGGCTGTTGATCATGAGGTTTCTTAACACCAACTCATAACAGATAATGCTTTGGGAGTTTCTGAAAGACCTTGTGTCTCTAGACCTAAGGCAGATCAAATAGCAAGGGTTGACATTGGTAGTTTTATTATGGAGATCTGGATAACTGCTGACTAAACAGGGCTGTTTCAGTTGGCAGCCAGGGAGGATGTTAGAAAGCACAGTTGCCATAGCTCATAGTTTGCTAACTAAGTATTGTCAGATTTCAAGTGCTGGAGCATTTGGCATTTCATATTGTCATTCTTATTGCTCTAATGTCTTCAATTAATTTGAAAATTACCAGTAGATAAACTTGATTTCCTAGCCAATAATTATGCTGATCATTACTTTTTCTGTGTGGCGTCTGTGGGAGTTGAGGCTTGAGTGTAACATTTTGTTTGAGTCCTTTATCTTCTAAGACAAGTCTACAGTAGAAACTTGCTTTGACTTTTGTTTATCAGGGAATAAGAAGAACTGCTGTGTGAGCAATCTGTGCATACCATGTCCTCATAGTGTGTAGTTACTTCTGCATTTTATCACTGCAGCTGCAGAATAGTGCTTTTGGAGTAAATGTATTTTCTCCTGGTTATTTTAGGAAGACTGGAATTCTGATGCTTAAGGTCAAACTGAAAGGTTCCCTTCTTGTTTTGTTCTATCTTTTTTTTTTTTGTTTCTGTAATCAGACACATTTGAAAATGGTCTCAAGAACTGGCAAGTACACAACTTGGCATAATTAAGGCATGCAAGCTACAGCATCAGTCCCAGTTGTGTTCCTCCTAATTTACCTGTTCAGATAGCTGCTTGTATAGATGTCTTTGTACTAGGTGGAAAGATGCACCTGTACACAGTCCCTCCCTTCAGAAAGCAGAAGTCAGGGCTGACCACAGAAGGGCACAGCAGTGTGTGATGTGTGGCCAGCAATGGCCAGCACACTGCTGGTTGCTCAGCCTCCTCCAGGTTGATGTCACCAAGGACAGCACTTCATTGCCACTGTGTCGGTGGCAAGGGGATACACAGCATGATGCCATGCAGATAGACAGGTAAGGGGGATGGCAGGTTGACAGGGAATGCTGATGGCGAGGGCTTGACAGAGGTGCTGTGCTTCTTTCAAGACATTGGTGCTTCCAGATTTCATCCCACCTCTCAGTAAACCCATTTCCAAAGTGGATATAAAGTATGAAAACAAGAAAAGTTTTGCAATGAGGAATCTAATCTAGCTTAATTCAAAGTAACTCACAACTAATGGAGCTACTACAGGCAGTCCTGTGAATTCTTCCTTCTTGCAGCTCGTAGGAAAAGTCTCTTTAACAGCTTTGCATCAAGTATGTGCAAGGATGGGTTGTGCAAATTGTCATCTATGAAGACAAAGCCCAGTTTTCAATTTCACCGGAAGACAGAATAAAACCTTAGGAAAAGAATGTAATGACTCATGCGAGACTAATCACAGTTTAGGCAGGGCTGCCCAGCTACCAGTCCCACTACTTAGCACACGGTCATGTTACTAAGGAAATTACTGCTCCTTTTCTGGTTCTTATTCATAAAAAATTACAAGCATGACACTACTTCCTATGTAATTACAGTGCCTGAAAATTTCCTGAATTATTAGAATCAGCCAATCATCTCATGTGCTAAGGGATCAGAGTTTTGGGCATGGTTTTAGATGTCTTTTACCTGAACTGTGGAATGTGTGGTTTAGATAGAGAAGCAAGACATTTTCCTGTATGCAATTAGGAAAATAATAGTTTGCACTTCTGTAGCACGTTCCACTTGATAAGCTGATAAAGTACTATACAGTCTTCTTTGTGAAAAATATCTTCCACTCTGACGGATGTTACAAAAATGTAAGTATATGTCATGCAGGAAGTAAGTGGGTCAGAATACTAGACCTGAATGTGGAATCCAGGTAACTCCTCTTTCTCTGTGCTCACCCTCATGCCATTTTTCTTGCACTGGACATATTAGTGAGGCATTTTGGTGTCCAAAATGAGATCACAGTCTGTTCTTTGCTTCCTTTCCCCTCTCCCTTCTTCTGCTTTCCCCACGTATATTTTGAAGAAAGATTCTGCGTGAAATATCCTATGGGAAATCTCCACAGATTGTTACATGTGGCAGCGAAGTTCTGGAATCTGTCACTGTGCCTGAAACATTTCTGGTACCTCTCCATTCTCAGTACTTACCTGTTTTTTTCACAAGTGGCAATGACAAAAGCACAGTGCCATCAGCTATTCAAGATTTGCTAGCTTTCCTGGTTCATCAGTAGCTCAAATAACAACGCATTTGGGGAAATACAATTGACAAAAAAATTGAGTGAGGTTTTGTTGTGCTTTTAGGCCTTGTTTTATGTAAAATTAGTTTGAATTTAGATCTTTACTTCAAGGCTCTGTTCAATGTTAACTTTCTGTAATTTTTGGGGAGAAAAATATGTAATTACAGAAGTCTGTCTGTCAGCCACAAGGGGTGACTTATGTCCCAGCACCAGTGAGTGGATCTTTCCCAAAACTGTTGTCTTTCACAATTACGTCAATTTTTCTGGTTTGGAAGTTGTTGTAAAAGGTGTGTGGCAATACCAACACTGATAATGCTTCCCTATTGCTCATGCCTGCCCTCAGGAACCAAAGTGATGTTGCTGTGGGAAGGGGAGTACCAGTCAGAAATGCCACTGTGAGCTTCCTCTACTGTGGTGTATTAGATAAATTTAATTTTCTAATCTTTTGTCTCTTCTTCCTCTACATATTTGAGTACTCTCTGCTTTTATTTTTTTCTCTCTTATTTTAAACTAAACTTCATCTTACTTGATCTTTCTTATGCAAAGATTCTACTCATATCTATAAAAATTCAGAGACTTTCCCAAGAATTTTCATCTTCCTTCCTACCTACTTCTGCATCATCCATGGTGGCTAAAGAATCTCATCTTGATGAGCTAAATGTTTCTTAAGCTCTAGCTACACTTCAAAAGAAGGTCCAGTGTTTTTTCTGGGTTTAATTGCTTAATTAAAAAATAATAATAATTGCTGTGAGGTATTTTAGATAGCTCAGATTGCAAAATTCAGTGTTCTGGACAATGCATAAACCCCCAAACTATAAAGAGGTAGATGTCCTAATTCTACCCAGTACCCAGAGATGTCGCTGCGGTAAGTCAGTGTGTGGAATTTTAATCCTGCCACTGTCACTATTGGATGTAGTTTAACTTGGTTAGAGTGACAACACCATAGTTTCATTTATTTTTGATGATTGGTTTGATAATACACAGAGGTCCTGGAAGATAAATAATTGGATCCTTAATTGCATTTTTCATTTAGATAGCTTAGGACCCCAATTTCAGCAACAGCATTGTAGTCAGACTCTGAAGTAGATACATCAGAAGTAGTTTATTAAAGCTAGTCCTGATAAAAATGGAGAAAGAGAACAAAGGGATTGGACATTAGAGTGAAATGAAAATAGTGCATGAAGAGCATCTCCCAAAACAGAACTACTACACAACTAGTAGGCATCAAATATTTAATGTCAAAATCAATTAGATGTTTGGTTAGGGAGAGAAATATTTGCCTCTGGAAAGCTAATGCCAATAGGATAGCCATGAAAAGGTTTGCAGTGTGTTGGCTTATGAATTCTGATAAGATGGAAAGAACAGTGTTATTGAAATTGGTTTGAACAACTGCAATAACTATGGCAAAACCAGAGAAATGTTGGCCAGGCAGCCTGAAAGACTGAGCCAATGGGAGAGAGACAAATATGGTGTTATAGAAAAAACTGATCTAGACACTGCTTTAAAAGTCAACTGAGTGTGCCTTAATTTGTATTTAAGCAAAAGCCCTTTGGCTGGGTCAGTGGTACAGCTGAAGGTGTGTGAGGTAACTAATTGAAAATGAAGGTTCTATCTATAACTACCTGATCGTTTTGAAGGTGTGCTTTATCAAAGGAGCGTAACTGGCCATCTGTTCTGTCAGTAGCTCTCGATCCTGTACAGCTGTTTGACCCTTTGGTACAGAAAATGCATTTTATCTCACCAACCTGTTGCACAGATAACTCCACGGGACCTGGTGGGACGAGGGGGAAATCTGCTAATGTAAGTGAATAGTGTGTGTAAAGTACACAGTAATAGTCTCCGAGTTGTTCGTGAACAGGGCGGATCTAGAAAACTGTTAAATTTTGCTGTAGTGCTAATTTGAGAGGCGAAATTGTGGAAGTCAAGTTCTTAAATCCATGGAAAAGGGCAGCGAGAGGTCACGGCCCGCCAGCCGCTGGTGTGCCGGGGGCTCGGCGAGACCCAGCCTGAGCTGGGGTGGGTGGGGCCGCAGCCGTGACTGCGGGCCCGGGTGGCTGCGCAGCGCCCGCGGCCGCCGGCGCCGCCTCCCCGCTCCAGGTGAGCGGCGCCCGGGAGGCTGCACACGGGAGAGGCGCCGAACCAGCTCTGGACTGACCCGGTCCGGGCGAGCGAGCGATAAGGCGCTCTCAGAAGGCTCCGGTTGAGTCATCCTTACTTAAGTTATCGCGAACTGCGCTTCTTTAGGGCAGGCTGGAGCTGGTGTACGTGCCGGCTCTGCCGCGGCACGGCCAGACCTTGGGCTCTCCCGAGGACGTCCCGGTTCATTTACTGGAAGCGCTCAGGACCGCTGGTGTTGCGGGTCCGGCCTCCGGCCACCCATTCCTGCTGCCCGGCTGCCGCTCCCCCGAGGGACCCGGGCGGGATTCGCTGCCCGGGAGATCGCTTCGCCGGGACAAAACCTCCAACTGATCCACAGAAAGCCTGGAAGGAAGCAGCAGTGATCAGACCCGGTAACTGCGGGGACAGCGTTGTTCTCTCGGGCTGAGAATGAGGAGCTGGTTTTGTATGTGAGTGTGTGCGAGCGTCCCTCTGTCCCCACACCGCTGTCGGGGCAGGGACGGGCAACAGGGCGAGCCCTGACTCTGCCCGCGGGCTCTGGAAATGCCGGAGCTGGGACAGTGACTACTGAGACGTTTGATCCACTGCTTAGGTTCAGTGGGAATGGATTCCATGGAAATCTATTATACACTCTTTTAAGTATAGAACAGTGGTGTGTACTCGAGATACTTCACAGAGTAGAAAGAAAAGAAACAAGAAACGCTGTGTCTTTTTTTTGTTAGTTAAAGAGGAGCATATGTAAAAGCATTTATTTCTGTCTGAGTTTGTAATTTCCATAAGTTGGTTGTTAGTTCGAAATAATGCTGAAAAGGTATTTTAAATGCTTCATTTTCAGTTAGAGTGGGTTGTTGTTTTTGGTTTTTTTTCAGTAACATTGTGGGAACAGGGCAGCAGGCAAAATAGTAAATGACTTCCTATGCCAGAGAAGGAACAAAAGCTTGTATGTTGAAGCATTAGCTAAAAAATGCTTAGATTTGACTGTAACCTTGGTAAAGTTCTCTGTTTCTGCCAGCAAAACGGGGAGGGAATGTTTATTTCAAGTCAAGGCTTCATACTGTTCAGATTACTAAGATAACTGATTGGGCACTTAAATTTCAGAAATTAGGCAAAATGAGAAGACCTCCGCGTATTATTGAATCCTCTTCAATGATTACTTTTTCATGGCATCTTTTGTAGGTATCAAGGCATTCTACATGTGAAAACTCACAAAGAGAAGTGTGGGGTTTATCTGCTTCTCTCATCTTGGGAAAAAAAAAAAAGACATTTCAAAGATAACTTATCCTGGACTGTGTGTTTTCTATTGTGTGAGAACAGTAGTTAAAAATAACATTTCATATAGGTTGTCAGATTACAGTGTAAGGATGTTTGGGGAGGGGGGTGGAAATTGCATGACATATATGAGGAGAGAGAAGGAAAGCATGAGCATTGTGATAGCACTTCAGGACCCTTTGGAATCACTGACCTGACTAATCTTGTGGGGAGTTTTTGATGTTTGACAGACTCATGTTTTTTTCTGATAGTAGCTTAAAGCCTTTGAACTACTGCATATGCTTTCTCAGTCTGTGCCTCTGTATCATAACAAGCTGTAGGTTCTTGAACCTTACTGTTCTTCTCAAAGTCCTGTGACCTGTTTGCTATAGCAGCCACTGCATCAACTTATTTTTTTTAAAAACAAAAGTAGAAAACAGAGGTTGTAGAAGGCTGCTTCTAAGCCATTTTGGGGAGCAAGAATCCTCTCTTTCTGGTTACCCTAATGAAGAAGACTACATTGCTTCTAGGGAGATAGTAAACATGAAATCCACCTTGAATTTATGATGGCTGCGGTTTTAACTGTATTTCTTCCTATGATATGTTAACTTTAGTGCTTTTCAGACATGCTTTTTCTGTTTCTCTAACTTATTCTCTTACTACACACACGCACACAAAAAGATAAATCTGAGAAATCAATCTGTCTTTTTGTCCTGAACTGGACTTTCTTCACCATTCAGGTTGATCACTTTCATTATTTTCTGTGTGCATCTGCAAAGTGCATGCAAATGTGCCAAGTAACTTAGCAGGGAAAAGGGAGTAATGTATCTCCCACTCATAATTTATTGTTGCTGATTTTGAGAGAGGGTGGGTGGGAGGAATTTGTGAGATTTGATATGGTGAAAGTAAGTACAGTTTTCACAAAAGTTGATTACATCTTTTAAAGATGTGAGAACATAAAGCAGTTGTTCTTCAACTGAATGTATTAAACCATGTTTGAGCCCTCTTAGTTTCCTGGCATATATCATGGTAAAGGCATGGTAATACTTGGAGGGAAGCGCTGCCGTAACACCAGGTAGAGACTGCAGGGCATTTGATCTAACAGGGAGAGTCACCCAGATTGCAGATCAATAAGACTGAGAGAAACGTGGGTCCTTTCATGTCCAAAACTGGTTTAGATACAACTCAGAGTGTTAAGAGTCTGATTTGGAACTCTGAAATTGCTTTTCTCTTTCCTTTGATCGAGGTGTCCATCAGCATGAGCATATACAGCTTTGGGCTGTTTGTTATGCCATTCATGCATCTCTGAGGCCAAACTGGAGATTTCCCTTTCCCTCACTTCCCTTCCTCCAAAATATTGAAACAATAAAGTAGAAGCCGTTGCCACTAGTTGCGTTACATTGTGGTATGGAAGGGACACTTACTCCTGTACCTGTGTCTGTTTGAATGAACCATCAGAACACTTCTTCAGGCTGTGTGAACATCAGAAAGTTTTCATGAAGATGAGCTGAGCCAGAAAGTTTGGATTTGCGTCCCAAAGCCAAGGGGCTGTGAGCAGAAGTATATATTTAGTATGTTGTTTTAGGGAGGTGAAAGTTATTTGTTTCATTGTTCATATGGCTCGTTTTTGTTTTAAGCAGTGATGCACAACCCATCGGATTAGAACTTCATGCATGTTTGGTCTTGCCCACCAGATACATATATTATTCTATGTCCAGTCTCCTACTGTTATCCTAAATGCCATGTTGATTTTAGAGACCTCTTTGTTTGTATTTGCTCGCTCTCATTCGTAGCAAAAAATTAGAACATGTCAGAAGTTACCTGGAAAGCTTTCATGCTCTCCACTTCTCTAAATTCACAATCGGATTCCTGACAATTCTGTTCCCATATATTTTTTCCAAGTTACAGGCTGAAGAAAGAAAAATACCATTCAGTATATAAGTACAAATTCACTTCACGTTTTTAACATTATATTGGCATGAGTCCATCTTGTTTGCACCTATTTGTATGTTTTCCAAAGTGCTCTGTTTTGTTAGGTGCTGTTTTGACAAATAGGAATGTGTACAATTAAATTTCAGTTCCTTTTGACCTATCATTCTGTTACAATTTCTACCATTTCCATTGTTGATGTTCAAAGCACGCTGTTTCTAAGGGAGTAACATTTTCAGGGTTTCTATATCTAGAAAAGTCAAACATTCTTTGAATCATATACTGAAGTATTTGAGACATTCCAGAGTCTTCAGCTGAAGAGGCTCCTTCTTTGCAGTGTTTATGTTCAGTACAAGAAAAACATATGGATAGTTTGGCAGGACTTTTGTTACTGACCTGATTGTTGTAGTTCTTTGTTTACATTTATGAAGAATATATAGTGCAGCAGCAGATAGGCAAGCAGATAAATTTATGGGTAGAAGTTAGCAGACCTGTTGTTCGCAGGTTCTGGGCTTTCTTGGTTTTGTGGAGGTTTTTGTTTGATTGGGTTTTTTTTGGTTTTTTGGAGAGGTTTTGCAGGGAGGATAATTAGAAATATTATCAAAGTTTCTGCACACATAATTGTGGCTAAGTGTCTTGCAAGTTCTTGAATGTGGGTATTTCTGTACTAACTTTGGAATTCTACCTTGATTCTTTAAAACAAAACTCTGATGTGCCTTTGAGGATTGGGTACTGAATTTGTAAGTCAAGTGATGGTACTGAGAGTACTTCTTAAAAGAAGCAATGATTAGGACAACTCTGGGAGTTTGGTTTTCATTCTTAAGGGCTTCTTAGAAATGGAGGTTAAATGGAAAATACAGTACAGCAGAGGTCATTGTTTATTTTTTGAAAACTCTCAGACTGTTGGATTGGAAACTTACTGGATTGCCAAACAATTACCTTGTGATTTGGTTAGTAGAGGGAATTTTCAGCTTTCTTTGTGGACCCTCAAACATGAAGTAGTCAACAATTTAATGTCATAGTAAGCATAATCTGGACTCATCTGGTATCAACTATTAAACCAAAGCTTTGGTTGGTTATTATTTATAACTGTTTAGATTTGATACCCACTTGCTTGTAATGTCACATGTTCCATTTCAGCATAGCAGTGGGAACCTTGCAGGACAGGCTAAGGAAAATCTCACTGGATAACCTGTGCTGAAATAGTTGGAATTCAGCGGTTTGGAGGTTGTTTTTTTATAAACCAATAAGAAAATACAATAAGTAAGTACAGAATCTCAGCAGCCCCTGAAAGGTGAACAACAACATGTTTGTGCAATATAAGCAAACTAGCTTCCAGTTTTTCAGACTCCATAAACGGTGTTTGACAAAAAGCTGAGTTTTCAAACAATCGTGTGAATTCTAAGAAGCCTTTCTTCCCCCTGTTGGAGGTAATTTTTATCATTCTGTTCTAATACCAAAGCTGAATTTACAAGAAACAAGCTCTGTCAGTTTGCTTTAGCTAGAGGAGGTTGTAGCTTTGTGGTAAGCATTTGCACTTTAGATCTTCCTATCTGTGGACCAGTTGTTTTGTTTATAACAATTGTAATGCAAAACTGACTTTATAGCAAGTATTGTGACAATAACTATGTGATGTTTTTAATACTAGCTAGCAGAAACTGTGTCTTTCAACCACATAATAAATGGAGAGATGATTAATATTTCATATTAAGGGCAATGTGCTAACTTATGGCAGAATTTTTGTCAGTGTGTTTTGTTTTCCTTAGGATTTTGAATTCTGTTTGGATCCACATAACTAAAAATGTCAGTTCTTACTAATGCCTCAACTCTTTTCTATTCTTTTCAACAAGAAACCTGACCCAAGTCAAAGAGATTCTCCCTAGGCAGAAATGCTATTTCCAGAGACTTTTCTACTATAGTACATAGTACATCTATAATTACTGAGTATTTATTGTAGGATCTTCAATAAGGGAAAAGTAGGAAGGGATTTGTGGTTGAAGTCTGAAAACCTTATCCAGCCTGTGAATCTTTGCAGTGCAGCTGACAGGAAAAAGCAGAATTTTTTCATAATTTGAGATCAGCTTTAGTGTTACTGTAAAACTAAGCCAGTTAAGATAACCTCTGAGTAGAAGTAACAGTAGCTTCAGAGCAGAAACACTTTGATAGTAGCTGTGATATTGAGGCTGGAGAAGGGAGCAGGACTATAGAGGCACCTCTGTTTTCCTTGCAACCCCTGTGCATTCCCCAAAACAGGAGGAATTCCAGTGCAGCTGTAAGCAACTGACTTCCAGGCTGCTGGGCCTTCAGGGTACTAGTCTTATTTTTCCTCATGAAACTTGACCAAGGCCAGAACAGATTCCCCCTGTCCATAACTGTTATTTCCAAAAGTACTTCAGGTTTCTGATTTCATATCAATCTCTGCTGCTCCTGTGGCATTTCCAGTTTTTGTGGGAAGCACCTGGTTGACTAGCACCTAGATTAAATAATGTAGGACTGGTTGCCCTTTGGATCTGGTGGCATGTTCAGTAGAGTGGCTTGTGCAGGCTAATATAACTGGATAGGATAAGGCAGCCTGTCTTCTGTAATACAACACTATAAACTGAGCACAAGGCAGCATTTTTTGAGGAACAGAACAGCAATCTGTTAATGTGCCTGAAGTGTTTGTTTCACAAAGCTTTTTGCTCACGATAACAGAAAAACCTGTACTGTAGGGCAGACTGTAATTGATTGTACAAGAGACTGACAGCTCTGTGAATCTGTAATGTCAACAACCATTTGAGCCAGCAGGCTGGGCATGCTGAAGAAGAGAATTCCAGTAATCTGCTCCTGCCCTTATCTCTTGAGCAGAGCCGTTTAGTTTACAGCCTGTTAGAAATGTGTGACCAGTTATCTGCTAGATTTATTGCTTGAGCAAGACTCCTCAGCAAGTTTTTCCTCACAGTGTGCCAGCTACTGGGTTTAGAAACATATTCTTCCAAACCAAGCTGTTGTGTCCTTTATTTTTAACAAAACCTTCTTAAAACTTTGATTTTTGTCAGTGATTCAAAGTTGATGTCTGCATCTTCAGGGGATGTGAAGGAGCAAAAAAAGAGGAACTCTGTGAATAAAAATGGAGAATTGTTCGTGGCCTGCTCTTGTGTGGGTGTCCAGACTGGTGGGGTTTTGTTGTGACTTTTCACGTGTGTGAAAGTTATATATGGGTGTGCTTGGTGTGCGGTTGGGAGCGATGTGACTGAATACAGGCTACATCTTGAGGTATCTGACTCCCTCAAAGCCAAGCAGAAGTTCAGTTTCAGATACCTTTGCTAGTCGTGCTATTTAACTTTGTTAAAGGGAGGGTTTTGATGATTGATACCTAAGAAGAAATCTTGGTTTTGTTTTTCCAGAACCAAAAATGATAGCTGCAGGAAAATTTTCAAGTCTTCCCAGAAATGGCCCAATGAACCGCCAGTTCTCATTAGCTTCTTCCATGGACCTTTTGACCACTAAACCTTCACCAACTGAGCATCGCTCAAACTCCTTTCAAGGCATCTCTATCCATGGCACTCTCCCCCGGAAGAAGAAGGGGACAATTCCCAGTAGGTCTTGTGATATGTTTAGCCACGTGGGAACATTGCCTTACACCAGAACACACCGGCAGCCACCACCTTTTGTACAGGATGTTATAGAAGAGTACCCTCCAGAAAATGAGAAGAGCAGCAAACTCAATGGCAGGTATGTTGTAAAACCTTAATTTACATATGTTAGTTGCATAGAAATTCTTATGTATTCTTCTACACCTCTAAATGTCCAGTTATAGGTACAGCTGTTTATTCTTGTGTTCTAAGTTGAGCTAGTACTCAATGTAGGTCTTGATGGAAGACCTAAATAATTTTTAAGGACTAGGTCTTGCCTCTGAATGTTTAAAAGGTATAATATTGTGTGTGCTATTCCCATACAGGAAATTTTTACAATCTAGAAGTCATTGAATTACTTTGATATGACGCTTTGCATTGTTCTAACTGAGCAGTTTTAAGCAAGAAGTCATAACTGTTCAAACTTGAGTTTGGTTTGTATTCAATGCTTATGTGGCTGGAGGGCAGAGGAAAGAGAGAGCGGTGTTCCAGCTGCCTCCGTCCTAGAGCTACATGTGAGCTGTTTTGCATGAAGACTCAGTGGAACCCAGTGTACACTGAGCTAATGGCAAATTATCCCTGCTTATTATTCCTGCCTGACTTCATGGTTATCATATCCATGACTCTCGAGAAAGACCTATAATCTTATAGCTGCCATTTCTTTTGGGAATCTGTCATCATCACTGATATTTCGTTGCTTACAAAAAGTAATTAATTTTGTAAATGTCATTTTTTTTGTTTGATATTGAGGTCTATAAAATGGGAAAAAATTTCCAGCTAACACAAGAAAAATTCAATGTAATGCAGTGAATCAGTTAAAGGCACAAAGATGAGAGAATGTTTGGTTGTTTGGCTGATGGTGTTAAAGCCTGAGAAAAGGTATCCAAATTAGAAGTTCTGAATTAGGATTTATAGTCTCGCTGTGTCCATCACTATACAATTATTTTGTTTTCAAGTCTTGTGAGGGAAGGACAGTTCTAATTAGATAAAGTTGTGTGTGTAGATTGGTTTTCTTTTCATTTTTTGCTTGTGGTGTATGGGATCAAGCTTTCTTCTCACTTGAAAATAAGTCTGTTCTCTATACCCCATTCATTTTAAGAGAAGAAAGGACCCAAGGATGTTTAGTATTCCTCTGTCACTGATCTCTGAGATGTACCTGCGTACATGAACTGGCTTTTTAACATCATTTGCTTCTTTGAGTTACATAATTTTAGAGTATGCAAGTAACCTGGGGTGCTGCCATGAAAAGAATGTGGTGAAATACAATGAAGTTTTATCTTATGTCTTCCTTCTCAAGAGTGATCACTAAAGATGATTTGCAAGACATTTTCTTTTATTGAGAGACCAAAGCCAACTGGTAACTTGTCTTATGAATATGATAACCTTGTCTTATGAAGAACACTTTGGCACAACCAGTAAGAGTAAGAACAGAATGCTTGAGAGGAAAATGTTGGGAAGGTCTGCCTGATCAGAATTAAAACATAATTCTTTTGAGGTAAGAAGAGATTCAAAGGATGTTGTTAGTACAGCCTGGGAATAGAATTTGTGTCTATTGAGTCATAGCAGCGAGTGCTGTTCACGTTTGGTCTTTCAGTTACTTTGCTAAAGCACACATCAAATGCTATGGTAAAAACTTTTAACCTTGCTTTAATTTTTACAATGGATCTTTATACATTCTGCTCCACGACTGACTGCCCAGCTGTATGAGAGCAGAAGACACTTCCAGCTTGACCATCAGCAAATATATCACTTCTTGAGTCTTCTTGCAATGACACTGCACTTTTCGTTAGTGTACTTTAAAAGAAAACTGAGAGAGAAACTCTGTTTTCCTGTGGTACACATTTGGTTGTATGTGCTAAGGTATATATTCTAATGCTTACACTCACATTGACATTATCTGGGCCTCATAGTATGGGGGAGTCTATGTTACCTTATCAGAGTTTTTTAAAAAAAGCCCTGTAAGATTTTTATTTCAGTGTAGGAACTAGTGAAATAGTGTAATATTACATGGATATTCTCATTCAGGATTGTATCAGTCTTTCATTGCTATAATGCTGTTTACAAAAATTAAAACTGTGAATGCACATTTTCATGAAACCTTTTCATGATGCATTGTTCAACCCAAGTGCTGTGTTTGATGCTAGTGGGCCAGAACTAATAGTCATTAGGATTACAGTGTTCATGTACACATGGATCTGATTATTTTGAACTGTGGCTCAGGCATGACCTTTTAAAAAACATAACTGTGATAACATTTTCAATAATTCAAAATGAGTAATACTCTCTTTAATATATAAATACATTAAACATAATTTTGTGAAGCAAAGAATAAGCCTAAGTAAGAAGAATAGGAAAACAATAATGAACTGTGCCATTCCCTAATGGAATTCTTCTGATTTTGAAATTCTTCCAAAAACTTGGAGAAAATCTATTGCCAATTTTCAGTGCAGTAAGGTTGTGTTCTCTTCTTGGTTTGGGAATGTACACCTCTGCTGGTTAGTTAGTTCAAGGGGAAAAAAGTTTTCTTTCTTGAGAAAGAAAGACTGGCTGAACTCTGAGTTTGAGAGTCTCTTAGAAATAATTAAATGGCCAAAATCAGAAGCAGCTGAGCTCTTGAGTTAGTTTTATGAGCTAAAATAAGAATTAAAATAAAAACTTTCAAGGAGTTATTCATTTACAAAAGAGAATTCTCATTTTAGCTTGTAAAACTAAAGCTACTTCAGTGTAATGTTCTTTATTATCTGATGTTGATAATTAAACCCAAATAAAGCGTAATTGTAATTTCCCTTTGACACGTGGTCCATGGGTTATCTTTATTTATTTAGCTTTGCCTTATATTGTGGTACCTTTATTTAAAAGAAAATTGTTCAAATTTACATCTATCACTAGAACCTGTAGGAGTTTTTTTTCCCCTGTGTCTTATGACTGCCATTAGGAAACCCAGAATTTCCACTGCACTTGGATGACTATAGTTCTTCATGACTGACATTGCAGTTTAACTGACTTGTGGCATTTTCATGCTTTTTCATTAGTGCAGCCAAATATCCCTCAAATAAATAAGACATAAAAGCAATGCAGAACTATCACTATCAGAGGAAGTTTGAGTGTACTGATGAAGGCAGCTGTCAAAGGCCAGTTTGACATTCTGAACCATTTCAGTTGGATGTCAACAGTATCCCTGTAGTCTTGGGTTAACGTAGAAGTTCTCTCACTTGATCTGGTACAGGTCTGATATGAACATACTTAAATGTTACCTCATTGTAGAGATGCGAGGGATTTCTGAGGGGTTGTTAAGAAAATGGAATAAAGCAAAGACTTTTGCAAATATCCCAAAGCAAACTAGATTCTGTGCTCTCTGTTTCATGAGGCAGTGTGATTGCAAGAGCTAGCAGAACAAGTAAATGCTTCTTGGATGATCTGACAGCTATGGTATTCTCTGTTCCTAAACTTCCTAATAAAACAATCTAAAGAACAATTTCATAAAAACTAAGTCTGGTTCCAAAAGACATGCAAGGCTTATGTTTTGTTTGAATTCAATAGGGCTGCACATATACTGTCCATTATAGAATCATAGAATCATTAAGGTTGGAAAAGACCTTTAAGATCATCAAGTCCAACTGTCAACTCAGCACCACCACCATGTTCAGCATTAAACCATGTCCTTGGGTGCTGTATCCAAAGGTTTTTTGAACACTTTCAGGGATGCTTGACTGCTAAAAGTATGTTTATGAGAAATTTAGCATTTGAAGGAAAGAAAGATTAGTTAATTTGGTCCTTGCCCTGTAGAATGGAGCTTTGGATATTTTGGGAGAAACTATGTGGTTACACATTTGCATTAAATCACTATCTTCTCTCTGCTGAGCCTTCCCCTAGGAAGTGTTGAAGCACACCATCTGCCAGAAATGATCACTTCAAGTTTTCATGCTAATTAAAGCCTTAAAATGAAGTTGACATTAATTTACACTGGCTGTTTCATGTTATACAGGAGGTTTGTGAATATTCCTCATTTAATTCCTGTTTACTAACTGTCTTTCCCATAGCCATTTCATCTGCTTGTACTTGCAAAGACAGATTTTTTATTCAAATTCCATTCTTTGTCTGTACAGACATTTGAAAAATGGAGTCACTGATAAGCAGTAGGGTTGTATTGTTCAAACTGGCTTGGAATCAAACTTTGTGCATTTCTTTAAATAATGTATAATGCCCTGAGTGCTTTGTTTTATCGCTATTTATGAGAGGTTCTGACCTAGCAGCTGGTCAGAATTAGATTTTTTTCCCCCTGTTTTTAGAGCTTTACTTTTAACTGTGTATGAATTTGAAGTGTGGAGTTCTAGCTACAGGGCTATAATTTTAATCTTTTCTTCTGTCTTGATTTTCTCTTTTCAAGCCCAGCAAATTCCTGGCTATGCTGTAAGTCCTGATTGTGATTGTAGTTACAACACTACTTCTGTTTGTGTTGATGTGACCACAAACTACCCGTTTTTGTAGGTAAATGAGGCATAACAGCTTTTTTTTTACTCTACCAATGTCTCAAGCATGAAGTGTTCATATTCAGCTTTTTTTTTTGACATGGTTCAAGCATGTTATGGGGAGGGGTGGAGGAAAAGGTTTTGGTTAGCTTGATTCTTTCATTGAGGAAAGGGGCAGACCAGTAGCTCTGGCATCTTCAAATGCTTGTTGAACCCTGTTGCAAAAGATCAAAATGTGACATATCACCTGTAAACTGAAGTGTATTTTATAGACTGACCCTAAGTATCTACATACAGATGCAAAGAACACAAATTCTGTCTGTTGTTCTGAAAGAATGTCCAACTGCATATTTAACTAGACTTCAGACTCTTACTTTGAGTACTGGTCAACAGACTTTTTTCCTCTTGTTTTCCTATGTCAGTTTTTTTCCCCGTTCTTTCAGATAAAGTGCTATCATCTGGCATTGGACTTTGTATTGCTGTAGCAGAGAGTTATTCTGTATGTAGAGTAGATTAGTTTGTTTAGTCATTTAGGATGTTCTGTACTCTTCAAAATTTCTAATCTTCAAGGCTCTACATGTTTGGCTGGGTGATACTTGTGTACTTGTCTCATATAACTGTGCAGGAAAAAATACAAATACGTTCAATTTTAACCTTGACTGGTAGCACTGACATTAATAGGGTAACTTCATCAGCATAAAGCTAAGCAGGCTCACTGTCCTCTGCAGGACCTTGTCCTCGGAGGGCAGTACATTTGGAATTTACCAAGGTTTGGAATAAATTTGGAATCTATTATTGAAGTATAAAGCTATTAAGGACTGAATTCTGGGTTCTTGAAACTTTTCCTTTTCTCTTAGTGATATTACCACAATAGATGAGGCCTTCTGAAGTCCTTGAATTGAGAGTTGATTTATAAGGGAAAAGAGTTGGCAAGGCAGTACTTGGTGAGGAGCACACTGTTCAGGGATTTGCTTTTTCCTTGTCAGAATTTGCAGCCTGTTTTATCTCCAGATGCTGCAAATTCTGGTTTTCTTTGGGTTTTGAGAATGGGGTGGATCAGGTATTTAGACAGCATTTATTTTGTTCTAACTAGTGATTTCGAAGATGTTATTTGTTGGATAATTTTAATTTGAATGTGTTACTTTCTTATATTAATTCTTTGTGTACACTTACAGCAAATGGTTAGGTGCACTTTGAAAATCAAATTAAAAATAATTTTTTATCAAGATTTTAATATATCAAGTAAAATAAGTATTTTATATGTTTCCCATGTGGAGAAAAGTAAACAATACTGTTTGGTTTATAGAATGCAAGGTAGTCTTTCAGGTATGAAAATATTTGCAAGATTAACAGGAAGAAGATGAATACCTTTGGCTCCCTCTAAATTTCAGGGTAAGGTGGGGAGGAAATTTTTAGAAGACCACAGAATTTTTAAGTAAAAGTAGTTATGGTTTTGCTCTAATGCCTGAATCTACCTCTTAGTGTGTGTTGATTTCAGAAAATCCTGAACCAAACTGTGAGTTTGTGGTTGTGTTTCTTTAACAGGAGTAAGACAAGTGTGTTGAATTTGGGGCTACTGAATATCTTGTTGACTTCTTCCATGCACAGATAAGTGGATTTTTAAAAGGAAGAGTTCCTTAGATGTTGCCAATACTTCATGCTTTTTGTCACAGGTGCACCTGCAGATCTGACCTCTGCTGTCCTAGAGGTGGAGCAGAGGACATCTACTGAAGCGGTAGATGTTTGGGGTAGAAGGGATACTGTGTTGTATACGTAGAGAATAGCTGATGTTAACTGCTTACATTCAGTACCAGATTCTCTTATCCTTTAACTCTGGGGTTTATTTCTGTTTTGACTTGTCTGCCTTTTCTTTTTAGCCCTTCTGTCCATTGTTGGGTTCAGATTCTTCTGTTGTGAAGTTCTACTTCACCCTTTTGTTCCCATTTGATGCTGACATCCTCTGTCTTTGCTTAGTGGACATAGACCTGCAGATCAGAAGCTGCACTTCTTGATTTTTATGGGGATTTTTGAAAACTGGCTACAGGTGACAATATTGGAAACCTGCCTATGCAGGATTTTGGGAGAGGGAAATGAGAGAAACAGGACAAAATGTCTCAAAAAGAGAGACCATCTCTCCAGTTTTGAAGGTGAATTAAACCACAATCCTTCAGCTTCTCAGCAGAGGAACTGAAGCACTGTATGGGATGGGCACAGTTGTATCATTGTTTGAAATTAATTGTGGGATCAGGACCTTTCTGTTAATGAATGACTTACCAGGGAAACTTGAGTCCAAATTCCTCAAAAGCCCCAGTCAAAACTAGTTGATGTTATTTTTCAAAAACTTCCTAAAAACTTCTGTCTTTTCAGGCTATTTCCTCTTTGAGCAGAGGACACTCTATGTAGTGGAAATTTTCTTGAATTACTACTTCCATCATACCCAGAGTTCCTCTCCTAGCTCTGCTGTTTCCTGGTCTCTTTTGTAAAGATTATGGAGCACCCTATTCACTTGTACCAGGTGCTATATTGCTTCCTCAGCTTGCCTCTTTTCCACATGTGACCATTTATTTTCGTTTTTGCTCCTTTTATCCTTTAAATAGTAGTTAAATGTTACATAGGGGAATATATTCCTAATGCTTACTTGCAATATCTAATGCAGGGAGACATCTGATGGAATGAGCTTTTTAAACTGAGGTAAGGGAATAGACAGTGAGGGCAATTCTTCCTCCCTCCATCATCATCTTCAGTACTAAAGCAAAGGATTAACATTCCTGTGCTTCAGTCCAAATACACATTCCTGAAAGACATGTCAACCAGGTGAAAAAAACCATACTTTGTGAATAAACTGTACCTACACTTAGATGAATTTCAGATGAATTGATGGAGGCTGTGATTCTACAGAACGTTTATCAGTGTATTCATTTCACAAGGTTACATTGATTTTGAACACTTAAAATTTTGTGGAACTGGATTTTGAATAACTGCACAGCAAGTAAAGCACTGACTATAAAGAGTTGCCAGCTGAAGGTATAGTCAACAGGCAACAGCACAAATATAAACAAGTTTGTAGAAACAGTGACTGTTTTGGATAAGCAATAGTCTTGCTGCCCAACCATGACTTTCACAGCATGAGTCTTGGGATAGAAGATTTAAGAAGGGCTTTGAAGGACAGAGTAATCTTAAATGTTAAGGAAAATGGAGGAAAAAGGATGCAGGTGCCTAGTCTGAGCTTTTGAACAAATTGTAGAGACCAGTATTGTATGTGGTGCAGAAACAGAAATTCTTTCAGAAGAAGGTAGAAGAAATGGTGTACATTTTTCAGCTTCATTAGGTAAAATGGAGCAGGTTGGAGGGATGCAGACTGAAGTGGTTAGAGTAAATGACCGGGGCATTCTAAACAGATAGGAGTAAATTGAGATTTCATTTAATTCAAGGAAAAATACGTTGTATCTTTTCTTGAGGTTTAATTACTGAAGAGTCCCTACTGTTCTCGTGTGAACTCCAGGTCATTACACAGTTAGTCATAGCAGTTTGCACTTGTTTCCACTGGTGTTTGAATGAGTCATGTCCATGGTGCTGTGCAGCTGTAGATGGAAGGGTGGAATGCCCTTAGGAATGTAGTAGGAGTGTGTGTGTGGAGCAGAAGCTGCTGGGGGATAAAATCACTGGGTCTTTTACTCTAGTTTACAGTACAAATAACATCAGTCTGCACTGCATATACTTAAACACACCATGTCCAGCATGCTCAAACTTGCACCTTCATACTTAAGTAGCAGTGTATTTCAAAAATCTACATAGATGGAGAGATTTCAAAGACACAAATCGAAGAAGGCATTTGATCCCATCTGGTCATTTTATAGCAGTTGTGTCTGTGTTAGCAGCCATGCAACAGCTTGGTACATTTTTGGTTTCTCAGGCTCCCCTTGAGCCTCTATTGTCTGTACTCATATTTGGCATTGGCACCATTGGCATTGGAACTATTGAGTAGTTCTCGTGATCACTCTTTCCATGTGGTAGAAAGGAAATGCTTTTGAAAATGTCTCCAGCAAAGGTCACTTTAAACAAGCGAACATATTTTCATACATCAGGTACTGGCAGTGTGTCCTGATGTTTTTCCCACAAGTACATTTATAAAAGTGTGAAGTAGCACAAAGCTGCTTCAGGGCCATTCAGCAGTTTTCACCGCTGTAAGAATATCTATGTGGGGAGTTGAGTGATAGGATTTGGGCATCTCTGATGATACTGTTGTATCTGTGCTTAAACTTCATTAAAGTTATCACCTAATAACTTTAGCTAATTTATAATTGTAGCTGACATGTCTATGAAGATGCCACAGGCCTGGAAGAAGCTGGTGCTTAATATGGCTTAGTCTGTGAAGGTCTGCGTTTTGCAGGATTCTTTACAGCAACAACGATGTGAGGAGGTAATATCCAGTGTTAGTAGAAAGGTGGAGGTTTTTGTAAAATAAACAGCTAAAGATTACAGATATCTGCTTAAAGGTTCTTTATTGAAGCAATGCTGTACAGAACTATTGGCCAAACGTGAAAGTCTGAAAAATAGACTGTGTCTCAGTTGCTGAGGTTCTGGATATTCTCCTGCACCCACTGAACTGAATAATTTATTTTGGGGTTGAACTCCGGTATTTGGCTTTTCAGTTACAGCATTGGTTGTCAGTACATGAGAATTTTATAAAATATTTTAGAATAGTGACTAGTTACCTGGATGTTAAAGTTTTCTCTACCAAATTTTCATGATTTGTTGCTCATTCAAAATCCATGCAAGATTTGAAGTTGGCAGTATGGCGGTATTTACTTTGTCATACTGGAAATATGATTCCAGTTGCTTACAGTGATTTTTTTTTTCCTTTTAGCCAGTGGCTGTTGATGCTGACAACTTCAAAAGGCCTTTTTTTAATCTTTTAGTTCTTCCTACACATTTGACTGTCATTTAGAAGTGTTGGGAAATGGAAGAATAGCATCCAATACATGCAAATTCCATTCCCTTTTCTCATCTCAGTCAGCTTGAGCTGTATCTTGAAGGAGTTTACATACAGCGATAATCCCTGTTTTCTGAGAAGTTACATTGGTTCTCACAGTGATCAAAGGTATCAGTACTTGCTCATAGGCAGTCAATTCCAACCAGTATGACACCAAGCTCTTCATTGTTGCAAAAAAATTTTGCTATGGGAAGAAGGAGGAGAAGAGGGAAGCAAAAGCACAACTCCACATTTTCTGTTGTCTTGTCTTCATCTTTTTTTGAGGTTGCTGAAGCTCCACTCTTGACTTGCAAGCTGTGTATATTTTTTTGGCAGTGTAAACAAGAAACCCATATGTGAAAAAAAAAAAAGTGCATAATTCTAATAAGAGTCTTGACACTGGACAGAAAAGAAATTGAGATGATTTTCAAGGATTACTAGAGAGAGATTAAAGGGTTGTGTGACTGCAAGATGAGCCAGCAGAGAAAAAGGTGATGTCAGATGTCAGTCTCTAGAGAGACTGTTTCTGGCTAGGAAAAGCTCAGAATCATGAAGGTTCAGATTGTGATGACTGCTTTCTTTTAGTGATCAGTTACTATTGGAGGAGTATTTTTACTGCTAGAGTTTCCACACAGACTTGTACATGTGAAAGAGAGTGAAGAGAGGATTTACACTACTCAGGAGAATGCCTTAATTACGTGTATCAAGTCAGGTGTTTTTTTTCTTTTTTATTACTATGAGCAGTAAAGTGCTGGAAAGGGATTTTGTTTTGTCATGAAATGAGGTTATAGTCTGGCAGCAATATGAATACCCAAAATAGATGTGGTAGCGTGTTTGCATCCCTTAAATTTCTTTCTGTGACATAATGGGTATGAAAAGAGCATGAAGCCAATACTGTGTGTCCTACTGCATACTTATCCAACACCTTGGCTTGAGGTGTTCTGAAAACTTCTCTATTCCAGGTGACAGACATCTTTCTGTATTAAATATGCTTTTTTTTCTGAATGGAAGTAGGTCTTATCTGATTATTACGCATCTAAAATGTGAAATAAAATCCAATCCATGAACCCACAGTTTACACAGTACTGGTTGACTTCTGTGCAGATTCTAATACATGAATGTTGTGGGTAAACAGGTGCAAATGAATACAGCTGTAAAGTCAAGCATACTATGAAGATTAAACATTAGCATTACTTGAAAGGTAATAAAATCTGATGAAAGATGAAGAACATATTATTATTGAATCAAACCTTCAGTTGAATTGATTTTGAGAGATGGTAGAAACAGTATCTGTCATCAGATCTGCTAGTTATCTGAAAATATTAATTTTTTTTTTCTGCAGATAATTTAATACAAGAAGGGAGAATGTGGGTTCACCATTTTTTATTAAGATTCCTTGAGAGAGAAAATGGAAAAGAGGTGCTTTATATTTTTTTTAAAGTTCATGACGTTCCTTCACGGGGAGCATATGGCATAAAGAAGCACATCATCACTGCTAACAGAGAGCTGAGATTCAGGAGTTAGTTTGATTTCGTTGGATTCTAGTTATTCGAGCTAACTGCTTAACCTGGTTTTTTGCATATAATGTATGATGGTATTGTGGTGGCATCTAATGAAAGGAAAATGCAGTAGTTAATTTTTACCCTTGGTTGCTGCACATCAGTTAAAGTTACCATCCCTCGAAAATAACTTCGAAAAATTAGCACAAAATGAAGGCTTAGACAGCAAGGGCAGATGGGGAGAGAGAGGGGTAGATCTGCTTGGAGACAGGTATCTGAGGTGAACATCTTTCTATATGGCCTGTACTTGTGATGAATTGCAGGGTTTCATACATTTTGTTGTTGGCCAGCTTACCAGATAAAATATTATAGTACTTGTGAAAATACTCAATTATACCATCCATTTCCTAAAGCAAAAAATTTTCAAAGCACTTCTGTTGTGTGGATACTGAAGGAAATGTAGGTCACTTCTTTCCCCACTCTCTTCTGGATTTCCTACTTTATATAGCAGTAAATAAACTGTTTGGTCTTAAAGCTTTTCTACCTCTTTCATTTTGCTTTGGCTTGATCTGTCCTAAGGATCATTTGCCTGGTACCAGGTGGTGGGAACAGTGGGGTCTCTAGCAAGGCTGGTCTGCAGCAGTGGAGGTTGTAAATGCAGCCCATAACAAAATGTGCTCGCTGACAAAGTGAGCAGGTTTGTTCTTTTAGAGTGTGTTGTACATGCAGTGCTGGT
The DNA here is from genome assembly GCF_036250125.1 of Pseudopipra pipra. Lineage (NCBI taxonomy): Eukaryota > Metazoa > Chordata > Aves > Passeriformes > Pipridae > Pseudopipra > Pseudopipra pipra. The sequence goes on from NC_087557.1 coordinate 14,412,742, forward strand.
AGACCCTTTGTCCTGAAAGATTCCACAGGCAAGTGAAGAACTAAACTGCGAAGTTTTTCAAAAGCACTTGGTACTGGCACAGCTTCCCACGGATCATTTGAATGTGAGAAGAATTCAGCTGTGCTTAATGACTTTGTCGAACTGATTAAGAATGGGATTTTTTTTTCCAGTCAAATTGCAAAGTGCTGAGAATGAAAATGTCTCTTCTGTTTAGGAACTTCCTTTTGTTTTTCCTCTGTGCTTCACCCCTGTTTTCTCTGGTATACTTGTACATATTTTACGTTCATACAGTTACCAAATTGCCCCTTCTTTGTATATTGCATAGGAAAAAGTTTAAAATGGTCCAACTTCTATTTCCATTGCATTTTCCAACTTTTTTTTTTTAACTAAGCTGAGAATGAAACTTGATCCTTGATAAATATTGGGATAATGTGAAACAGTAACATATGAGACAGCCTGAACAGCCGAGTACCATCGTTTTATGGCCAGGGCTAAGAGGTGGGAAGGCTCAGTTTTGCCTCTGTATAGGTGTTCTGGATTAACAGCTGTTAGGGAACCAGGCTAAAAACTGATTATAAAATAATAACATAGTTTCAGATCATGTGCAGTTACATTCAAAACAACACAGGGAATTTAGAGACTGTTCTCTGGATTAATTCATTCCAGTGTAACCCAATTTCTTCATTTCTGAAGCTGCTTATTAGGTTTCCAGTGTTACATCATTGTAACAACTTGCACCAAGCAGGGTTCTGGTTCTAAATGTATAGGGTATGTGTTGTCCATGTGGCAAACTTGGTTGCTTTAACAAGTGCCTGATCCCTCTGTAAGTTTGCGTGTTTTTCTTTGTGCCTGTTGTATATTTGTATTTAAGGCCAACATCAAATATGTCATCCCAGGTTTTGTAGCAAACGTCCAGTCATGTACTGCAAACTCTGACCTGCTAGTTCTCAAACAAATATACAAAGTGCTTTGAAATAGAAATAAACATATATTTTGTGTAAATAGTTGTAATTGATCACAAAGCTCTTCATTTAGGCTTCTGTGCCCTTTGCCATCTGCCTGTATAGAAAACCTGTGATGAGAGCTTTTCTTTTTAAATTAGGGCAGTGGCTTTCAAATGATTGTAATGCTGAATTGGTGATAACTTTGAGAACTTTGTATATATAAAAAGTGAATGTGTTACTTTCTATTTTCTGTTAGCAGTGCCCTCTCACTGCTATCAGCGGCATTAGCTTAAATGGGAAAACAAACAAGAAAAGAAATACATTCAGAATTCATTGAGGGAGCACTCTTAAATTTATTTCAGATAATTTAGGTGGCATGTGTTTCAGCCATCTGTTGAAATTGCAAGATTGTTTTTTATTTGCTTAAAATGGTATAATTAACTTTATTCCCCAAATTAATTACTATTAGCTCTACTACCTGTTCTTCTAGAAGAAATGGATGATTTATATATTTGTTAAAAGATAGATAGCATAAGCCATGTACCTCTAACACACATCTTTTAATGAAGATTTTAATGTGACCTAGTAGGTCTGTAGCTCATATGAATGCATCTACAGTATGAAGTTATATTTGGACTCACCTTTTTTTTGTTTGTTTGTTTTTCTGTCCTGTCTTCCTCTCTCTCCTTGCCCCATTTTCTTACAGAGATCAGAATATTCTGGATCCTACTTTGGAATATGTTAAGGTAAGGTACAATTTCTTACTCTCAAAATATTTTATTTGGTGTATATACTTAGCACTGCCAGAGCATTTCCAGTCGTTTGTAGTTAACTAGTGCAGCTGTCTGTCTTTTGCTACAGAGATACTGATTATACATGTCACACTGTTTCCTTAGTGCTTCAATGAAATACTTGTGGGAATTGTGCTTTGGGGGTAGGTTGTATTTTTATATTGGGGCTTCTTTACAGTTATGTGGTGACTACCTAAATTTTTGCTTTTGTTAACAGATTAAAAGAATCTGCATGTGTTGCTTATGGATTTCTGGGGAAGTAAAGGAACATATCTGAAAGTAGCATAAAAATGTCAGGTTCAGGTTTATGGTTTTAGCAATACAATTACTAACATTATGGTTAAAAATTCACTTCCGGTTCAAAAAGGAACTGGAATCCTAGAAAAATTGCGAGTTCTGTTTTCCTTTTGTACAAGATCAGAGTGTGTACTTTGTTAGAGTAAATAAAAAATACTCTGGAGCATTCATAAATTTTGTTCAAAAATCAACCCTGGATTTGCAATATAGAAACTTTGGAAGAAGCCTTAGGGTTGTGATTCTGTACTGGCAATCTCTTGTAATGCTGTAATTTCTGCTGAATTAGCACCTTTCAACATGTTTAAGTGAATATTGTTTTTCAGAACCTTGCAAGAATCTGGCTTATACGTCATGTCTCTCAACAACGAGCTTCTCTAATTATTGAGCTTTGTTCTCTGTCTTTTAGAAGTTTTCTGAGAAGTGTCAGATAAACACAGGTTATCCTTAACATAGGATATTTCTGTAGCTATTCATGCAAGTCTGAATTTCTCAGACACCCGAATTTCTGCTACAGGTTAGAGTTCAGGAGAGGAAGAGACTGAGGAGAGCCACTCTGGGTTTTGCAGCTGGAATTCCCTCTGTGGATGTTCATAGTTGAGGGAAATGGAGATGTGCCCAATCTTAGGGTTCAGATTGATTGAAGAAGAAAGCTAGGAGAATGTGTTGATAGGGGATTGTCACAGGAAAGTGCTGAGAATTAGTTCATCTGAAAGTGTCAGGGTCATCTGCTGTACTTTCTGCTTAGGGTTGGGATGGATGTGGGAAATAGGGTTTCAAAGAAGAGGAGGGGAAGAGCAGAACACAAAGGTCCATGGAAAAGTGACTGCTGGAGGACTCTCAGAACAGCTGCTGGATTTCTGCTCTAAACAGCTCACTGTTGTGAGGTCCCTGGCCTCAATCCCAGCCTAAAGTTGGGATATGGGAAAGTAGCAGAGACAGAGAAGGCCAAAAGCCTTCTCAAGAGTGCTGTAGAAGAGGGGGTGCCAGAGGCAACAATGTGGTGGACATGTTAATTGCTCTATTTAATTTACTATGTATCTTGCACTATGCTGTACAGAGTATGTTGTTACGGTTTTAATAATATGACCAAGTAGAAGGCAGAGGCATCATGTGCCAATTCATCAATATGTGTGTCTTGTCTTGTTGCAGCAAGTTCTATATTATAAATGTGGTTTCTGATCTTTTCAACTTTTCTAGTAGAAACTTGTCTTGGACTCTTGTCAATAGCAGTGGTGCTAAGCTTAGTTATTAAAACTTTGATGTTGAGGAAGAAAGCCGGAGGAAAAGAGACATATGAGGGAGAACATAAGGGTTACTATCCTCTTCCTCCTTTTTCAGTTTTTCTTGTCTATATCTGTATCTTCAGTGAACTGTGAGTTTGGATGATATTATAACAGGAATTCTAGACAAGAAATCTCAAACTACAACTTGGAAAAATATGCAGAAATTGTTTTCTAATAAATATAACTCCCCCAAACACTTTTTTGTCTTTCAAAGTCTGGGTTACTAACAAAACTGATTCCAGAAATGTGTTCTTACACAGAAAATGATCATAATTAAAGGAAGACTCATCAATAATTTGTTATCAGTTAACTCTAACTGTAAAAGATGTGCCTGAATTCATACTAACAGGATCTTGGACTCCCTTTGTTGGCTCAAGTTTCAGCAAGTATGTGTTCATTGTCTTCTATAACTTACCTTATGTTAACTATTATATTAATGTTTATAAATTTTCCAGATCCTTGAATAAATTATAATGGCAGTGTTAAGTCGGGTATAAACTGCAGAACACTAACCTACTCATGCTGAAAAAATAGATTTCTGTAGCATCTCACAATGTTTATACCACCGTTGCCATTTGCACAAGTCTCTTTGATGTATAGTCTGTGCATATGTAGTTTGAACAAGCAGGTAGGCTTTGACAGATGTTTAAGTGGCAAAAAAATGCCTTTAAGTGAAGAAGAGATGGTAAGAGAAGAGGGAGAAACAAGAGCACTTTTGGGAACCATATTTTGCTGATTTAGGATACTGAAGTTCTGAGCGACAGATTTATATTTCTGATGCACAGGAAAATATAGTTAGGATTGTCTCTGAACAGAAAACTGTCAATTTACTGACTGGAAACATAAACTTGAGTGTGAAGCACATATGATGTACCAGTCATACGTAAGAACTAATGCTGAAACTAATTGTACACAGTCATGATACTGATTCTATTCAAACTGTAAAGAGAAGAGAGACTTTGGATTAATTTGCCTTGTTAAAAATTGCATTATCCTGAAAGTAATACATGGCACAAATTAAAGTTGTACTGCTGGTGCAGTACAAAATTACATTTGGCTGCTGGTGAGTCTACCCAGGAGTTACAGTCCTGACAAACAAACTGTACTGTCAGGCCTTAAGGGCACTCGTTTCTAAGTGTCCTGGACAGCCTCACTTAGGACCTCCACCCACACCCACCCAGCAAAGGCTCCACCAGGCTGGAGCCTTCAAACCCTGCCCGAGTTGTTTAGGAGGTGTGCCTACCCCTAGTCCTGTTTCTCAAGTGCTGTGTGGGAAGCCCTGGACGGACCTTAGACCTGGCCTGTTACCTGTCTTGCCTGAGGCTCACTGGAATGTGATAGGACCTGTTGTGTCATCACCCTGCTCACCTTGCTTGCATCTGGGTGCTGTGGGACTGCACCTTGTTGGTGAGCACTTTGGCCACCCTGTGCCCCCAGATCACCATTCCTTAGGGAGCAGCCCCACTCCTGTTGCTCCCTGACACACTAATTGTAGGCGACTGTTTTGAAAGATCAAATGTGATCAAATAGACGCCATTCTCATAACTGATCCACTTTATCAGGCTGCGCAGTCATACCTATTCTCCTTCAAGGCAAGCAGCTAGTTTTAAACTAGCTAGATTTAAAAAGTAATTTTACAAAACAAAGCTGGGCACAGAGCAGGCCCTGAAGCTTCGTAGTTGCAAATTAGCACTGTTTCTGCAGTGATGCAAACATGCTACCGGAGTTTCTGGAGTCCCATAAAAAAGATAATACTTGTTTAGAATGTGCTCCTGCTGGGGAGTGATCAGCATCTCTTCAAAACTGGACTCTGCTGTAAATAGAATGTGGAGAATTCATTCAGGCTTGAGGAAGAGTAACATGGTTCTGGTTTTGATTCAGTGTGCTGGTTCACAGTGAAAAGTATATCATCATGTTTGTTGTGGCAGTAATGACTACAAACAGAGAAACTCATGGTAAACTTTGAAGCTGAGTGTATCAATTTGCTTTTTAACAAACCTTTCCTTGCTGGAATCTGGTGACTCAAAGTAATACAAATAAATCCTTGTATTCAGAAATACTCTGAACAGAGGAAAGGCAAAAAACCCCTGTTTTTTCTGCTGTCTTGTTCTGTTCAAGATACAAGACAGAAAAGCACTAGTTATACTCCACTTTTTTTTTTTTTTGAGAATTCTCTATAGATGAACTATGGTTTCTAATTCTGTAATCTAAATTACAGCTCACAAATGACAGTGTAGTTTACTACACCTTGAATATTGATGTATTGGTTCATTCGATACATAAAGAGAGCTAATCGTGCAAAAGCAAGTTCTAAGCGGGAGGAAAAAAGTACTGATTTGCTGGAGTTGGAGTACTGAAGTGTCCATATGGCTTCAGCCCTTCCTTTGTCTTTACAGTGCTGCTGAAACCATGGTCACAGTTAAATGGCTCTTTCAAAAAAACCTTTTATGGTAGAAGTGAAAACAGGCCAGACTGCTTTGAGTCAGGCTGCTACCCATGTCATGAAAGAGATTTAGGGACACAATAGCACGTTGTACATTCTGTGAGATTTTTACAAGTTTTATGAGCCAAATAATAGATCCATTGGTAGTCTCTGCAGGTTCTTCCCACACCCTGAGTCTGCACATCCACAGAACAGACTCCTGCAGCAGGGGAGAAAGAATCAAGTGCTTGCAGATTTGAGTGTGTCAGAGAACTTTTTGTGAGTCGTTTTGATCAAATTCATATGAACTAAAGATAGCTTTCTGTCCCATTCCTATTCACTATAAATACTTTAGGTTCTTTTTATAGAAGTCTGTGCTGTAATCATTGAAGCTATATCAGGGCAAAAAGAAAAAAAAAAACAACTAGATTTCTCTCTTCCTTTCATGGAAACCTTTCGAGCATTTCCCGTGGAAATAGTGCTTAATAATTACAGAAATACATATCAGTGATGAGTTGATGAGTATTTCTATGGCCTGAGGTTTTAGAGTTGTATTTTAATCCATTAGTGGAAAATTACAAAATTTATGACTGATTGTCTGCTCAGCATGGTCATGAGGGAAGTTTATATTTAGATTTGGACTTGGAAAAACCGTTGCTGCCCTAAGGAAGTTACAGCTGCAGAAAAACATTCTCTTGTGAAGTTCTGCTGAAGGATTGTTGTTTGTCTCAGCCCCATGGTGTTCATTTTTTCCCTATTTTTACAGCTCCTTGATTTTATTAGAAAGCAAACTGTCATAAAAGTTACCGTCATTTATCATGGCTTTGGTTAATGCAAGTGAAAATAAAATTTTGATGACATTCCAGGTTGTTGATCATTATCTGTAGCTTTGCAAGACAGGACAATGTTTTGTGGGTTTAATTCAACTTTAGGGAACTTGGATCAGGTGATGAGGTTTATTGATGCAGTTTGTGTAGTTAATTGCACAAATTCATAATATTGTCGATGCCAATATGTGTGGGTGTTTGACTCTCATTGTTCTTTTGGCTATACCAAGAAGATACCATGGGAAGAGAATTACCAAAAGTAAAGTTTTTATGTGTGTATGTGTATTTGGGAAAGGTTGGGAAAAAATCTGTGTCAGCGTGACAAGTAGCCACAGTTTGGGAAACAATTCTTCCCGATGACAATGAAATTACATTGCAAGCAGCCTTTTTTAGATGTGGAAATACATTAGAGAAATCCCCGCCTCACTGGAAAAGTTGCCAACCGCAGTATATTCCTGTTCATGCCTCGTATCGCTCTCCTGCGGAGACTTGCCTGGTGAGATGCGAGTTGTGACTTGTGAGCAGAAAGTCTGTGGGGTTTCTGTGTTGTCTGACAGTGTCGTGCATAAAGTACCTGAGCTGGGAGGAATGCCTGGCGCTGAGGCACCACGCCATCAGGAGGTTCTTTTTGTATCCTTATGGTAGTTTGGGGATTTTTTTTCCCACACTTTTTGCAACTGCAGCAAGAGCAACAGTATCACAGAAGGTGGAATTATCAGATGGAATGTATTTTGTTGAGGAGAAAAAGAGTATGCCCATGTGACTGACTTGGACTTTACACATCTCTTTGTCATTACAGATTTGTCATCCAACTCAAAGATCATCAACGCTGTCAGTAATGTTTCAGTCAGAGATACTTTTATTTCATGTTTCTAACTTAGCAGGAACTGAAGCTAAAATATCACAACATCATTCCACAGGAGTTGCTTCTTGTATACAAGCTGTGTAATTCAGAAATATAAGATTCTGATAGAGCCGATCTGATGTTAAATACGTGTCATTTTCTGTCTGAAAAAACTTCCGCTTTGATTCTTGATGAGTGGTTGCTGGTTATACGCTGCCCTCTGCTGGAAAAGAAACACTATAACTCGATATTTTTTAAATCAAGTAATGGCTGTTAAAATCACATTTCTCATAATAATTTCATTGTAACTTTCGTAGTTAAAACACTTTTGGAGGTTTGTTGCTTTTTTTCTCAAGAGGCCCATAATGGGGGGGAATTTTTCCTCTCCTCTCTGTCATTAAGTTACAGAAGTAGGTCTTGAGGGAACTTGAGAATTTTTTTTGTCAGTGTGTCACTGAGATTGTTAGAATAGGTGTTCTGATTAGTCCAAAACCTCCAACAAAAGAGATTCCATAGCCTCCCAAGATAATCTATTCTGCCTTCCAAACCAAAGTAGTTCTAATGGTCTTTTCATTGTTACTGAGGAAAAGTTTTTCCTAAAATGTGATATTTTGCACATAGAGGTGGGCTTTTTTGGTTGGTTGGTTTTTGTTTGGGTTGGGGTTTGTTGCCTTTTTTTTTTTTTTTTTTTGGTCCATCTGTCTTCTCTTGGTTACCTTTATTTAATTTTCTAGTGGGATAAGTTTTGGCTGTTGCAAGAAGTTGGACAAATCATCTTGTCATTTACTTTTAATCCTATTCTGGTAACAGTAAAATTTCAGGTAGTAGAATTTTTTCTTCAGCCTTATACTGGGCTTGTTTCTTACAACTTGTGCCCTTTCTCTACCTAGAAAGGACAGTGATATCTTTAAGTATGTATGATAATTATTTCTAAAATATCCTTATTTCATCAGCCAATTATAAAATGCAAAAAGACTTAAGGGGATACATGTGTAATTAAAATTTAGAAGCTCTCAAGTAGTTAATTCCCCTAAAATCAGGGTGAGAATCTTGCCCTGTTTATTTGGACTTAAGGAAAACTTGTTTTATTTGATATAATGCAGTTATCCATAATTAGTGATGGAATCTTACGCCCAAGTTTGAGTATTTTCTAATGTTGAATTTTGTTTGACCAACAGGCTCATCTCTGAAAATACGGTTGAGTCAGCAGTTCTGTAATCTATTGGGTGCAAAGTGATGATAAAATCTAAGCTGATGTTTGCAGTGAACTGTGCAGGAAGTGGGATTCTACAGCTCTGCAAGACAATGTACCCTCAGTGTACTGTCCTAGTTCATGTTTCCCTAGTAGAGAGAATCCAAGTTAGTTTATTACTGTTTGGAGCTTTTTGCTGTTTCCCAGCCCCCAATTCCTGAATGACCTTATTAGCTTTAAGATCTGTAGTGGGGTTTTTGATGGATGGGTTTTTTTCTTTTTCCTTCGTCGGGGTTTTTGTTTGTGGGTTTGTTGGGGGTTTTTTTAGCATATTGGGAGGAGGGATTTTTTTTTTCTTTGTGAGTGATAATCCTTATATGAATTGAGTCCAGTGGAGAGTGGCTTTCTAATTATTCTGACCTTTATTGTAAAGTCTTTTAGCCGTGGCTCTTGCATTCCCTTCTCCTGATGCTGAAATGGAGTTTAGGATATTTATCTTATAGAACATCTTCTGTAGTGCTGAGTATGCTTTGGTAAATATAGAATGCAGATAATTCATAGAGCAGCAAGCATTCTCTCTGTTTAATGGTTAATCTTACATCGTGTCCTGTTGTGGATTTGACCCTGTTAATGTCTGTATTCTGCTTCTTCTATTATTACTCATTAACTCTTAAATGATCTGGAGTCATCAAAAGCCACTGCACGCACTGAGATTGCACCATGTTTTGAGTTGAAAACTATAAAATTATATAATTTGTATTTATTTCCTTGGCACCAGTAGTAATACCAGTGGCAGTAGCTACTTAGTTGACTTTTTCAGTCCCTTTGTTAGATGATCAGTAACTACTATCAAGTCTTGTTTGTAAGATGGCATAAGCTGGAATTCTTACACCTTACAGTTTTCTTCTATATACATGTGTGAGTAGGTCTGTATATATAGAAAATGTGTGAGTGCCACACATAATTTTATTTGTTTTCATGAGGTGTTTAACAATTAATAACATCAAAGATCTGACTACAGTTTACCATCTTTTCTGTTCATCTTTTTGTAACTGTTGCTGAGCTGTGTCTCTTGGAATACTTATTTTTCTATTAATTTTGGGCTTTCAGGATTGTTCCACAGGAACTGTGTTACTGATGATGTTGGATTCTTTCATAGTTTAGAAGATGGACTGGGCCATGAAAATATTTATATTTAACTCGTTCATGCAACACCGTACTAAAGTTGATCTTTCAGTGTCTATAAGCATGGGAACCACAAGGGGGAGTGAGTATATAGTGTGTGGAAAGCAGATGATGATGATGATTATTATTATTATTAAGCATTTTGGGTCCTCTTACTGATAAAACCTAGGGACGTAAATCCCTCAGAGCTGTGTTAATAGATAATAATTAGAGTAAGACTGGAACATTGTGTGTGATCTGTACATCTTGCCTCTTTTTGGAGACACACTGTTTAGATAGACTTCAGCCTATGGAGGGTGCAGCAGAAGGAGCATTGGGACATTTCAGCTGTGATAACATCTGTTGATATGTGCTGTCAAAGGAACAGGTTGGTCTGACGTTTTTGTATGTCAGATACTTCTAGAAAATAAGAACATCTCCACAAATAATGGAGTATAATGTTATGATGGCTGTCTAGAATACCCAGAGATAATTTGCCTCCATGTCCTCAAATCCTTGTGTTAATAAAACATAGAAAGGAACTTTTGAAAAGCTGAGCTCAGACAGAGCCTAAGTGACTTGTAAGCTTTATTTTTGAGTGCTACACATCCGAAATATACATTCTTTGGATAAAAGGAAAGTATTTTAGGGCATTCAAGAGTTTTAGATAAATAACTGATATTTTAAAATTGACCATTTACCCTGGCGAAGTAGCAGAATTTTTTCATATTTGAATTCTATTTGAACTTGGTGTAAATCTCACACAAAAAGCACTTTACTTTAATAGGGCTGGGGAGGCTTTCAAAAACAGAAGTCTGAAGTTAGCAATTGTGTTAATGACTTACTTTCTGTGTGAGAGAGAGCTCTTGTACGCTGACCACCAAAGCTAGTTCGACTAATGACAGCTAAGTCAGCAGGAAAGAAAGTATTAGCCATAAACTGTGAACTAATTCTGAACAAAATAGGAAATTCATGCCTTTTCAAAAACTTTTTATTTTCCCAATCTAAGGAATAAATTGAATTAAATACAGGTGGGAAATAACAAAATTGTTTCCTGTTTGTACGTGGGTTGGCAAACAGTAGATGGAGCTCAAGAATATGTATGCTAGTTTTTGGTAGGATCAGTAAAACCTGCTGGTGGATTCATAATAGTAAGTTGGCTAGTAGGAAAGCCAGACATACTGCCAGTTGACTTTGAGAAGATCTGATCTTTTATAACTAGAGCATACAAATCTCAAAAGTATTTGGATGTCTTAAAGTGCAAATTAGAACCTAATAGGAAGCTCATAAGCAGATTGGGTGTTTATTTCTTGTAGCTGCCAATCTGGGTTTTCATATGAGGCAGATTTTCAAAGAGATTTATTCAAGCAGCAGTGTAAACTAAATAGATGCAAATTCTGTTTTCTCACTATTCCTGTACAACTGCAGTGTATTTCTGAGCCTGCCTCACAGAACCACGATAGAGAGGAGGAAGAAATTACACTGACCTCTCCCATACCACACCTGTGCAATGCAAACAAGTGGAATTACAACTGCAGATCTGTCTGTTGATTTATGTTTAGAAGCTGCACCAACAACAGCTTGCAGGAAGTGAGGTTATACAAGAGAACATGAAAGAGTCAGTTCTGTTAAGAATTGACACAGGAATGGTTCAACATGAGCTGGGTGGTGGGACTTCATGAACCTGTAAATGTTTGAGTTAGGAACAGATAAAAGTAAGCTACACTCTCTGACAGTGTTGTCAACCCCTTTCTTCCACTTATTCTACACTTTAAAAGGTGTTCAGCTGTAAACAGTTGGGCACTACCTGTATTTGGAGGCATCCCCCATGGAGTATTGTTAGAGGTCATGGGCCTTATCTGAAGGACTTAGTACAAAAACTAAATGGTTGTGGGCATTGTGAAGATGTTTGTGTGGACAAATTATTTAAGAGTTGTCCCCTGTTTCCTGACTTTTCCTTCAATTAAAAATAACTAGTTATAGAGAAAACATGTATTAAACGAAGAAAGTTTCAACTGAAGATTTAAGTGCTTTGATTTTCTTTTTTTCTTTCAAATTTTATTCATATTGGACTTTATTACAACCTTACAGGTGCCATTTTGTAGGCATGGAGACTCAAACCCATAGTTAGGCTGTGCATGTTCACTGTGTGACCACGGGACACGTCTGTGTTCCATCTGACGTCACTCGATCAGCAACAGTGAGCCCAGTGCCCTGGATTGGCTGCGTGCTGCATCAAATCAGATGGATGTTGTTGACCCTTGTACAGTACACCATGCCTTCTTTCATTTACAGCTGGCTTCCTGCCTGGACTGTTTACTTTCATTTAGTGGAGTGAAATCTAAAGCATTACATGTATTTCACTGAATACTGTTAGGCTGATTTGAATGCTTAAATGATTTGTTGATGTAGTACAAAGTGGCAAGCCACCAATTCCTTCATCCAATTTAGCCTGAAATTACTTTTCTTTCTCTGATATGAAATCACAAATCATAATAATTCTGTATATGAATTATAAGCACTTCCCTGAGCATGACTAGTGTTTGGTTCAAAATAACTTCTTGTAGCTCTGCAGACCATTTTGATAACTTCAGACTACTTGTGAATTTTCAAGCATTTATATTTATATGGAGTTTGGTTGTTTTACTTTAGCCACTTAAAACTTTAAAGCCAAATAAGGGGTTTTTGGGTTTTTTTTGGTGATGAGATAAAAAGAAACCAACACCTGCAAAAGCAATTATTCCTACGTTTAATCTTGTTTAACCTGTACAACTAAAGCAGCCCAAGAGGATTCCCCTTGAACAGGTTCACACCATCCCATGTAAGGACCTTGAACTCCTGTGCTGTGAGTGGAGCTGGACAGAGTTTAGGTCTGTCAAGGGAACACTGAGTAACTGTAATTTAAACCAGACCATGAAAACACCCTAAATAACTCCAGAGACTTTGTAATAACAGATGGGGTTAGCAGAGACTACTTATTTTTCTTCCTGATAGACTATTAGGAACTCAGCACAGAATATATGTTCAAGTGTCCTTGAACTCATGTGGCCTTGAATTCTATGAACTTAGAAATCTTTTCTTAATAAGTTTATTTATCAAAATGATCAAAAATACTCTTGGCAACCATTCTTAGAAACAGATGAAGCGATTATCAGACATGTTAAGATTCTAGGTAAGAATCTTTGAAAACAAAGAAATAAAGCTGATGGTTGATCTTTTGGTGCTGGAGAGCATTAGAAATACATCATAATAGATGACTTAGCAAAAGGATTGTGTTTGATGTTTTTAAGCTACAAGAAACAGCTGGTTTATTTCTCATGTGCAGAGTCTAAGAACCTGAAGTACCAGCAAAAAATTGAAGGACAGGAGAGTGAAAATGTGGCCAAACCATCCTCTGTTTCTCTGAGTCAGTAATTAAAAATGTAAATCTTACCTATGTATGAAGCATAATTTGGAGCAGCCTGAAGGCTGTCCTCAATCATGCTGGCTGAAAACAGCTCCATGATAGCCATCAGTGCAGGAAATACCATACTATTTCCCAGAGCTTTTTCACATACTCTTTGAGATTCCTTCCACTAATCTTAATTTTCATACTGCTGCATCCCAGTGTCACGTAAAGGTTGCCATCCATTGAACTATGTGGGCAGAATTCACGTTAACCTTTAATAGAAAGAAAAATCTCATTAGTTTAGTTTTTAAAAAATTAAATTCTCTATCTAAAGTATCCTCTTTCCTATAAGTTATACTGTTGATAAAAAGCTACAGCTGTTATATGAAATAGTACAGTATTATTTTTTAAGGTTCATTATTTCTGGCATTCTCACAACATACATAATTTTTGATTCTTTACTTCATTACAGACAGGAAATAAGGAGCTGGCAATTACCATTTGTAATTTATACTCTGCTGTTCATGTTGAGCTGGGAGTGTAACACCTAAACTTTTTTCAAAACTGTTTAGTAGCAAACCTTTCAAATGAAAAATAGGCACATCCACACTGAATACTTATTAGGCCAAATTTGCTTTCCATATTGAGCTGTGCTATTCCCATTGAAGGAGGGAGATTTTGCCTTTTTTTTTTTTAACCCCATAAAGAACTACTTTTGAAACTTTGAATTCTTTTCAGAACAGAAGTGTCCCACCTTATTTTGCATTGCGAAATCAAGTTGTTTCTGCTGCCAAAAATAGATCAGTCGTCCTAATAGCCCTTCTTGTCCCCTGCTGTAGTTTGAGTTGCTTGTCTTGATAGTTTTTGTTCGTGATATTCCAAGTGAAACCTTAGTGTGTTGTGCAGTGATACTAATGCTGTCTTGTCACCATTATAAAGAAAAAATGCCTTGACTGATGCAGTCTTCAATTTCCTTTCCCTTTTTATCATTCCCCCTCTTCTCCCCCCCTCCCTTTTTAAAATTGGATTAGGGTGTTATTATGAGAACTTTTGATAAATTCTTCAAAAATACAGTCCTTGATGAGATGTCCTGCCACAGTATCAAAAAGCTTCAGACCAGAAACAAGAATCACAGTTGAAGCTTTTGTGTTTGGAGATCTATAGGGTATCTTTTATTCTTCTCTTCTCTGACTACCTACTAAAGCAGTCCTGTGGATTTCCTCAAAGTGGAAAAAGAACTCAAAGTAAATTAAAATATGCTGCAGCACAGAGCAAAGAGAAGAGGAGGGTAGTTTCACAGTCATATTGTCTACTCATTCATTGTTTGAGTTTGTCATAAACTACTTGGATAGGCATTTCCTCTCCCCAGCTCTACAGCAGGACTCCATCTACAAAGTCAGTATTTTCAACTCCTTTTCTGGCCAGTCTTTTATCCTTTTTCTTGCCAGGTTTATCGTTTTACAGACCATTTAATATTCTGTTCTTTTATTTCCTTTTCTCAAAAGAACACAGGCATAGCATCTCCTACACATCCCAAGTAGTTTGACCAGCTTTGTGAGCATTCTGGTTTTAGTAATTTGGTGCTAGGTACCTGCAAACCTTAGGTAGTCAGACAGGAAAGAGAACTTTACACATCACGCTTCCTTTTCCTTGTTATTAACCCTGCAGTTTCCTTTTCTTTTTGGATAGGCACTCTATATCCCATTTCCCTTGAAAGACAGTGAACATTTTATGTCCTTTTTCTGCTCAGTGCTGCTGCTTGGTTTATGTGCCAAGTTCCATTGCTGGGTCCAGGCACTGAGGGCACTTTACATTGTTCAGGCAGTGTAGGAAGGAAGTATAATTAGGTGAGAAGTATTGCCTTGCAAGTAATACCTGAGGACATCAATAAGCATTTAATGTATATGCCCTCCTAATTATCTAATATATTTGTTGCTGATGAAAAGACAAGTGACTATTAATTTACCCGTGTTTTGGGATTAATTTATTCCCAGTCTAAAATCTGAAATATCTGTGACTTCTGGATTTTTTCATACCACCCAGGTAATAAGTGATTGATCTCTTCAAAGTTTCTCCTTCCTAAGTGCTACAGGTTTTCTTGTACCCCTCAATGCAGTCCATCTTGTTTCCTTTCACCAAGTCTATTAACTGGGCTTCTATCAAGGTGATGTCTTGTCTCTTACAGCTATAATAGTTACCCAAGCTTTTTGCCTTGGTTCTTGAGAGGGCCTTGAGGTTTGTAGGACAGTCTTTGCTAATGAGCAGTTTGCTGACCAGTCAAGCTATGGACTATGCTGTACAAGGAAATAGAATCAAAGGCATAAATAAAACTGCTGCTTTTTATTTTGTTACAGTGCTTACTTTTACTTTGCCAAATCAGACCTGTTCATGAATTCAGTTCTTTCTTGAGCACTTTGCACAGTCCCAGGGGACTATCACCAAGCTAAAGCTGTCCACTGATAGCTTTCAATGCTAAAGGTACCTTGGCTGCACCACTAATACTGACTATGCTGACAGGGTTGGTTTTCTTGCTATTTTTTCCAAGGACTGTTTGCCAGAAGCTTCCTAATTAAAAATAAACAGATTTATCATTTTACTTGGTTACCGAAGCTCAGAGGATATAATTCTTACAGTCATCAAACAGTGATCATCTGCTTTTCCTCTTCTTTTTTTTCTTTTATGTGTATATTATTGATGGTGCAGGCAGAGATGTTACATGATTGAGCTGGAGCAACTGATTAAGCCTTTACCAGCACAGGGAGACAGCCAGGTATTGTAACTCATCGAGAAGTTTGCCTTGTGCTGTTGGCTTAAATGCATCTCTGAGCCAGAGGATACCAAGATAGAGGAGCTAGGATTTCACTGGTGAGTGAAGCAGATCACATGAGGATTCTGGCACTCTCTCTATGGCATGCTGGAAGCAAGTGTGCCAGCGGTCACTGAATTGATAGTATCAGCTTCAGCTGTGGAAAGTGTCCTGCACTGATATGTGAGTAGGGGGGTGTAGCAGCTCTGGTAGGCAGTGCTGATACTAAAGAGCTTGCTTAAACCTCAGGAAACTGCTAGTAGTGACTGTTTATCTTCAGTCTTGAGGAACCACAAGCACCAGAACCAAAAATGCCGAAGGATTATAATGTTTTTCAAATGCTGATTGCAGCACTTTGCTGCTTTTATCATCGTAAGTCTGTTATCAGAGTCAAGGTAGGTGCTCTTTTTCAGTAACAGTGTGCTAGTCAGTAATGCTTTTGGTTTTTGTTTAGAAATGTTTGGTTTTATATCATGGTTGGGTACAGTGTGTTTCTGAACTTCTAAAGAACACCTTTAGAATTTACCATTGTCTCAGAGAGAATCTTAAACAACTTGCTGTTTTATGAGCCTGAAGCTGACTGTCTTTATGTTTAGGTACTAAGTTAAAAATGCCCTGGTTTTGGATTTGCTGAGGAGAATTTTAGCAAACTTTCAAGTTTTCAGAATTTAACTGATCAGACCTAACTTTTTCCATGGACTTAGTAAAAACACAGGCAGTTGTGCTCAGGAGCCCAGTCTTTTTAAGCACTTCAGAAAATTTTGGATTTTTCATTGTATTTTAGAATTTTTTTAATTGCAGGATACACAAAATCATGTACACATAGGATGGTTTGGGTTGGAAGGAATCTGCAAATGTCATCTAGTCCAATCCTCCTGCCATGGGCAGGGACATCTTTTACTGTATGCAAAAATGCATTATATGTGCTATATGCACAGGAAAAGCCTTTATAAACATTTTCAGCCCCACTTACAGAAGTCTCTAAGTGACTTGGGAATTGTAGTCATGTGAGATATCTGACTACTTGAGGATCTGTGAACTACACTTAAGCATTTAAGTCTTTTTATTAAGATTTATATGTGAATTGTTCTTTGACTACTACTGTGTCAGCTCTGTAAGTCACTGTGTATTTGTGTATAGGTTTTCTGGAGCACTTGCAATGAGGAAGGATGTGAAGGATCTTCTGGCCTGTTAGCTTTCCAACTTCAGTGGAGGCACTTAAAAGCTGGGAACAGATGCCCCCTTCTCTCTCCTTCAGTGATTTAGCCTTTTGACTGTCCATTTCTGAACATGAGGTGTGGGGCTCAGTCTTCTGGGCACGCTGAAAAAGTGACTCTGATCAGATTGACTTCTCAGAAGTTATCATCACAATAGAGTGCTAAAGATGCTCTATTGTGCTGTAATTAATTTTCATTCCTGTTTTAAGCATAAGGCTTAATTCTTCTAAAACCTTTTAAATTACATTGGGTTTTATCATTTGCTGTCAGAACAGTTAGAAAACTTATTATTGACCATGCATGCCCTTTGTTTAACTTGGCACGAATTTCTGATACCTAAAATAACAGTGATGTTGTCATGGCAACTTTCCATTTAGTCTAATCCATATAGTCTCTAGAGAAACAGAAACATTAATAGTGTTTGCTGTATGGAGGGTAAAAAATAAAACCTCTTATGTAGAAACAAATTACAGTTGGGATCTTTAAAAATAAGGTTCTATTTAAAGAGATTTGCAGCATTTAAAATAGATTTGAATGCATGTGTTCCAGTATGCAGATTTAGCATTAGTTGAATCTGATGAACTGCTATATTAAGAAGTTTGGATGGTAGGGAACTGGGGTGCATTTGCTGAAGACAAAGTGGCTGTAGGTCACTGGTGGTCAAATGAAGTAAGGTGTGAACCTTGGGGCCAAATAGTGTGGCTTCTGTGAAATGCCAGAGGGCCTGGGATGATATGAACAATAGGATGGTATGAAGTGAAGCTGTCATATTTTTTAATTTTTTAAAATGTAGCATTTTAAGCAAAATCAGTTTGTGTAATTAGATGAGGTTAATTCCTGGTTTTAGTAGGAATTACAATTCTAATGAAATACCAGATTGTTCCACAAATAAACATGCTGAAGTCCACAACTACCTCTGAGAAATTCAGATTTTTTGCTGCATTGAGATAAATTCATTATGTTGCCCAGCTGAATTGAAAACAGTATGTGGCCAAGCTCAGAGATGCCTTGTTGTGTCCCATCAAAGCACAGGAAACAGTACAGCACTTGAGCAGTCACATTTTGCTGCACTTAATTGTAGCATGTGAAATTAGGATCTCAACAGCAGATGTTTGGTTTATTTTCCTATGCATTAATAGAAAATAAATGATCAGTCTAGAACATCTCAACTCATCGACTCATTCTTCAATTGTGATGTGTCAGTACCTTTTATGGTCCCATTTGGTTTTTATAGCTGTTTGCTGTCAAGGACAGCTTTTACATTTGAGGAAAATAAAGAGAAATTCCAAGGTAAGGAGCTCCTGTTTGTGCTGAAAAAAAAAGAGAGTGAAAATACTAAATTGTGACTTACACCACTTCCAAGCCAAAATACTGTTCTTTAAATTTTCATTTCTTGGAAGAGAATTAAGCTAAGACTAAATCAGTGATATATGTTGACTTAAAAAATGTAGAGATCTAAATTAATAAAGTCAGCTTTGCCACAAGACGAGGTTTTTTTAGTACTAGTCAGTATGGTTGTCTCGATCAGAGGGGGAAAGACCTTGAAGTTCAAGTATTTTCAGTCTTAATTCTCTGCTATGATTCACCCTCAGCTGAAGCTGTGCAAGAGGGGAAAACCACTCCAGTTATCGGGACTGCCAAGTTTTAAAACTTCCAGCACATTGATGTAGCTCATTACTGGGTGATGTACTAATGCTATGAATGTGACGTGAGTAAGCAGCTTTTTATAAGAAGCTACTTATTGCAAGTGCCATTTCTTATCTTGGATGAATTGCAAACAGTTTTTATAGATAGTAGATCTTAATTAATATTTCTTCAGTGTGTGATGATCTAAATCTGTTTTACTGGCATCCTCAAGCTTCATATATCCACTTTCAGCATGTATGTGGAAGCAGTTGGATTTGATAACACGTGAGTTACAAGTCATCACCACCCAGCATTATGGGTCTGCTCTTTTGATGTTAGATTTGTTATTGTTGGAGAGGTGCAGATGTGAAAAGACTGACTTATCAGAATTATGTGGAATTTTGTATAGCTCCCTGAACTCTGTTGAGTTTTGATGAGTCTTGTACTATAGTGTTGTTTTTTTTTCAATTTCCCATGGTAATTTTATATTTTAATCAAACTGTGTGCCCTCTATCATAAATATGTGGATAGCACAGGGACCATTGGTCCTCTGTAAGCGATTTCTGTTTGATGGGAATGGGAACATTCTGCAGTAGGTATTTATGCATTTAACTTCTTGGTAGTAACTTTTATATGGGTATGTCTCAGATTAAAACAAAAAAAAAGAAAAACTCTACACAACTGCTAAAATCCTTTTGATTTGGTAGTCAAAATCCCTAGGGTCACTGAGTGAGTAGATTACGAGTTGACTAACTCTCAGCTCAGGATTTGTCAGGATCCATATTTTAGAAATGAGGCTGTCCTCCTAGCTTTGAATGTGGTTACCTAGAGTTGTAGTGGAAAGTGGATGTTAAATCCACTAGAATTAAGTTTTCCCATTACCTTCACTTAACTTTGGACTGAACTTTGTACTAAAAGACTTTTTTATTTTCCTTATCCTAACAAATATCTTATTTATTAGTTGTCATGTTTTAAGCCCAACTGGCAACTAAGCACCACACAGCCACCCACCCCCTCAACCCCCCATTGGAACAGGGAGGAGAATGAGAAGTAAACTTCTAGGTTGAGGTAAGAACAGTTTAGCAATTGAAATGAAGTAAAATATAATAATAATATTAAATAATCATAATGATAATAGAAATAAAAAATGCCAAGTGATGCAAAATACGGTTGCTCGCCACCCACTGACTGATGCCAGACCTCATCCCTGAACCCTGATGTGCCCCACTGCCAGGTAACTCCCCAGTTTATATCCTGGGCATGATGTTCTATGCTGTGGAATATCCCTTTGACCAGTTCAGGTCACCTGTCCTGACTGTGCTCCCTCCCAGCTTTTTGTGTACTTCCTGACTGGCAGAACATGAGACACAAAAAAAGTCCTTAACTTAGGATAAACATGATGTAGCAGCAATCAGAACATCAGTGTGTTATCACATTGTTCTCATACTGAATCCAAAACCCAGCACCATACCAACTACTGAGAAGAAATTAACTCTATCCCAGCCAAGACCAGGACATTAGTTAATAAAAATTGGCCACTTTTCAGTGGATGTCAGGCAGGTTATGTTGTTTGTAGTGGCAGACTGAGAGCATGCACATGATGAAGTTTATTTGATTTTTAAGAATTGTCACAGTCATGATGAAAATTTTCATAGTAATTTATTATCTTTTCTTTGGTAACCTTAGGTAACAGTCACCTGTTACCTAAACAAGGTTGTGGAAATTTTGTGACTTTAAAATTGCCATTGTCCTGTATTTATTCATCTGTCTGAGTAGTCTGAGATTTCTGCCCATATTCTGGGCATGGTGAAAGTTTGTATTTGGTCTGTCTCAACCAACCAGTTAAGCCACACAAAAATAAAATCCTGCACAAGTTGACATTCATCTATGCAATGAGACTTTTATCACCCATTTTGTACTTCCTATTACTTAATATAGCACTTGCTATAGTCCTGTGTGAACTTCGTACACTCTAGAAGGTTAAACTGCCCCTGGAAAGAGCATTGCACCAGTTGTAGTTCAAAATGTCCAAGTTCATCAGAAAATGGATTCGTGTGTTTAGAAACTCCCTTTTTCCAATTAGTTCTTTCTCAAAAAAATTATTCAGAAATTACTCTGTCCATGTGTTTTTGTCATTTTGTAAGGAGAAAGACAAGAATGTTTTCCAGCAATGATGGAGAGTTTGGTTCCATGCTTAGTGCCAGTCTGTTTGGTTTGGTGACCAATTAGGAGAGTTTTATAAGTGAAATGAAATACCTTGTACTCATTAAAATAAAACTAAAACATATTCTAAATTGATGTAACTGTATATTTTAAAATGCTTATATTCACAGTGCCAGATAGGCAGTCTGATTAGGGTCACAAGAGCACTGGATTAAAGACTGAAGGGATCTCTGCAGCCAGTGAAGTATATCTTGATCCAGTATTGGAACTTTGACAATAAAATGTTCATTTTCAGTATGAACAAGTTGATTGCTCTCTAGTGGCTTGGCAGTAGAGGAATTTCATTAATTTTTCACTTTTCCAGATGTTTTTAGTGTCCTGTGTCTGCGTGTCCTCTCCCTTCTTTCTTATTTCACATCTTTGTCTTCCCTCTTGGTATTTCCTGTCTCTGCCCCAGCATCCCCTTCATGTTTTCTGTTGACCGATTTTCCTGTTCAGTACATTTATTAAAAGTTTAGGAAAAGTACTAAAAGTTTAGGAAAGGTACTGGCTGGACTTTTTTTTCCTTAGTTGGATCACACTTCAGTTTTCACAAAGCTGTTCTCATTTATCCCTAATAATCATCTCCTTTCTTTTTCTTTTTTTCTTGAAACCTTCAAGGCACCAGGAAATCAGGTGGTTCCAAGGCTGCCTGTTGGGCTCGTTTAAATATCAGCTGGCAGAGCTGTGCAAAGCACCAGGAAGTAATTGAGATTGGATGGAAATGTGACCACCTTTAGTCTTGTACCTGTAACAGTCCTTGGCTGTGCTTTGCCTAAATAATACTTTGCCAGAAGGATACAAAGAGAGATTATATGAATTTTGGCTTTGTCAGAGCTGAGTGAGGTGATCTAGCATGACAGATTTTGGAGCACTTCCAAACAGTATCTGAAAGTAAAAGCCTTTCCCTTATAATTCAAGCTGTTTAAGAAGAAATAAAAAAAGTGAAACACCAACCCCCCCCAATCAACCAAACAAAACCCCCAAACCAATAAACCAAACTCTTGATCACTGTAGGGAGGAATTAATTAATAACAATTGAGATAAGACATGAAGGCTAGAACACGTAAGATGCAATGTGGGATATATCATGTGTGATTCTCCTCTCAGGTATTTTCATATTTCACTGGTATAAGTACTTCACTGGAGTTGTTGCAGATGTGAACTGGAGAAAGAATTCACTGCCAGTAGGCAACAGAAGTGACTGTGGGACTTCTATTTTGTTGACTACCAAATTCATTCAGCACAGTCTAATGTGATTAATTCAGTTAGGATGGTTGGCACAAGAGCTTCCTGTGTTTCTTCAACTGTGTTTTATTGCAGAATACATGGAAGTCTTTAATTTTTCCCCTAAATTATTTTAAAATTTCTTTTTACCATCCACTTCCCTATCTAGCTGTAAACGTATATTCAGCTTGCTTTCTGTCATTGAATAGGAGCCAATAAAGTACCTTAGACAAAGAAATAAAGTGAGGGCATACTACTAAAGGAAGGTTTGTCACTGTGAAGTTAGTGCAACTTTACAGCATACCATCGCTGCCCATTAACTTTTGGATGCTATTGGGAAATGAGGCTGAAGTATCTGCATCCCATTGTGTGGAACAGGTCACCTTTTCTTTTAAAGGAAAGCCCACTGACATAGCTAATTACACTGTCCTAAGCTTACACTCTTCTTTATTTACAGACTAACATGTTTGCAGCAGGTTGTGCCTGGAGTGATTTTTGAGCCCTTGCATGAGGTGAAGTTTAGAGCGTGTGCAGAGTTTCTTGCAGGGCCAGGGGCCTTGGATACAGTGTTTAGCATAGAAAGGTATAGGCTGGTATGATTACAGACAGTTCATCAGTCCCAGTTTTCCTATAAAGGACCTGAGTTGTATAAGAAATCAGTCTCAGCTAAGAAAAAACTGTCCAGGAAGACATGCTATTACTGAACTTGCTTACCTAGGCAGTTTTCCCCTTGTGTATTTTGGGATTTGTGCTAGCCACAGGAGTTGTTTCACTAAGTTCAGAGTTGCATAAGGGTTATTTAAGCATGTTTGCTTCACCTCAGGAGATGTCTGACCTCTGGCAATCAGAGTATACTCTGTGTGGTAGACCATGGTGGAGATTTTTAACAAACCAATAATCATGAATGTTAACAATTCAGTTGGTTTGGATTCCTTAAGTGTTTTTCTTGTTGTGTTGTTAGATGTAATTCAAGTGCAACATGTGTCTCATTACATTTATTTGAGTAATAAAAAATCCATTTAACCACCAGACGAAGTTCTAGGGTTTTGTGCTGTATTTGTAATTGATGTGTATCTCTAACTTGATCATCCTGGGTTTTTTAAGATAAGTCGTGTCAGTACCGTGGATAAAATTAGTCCATACGCAAAGCCCTATAGTTCTTGTTGGCTAAGAATCTAACTTTCCTAAGCAAATGCAGTTATTGCCTTTATATGCTATATTTTGGTCCATTTCCAGTAGTTTTGCCTACCACTGAGATACAGCAAGATGCTTTTGGCATGATGGTAACAATTCGTATGGTAGCTTTGGGTTCTTTAAGATCTCTCTTCAGTCAAAAGCATCTTTCAAAACATTAAATACAATTCATGTTAAAGTAGTAGTTCCTTTCAGATGATTGACAAAACACACAGCTGTGAATGTAAGAGCTTGGTATTCCATTACAGCTGGATGCTGTTGTTTACACTTGGAGGGGAGGCTTTAAAAGTTCTCCAGCCACTTCCTTGTGCAGCCAGGGAAAAAGGGGCTCTTGAAAAGTCTCAGCTCAATTTATGTGCTCTTCACTCTACCTTCAGGTTATATAGATACTATAATCCCTGCTATCATTCTGTAAGATGTGTCAGTGAAATGGCTGTCAGTTTTGGAATCATTTTTAAATGGATACCCAGCCATTTGAGTTGGGAAATTCAGCTATGCTAGTCTGGTAGGGCACAGGGATCTGGAGTGGAGGGCAGATTTTTGGCTTTACTTGACTGTGTTTTGACACTTCAATATGCTTTTGGACTTTGGTCCTCACCAGTCCCCTTCTGTGACTCTTCCTACATCCAGTAACTTCACCTCTTCACATTGTACATGGCTTTATGAAAGAGCCCTTGCAGTGAAGGTCTTCTTTTTTTGTGGCATGGTTTCTTCCTGAAAGATATACTCCTTGTTGAAAATGCTTGTCCATTGTGAACCACATTTGTATGGAAAAATAACACCCTATTGTGGTTCACAGAAGGGAAACTGGGGTGAAAAGTTATTCTTTACTAGGTTGTTTTTATCTTTTGCCCTTCTGTGTAAGCTACTACATTCATTTGTGTTTGTCTAGGAGAAGCCTTAGTTCTCTCTGAGGAAACCAGAGAGAAGAGGAGAATTTGCCTCAGAATTTCTCTGGGCTCCCAGCATGCTTAAATAGTCTTGGCAGCAGGATGCCTCTTCTGGCATTATTCCACCAAAAATCTGCTGTCTGGTAATCTGTTGTAATTCAGTCTGCTTGAAATTGCAGGGAGGATTGTTGAAAGAAGTGTTAAATGTGTGCCACCTGCTCCCACGGTTAGGTGCTGTGAGTATTCAGTGTGAAGAAGAAAATGCTATAGAGAGCAAGTGTTCATGGAAAGAACAGGATTGGTGGGCAAAGCATTCCCAGTTCACTTTTAAATAATGCATGTGTTCCATATTCATCTCAGTGTGTCAGTGAAAGGAACCTGTGAGCTTTGGCTCATATCCACAGCTAAGAAAAGAAATCCATAATGCACTGGAGCAAAATGTTGCATTTTATTCTGTGCTGCAGCTGGAGGCCTTTTCTCTCCCCTTCCCTTTTTTTTAAAGTGATCTTTCTCTTAAAAGAGTGTATACTCTGATACTTTGATCAGTATAGAATGTGTTGCCAGGCTTTTGAAACTCTTCAGCACAACAAAGAAGGGCTGAAGTCCCAACCCTGAGAGAATGAAAGGAAGTCCAAAGTACTTCCCTTCACTGACTGCTTATGAAAGAGTTTGTGGCCTCTACCCAGAGAAGATAGCGCACCTTACTTTGTTGCCAACACTGCATCCATAAGGACTAGTGAGCCAGAGTGGTCCAGTATGAAGCTTGTACTCTAGAAGATAGAATTTTTCTGGAAAATCTTACAGTGGTTATCTAGTGGTGATGGAGATATCTTCAAGCAGATCTCTTGCTTTTTGTGCTAAGGGGCAACAAGAGCTTTTTTCCCTTAGGAAGGGAACATCTTGGGCATGCAGATTTAGACAGATAATGACCATTGGAAGTAAGTCCTTTAAGGCTGAAATTTTACTTTGGCAAATTGTTTTTTAGTGCAACAGAAATACTGAACAACTGTGTATGTCCAGGTTTGCCCATCTTGATGCATTTGGAATGTTCTTAATTGGAAGAGTTCAAAAGGGATTAGGAGGAAAGAATCTGAATTTAAAATGAAGCTTAAAGAGGAGGAAGAATATTGAAGCAGGGCATTTGTGTCCAGCTCCATTTTTTTGGATATAGTTAGAAATCAGATTGGAAAGAGGAAGTAAGAGAAGTGACTTTGTAGGTGTGTCGTTACTAGTTTGGTTTACAGGCAGAACACTTTGCTCCGTTCCGTGTGGTGTAGAACAATCACATGTTATCTCACTGAGTGCTGAGTTTTGCAAATACAATCTAGAGAGCAAAGCCAAGCCAGCCTGCTGAAAGCAGCACCTGCATTCCAGTGCAAGTCATGTGATGGAAGTTATAACCCAGGTAAAATGTTAATCACTAAACTTGGCACAGTTGAAGCTTTTAATCTTTTATTGCAGTTTTCTAGGGAGAGGCAGGTTATGGACAACAGCCCGGAAAAACTGAAGAAGGAGTTAGAGGAAGAACTGCAGCTGAGTAGTGAGGACTTGCGTAGCTATGCCTGGTACCACGGACGTATTCCTCGGCAGGTACGTGGTCTTTGCATTGCCAAATGTGCTTTGAGCTTCTCTAGACAAGCACAGTTTCACTGAAGTACTATACACATCTCTGATATCTGCATTGATTTAGTAGAAACATAATGCCTATTTGTATGAAAGCTATGGTATTTATCACAGCTTGGCATAAAATGAGACTGAGGAAGGACTTAGGGGAGACCCTGGTGAAAATAAAGATATTTCAGGATTGTTGTGCACTGAATAAAGGTGGAAATGGAATTTAAACTTTATATGAGAATACCATGCCCACATATTGTTCAGGCATACTGACGTGAATTTGGTTCAGCGTTCTTAACCAAAGTTAAAATGTTCTTGTTAACTTTCTTTCTTGCGCTTGGAATTTGGGAGAGAGAAAAAAACCGCAACAAAATCTATGCAATAACTTAATTTTGATCCTTACAAACGCAGTTAAAAACATATTAAGGCTGTGGTTGGATCAGAGCTTCGGTTCCCGAGCACCTGGAGCTCCCCCTGCGGGCTTCCCTCCCCGCCCCACCCCGGTAGGGAGAGCAGGCTCAGCACCCACTCACGACACTCGGCTCTGACGTGCGTCGGTTTTAAAAGCACATGAAAGGAGTAACTCAAAACAGAAAAGCAGGATTTCTCTGACTACTCCTAGTCAGTAGTATTCACGTGCAGTATTCACAAAGAATAAAAAATGAAAGCTTCTGTCATTTAAGGTAATAAGGAATGGGCAAACTCCGGGATCTCGTAGTAATGGCTTCTGAACTTCAGTGTGACTGTCTGTTCAGATGCTTTAAACTCTAAAATCCTGGATCATTGCTTTCCCTTCATGCCTTATTTTCTTAGCAGACTAGAAGAAATGTACATGCAAAAGTGGATCATTCTGCTGGCTCCTTCCAAGAAGCCCTTCCACATCTCTGCTGTGGAATGAGCTTTTAATTTTAGATTTGGAGACGTTATTCTTATACCACACTTCATGCTTTGCTTTATATTCATGGCTTTGTATGGCCTTCCGGAGTGGCCAAATTAATTATTATGTTTAAGAATATTTTGTTGCAGTGTGTTGTTTGACTACTTGTTTTCTGATTCTGAAAGTATTTTTTGTATAACTCTCTTTTTCCTCCAAGGTGGCAGAAGACCTAGTTCAGAGGGATGGAGATTTTCTGATTAGGGATTCTCTCTCCAGTCCTGGGAACTTTGTTCTTACTTGTCAGTGGAAAAATACTTCTCAGCATTTTAAAATCAACAAAACAGTTCTGAGACTCAATGAAGCCTACTGCCGTGTTCAGTATCAGTTTGAACTGGAAAGTTTTGACAGTATCCCTGGCTTAGTTAGATACTATGTTGGGAATCGTGCACCAATATCAAAGCAGAGTGGAGCAATTATTTTTCAGCCTATCAACAGGACTGTGCCTCTCAGGTGTCTAGAAGAAAAGTATGGTGTAACTCCAGTCCAACAAAAAGAGCCAAGTACCCCTGAGGGAAAAACAGAAACTGCAAAAAGGCTGAGTCTTGGTATATCCAGCATGCAATCCCCGGAGCAGAGCATACCCAGAGGAAATCTTTTGAGGTACTTAATTTTGCTGTACTTATGGAAGGAAATGAGGTAACTGTATCAGATTCTGATGTAGGTGATGTGCATTTTCACTCTGATTTGAGATGGAAGGCTAGGCATGAGGGTTTGCTGATTTTTAGCAAAAGATCAGCAAATCCACAAAGTGAGAGCAAATGTAGACTCTGGAAGCACAACAGCACTGCAGCTTGTTCTTCAGTGACTTGGCAAGTCCTGACTGCTTAAGACAAAGGATTAAAATAAAATGTTGTTGCTGCTCCAGAGAAGTCTGGTTTTCCATATTTGACTCCGGAAATAAAAAAGCCAAGTGTGGGATAATAGATCCCAATTTCAGTGTCCAAATCAAATGTTCTGTTAGAAGTTCTTAGTGTTCAAAGAAATACCCTCAGAAGTGCTGCAAGGTGACACATGGTATAGCCCATTTCACTGCCACTGCAACATCATGAAGTACTTTTTATTATTATAAACTGCCCAAGTGGAAAGCTAATGATCCTTGCACTGTTTATGATAAATTCTGGCAGTTAGATATGTATGTTAAGAGTGTTACATATACTGATGTGGTTTTGTTTGCATTTTTGTTTACCCTAGAAACAAAGACAAAAGTGGTAGCCAGCCAGCTAGTTTGGACCATGTTCTGGAGAAAAGATTCCCTTTGAAGGCTCACCAGTCAGAGAGTTATCTGCTAATAGGTATGTTTTGTAATTAAATGTTTCACATGTAGAATCTGTGTGTCCAGGTGGTCTGTTACTCTTCAGACCAAAGTGAGAGTGCTGAGTGTTCTGAGCACTGTAAATACAGTTATATTTAATGGCCAGGGTAAGCTGTGTTAGCACCCTGCTTGCTTTTTAGGTCACTGAAACAGGATTTTTATTTACAATGCACCAGCTAGTTGAGTACCTTAGCACACAACTCAGCAGGCTTTCATGCCAAAAAATGACAGCTACAGTTGGCATTAATATCTTTTTTGATGGTATTACCTTTCTTCACTTGTGCTTTACAAGAACTGACTTGTTTCAGTCATGTCTTTCTGACAGAAGTCTATTAAGTAGAAGTGGTGTTTCATGGAAATTCTGGTAACCCCTTTTTCTCAGGGTAAAGTATGCGGATGTGGTAAATGTTCCTCACGGGGAGAAAAGAACTATGATGGCTTTTGTACTCAGTTCTGTCCTTCTCTCTCCCTCATTCTCTCTACCCCTATCCCTTTTGCTTTTTATTACTTTTGCTCTGTCTGGTTGTACAGCCACTGTAATCTTACTCCAGGGCTACACGGTGTGCCAACACTTGACCAATTGTTGATTGTGGCCCTTTCTTTCTCATATTCTTCAGAGGTTTAAGCAATTGTTTCCATATTAACACACTGTATATGGAAGCTTGCAATAATGCATCTCTTCCCATCTGGACAAAGTGTTTGACTTTCAGGGCTGCTAGTCATTTTGAATACAATACTGTTAAAATTCATAGTTATTGTGGAAAGACTTCTCATGGCAAGGAGAATGTTAAGTATTTGTATAGTGAGGCTGTATTCTGATAGAAAAGATGTGCTCCTGTATTTAACAGTGGGATGGACAGACATTTATGAAGCAAGTTTCTGTCCATCTGTAGCTGAATTGATTATTACAATCCATGGCTGCAAAAACTTTTCTTTTGGTACTATAACAGCCTCAAGAGTCCTGCCGTGCATTTTGTCGTGGGATTCTTCGACCAGGTTGTGGTATCACACTGTTTGGACAGGCTATGATTTGCAGTTTTTGTTTTCTATCTGGAATCAAGTAGTAAACCCCACATGATGCAATAGCCACTTTGCTGTAGATACCACCAAGTGCACTGAGAATTGCAGACTGGGAATGTCTGATACAGGGATCAGTCCTGTATTGCATGCAGAGGTTTGTATGTGCAGTGGGTACAGGATGAGGCATAGATACACAGAAGTATGTGGATGTGTTTCTCCAGCTCTTCAAATTACCTACTGTTCCACAAAAAGATTAGCATCCCTGAAATTCATTCCTTCCATACCTTATTGCAGGTTCAGACTTGACTTTGGAAAGTTTTGCTTTCATCTCAAACTTGTCATTCTCAGAAATGACTCATCTTTTATGTGGTGTGGCTGGAAGTTGCTGTTTTTATAGCCTAGATCAGGTTACTAAGAAACCTCCTATTCCAAGCCATGGAGGCCATCCAGCTCTGACAGTATAGCCTATGTATGCAGCAGGGACTGGAATTCTTGTCAGCATTACCACAGAATAATACTACGGTGCAGCTGTTCCATGTATTTGGGATTTGGGGAGGATCAGCAAGTATATGGAACTTTCTGGCTAGCTTATTCCTCAAAATGTAATTACATATACATTTTTGCCAGCGAATAATTTACATGATCTAACAATATTTTCCTTAGGAAATAGCATTAAGAGATGAACTCTGGGACAGGGTTCAGGAGTTGTATATATTTTGGCCTTCTAAAATGCCATTTTCCCCTGCAGGTTCAAGACATCCATCTCGATTACCTGAAGCAGAGACAAACTCCTGTCCAAGTTCACCTGCATTTAGAACAGGCAGTGAACCATCTCTAAGCCCCACAGTTGTTCAGAAACTCACCCTGGAGTCACAAGCAGGGGAAGCTCTGAGAGGATCAGACAGTCAGCTCTGTCCAAAGCCTCCACCTAAACCCAGCAAACCCCTGATGAAGCCCCCAGGTTCTCCTTTGGCTTCCCACAGTTCAGAAGGACACTACTGTGAACTAAACCCTACCAGACATCCTGCAGCAACAAAACAACACTTATGTCAGAAAAACAGCTACGTGGAATATCTGACACGAAAGGAGAGGGGAACACACTCATTCAGGAACTCTGAAACGAGCTATCTGATCCTTGACGATGATCATCCTACAGTGAACCCTGCAGATCCTTTAGAAGCTTCAACTCAGATGGCTGAAGAGGACATCATCTTTTCTGCACCTGTTTTTGAGACAGTGTCTAGTTTTAAACCAAATGATTTTGAATCCATACTACTTCCTCCTGAAAACAAGCCATTGGAAACATCAATGTTAAGAAGAGTTAAGGAGCTTTTCACCAACAATAACCCAAAGATTATTGCACAGCATATTCTTCGAATGGACTGCAAGGTAAAAAAAAAAAACAAGTTCATGCATTTTATTTTATATTGTGCAAGTTTAGACTTTTCAAAGAACTGATTTGAAAAGATTAATGGGTAGATTTGCAGCTAATGTAATGTTCGTATTGCTTGCAGGAATTTTTTGGTGTTTTTTTTTCCATTTGGAGAACAAGAATGTTTACAAACTCTTTGGACCAAAGGTCTCTCATCATCCTTGACTTTACTCAAATTCTCAGTGTTCCATACATCTTTTAAATCTCTTATCAGTTGCTGCATCTCTATGAATCAGCCTTTTTCCTGTAGTGCAGGAAGAGTTATCTGTGCTGTAAACATTGGAAAGAACTGCTCATGACAGGAAATGCTAGTTAGCTTGCATGGGCAAAGAGCAGACAGACGTTACCTGGTTGCCATATGGCTGGTTGTAAGATATCATGTTCAATGGAGCTAAATATATTTAAACTTCTAAAACCAGCTGCTCTTCTAATCTTTGAGTTCCTGTCTTACAGCTGGATAGGTGGTGTAGGAAAATAGCTATCGGGACTAATGCATTTCTGTCCAATGAGAGAACTGTATTGTTAGTGGAATTGCTTAGAAAGACGTAAAAACACAAACTATTTTTCACAATGTAGACTTTGATCAGCTGACAGGACTTGGAGCTCAGCTGTTGAATCAGAAAGACAGGAGAATCATCTCCTAATGAGGTGATGACTGTGTAATGAAAGGAATGTAATTGCAGTGAATCTGCACCATTTTGCTTGGATGGCTGAGTGCTGTACCTGCAGAGCAGCTAGAGGAACCAAGTGGTATGGTGGGTATCTAACCCCCAGGCTTTGTTGGGTTTTAGTTGTTTGGGTTTTTTTAAGAGGAGTTTGAGAAACAAAATGTGGCTACTTACTGGGCAACTCCATTGCAGACAAGAAAGGAAGTGGAAATGGTGATGCTCCAGACAGAACATGTCTGTAGTGCTCTGCTGCACTGATGGACACCGTGGCTCTGAGGAGGGGGCAGTTCCCTGGAGCAGCAGTGGGCTGAGGGTGTGTGTGAGTGCCTGCCAGCTGCTGGGGTCCTGCTGACAGCAAACACAGCTCCTCTCCTCAGTAGCTGCTGCTAACTAAGGCTCCATGGCAGACAGAAAAACTCAGCTCCACAACTGCTTGCTCTTTTCAGAAATGGTAGATTGAGGCTTCTTTACTATGGTTCCAAAGTAGTAACTGCGTTCTCTAATGTTTAGTTCCAAAATTCACTTTTTTCTTCCTTCAACCTAATAACAACAACTAGAATATCTTTAATATATTGTTAAAGAGTGTTGCTTGAAGGCATAGGATATGCATGCCTTAGAGAGGTAGTAAGCATTTATATGTGTGTGTATATATATATTATAATCAATTAGCTCATTACTAGACTCCTTATTTTAAATACTATAAACTTTGCAATGGCGTCAAGGAGCCAACTAGCCTGATGGAAGTCTGAAAGCCTGTACAATTAATTAAGAGTCATTGGGGGGTTTTACAGAAACAGATTTTTGGATTTTGGAGCAGGAACAGTAACTAGCTGGGACATGTAGACGTGCCTACTTAATCTTCATCTCTCAGTGCTGAACCAATGCTTGTCATTCATTGGCAATTTGTTGCTAGAATGCACTGATAAGAACTGCATGAAACAATGAGATTGGCATGTGAATTCAACCAGAATGAATGCTTTGTACTGAGATCCCTGATAAGGCTGAAGTTCTTAGGTCTTCTATGTGACATCAGTTTGCCTTTTAAATAATGACATTTCTAATCAGGAATCACCCATATTGATGTGATGAGGTGAATATTTGCCACATGTATGTCAGTGATGGAGGAGCAACCACTGTGTCTCTGGGGCTTCATATTACTCCTATGTCTCTAGAAGTGAAACAGGTTTCTCTACAGTGCTACATTTTGTACCAGCGAGGCTTGTTGTACAGCCCAGATTGCTTTCGACTTTCATAAGCATGAAAGCCTGCTGATGGGTGTATCAGAAAATTGCAGGCAGATTGATTTGTAAATGTGTCAACCTACAGGCTTTAAACCAGCAGATAATCTTACATTATCATATGAATGTGTTTTTTATTATTATTAGCATATATAATTGTCATTGAGATAACCAGTAGCTAATGCAATGTGTTTAAAATGCAAAGACAAATTGATGGGGTGTCAGCTTTCACATACTGACTTTGTTAGGCACTCAACATTCAGCATCCTCCTTAAGTCCTTTTTCAACTTCACCTTTATGAGGACCCTGTGGTGTAACCAAGGACATTCTGAGCAGTCATCTTTTTAGAAAGGAAAAAGGCAAAGCAAGTGTGTACATCTTTAAGGCCAAAGAGCACTGCCTCTCTAACAAGGACCAGGCTGAGAGCGCTGTATTTCCTGGAACTTCATCCTCTGCTTCCTGATAAAGCATTTTGGTTACACCTTTTGTTTTCTGATGGCTGAATAATGTAAAAAAAGTATTTTACTGACCTTTTTGTGTAAGACTGAATCTGCCCAAGTTGATTTTTCCTTTGATGCCTGTATTCTAATGTTGCATTTTGTGCACTTAGCTATGTAAGCCCTGAGCTAACCTGGAGTTCTCTGTGGCTGGGGGGTTTTTTGAAGAAAGTTAGTTTCAAAATTAATGCACAGTTTTTTGCCCTTGACAGGTGGCCAGGATAGTAGAGGTTTCTGAAGAGATGAGGAGGAATATGGGAGGGAACTCTGGTCTTGAACTGATTACCTTGCCTTACGGACATCAACTGCGCCTTGATCTCATTGAAAGGTAAAGGTTCCTGTTACTCATTTCCAGGGCAGATGGCCAGAAGCTCAGAACATGGCTACACTGTACTCCTCATTTCCTCAAAGAATGCTCTCCTGCATGTTTCCTGAATTCACATGTACAGATTATTTAGTGAGATGGCACATAACTTCTTTTTGCATAGGAAATTCTTGAAGGTTTTAAGGCAACTCTACACATGTAGTACAGGGAAAGAAAGGGGAATGGCATTGAAAGCAGGGTCCTTGGAGCAGCTGAATGCCATCAGCTCCCCTTTACAAGCTCAAGTATTAACTAAAATTCAGGAATCTATCTGAGCATGTAAGTGTGCATGGAGGAGACTGAAAGGTAGTAACCTTCTGCAACTGGGTAGAGACCAGAGGATCTAATAAAGTAAAAATGATCAGCAAAGCTTTCTGTAAAACCTCTGCACAAGTTAAGGGGGACCACTTGGGGTGTTCTAACCCTGATGTACAATTTCTGCTTCATATTTTGGTATTTTGATTGCTGAAATCTAGGAGGGAATGTCACAGGATTTGAGCATAGAGGACAAAGACAAGTGGGGCAATTTTCCCAAAAGTGTTCATTCATTCATTGCTTGAGCAGAATTTTGTGTAGTTCCTAATATTTTAGAAGTTAAAATAGTAATTTAAAGCTTGTGTGTATATATTCCATATGATGTCACTGTTGCTTTTGATGCAAAGATGTTGGTAAAGACTTAAGTTTGCTGGGCACACCAAGGTAGAAATATACTTTTGAACTGATCTCTGAATGCATGTAAATTTAATAATTTGTAACCAGTCCTATAAATTGATCCACTTACAGGCACAATACCATGGCAATAGGAATAGCTGTGGATATCTTGGGTTGCACAGAAAATGTAGAAGATAGAGCAGCAACATTAAACAGAATCATCCAAGTTGCTGTGGAGCTGAAGGATTCACTGGGGGATTTATATGCGTTTTCTGCCATTATGAAAGCACTAGAAATGCCACAGGTAAAAATCTGTTTCTCTTTATGTTCCAAAATGTGGAATTGTTTGA
The DNA here is from genome assembly GCF_036250125.1 of Pseudopipra pipra. Lineage (NCBI taxonomy): Eukaryota > Metazoa > Chordata > Aves > Passeriformes > Pipridae > Pseudopipra > Pseudopipra pipra. Next base: position 14,447,139 of record NC_087557.1, read on the forward strand.
TGGGTTTATTTAATTTAAGCAACTTCTTCAAGACTAGAGAGATCATCAGAACAGAGTCTTCATGACTATTCCATGATTCTATGACTAACAGTGTACATTTCCTGTGGAGTGCTGTGGAGTCACTAATGGGTATTCCCTATTTTGTTTGAACAGGTCAGTAGATTAGAACAAACCTGGACTGCTCTAAGACATCGTTATACCCAGACTGCCATTATGTATGAAAAACAGCTGAAACCATCTTGCAAAGCTTTGCATGAAGGACAGGATGAGTGGAATAGTGAGTATGAGTGACACTGGTTTCTCTTTAGCCTTTTACCTCTCCCACTACTGATTTTCTGTGTAGGGAGATGAGGCAGCTGCTCTTTCCACAGCTGTGCACTGTATGTTAAAATGACTGTGTAAACTTGTATAATGCAACATGACGAGGAAACAGAAGCTAACAGTCTGCCAACCAAACATCAGTGTGTGTTTGTGTGCCTGTATCCCTGCAGAATATAACATTCTTTCCACACCCATACTTCCTCTTTGTGGACAGAAACTGAAACACTGCATCATCTTCCCTCAAGACAAGAAAAGATCTCCTTCCTCACAGGAGAGTTAATTGTGGCAGATTTTGCTTTTTAGTTGTTTGCCTGTTGGATCAGAAGATGAATCCTCAAATAGAAAGAATCAGCTAGGCAATTACTCTGATTACTTCAAGTGCTCCTGCACCCAATTCTTTGGAGCTCTAGTTTTTAAAGGGGTGCAAGGCAGAGAAAAACATTTCTCAGAACATTTCTACAAGAGAATGGGTAGACAGTGAAAACTTTTTAGCCTCATGGAATTTATTGGAATGACCCAGATTTTGAAAATGTTTTAAAAAAATCTATTTTTAAAAAAATGTGTTTAAAATCTCTGTGCTGCTCTGTAGTAATTCAGCAGAGCCTTCTCCTGTAGCATATAGAGCTTTCCATCACTAATTTGTCTTGGTCTTCTCCCCCAACCAGTTCGCTGGAAACTGGTAGGACAGGTATATGTGAGGTCAGGTGATAATTCGAAAGATGGAAGACAAACAGTACTTTCCACCTTAAAAGAAGAATACTGGCAGTTACAATACCTTCTTCAGCTAGCAGGTTTTTATGTCTGATGCTGTGTTTGTTACCCTCTATCCCAGAGACCATCAGTGCTCCGCAGAACAACATAACAGTGCCACTGCTGATGCCTCTTCTTACCTTGCTGGAGCGTCAAGCTGTTGTTTTTGAAGGCACGGAGCTGTGGGAGAGCACTGACCAGAGCGGGGAGATAATGCTGCGGCACTTGGCCACGGCCCGTGCGATAGCGCAGCACGCGCAGAGCTTCCACCGGGCTGCGGAGCAGGCGCTGAGAGGTACGAGAAGCTGCTGCTCAGCAACAGCACGGGGGGTTGTGTCTCTGCATAAGGGCCACCACAAGTCTGTGTGAGAAATTCCTCTCCTCTCTGACAGGAGCTGAGATAGCAGCAAATGTCCTGCAGGAAACTCAGCCTGAGGACAACATGAATATTGTTTAAAAGCAGCCAGTAAATTATTCATCACTATAGTTCTCCAACAAGCATTTTTGCTAAACATACTCAAAGTTCTCAAAGTTAATATGCTGACCCTTCTAGCAACTGAATAGAGGTACAGTAAGGACTGAGGATAACTTCCTGTCTTCTGTACAATTTAGAATTCCTACTCTGATTATTGCAAATAAAACACCACCCGTGATAACAAGATTCTTTACAGCAGTGTGAGATGCAGCACTCAGATCCTGACTGCTTACAGCCAGAAAACAGCTACAAATTAGTTATGTGATTTTTTTTTTTTTTAAACTTGCAGTGGAAAAGTTAAGGGAGTGAAATATAACCATTTCTGCACGCAGCATGTATACATCAGTAATGATATTTAAGGTCAGGCTATAATGACAATTCTAGAACATTAGAACTGAACAAAGGATAGCCTGTCCCAGTGTCCCTAGAGCCATCTGTGTGCTACTAGAATGTCAAAGATGGAAAGGATTTTCACTGTTTTACTAGCTTGTGAAAATCACTGTGCAAAAGGAATGCAGCACACTAAAGCTTATTTGGGGAGAATACAGTTTAAAAGCCATTTTTACAGAATAAAAAGCATTTGCCTGATGGTGGTATTGTGGGATTCTTTTTACTTACTAGGTTTCCAGCCAGATGAAGAGCTGAGTGAAATCTTCAAGACAGAATTTCAAATGAGATTGCTCTGGGGCAGCAAAGGAGCACAAGTTAATCAAAGTGAAAGATATGAGAAATTCAACCAGATTTTAACTGCACTTTCCCGAAAACTGGAACCTCCTCTAGTGAAGCTGGTGGAACAATTAAGTATATAAGACTCTGTAAACACTATTTAAAATTATATACTTGAAATAACCTTAGAATTCTTCTGGCAATTTGATACTGCACAGACCTCTTGCATTTCACAAGATGTTTAGAACTTTAAATGCACAATGCACACTTGTTTTAAAACTACTGATTTCTAAACAAATTATTTATTTACTGTGACATCAAGTCATTTAATGATCCCTTTAAACAGTTGGTTATTCCTTTATTTCTCCAGAGTTGCAATGTTTTAATGATGCCAATGAGTAAGGGCATTGGCATCTTAGTATTAAGATGAAGCAAACACTGTAAATAAAATGATAGATTAAGTATCTGACATGGCAGAAAAATTGTTGTATAATATTCCTTTAATGACTATAAAACACTGTAAATAGAATTGTGATTTGAAGTGTATCTTTATGCAAAATAATTTGCATATTTAGAGATCACAGAAATACTGCAGGTTGCAGAAATGATCCTTTATCTGTGACCACAACACAAGGCTCAAATGTCACTGTGCCTGTGAAAGTAGAAAATGAGTTTGTCTATGTGTTGGGACAACTTATGTTTTTTTTAAGACAGCACCTGTAGTGCTTTGGCTTTTGCTGAAGCCTGCACAACAGCTATGCTGCCAGGAATGAATGATGAAATGACAAGAACAAACAATCCAGATAATTAAAATGCTTTCAGACATGAGTAAATGTGGGTGTATGTATGCATTAAAATTACTTCATTTACTGAGGTGAATGACTTGGGTAAGTATTTTTTCTTTTCCCTTGGATGAAGGCAAAGTATAAGGTGGTGGTAGCATTTTTTACAGGAAATTGGCATAGACAGTGTTTATTATATAAAGTGTTTTAGCAACAAATTCCACTTTGTCACATACAGAACTGGTATAAGCATTATCCTCAGAGGTTGTACAACTATTTAAGTAAGAACTACTGTTAGAACTGGATGTGCTTGTTGCCAGTAAGCCTGTTTCTGGAGTGAGATGTTACTTAGAGCACTGAAAGTATTTGAGTATGCTAACAACAGAACCAACACCAAAAATCTGTTCCTCCAATCCACACTCCCCACAGAGGTTTCTACCACCACATCAAGAGTTTACAGACCTTACACTGAAAGTCTCCCTGTTGATCTTAACAAAAGACAAATGGGGAAGCTAATTACTTAGACCATGAAAAGATTTTTTTATTCCATGAAAATATTCTCAACAGAGAACACTATTTTTAAACAAAGCATTTAACATTTAGGAAATCAACATGTGCACAAAAAAGGATTAAAAAATTACTGGAAAATGTCAGATGCTTTAAGACAACTCACATTCAGAATTTTAGAATAAGTGATTTATAACTAGCTGTGCAAGTACAAATGTTTTTTCCTATGTTTAATAACCCCCATACAAGTTGCACTATCCATCTTGAAAGCAACCTGCCTCCAAAGGAAGCAAATCCTGGTTTTAGAAAAACAAACAGTAGCGTGAAGAGAGCATTTAGTCCTTTACCAGGCAGTGTTATTACTGACCTGCAAGGCTGTTAGCCAGGCAGACCACAGGCCCTTTAGCAGAAAATACACAGATCACATTTCCTCCTTTTCACAGAATTACAGAATCACAGAATATTCTGAGTTGGAAGGGACCCACAAGGATCATCGCGTTTTTCTCTAACTTTAAAATAAAAAAAGCACTAGATTTTAAAAAAAAAGAAAAACAAACAAAAAACCCAACCCCAAGCCCAACAAACCCCCCAAAAGCCCCAAAGCCAAAAAACTACCTAAGTAGTTTTGTCAGTATTGAGTAATGTCACATTATTATATAAATAACCCTGTATACAAGCTCCAAAAATCTAAACTTTAGAGTTTAATAGGCCCCATAGTACACTAGGTCAAGCTGTGTAATAGTGGTATACATAACAAAAGGAATAAACCTCTACACAAGTCACTCAAATTCAGTTTTACTGGTAGTACAGTTTCTAATAACACTGAAATGAAACAGAATCCAGCACTGCTGCATCCAAATATTGCTTCAGACGCCAGAAAAAGAGGATGTTTTAATTATTATTTTATAATATGCTGCTGAACAGCAGGTGGCTGGGTTGACAAGCTTTCTTTGATACAAGTATCCCTCCCCCCAACATCTCTAGTCTAATTCTTATCACCTTAATCAATCAGATATGACGTATGTATTAATAGAACCACAAATGGGAGGCAAGACAACATAAGCAATAGGGGCACTGCAGACAACTATATTTACACGTATAAACATATCCAAATTTCAATTGTTTACAAGTAAAAGTGCACATAGATCATTAACAAAGTATCACTCAAATTTCAACTGGTCCATACAATGAAGCATCACCTGGAAATGGACTAGCACTGCAGTAATTAAACTTGGAACTTCATAGTGAAAAACTAAAAGACAGTTTCCATAAAAATCTTTTAAAAAAATATTAAAGTCAAATGAAGAGATACACATTTCAATGTATAAAAGTAATGAGATACACATTTCAATGTATAAAATTCACGATGCACCATGTATCCAGTAAAGTAGAGCTCTAGAAAACACCTACCGTGGCTACCTCAGCAGCTGCAGCACTGTGGAAAGAGCTGAGACACAAAGCCCTTGTGGGATACTGTAAGTGGTAGTGTTGGCAAACAGCAGATTTTAGGCACTCTAGTTTAAGGCAGCTTTTGAATGGCAAGTGGTTGACTTCTGAAAACAGTCATTAGCTCGCAGTGGTGAATCCTCTGGTTGTGTTCCAGGTTTTCAGTGCTCACAACAGGTTACTGAAGGCTGAAGATGGACCACAGGTCTAGGAGTTTCTCTTGATTGCATTGTAGGCTAGAGCTGAGATGTATTAGTTCCCCAAATTAAGAAAACACATTACGGTCTCTTATCAGTTATGCCAAAAATCTGGAATGTAATGATGGTTGCAGTGGTATTGTTATAGCAGCATACATGGATACTGGGATGAAACTCTAGTGCCAAAGATATTTAAAGAAAATGATTTGTTACAAAATAAGACAAGCACTGATGGCAAAGTGTTACACAGAACATGCCTGTCCTAGGCATGCAGGAGGAGGTTAACAGCGAGCATGGAGGCGGCACAGGCAGACTGATAACTGACATGGTTCTAAGTGACTGCCAATTAAAATGAGTTGGAAAAGAGCATAATTGAGAAATCAAAACACTGCACAAGCTAAAATATAGTTTGTGCACCTGGAACAACCTAGAACAATGAAAATAAAGCAATTTTAGGAGCAGTAGCCTTTTTACTCTGGTAATGGAACTCTATTTTCCTGCACAAATTCAAGATTGTGTAATACATCCTTACCTATATATGGAGATGCTAAGATGTTAGTGACTAAATGTATGTCTGCATGCATTCATGCAACTAGCTTTTACCCTTGGGCCTCCCAGTCTAGTACCCCTCCCCTCCCCACCCCCTCCCCCCCAGCAGCTGCATGTAACCTCCTTCAAGATCTCGCCCATTTTCTCAGAAACCCGCTTCAGGAACCTGCAGTCCAAGAGGAAAAAGAAAAGAACAAAGTTACTGAAGGCCTTTAGAAGATAAGAGAAGCGTGCTCAGTTCTAACAGGCCATTCTCAGTGGCTACACATCAGCCTTGTACTTAATTCCACAAACTCTCAGTAGAAATACGAGTTACAGTTTTTAGATAAGCTTTTTTTTTTTCATAGTAATCAAGTAGTGCAATGCATTTTCCAATCCTCAGTGATTTAACAATGAGGAGAATTACTGTACATTTAAGACCTTGATTTCAAACTAAACACAATACAATTCAGAGAGTTAGTTTACAGGCACAGATTAAGAATATAAAATCATTCCCTTATCAGGAGCAGAGAGAGGTTTCAGTAAGACATCAAGCATTACATGTGGTCTCTTTTTGTTTGTTCAAGGTATCTAGAGTTAAAACAATGAAGTTGTGTCCAATACAGAACATTCTACATTACAAGTACTGAAAAGGAAGGAGACAGGCAGGTCAGCGAACTTTCTGTCCTTCTTAATCGTAATGTTTTTTCCTGAGTATTTTTTTTGAACTTTCAGAATCAGAAAACATTTTCCTGTTTAAGAAGTGAAAGCTGCCAAGTATTTGCTAAGGAAGGAAATTAATAACTTTCAGTAACTGAGTTCAGTTAGTTATTAGAGGAAAAAGCCCTCTGTTTTAATCATATAATTTAAGTTATAAAAGTGGGAACAGTAAATCTTAGAAATCTTTAAAACTTAAGTATTTTTTCAGTTCTCTATAAAAACAAAGTATTCCACAGAACGAGCAGGAATCCTGGTCCAATCCATAGCTGAACTGGATTTAGTGCTTTGTAAAGCAAGAACTCTAGATCAGTTAAACAAAGCAGAAGACATTGGTCAAAATTACAGACCAGTGTAAGATGCATAATTTACTGTGGTTATCTCTGAAAAGAACTATAGCAAACTTCCAATGCAAGCAACAGATCATTGCTGACTTCTGTAATTCTTTCCGTGAACCTGCATAACTTACTATTTTTCCACTATTTTCCCTGGAGAATGTACAACTGAAAGCTGCCAGTTTACTGTTAGATATAGGTTACTGCACCTTTGCTGTTTTTCTCTAGCGTTACATCTATATATGATGTTGGCACATAGCCTTCCTCTCCATTATGTCTTCGAGCTCTTGTCCACCCATCTCCTTTGTCCTCCTCAATAATGTACAAGACTTCCCCTTCTTTCATTGCTAGAGTGCCTTCATTATGACCTGGGAGAAACAAGAGGCAAAAAAGTCTCAGTGTTCACACAGAATTTCAAGTCATTTTTTTCCCAGGGCTCAGTTTCCAAATTATATATAAACAGGAAGAATAAAAAATCTGTTCAAGAGAACATATGGCCAAACAGACGTACAGAAAAGAACCTAGTCCAATTTGAAAAGCTGACCATTTGCCAATAGCTGTGCTAATATTTATCTTAAAACAGCACAAATGTACTGCTCATGAGTTAAAGTAATTCATAAAGTATTTTCACTGATCTTATAAGCAACTGGTTGCTCATACAGTTAATTTACTTTAAATAATTTTACCTGTCTTCTCTATAAAAACTAATCCATGCCTTGTAATAACCCAAGGAATCACAGTGCATGTTGTTAACCTTACCATCAAATGGATATATAGCCTTGCAATGTCCTATAGCTGGTAATGGATCATCATCTTCAAACTCATCATCAAACTCATTTGGATGAGTGTGTTGCTGTGGTGGACTGCGAACTTCCTGATTCGCATCATCCGTGTAGCTCCCTTCAGGGCTATAATGCAATGATTGGAGCATGAGGACTCAGGAGTTCATAGCTCTACAACTCAGAACATACATGCATCACAGAAAGGGCAGACCTGGGAATTCCTGTTAGCAGGTTTTATATTACTGCTAGAGGTGATTTTCTGAAAAAACTGACCTAGCAAAAGCTTAGACTGAATTCTGCTACAAAAACAAACAAATTTGACATACCTGTCTCCATAGAACATGGAAAACTAGTGTGAGCCTCAAGCAATAGAATAAGATAGCATTAAAAGGCACTGCTATTTACTGAGCAGGTGTTTCAATCAGACTATTTTATATGTTACCATAATGGCATGAAGTGACCTCTAGAAGTCAGAGCCAGTAAGATTTTCCTTTAGAACGACACAGACTTTCAGAGTATAAGTAACAACCATCCCCTCCTCTTAACTACCAGAGAGATGTACTGATTCTAGCTAAGACAAAAGCAGTAGAGACAGAATAGTGACCTCTCTCGGCCCTGTGTTACAAGGTGGTTGATATCGCTGCTGTGCCGCCTGTCGCTTCTGGCTGCCACTTTACCTTCAACTTCAGAAAGCCAGGCCTTGGGGGAAAAAAGATAAATACTAGTGTCAAAGAAAACTCGATTCTAAACCAGCAAATTTAACAAATGCACTTAAGTGCATACAGTTCACAGCCACAGAGAGACTGCATGCAGATGTCAAGCCTCATAATTACTTCATGTGAAGCATGAACTTATACTTAGCCTATACTCCATACTAGTCTTAAGGAAAAGAAAAATCTTTAATCCCGTGTGAATCACAGAATAACTGAATAATAATACATTCTTCTGAACAGTTTACATCTTTAATAACACATCCTCATTCTAGTTAGATGAACACACCTGAAAATATGGCACCCCACAAAAAATGCTATCAGGAGCACTTTCTTAAAACAAGTAGTTTTTCTGGGTGCTATATTTAAAAGCTGTAAGGCAAAGTACAGTTGTACCAATCATCTACATTTTCCAAGAAACTCTATTTTAGAGTCTAACCTCATTTTTATGTATTTCCATCCGAAGACGGTCCATGTTGCTCATGGTCTCAGTTAATTTTGGTTGCAAACTGCTTGGATCACCCATTTGGGGATTTTTCTCATAAACATCCTTCATTTTGATGAGGGCATCTCTAAAAACATACAAAACACAACAACAGTTATGAAAGTTACATACATCAGTACTGATTCATTAAAGCTAAAATAATGTGTGTGAGATCCAGACCCATGATTAGGTACTAAGCACAGAGATGAGGAACTACTGGTCCCCTACACCTTGCCTAAATCCTTCTCCCATTCTGTCCTCTTAGCACTTTGCCTTCCTTTCTTGTGTTGGGCATAGGCACACAAGGACTCCAACTGTTGACTCTTCTCTATCCAGTCTCAGTACTGTTTCCCATATTGTTTTTTATAGATAATTTCCTAAACATTAGTAACATTCTTAAGGCACTAAGTGACAGCTCTCTTGCTGAACAGACCTATGCATTTTTTTAATGCATGATTTTAGAGCCAATGTTTCCTATGCAGTATTAGGATCAAAATGAGTAATATAATAAAGCAGAAGGAAGCAATGCTAATAAGAACCTACATACAACAAACTATGAACTTAAAAATGCTTGTTAATAGCCTGGCCTAGTAGATTGTCTCCTAGCTTTTGAGCACTGTTGGATTAGGTAAGAGGACTCCAAAAGAAACAGTGAGAGAACCATGACAGAGCTCCAAAAAAATGCACTCACTTTTGGTCTGTTTCCTTCTGTAGCTCTCTGTTAAGTTCATCAATCCTCTGTTGCAGTTTCTTGCGTCTTTGTTCTGGAGGGAGATGGCTGAAGTCTTCTAATGCAGGGCCCTGCAAGCAGAAATACCATGGAATGAGTTACATGCACATACCCGGGCAGCTGAAGTGACATATCCACACATGGACAGTGTTCACTGGAAGCAGGATGGACCTTCTTAAAAACTCTACTCGACAAACAGCTCTACGAAAGACCGCAACAGAATAATGCATGTTCTTGCTGCCAGTGCAGTCATTCATTCAAGGTTCTTTCTGCCTTCTGTAACAGTTGGCTCACAGAGGTAATTCAAAATTTGTACACTTAACTTTTTTTCTGAAAGGCTGAGTCATGTACCTCCTGTTACATCCACTGCACTCAAAGCAGATTTAGAAAGGACAGAATTAATTACTACAGAATTACTTCAGAACAATAATCTGTGTATATAATAATACTATGTAGATATAATTGTTTCTTTTTCTGGAGCGTGTTCTATGGTGATTTGGATGCTACCAAAAGAAAAATACTATATTTTGGATCTTCATTCCAAAGTACTATTACAGTTCTCTTCCAGAAGTTCAGCAATTCGAGAAAACATTAAAACTTTAAAAGTTCTGATGGATTTTACCTTGAGTAAAACCAGTTCATGGAACACAGAAAAAGCCTTTATAATATCAAAACTTTGACCTAAGTTTATTAATCTGAATCCAAATATTGCTCAAATATTCCAACTAACCTTTTTACTATTAAAAAAATCCAAAAAAATTAGGGAGGGAAAAAAACCTCTTACTTCCCAAACCTTAAAAAAAGCCCCAAACCAAGCAACTTAAAGACCACCTATTGTTATGAACCTAACCCTGCAAACTTGTTTGCAAACTTGTGCCAAGATTATAAGCAGGATGGAAGGGCCTGGATATGAAATGCATGGGAAGATTTTTACATTGTCTTGTGAGTTTGTTGTGAAAACTCTTCCCCTCAGGGTGACAGACAGCGACAGTGTTAAGAAGGAAATATGGTACACGTCATAATAACAGAAGGTTGAATTCCATCTTTTGGGTTCCCAGTTGCCTAAGGAAGTTGGTTTTAGCACAAGAAACCTACTTGCCATTACAGTTAACCCTCCATGGAGGCAAACCAAACTGGACAGCATTTCTTTTGTCAAGAAGAAATTTTACAGAAACTTGACTGTTGAGATTTTTACATCAGCAGCCTCAGGCTTGGGTGCCAAGTTTCCAATACCCCCCCTTAAGATCTTCTTGCCCCACTCAACTTCTTGGATCTTTTGCACTTGTAAAAATTAATCTCACTGCTTTTTAAGAACGCAATACAAGACACCATAAAAGTAGGAAAATCAAGATATAATGTTTCCAAAATAAAATAGAAGTGTTCCTTTCTGAAGGACAAAAAAATCTTGAAATCCTTTCAGGTTTTTTTACACACTACAAAGAAACAAAAAGACAATCACATCCTCTGTATCATTCTTCCCTACAGGTCAGTTAAAATCAAAGTATCCTAAAAGAAGAATCAGAAGAACAGAGGTCTTTTTGTGAATTTTACTGATTTACTCTGCAAAACAACAGTACTGATTAAGGTGTGGTTTTCATTTAATGTAACAGCTTTCTATATTTCTAACCATAAAGGATCATCTCCCCTGCAGTTTTTTTCCCAAATTCAAAGGAGTGCAGTATTCAATATTTGTTCTTTACACAAATTTTGTAATCTTTTCATATAGTATTTTATGCTGCTTCAACAATTTTCCTGACAAAGAAAAATCACCAAGTATTTCCATCATGACCAACTCGTGAATACTGGTCAACTCTAAAAGTCCCAGGTCGCAGATTTAGTTGCAGCCAGATCACAAGTCTAATTGCCTTACATTAAGCATGGATGATTAAGAAGACTGTGCATATGAGTGGAAAATCTGAAGATGTATTTCAGCACCTGACTTAAAGCAGTTATGATATGGAAACACTTTCAAAGATTACTTTCATGCTATCTTAGGAGAAGTACAGCAGACAGATCAGCACACGGGCTTACCATCTTCACCGACCACTGCACAGTTCATTTGAAAACAGAAAGAAACGGGAAATTACTTACATGCAACGACCAGTTACGAAAATGATTAATGCCTAAAAATCTATCTTTAAAATATTACTTAAGGATTGACATTTTCATTTATAAAAACACAGTTTACTAAAAGCACAAGAATTGCTTTAAGAATTACTGAAGAAAATTAGTAGTGATAATGGGTACTTTAACTTATGAAATTTTAATAGACAATTTCATTAAACTACTTTTGAATTTTAGTGTTTTGAATAACAGGCTAAAGACCTTCTATTGTAGGAAAAGAAACACACACAGAGCCAACATTGCACAAAATAGCAGAATTTGATGATGATGGACTGATCACTCATATGCAAATAATTTGTTAATCATAGCTCAAAATCCACTACCATGACTTTTACAAATGTAATTTTTACAATGCATTTACTTTATTATCACAGTAGATCTAGAATAAACAAAGATATTTTTTAAGTTTAGAAGTAATTAATTTTACTTTCTGAAAACAGCATTTGGGTTGTTGTGATCTAAAGATGTTTTAGTCCAGATAAAAATAAAGACATTTAAGATTTTATCCTTCAAAGAAGCAAGTAAAACATGGGGGCCAGGAGTTAGTCTTGGGTTTAACATTCACAGCATTTTGAAGATCTCCTGTGCTTTCAATGACTTTGGATAACCCTTTCCAGAGAAACACCAAGCAACTTAGGAGATTGATATCTCAACCTCACTTATGACTCCCTCAGCACTTGTTAAGGCTGTTGATTGGGGCACACTCACAAAATCAGAATTTCTAGCAATGAGGGAATTAAAGCACCTTCACAAATGATACTTTGGTAGAAAACGGAATACAGTTCAAGGATGCAAAATGGCATAAATAAACTTCCTGTTCCCTTTAAAAAGAGTCTTCCAAGCAAACACTATTAAGGTTTACATATTGCTGCTGCTGCTGCATCTGTTTATGTACCAAATGGCATTGAGCACAGACTGTCATAAGCACTGACACCTTCTGGAACTGCTGAGATTTCAAAGGAGAAGCAGCAGCAGGTAGCAGCAGTACTAATAAAGGAAGTTACAGTTGCTTACACCTTTATTCAATAACCTACTCTACTGCTACTGTTTGCTGCTTTTGCTCTACATCACGATAGAAAAATCTACTGCATGAAGCACAGAACTAAGAAAGACTGGTTTTGTGATCTCCAGGGCCTTGAGAGAAATCTTGTACAGGGCATGTTAAACACAATAACCAGTATTCTTACTGTCTGATATATGCCAGCTCATGGACAGAGCTCGGTAGAAGCTGAAGTAAATTAAATACATTTTACACAGGCAGACAATGACAGGACAAAGGGGAATGGTTTTAAAGTAAAGATAGATTTAGATTAAATGTTAGGAAGAAATTCTTTATTCAGAAGATGATGAGGCACTGGAGCAGGCTGCCCAAGGAAGCTGTGGATGCCCCATCCCTAGAAGTGTTCAAGGCAAGGTTGGATGGGGCTCTGAGCAACCTGGTCTAGGGGAAGGTGTCCCTGCTCACGGCAGGGGGGCTGGAACCAGATGATATTTGAGGTCCCTTCCAAACCTTTTTATGATTTTATGGTTTGGTAGTTCTGTGTGTCAGTACCACTGGGACATCATTTTCCAGGGACAAAAATCTAGAAAACAGCATCATGTATGAGCAACTATTAAGCATTTAATCAAGATATATTATAAAGATAAGACTGATCAATGAGAAAAAAAAAAATCTGTTAGTATTCCAGTATAGATTTATGCTGAAAAGACTTAAAAAATATGTGATAATGTGATGTCTGTTAAAATGCTTGCAAGGAAGTTCAAAATATATAAAAATTAAATGTTTATCTTGAAGATTTTACAGAGATTATTTAATCTTTTGGCATGTTTGAGTTAATTGAGATCTGTACGATACTAGTGATCCTCCCTAATTTTAAATAATACTATCCTATATTAATTCAATTTTACAACATGAACAATGTATTTAAAAAAATCAAAGACAGAGTTTCATTTTCCATTAGCATTCTGTAGTTGTTAGCAGATGATCTTTTGCTTCAGTAAAAGGTTCTAGAACTACTAGTACTGCAAAGGTAATGATTTGTAAGCCAGGAGTCAATACATTTAGTGATCAACAAAACTGAGGTGTAATCAAGACCTGTGCTATCTAATCCAATTAGTTCCTCACTAAGTACTAAAGAAGAAACACTACCTTCATGACCAGACCAAATTATAAGTGATTCAGAAGGGGAAAGTAGAAACTGTCCTCCATATATACTTAGAGGACCACAAGAATTTTCTAAATAATGGTTGTGGTAGAAAGGGTATTTCCAAGATATCTGGGGGCCTGAAATTAGATGCCACAACATGACTTAAAGAAAATAAGTTTTAACTGAAACTCATTCCATTTCAGAATGACAACAAGGGAGCCTCTAAATTATACCCTTGCTGCAATATAACAAGGTTGTACCTTGATCTCCACATTACGTCAAGAGTAGTCAACCATTCTTGATGCAAAGGAGGCAGCAAGTCAATATTGTTTTGAAACATCAAAATATTATTAATTATATCATCAAATGCATCTAATTATCTCATTATTTGGATCAATAAATATCATCAAACATACATAAACTGAGCAGCCTATGCTTTTCTGTCATAGCAGGGAAGTACCAGTACATTTATCACTAGTACTATAAACGTTGCTAGGAAACCATGTAGTATTTCCCATCTACTGACTTCCAAATAAATTCTATTTGCAGAATATGCCACTATAAATTAGTAAATTAATTGGTAAGTCTCAGTAGGAGGCATTTGGTAGTAATTTTTTCAATATTTTTACCCAAAAGAACCTAGGACAAACAAGAACAACTAATTAATCAGAAAATGCATTAAAACTATAATGCTTTAAAAATCAGTATTCCAAAATGTGCTAGCCCCATGTGCTATAGCAATTGATGTACAGAAGAAATTCAAGTTCTCCCTTCTTGGTTCACTATCTCATAATCAACTACAATTTCAATTCAAATTCAGCAAAGACACCTGATCTATCAGATGATTTTTGTGGTGACTATATAGCCAATGATAAATTACTGCAAAAATGTTACATGATGGTAGGAAAACATTTGTGAATGTGAACAACAATGAAGAAAGGTATCAAACACATGCTGAGCACCCTCTTTATAACACCTTTCTTTTAGGCACAAGTATTTCAATTGTGATAAAGAGTATTTCTATTTTATTTTTAATCTGTTGGTAACTTCTGTATAGTATGATAAAAAGTATTCTAGAAGTGACCTTATAGCTGAAGTGTTACTTTTAACCAAGTAAGCCTTATAACGAGGGTGAAGAGCATTAGAAAAGCCACATCACAAACACACTGTTCATAGCCCATCATGCATTTCAACTTGTTATTGAACTTACCCCTCTTTTGAGGCTTCTGAAAGAAGGAATTCTGGGCTTCCCTGTTTTTATGTCACTCATGCAATAATGCACTGGTTCAATGGAGAATATGGGATACTGGGACCCATTAGGAGTACTGGATGTGTATAAACTAGTAGGGGTTAGGGGTGGGGATTGTGGCTAATGTGGAAATAAAGAAAGCAATAAATAAGCCAAATGTTCAAAGTGATTTTAAAATGAAAATTCTGTCTTACAAAACTAAAATTTCTATCCAACACAGAAACAGCTTGTAATGTTCCAGACATATTAATACTATAACTGTATTGGGTTTAACAGGGTTTCTGTCATGAGTTAGTCTTCAGAGTTACAGGTTGCTGCAGAGAATGAAGGAACATTCAAAAAAGCTTTAGACTCAACACTGCCACAAGATCCTAACAAGATCCCGAAGTTCCTTGTCCCTTCTCTTAAAGTTCTGCTATTGCCAATTTAGTTACAGTCATTCTGGAAGCTCATGCATTCCTGCTCCATGCTTCCTCCTACATATTGAGGTACCCTACCAGGTTAGCCAAGACAGAAATATTAGGTATGTCTATGGAGAATGACTAAAACAAGAAGTATTCTCAATCTCTGTAGTCAGGCTGGACTGACAGGATTGCTGTGTGTCATTCTTAATATCATCATGAGAACTTCCTCTCTTTTCTTCAAATTGCTTCTCTCGTTTTTTGTGTCTCAAACCTCTGCTGCTCTTTCCCAGTTCAATTTTTCTGTACTATTTCCACTGCTGTACAAGTCATTCCCTTTCAAAAAGACGTTTAAGTCTTTGACAACATCAAAAAATAGGTAAATGTTTATCTGGAAGTCAAGACCAGCCATAGTTTCAGCTAAATGAAGGTCCAAGGGCTACCATGAATACTCTAGCTGTAATAAATCAGCTAGTTTTGTATTAGCTAATTTAAGAATATATTTTAAAACCTGTGAATAGCGTTTGGAATTAAATATATATATCTTCTGGTATGTATTTTGCTCCCAGTTGCTGTTTTGTAGAGCACTCCTCCACCCTCCCCAAAAACAGGTGAAAGAAAAGGAACAAAATCTTTCATTTTGTCCAGGTCCTTATGAAGGGATATGTAGTCTGTATACACATATGTACACCTGTGATTCCATACAGAAAACAGTAAGGCTGACTCTGAACACTACATACAAAGTGAACAAACTGGGGAGAAGAAAGAGTAGGGCAAGTCTGGACAGCTTTCTTCAGCTGTCTTCATACTAAGGGACTTATAACTACAGTAAATGCCAAGGTCCAGATTGAAAACCAGTGTAGATTTACAGACTCTCAGAAAGATGTCTTGTGGCCAAACTGGCAATTATGATCTGATTTTAGACTAGGCTGAATCTCACCCACCTCTGCAGACGAATGCAATAAATATGCTCATATATTACTGCATTTAAACTATTATCAATCATTAAATTATATTGCATGAAAAGCAAACAATCAGTTTTCACTTTAACACACAGCTGCAGTTACATAATATACTGAGCATGGAATAAAAAAATCAGCTGTATCCTTCCTTTCTATAAAGATATGCTTTCTTGGAATACTATCAAGGAGGAAAATAATTCCTACCAGTAACAGGCTCTAAGAATAGTTTCCTGTAATAAATGACAGAAACTGGCTTAGACCATTAAAATAATCTCAGAAATTTGTGAGAATCATTAAAATGGCTCACTGATATGCTCCAATACTAAACAAAGACACAGCATAAAATTTAAATATGTATATGCTCCATTATTCATTTTTATATAACTAATGCATGTATTGACAATCTTTTTTATGGATGCACGAAGGCATCTTGCACAGAAAGTGTTAATTGTAATTCATATCATAAGACAACAAAGGAGTCATTTCTATGCTCTCAATTTTTTCTTGAGCGTAGAAATATTTTTACCTATTTCGTAGTAATATTTTCTAGGACATTTACCAGTATGGAGCTTCAACACTAAGTTTTATCAATGAGGTATCATAAACTTTAATGTTTTCAGACAAGTTTTCAAAAGCAGCAGGTATAATAAAAATCTATATAGCACTTCTACATATAAATGTGACATTTAGAAGGGGTTTGCTTTTTATATTATAAAAGACAAATCTGAAGTCTGGCCGATTCCAAAGCACACTCCCCCTTATTTTTACATTCACAATTAACACCTTTTCTATGCAATAGCAGAAAGTCTTTGCAGTATCTTAGAAAGATTTCCCATTACAGTAATGGGAAGCTACTTTTATCAAATGAAATTAAACATTCCCAGACACAAATCAATAGAAGGAACATGAGAAGTATCCAACCCTACTCCAGGCTTCAGATCTCCTTACACATATTTTAAAAGACAGTAGCAGGCAAGGGGAAGGTTATTTTAAAATAAATAAATTTCTGCTTCCATGCACTCTAGATGTTCACATTTTAATTTTCCAAATAATAATTTCTTAATTGTTACCTTTGGTTTCTTTCCAAACAGCCACAGCTTTCCTTTAGCCTTGCCAACTGTAGTTTTTGAATCAATTCTCATTCCTTCCTGCTTTGGTGTACTGATGGTTCCATCAGAGATAGTTCTGTAAATATTCTGACTGTAGTCTTCAAATGGAAAATCTCCAGGAGGTTCAAAACCAGATTTGAAGCAGTCTATCACTAGTTGAGAGTCCTAAACATAGGACATAAGGAGTTTAAAAAGCAAACCCATCAAGAACCAGAGAGAGAAAAAATGGGGAGACAAATTTTTCTTTTAATTGTAGAGATGCAGAGATGGGAAAGTAAGAGCAAGCTCCAAACACGTGCTTTTGGATACAGTGAGTTAAGATAACATATGTTTTTTTATCTCAGCAGTGTTCAAAGCACACTCTGCTATTCAGAATCCATACTTCCCAAATACTTCCCAAGGGTTATCACAGATTTAAAACAGGACATGCTTTAGGGACAAACTACTACTCCACTTTTTGATCTTTCAACATTGGCACAGAAAGGAAGATAACACTAAGGAACTAGATTAGTAAGGTATAATCGGGAAGAACCCGTATTATAAGGAATAAGAAAGAAGTGCCAACAGCTGCAATCAAACGGGACATGGAATGATACTTTGTTAACTGAACACTCTTTACATGATTCAATGCCACATAAAGGAGAAAATACCAACCACACTGGTATTCTAAGGCATTTCAGGATAACCAAAACGTGTCCAAAAGCAAACACAGTAAGAAAGCAACAAAGATCTTCAGATGACATGAAATCAATAAAACAGGGAGAGAGCAGACACCAGAAGTGGAAGTGATCACTTAAGGTTTGAAGTCACCACACTTCTCAAGCAGGCAAATATATTTGACAACAGGAAGAAAAATGCACAGGTTAAGTCAGCCTTTCCCCTCTCCACAGCTTCCCTATCAGTTCAATTGCTCACGCACTTTCAAAAAGTTACTCAGTTCTACTTACTCTGTGTTCATCGACTGACTTTGCTGCAAGGATCATCCCTTCTAAACATTTAGAGATTATTGGAATAACTTTGCGCTCAGAGTCAGCAAAGCCTTTGTAACATTCACTAAGTTTGATAGTCCTTCTTTCATCCATTTCTTGAAGTTGCTGCAAGTGCAAAGAAAGATAAAATAAAGCTTTCATTTGCAGATTTTTTCCCCTTGATCTTGATATATGCAGTTAATTGTGGTCACCACAGTGTAGTACAGAATTTCCGTGCTTTCCTAGTATTTTTATTTGCTTAACAAAACAGAACTTGAAAGTTCTTTCAGGCATAGATTTACGATGCCCAGAACAGTAGTTACGAAGAGTTTATACACTTTGATTTCTAAAAATTATATAAAGGACTGGACTTCCTTTTCCTCCTTCTTGAATAAAGTCCATGTACAGTGTCTATGGGCAACAAAGTTTAAAGTATTTGTTTCATGCCCAAATGAAAACCACTATGAAGAAATTTTACTGATTTCCACATCTCCTCACTCTCTCCTTCTAGTTCCAAGTAATTTCTCTGGTGATAAATATCTCCATCTTGCTTTTATTTTTATACTTTCCAATAAATACTAATTATTTAAGAAATAGGGGAAATTTAAATTATCTGCAGTTTAGACATGATCTCTGATTTGAAATACAAACCATTTCCTTTAGAAGTGTGCAAGAAAATAAAGAAAAGAATACCATTACATAAGATTTGCAAATAAAAGTTTACTGGAACAGAACAAAAAAGAACAAATTCAAGAGAAATACTATTAAGGTCATAGTCCTGGACCTTTCACCTAATTGAAGGTGGAAAGAAAACAAAGACCAACAGCACATACACCAATAGGTTGTCAAAAACTGGGGAAGAAGTTGGATCTTTCCTGCAACTACACTAAGGCAAATGTCTCTACCAGTATTCAATTTCATCTCTCAAAACCAAAGCAATGACCTCCTCATGCTAAACCCCTTTCCCAAGGTTTTCCCACAGAATGTTACCAAATACTTGCAAGGAAATAATAAAAGTGTAATCCCAAGAGAAAGTAGGACTAGGCCTTTTTGCTCTTACTGTAGTGTTCAAAAAACATAAGTACTATCTTACAAGGATAATGGATTTTAACCCTAGAGAAATAAAGGCAGTAAAGAAAAACTCTGGTCCAAGCTACAAAGACGATCAAACTGATTGATTCTCCTGGGAGTTGACTGCAATTCTTCCATCAGTGTGTTAATGTCAGATCTACTGCAGTGCTGCTTAACAGTTAAAATATTAGAAAATTCTTTAATAAGCCAAGGCAATTTCCCCTGTGAATCCCAGACCTTCTATTAAGAATTTTTTTTAAAAAAATATGAACGGACTTGGGCTTCTGGAAAACATCAAGCATACTTAAGTCAATACACCTTCAAATAAAGGCAGTACTTCACTTGCCATTTCCTGACTCCCTGTCTCAGAATCACTTCCCACATCTATTCTCCCACATGGCTGGAGGTACATGCCAACACACTTTTAAACTCTCCTCACCTGAGGCCCCCCAAAGTACTTTAGTTTTGCGGTCTCTCTGTTTTTGAAAGACTGTTAAAAATATCTTAATAATTACATAAAGCATCGCAAGAAATCCCCATTTCAGAATCAAATTATTGATCTTTAACTTTTTTTATGTTTTAGAGAGGTCTGTGGATTGCTGGTAAGTGATGAAGCAATGACCAGCTGGGGGCCAGGGCCAGGGCTGGCACTTCTGCTTCCAATCCACCCACTTTACATCTGTGCATGAGATACACTAAACCACAGTCACCACGTGCTCTCCTTCATCTCTGCCAGAGGCAAACCATTTGCACACACCCCCAAATATCATGACAACTACTGACCAAAACTCGTTAGAATGACTGTTTCACATGCTTGCTGTCACCTACATGTCTCAAATGTTTATTTTGTCAGCAATATTTAAATAAAGAATCTATAAAATATAAAATCTTACAGAAAATGCAACTGAGCATTTTTGTTACAAATCTAAGCATAAATATGGTAAGCAATAAGTCTCATGATAAAACACCAGGTTATATCAAGATCATGCTAATTTCTTGATAAAGTTATCCACTAAAATCCTAAAACTAAAGTTTAAAATTTTAAAGTTTACTTCTTATTTAGAAGATCAGACATACTTTATCTGTTAATTATTTTACCTTATAAATCTGAGGAATGACAATGTAGTAGTGTTTGTGCTGTTCCCCATTAAAGTTCTGTAGTTGTGCAGCATATTCATTTTTGTTTTCATCAGCCATATGTGTGCGCAGGTTTAATTGTTGCTTGGCCTAAACAGGAAAGTGTTACCAGGTTAAACATGTCTTGTGCTTTTCAATGACACACAGCATTATTTTATTTTACCAACTATGCAAAAACATTAGTCACAAGTCATCAAAACCGACATCCTTATATAACTGGAGTAAAAAGAATGTGAGACTTCACATCTACTGACACTCTACAAACCCACTTGTTGCATACAGAGAAAGCAATGATCATTTTAGCTCCTTTAGCCACCCTGCTTAAATGCATATTCTAAAAAACACAGAAGTGACTGAACATATATACTACAAGATACCAAACATCAGAAGGAGTTCTTGTTTAAGGAAGACAGTCATCACAACCATCCAGAGGGACCGTCACAAAGTTCAACAAGGCCAAGTACAAGGTCCTGCACCTGGGTCAGGGCAGAGAATGGATTGAGAGCAGCACTGAGGAGAAGGACCTGGGGATCCTTGCAATGAGCACTCACAGCCCAGAAAGCCAGCTGTGTTCTGGGCTGCATCAAAAGCAGCGTGACCAGCAGGTCAAGGGAGGTGACTCTACCCCTCTACTCTGGTGAGACCCCACCTGGAGAGCTCCCAGCACAGGAAGGACAGGGACCTGTTGAGGAGAGTCCAGAGAGGATCATAAAAAAGAACAGAGGGCTGGAGCATCCCTCCTATGAAGACAGGCTGAGAGAGTTGGGATTGTTCAGCCTGGAGAAGGCTCTGGGGACACCTTAGAGCCCCCTCCAGTACCTAAAGGGGCTACGAGAGAGCTGGAGAGGGACTTTTTACAAGGGTCCTAGTGATAAGACATAGGGGGATGGCTTCAAACTCCTAGAGGGCACATTTAAATGAGACATTAGGAAAAAATTCTTTACTATGAGGGTGGTGAGGCACTGAAACAGGTTGCCCAGAGAAGCTGTGGATGCCCCATCCCTGGCAGTGTTCGAGGCCAGGTTGGATGGGGGTCTTCAAGATCCCTTCCAAGCCAAACTATTCTGATTCTATCTAAGCAGCATCGTCTCGAGACTAATGAAGCATCCTCCCTTCCCATGCTGCCTTACATTTCACTATAACTTTGATTTTGCACATAATAAGCAGGCATATTTTATACACAATTTTATACACTCCTTGAATGTTGTTCCAGTAGTGATGACAAACATGCAAATAATATATTATTTTTAATAAAGGCCACTGCCCTTACCTTCTCAACATCAGCCTTTGTCGCATTAGTGTCATTGTCCAGTCGTTCATAGCTTTGCTGTGCCTTCTCTGCCTCTCTGCATTCTCTCTCAAATTTCTTTTTGCTCTACAAAAGGCACAAATCTACTGCTTCAACAGCCACTTTTCCCATTCAGTTTCATATATTAATTCTGAATTCTAAACATCAAAGCTTCCATCTAAGTATCTTAAATTCACTAAGTACCTTTAAATAAGCACATTGTTATCACAACAACTACATCTAAAAAATTTTCAACTTTTCTATTTAAAACTTATTTCCTTGAAGTATCAGCAAGGAAACTGCAATTATGCTACAAAGTACAAAATACACAATAATCCATTACAAAGAGCCATAGTTTATAATAATCACACAAGTCCACTTTCTAGCCTGACTTCAATAACCTAAATAAAAGTTACGGTGCAGGAAACTTAAACCTGAACCTGTATGAGCAAAATTTTCAAGTTCCTTCTTCAGTGATCAATTTTACTGCAGTAAATTCAACTAAATTATTTTGAAGGTAGTCTGAAGGATGTATATACATTACAATCATCATCAACATTCACATCAACTGGCACAGTTGTAGGTAGCACAGACAACAGTATTCAATGTACATGATGTTCAATATATCCGGCTGTTGTCAAGACAACTGCTGTAGGAAAAATGGTTGCAGCTCAAAAATTCAGCATCTCTAGAGACAAACTGCAACAGAGATTGTGCGAGCACCGCTCTCCTGCTTCAGTGCAAAGTCAGGCAAATAAGCTTAGCGTGTCCCTTCAGGGCTGTGTGCATGTGACTTTGCACTCAAGGAAATACAACTGATTGTTTGAGCTGAACTCTGGGAATTTCTTGCTGAAGGGTGACAGCATCTATAACTTCCACATCTGCCTCTATTCTGATCCTCCGACAATGAATTAAACTCTGACATGAACATGAAGCAAGACTCTGCTCATCTGGGACCACAACAACAAAATAAGAAATTCATCTCTCCAGTCTTGCTTCACAATAATCTGGATCAAAGATATAATAAATTTTTAAGACACAAACCCAGCAGAATATCAGAATGCATCTTGAATAGACTTGACTGAATTTCTATATTTTCTTATCTTTAAAAGCATTTCTTTGAAGAAAAAGAGGCTTATAATCTGTTCTAGAGACATTCACTTTCTGCATTTCTGTTAAAATTCTACTTCCTGAAAGTACAGTTGTCTGTGGTATGCTTGAATAAACCTCATGTAACAAGGTCTCAAACTCAAGTCAAATATATTGATTTAAGATTTCATCTTCATATAAATACAGTGTCATTATTAGCAGCCCAAGGAGAAGCAACCAAAGTCTGTACCCATGTTAAAAATAGATTCCTTTATGCTCGTTATGCTGGATAAAAGCCAAGGCTTTCCTCAAACATGCACACAGAAGCTGTTTACAGGAGATTGTTCTAACCAGGGAACTATAAGTACATTGAACTGTATTTTGGATGTTACTAAGTTACTTGGACATTCAGTACTACAGCTAAACATTAAAATCTAAGCAAGACAGTTGACAACACCTCCATTTACACACTATATATTATTTAAGTTCAACAGCAATAAAACCCCAAACACCAACTCACATTATCCATCTGTTTCCAGCACATGTCCAGATACTGCTGAGCCTTTCGCCCTTCCTGAAGATGCTAAAAAAACCACACATAAGTTTAACTTGCCTATCTTTCAGCATTATTACCATTAGTTAGTCCCTGCTCTAGTTGATAGTTGATGATGTGCAGTATCTCCCACAAGTTACTGGTACTCTTTGGAAGACATTACTAATCACAAAAACAGTACCACAGACGAAAATTACACTGGCAAAAAGAAGCTTACTAGTAAGCACTATCTCCCAATATATTAATTTTTAGGTTTAATAACTGTAGTAAACCAGTGTATAAACATATAGAATAACTTTAAATGTGTTTTATAAATGTATTACAATGTATTACAAAACTTACTGCCATGTTCATTAAACTGGGTAAACTAATACATCAATTCATTGAAAAACACACATTCTGACATCCTATTTATAAATAAAAAATGTAAAAATTACCATTTTTCTCTCAGTTTTTAGATCATGAGAATATCTCATCAATTCTCCATACACTCTGTGTCCCATTTCTTCTGCAACTACTTCTCGTTGTCCTGCGTAGTCATTCAACTCGTTCAGGATGTTAAAAAAGGCAATACACGAAGTGAACCTGACAGAAAGCACACACACACAAACATACATACACAAAAGGTCAGAAAGTTTTTTTTACATGGACTTCTTTTTGCATAGTCTGTACTCCTGATTAAATTAAAAAAAAAATCATACACATTTTACAACAAACCTTATCTTAATGCTAATTGAGTTACAGCAGAAATACAAGCTGGGAAAGCCTACGTTAAGCCTAGCACGCACTGTATATCTTGCAATGTCTCTTCAAACACATTTTATAAGAACATGGGGTTTTGTGGATGGAAAAGAAAGAAGAAGAATACTACCTGGAAAGCCCTGTAGTATAGTGGTATCTCCTAAGCTGCCAACTGAGAGGCCTGAGCTTGGGAATGGATACATACGTCCCTAGGCTCGGAGGCTGAACTTGCTGCAGAGATGATGTGCTTGGTAGTCTTGAGGGTGGAACATGCCAATCATACCACTCATATGCATCCCGATGGATGTTCTACAGAACAAGTTTGCTATCAGCTCTGGAGACAGCTGCCTGTTTGCCTGCCCACCTCTTGGCTGGAAGTAAGGTGCCACTATGGCTGGCACTAAAAAGGGGGGAAGAGGAGGGGCAAAGGGTAGAAAGTGTGTGTGGAAGGGAAGAAAGGAAAAACAAAACAGGCACCACATTAAAATATACATCTTTCTCTCTTATAACTATGGAACACTGCTATCCTCATAGGCTTGGCTCTTGGAAATTTCAAATGCCACCCTTGCACTGGAAATCCTATAGCCTGTGGTCCAGGATCTTTACATAGTTAAAAGAGATAGAAGAAATCCTTCCATGAATTCTCAGGCACTCTGCACAGCACGTGTTCTGGCTGCAACCTGAAACTTGCCCACTTTTTTTATTTCCTAAGACTTATCACTAAAGAAAAAAAAGTATTGTCCTTTTCTAAATAAATTTTAAAAATGGCTATGGCCATGGACAACAAAACAAGCACATCTCTGATAAAGAAAGTTGCTTAGCACGAATTGTTCCTCCACCATTAGACATTCACTTATTTGGCCTCCAGAGTCAAAGCAAGTCAGCATTTTAAAAGCTCTTCTTGCCTGAAACATGACAATTTCGTGTGCATTCGAGTCTCAGAATATAGATGCACAGCTACATTTGTATTGCCATAAAAATGCACTGGAAAACACTATTAAACCAAGAAAAAAACAAAGCCTAAGGACACATAATTGCTTTTCTTTAAAAAAACCCCAAATACTAGACTGTACACAGCATGCTAAACTTCTCCTTTCAAAATTTCAGTTACCTAAAGATTAATTTGGAAGGGAGCAAGTACAACCTGCCACGTTTACTACATTAAAATACTAATAGGCGTAAACAAAAGTTTCATGCTTAAGAATCACAGCAGAACTACAAGAAGCCAAGCAGAATTCTTTTGTTGTCTTAGCCAATTCAATACTTTATCTTAAAAAGAAAAATCCATAAAAGGACAGCACACACTGTCAGTCCTTGTTTGTTTATACATAGAACTTGAAATGCACATTTTTACCTGGGTTCTTCATCCTTTGGTGAACGTTTAGGACAGTACTTCTTAACGAGATTCCTATTAAGGAAGAACGAAAATAAGACACTATTTTAGAGTGTCTTTTGAGAAGACATGCACATAGAAAACTACATGAACAAATTATTTCTTTTTAATGACTTCTAGGAACAAATCTATTCCCTCTGTCATCTTACAAGCATCCTTTAGATAACACAAGACAGAAATCTATGGCATTTTCAAAGTTCTAAGTCACTTCAACCTAGAACAATATGAAAATATTTTAAAATCTCTATTGCACAGTGATTAGACATAAAATAACGAGTTCTTTATTTAAAATCATTTGTACACATGCAGAAGCAGCTTGCAGACAAGAACAAAACAAATGTATGATCACTGTGTAACATACAGACAGTGCACACTGTATGCTGTACCCATGAGCCCAAAACTCCATGTCTGAATTCAACCTTAAATGTAGATTCAGGTCGATAGTTTTAACCACAGAATCTCCAAATCTTCAATAAAGGACATTTCCAGAACAGAAGAGGCAACATCTCTTTTCAGAAAAAAAGATTTTACAGTTTGCCCTACCACCAGTGTTGCAAATATCATGTTTTTACAGACCAAGCAAATCTCTAAAAGACAATCCATAGGACCAGCACTTAACACAGTATCACAGTCCAATTTCTGATAACATTGATATGAAATAATCTGCTTATCATAAAATGCAGAAAAAAAGAGGAAAGGAGGAGTAAGAGAAGATTCTAGGAGAAAAAAATCTGTCATGTAATGTTGTGTACCTCATCCCACTGTCTCTGTGTGACTTTAGTTGTTACAAACTATGAACTACCTTACCATTAAAACATGGGTGCTAATTTTGCTTTCATCTAAAATAACCTTGTGCAGTTTCTCAAATCCATGTATCTGGAAGTCATCTCTACAATACAAGAGTACACATAGTGAGATTATGTCCAGCCACGAAGTATATACCAAAATACGAGCAGGGAGTTGGTGTGGAAATAGCAAGCTCAGACCCTCTGTCTGCTTCCATACCCTCTGAGACTACAACCAAAAAAGCAACTATGATAAGACAAACTCTCTTCATATCAAAATATACTAAGAAACAGAATAAACACTGAATTTTTAAAAATTGTCTACACATTTTATAGTAACTTTCTTACTGATGTTCAAGCAAGAATCTCTTCTTGCTATCACCAGAATCCACTGCCTGTTGTACCATTCTACTTGGTAGTGATTGAAGGCAGACATTTTGATAGGAAAATGCATAAACCTGAGTAATAGAAAAAAACCCCAATAATATTCACTAAGTAACTTTTCTGTGTTCCATTTTCCCTTACATTTCTGCTTTGCTTCTCAGTGCTTATTAACGAATAGGAAACTCCTAAAATTCACCTTATTATTATTCAGACAGTGAAATGCATAACACACATACAATGCTGTAGCTAAGCAACCACACATGAGCCTTTTCACAGGAAGGTTTTCAGAGTTGTTAAAAATGAGAAAAGTAATGACTTACTAAATCCATATAGTTTAAAGAGAAAGGTCACACATAAAGGAGGGAAGGGTCACAAATATAGATTATTTACTGGCATGATGATTTCTGTTCTGCTTTCATTCTTTAATGCAATTGTTTACTATTTCTAGAGAGAAAAGTATTATATAATCCTTTCTCCTACAGTTTCAATAGTTAATTCTGTCTACCTTGGGATCAAAGGAACATGCAGTTTTGTGACACTGCGTGATCAGGATTTAAAGTTCAATAACAGTACAAGATACAATAATCAAAGGCAATAAATATGAAAAGACAAGCAAATGCAGAATTTAAAGATCAAAGAAAAAGCCAGTGTTCATGTGAACAATTAAGCATAAATGGCTTTTCCAGGAAGTGAATACCAACACTTAATAAAAACAGAGAAATTCAATTTAAATCTTTGCAGGAGCATAGGTTGACAAGCAGCCAGTGTGAGCGTGGATCTGAAGAGTGAAGCACTATTTCAAAGAGGAGTCAATTGACACTTTTAAGGGAACGTAACATTCTCTAACATTTTTATCTAAATCCATGCCTAATCCTCAGAATCCAAATATGGATCTGAACTAGTTTATAAGAAAACTGCACAAGTAATTGTGTACCATCAGAACGGAATCAAATCTACAAGATTAATTGCTCTATGCTTCCTTAGAAAAGTGTAGTTGATGACACTTTAATCCTCTTTGGAAGTACAATGTAGACAAGTTCTACCACACTGTCTCTTACAGTCATCTGAAGACAGATTTCATACAAGACTAACCCCATGCAACTGTGTTGCCCCTGTAGTTTTATCAACACTTCTTCTTGGTCTCAGGTCAACACCAGTGAGACAGGAACCTGATTTTTAAGAGAAGTACCATCTCAGTCACATAGGCAGAAGTTTCAAAAAGCACTCCAGTTATTAACTTAAAATTACTTATAGTCATGTACATAAAATGTCTACACAAAATTTAACAGATGTGCGCAAAAATTGTGTTTATCAACTCAAAACTTTGTTTTCTTCCATCAATTAATAGAGAATGTAAAGAACAGGAGCAGCATCATCAGAACAATACAATTTCTATTAAGGCAGCAGTTCAGGTACTGTGGTATCTGCTTACACTAAACCTCTACAGCTTCTATATTATAAAACAAATGAGCTTGGGAACAAACTTTTTTTGCGTTCACAGGTTACTAAAACTGCACTGAGTACTTAAAGGCATTTCATATTTATATGTAAAGTAAAAGTTTAAATACGGTTCTGATGACTTTGGTGTTAAGTATCAGTATTATGAACTGAGTGAAAACAATGACAACTGTATTTAGTAACATCTCATCAGAAGCAGTTTTAACTGAAGCAATGAATCTTAAAAAATTGTAACCTGGAATTCAAGTTTACAAAACTGAATATTCTTGGAACCATTGAGAACTCCTACGTGTAGGCTTGCAGAAACATCACTATAAAAAAATCTGGCAGAACCATATTTAGATAAGCAACAGTGTAAACTCTCAGCTCCGATCGAAGGAAGAGAGATTTGGGAAATTATCACAATGATAATCTGTATCCCCAACTTTACATTTGAGCTTACACCCATTTTAAATAATGTTTCCAAGATTCTGCATATAAAAATGTGGAAACTATGTCTCAATTTGACTAGACATATGCATATATTAATACCCTATTTTGAAAAACACCACTTATACACAACAGTATGCAGGAAGAACATGAAAAACAATTTTCTCAGAGTAAGTAGACACCTCCAGAGATCACAATGTACAATTTCAATGGACAACAAACAGCTCAAGAACAATCATCGCTATTTGCTTTAAAGTGACAGTGGAGAAGCTGACCACAGTCAGAAATTTTATTCTGCATGGTAGTTTCATCTACAAGTGCAGGTATAACTTGTATTACTGCCTAACATCACAGAAAGAGCTCCTCTGTCTGCTCGAGTGTCTTAATGCTTCAGACAGGATAAAAAGGGAGTGAACCTTCAGAATTGTTTTGTGTGTGATGATGTGGAAGTAAACAAAGCAGACCTTTGCCTCGCCCATTTTAAGAAACAATGCTGATCAAAAACAGCATCTGAGAATTTAATTTAAAACTTCAGCCAAGAGCCCAGTAATTTGGCACATATTAAATCTAAATTTTTCCAATCAGAAAATATAAACAAAGTAAACAATCATATCATTAAAATGAAATGTGTAATCTACAGTGTACACTGCAATGTGTTTGTCCTGATTCACATCCCTGTAACTCAATAACAGCCTATAATAACCTTTGCAATCCTTGGGGTAATATAATACATTAGTTGAGATCTATGCTACAAAAAACTTTAATCTAACTTAAAGGAGAATTCAAAGAAAATTAAATTAAAGTTGCCTTTTTGCAGAACGAAGTATATTGCAAAGACAAGATAAGCCCTCTAGACAGAAGATTTCAATTTTTCTCTTTTCAGTATCAAAGAAGAATAGCAAGGAATTACTTGTAAACTAAAAACAGCATTTGGACATGATTCTCACCAGCTATCACTTCTGGAATTACTCAGCAATTATAAACTGCAATAACTGCATACAGTAAGAATACAGTGAGTTCACTCAAACAGTTCCTCCTATGCTGTACATGCATCACTTGTCATCTCCTAGAAGACTTGGAACAGCTGTTGCACCTGGGAAAGCCTCATCACTAAGTTGTGACAGTATAAGGAAAAAAAAAGTTATCAAAATGCAAGGGTATAAGCAAAGTGAATATGAATTTCTGCCAGGACACAGACTGAAAACTGTGTTATGAAAAATTCACTCAAGCTTTCATCATTGGATTTAAGTCTATAAGAATAAGTTCCATCAATGACCTCAACAGAATATTCACGGCCCACACTGAACCTGAGAGACAGAAAACAACACCAGCACACATCACTAGCACTATCTTCCTGATTAAACTTGTTTTTTCTTGGTCTCCCACCCAAGTACTAAGAGAGCCATAGAACTACCAAGAGTTGATCACTCACCATACTGTTTATACATCTACTAAACAAGGGCATAATTAAATTCAGTTATAAAGTTCATTATGAAAAGATTCTCAACACTTAGTTTTTCAGATTATATTTCATTACAAAAGGAAAAAACAGTGATCTACTAGAAATTTCCATCTGAGATATTAATATCTATCTCACAGGCCATCTGCTGCCAGCATTAAAGTTCACCAGAACCACAGTCCATCCCACATCAGCACTTCCCAGGAGCTAGCTGCAGAATGGCTAATCCTTCTGGTAAAAATGTTGCTTGATCTCAGCCTACCCTGGGCCTCACGACTGTTTTACATGGTTAAAAATGGTGAACGCCCTCAAGAGCAACAATGGCTGAAATCGACTTGTTATCACAAGACGTTCACTATGAAACAATCAAGTCTCCCCCAAAGAATATATAGGGAAGAGTAGCTTCATGAACTGGTCTACTGGCAGAAAATCAGTCACCCTGTGTGCTGTCCAGCCCCTCGTTGGCAGCAGGCAGGAAGTGCATGCATGCACTGTACAATGTGTGTGCAGCAAGACCTGTGCTTCCCAAAACTGTCATACTTACTGCACATAGACAGTCAGTCCAGCCATCTGCCACAAGGGGTACTCGACAAAGCTCTTTCATTTTTGAAAGACACTTCAAGAAAAATCAAAAATTTTACCCCTAGTAAAATGCTGAACAGAGAAAATTTCCCATTTTTAGTCAAATCCTGAAGTAATAATGAGGTGTTTCATCTTGCTAGCTGTGGAATGAACCTTTAAATACAATGAAGCAAAAGGCATTTGCTCATACTATTTAATTACAAGATGTCAATAGATCTGTGCAAATAAAATGTTTCTATTTTTAAACAGATAACTGAAAACAAATCAAAACTGGGCTGTTAACTGTGCTGTGCACGCTTCCAAATTTTCTTTACCTTCTGAACTTCTTCTACACCAACTTTGGAAATGTGGTATTTATTTCCTTCCTCTTAAGAAAAATATTCCTTCAGTAAGGTAATAGATTATTATGTTAAGTGAATATACACAACTGGATCAAAAGAAACTGATAAAGAAATCAAAAAGAAACTGATAAAGAAATAAAAAAGATTACAAGCAGCCTCATGAACATCCGTACCCTCAGTGAACCTCATTACTGTATTTATGAGGAAGGATTTCTCAACTCTCTATCTGGTGACAATCTAGTTTGCCAATGATGAGATGATGGAAGAAACCACAGGAGAGAAGCTGCTATCAGTTTCAGTCTGACAAGGGCTAGGCAGCAGCTTCAGCTGAATCCCCACGGGAATTCAAGACAGCAAAGCTTACAGTGAAAGCAAAGATTATGGTGAAGACCAAGTTCACAGGAGCATCTTAAACTTAAATTTTGTTCTTCAAGCACTGAGTGCACCTTACGGTAAAAATCAATCCTACTTTATTCTGAAGAATGTGCTTCTCTGCCATTTCACTGCTGCTACTCTCCTTGTATGATCCCTGAAGGGAAATTCCTACTGGACCTAAAAGATGTTTCACTTGGCAGCAATACAAAGTTAACTGCAGAGGTAAGACAAAGGGTGGCTGGGTTACAGTCTCACCCAAAGGGAAAAGCTATGGAAAGGGCACACATTAAGGACAGGAAGATCTGCTGCTTTCTCAAGTACTACTCAATCATTTCAATCAGATTTCTTAACACAATGTAGTGTACCTCTTGCCAATTCAACATGAGAAATTAATTAGCAGCAGAGACTTGAATATTGCTGAGTGATATCACACGCACACAAACGCAGATAAGGATAATGCACTTCACAACAAACACGCTGAGAGTCAGTGAAAAAAAATATTACCATGGTTTTCCTTGTTCTGAATCTTAAATTTTAAGTCTTATACCCTTTTAGTTCAAAGATCTGAAGGGTAGGAGGAAAGAGTGGGAGAGAAGGCAAAAACAAGCAAGCAAGTGCACACCCAAAAATAATTTTCTGTGTTGGACTGGTCTGTCATGAAAACAACTAGTGATCTAATTCACTCTGTAAATGAAAAACAGTCATTAAGCACGACATTGCATCCTTGCCCATCGTCTGATACCATGATTTTAAGTAATTGTTAAGATCCTTTTGAAAAGAAAAAACCTTACCTCAGTTGTTTTGCATAGTTTTGCTCAATTTCTATCCTTTCTTTCACAAATTTTGCATATTTCTCCAAGAAGTCAATGCCCCACTGCGTATGCTTGTCCAAGTTATCGAACTGATCCTTTAAAAACAAAAGGAAACAAAAATACCCAGAATTAGTTAAGAATCACAGCAGCACCAAAAATTACACATAATTTACTTATGAGCTGTGCTGTGAGGGAATGCTTGCTACTTGGATAGATGTTATCCAAGTTCTAAATCAGTCATGTGTCTCCATACATATATCAGGTTGTACACTCAAGCACAGATCTACCTCTTTTTGTAAAAACAGCTCTAAATACTTGCATTTTAAGTTGTAAGCAGTCTTTGATCACTTTCACAATGCAAATGTCTTTTTTTTTCCCCTCTCAAAATCCTTTATTTCAAAAGTAGATCTTTTCCACCAAGACAACACACATAACCATAGACCAGTATTAGGTAAACAGAGATTTGGCAGTTTTAAAATGCAGAAAGTTATAATTTCATTGGATACTAAAAACTATTTTCACGATTACCCACTGAAAGAAAAATAATAGAAATTATAGCTGCATGACTAAATTGGGCGTAACCTGCACATCAAAAGCATTTATTAAATCAAAACTATATATACAGTTCATGATCAGCTCCAGAAGGAGATTCCAAAGAAAGTGAACCTGTCCTTAGCCATTAAGAAAGTTATAGTAAAGCAAGGGCACAAAACACAGAGGAAAAAGAGTTTAAAAAATAAATTAACACTTCCAAAAAAAAAAGTTGGGGTATTTTTAATATATTAAACCTCTTGGAAACCAATCTTTCACTGTATTCGGTACTGATCAACAGGTGGAAGATACACAAATTAGGACAAATTGAAATTAAAAAAAAAAAGTGGAAATATAGGGATTAAGAATTAGGCAGGAGAGAATAAAGGTACAAAATACAGCCCAGCAGACATTTTAGTCTAATGAATATTCACATTTTATACTAAAAAAATCTACCACAGTGGAAAAATCAAGGACTTTCAGCTTACAACAGCATTTATAATGAATTTTTTTAATAGTTATTTAGTAATCCAAAAAGAAAAGTAACATCAAAGTTTGTGTCCTATACATGCTGAATCCAAATACACTTCACAGTAAATTTAAAAACTAAAAAGTAGAAAAAGAAAAGCAATAAGGCTCAAAGTTTATTTAACTTACACAAAAAACTGCAAGGGGTGTTTATCAGAGGCTATGTTTTGCAGATTCAGTAATTTGCCTGAACCTAATGAATGATGTCAACCTTTAGCATTAGCAATTAAAGGTCATTTTCAACATGCAGTCGGATGATCTAAAGTTAAATCAAAAAATGCCATAAAATACTGAAGGGTTTAAGACTCAAGAAAAAGACATTCACTGAAAGAGATACCACATCAACACAACTACATACAACCAACAAGAACACAAATGAAAGAACAGGATTAAGGTTGCTCTCAAATCTTGCCTTGCAGGTCTTTGTATCCTACACCACAGACTAACAACCACTGCCATTAGTGCCTTGAACACCTCAGTCCCATGGTAATGCAAGTACTGCCAACCAAAAATATCCATCTTGTTCCACCACCAGCCTCTGCTCCAGCCTCTGTATCACACTCTCCACCAAAATCACAAACACCTTCCCTAATCTGTTTGACCAGAGAACCACATAAACACCCAAGAGACAGGAAAGGGACTAAAGACAAGATTTTAATGTATTGTTCTTATGTCTTACTTTATGCCAACTGGACACTTCCACTAATCTTTTGTCAAATAAAGTGACGTTCCTGCTACTGTTTTTAGAAAAGTTGTACATGCTTTGTTTGAGTGTGTGAAGAAGGAGACAGTTACCATGCTGCAGTGTCAAAACACAGTTGCAAATATGCATAAAAATATATCATCAATCTCAAGAAGAATTTCTTTTTTATATTCCACTCATTTTTGTAATTACTCCTACAAAATTAACCTAGCATCCAAAAGAAGTTTCTAAGAGGTGCTTCTGGCATGAAGTCAACATTTAATACCATTAAGGAGAACTGACTTCCTTCAGCACACAGCAGAACAAAGCCTTTGCTGTCCTACTTAGGCTCTTTAGTCCACAAAGCTCTCATTTGCTGCTAAGGTTTCATTAGCATTAGTGAACACCACATTACTTATGTTTCCAAACATGCAACCAAAGAGGGTGGCTTTCCAAATATTTTGTTCAAACAAAAAAGAAGTCTACTGGCGAAAGTTCATTCTCTGCTGCTACTATGAAACTGGAGTGGAAAAAAGTAACATTTGACATGCTATCATGCTTTACTAGAAGTATTTCACCACTGATCAAGAGACAAAAACTCTTTTTCCCCCCTCAATTCATCTTCTTCATCTGATTCTAGAAACAGTATGCTCTGTGCAAAGACAGCTTTGTAGAATTATCCCATAGTTTCACAATTTGTCAAATTATCTATAAACAATAAACCGGTGAATGAAAGTCGGCAGTCACAAAAATCACCTTATACTGCTCTGTAAAGCCACTGAGACTAATGACCAGAAGATAAAGGTAACATCAATGAATAAGCAGAAGGGAATGGCCTTTTCTAAAGGCTTCTATAGGTGAGTCACAAATTTACTCATGGTCCCCTCAACTTCTCTCCAGAAGCATACATGTTTGATTGAGCTCTGGGCCTCAATTAAGCAAAAAGCTTTCTTTTCATACAGACTGCTACAAAGGAAAATCAAATTAATGCACTGAGATATAAGACAAGTGATGTCTTCAATGGGGAAAAAAAAAAGAGCAAAAATCAGGCAATACTGTACAGATGAGAAAATAGCCCAAATAGTTGCAATAAAATTTAAGTCTGTAATTTCAAAATAAATATATCAGTGTACTAATGTGGCTAGCTCCATTACAAGAAATGTGAAAACTGCATTAACTAGAGATGAACAAAAGGCAATTAAAAAAAAAAGAGCACATCCTACAATATCTGGTGATCTACACCTTGATAATGAAGTATGTTCTCTACAATATTTCCAGGTAAATATATATTGCTGTTTGTCCAGTAACTCCCCACACCTCTTAGCAGCTGAGCAGACAATTTTTGTAGAAAACTTTATTAAAACTGCAGTTGACTATTATTAAACTGATTAAGGTCAGCTAAGGGATGGTGGCCCGAAGTAGAAACTGCCCACTCAAAAGATGGAATGTAGTCCAAACTCCCTGCATTAAAAACAAACAAATCTGACACTTGACAAGGAGTTTGTGGCAGGTCAATACAGACTATTCCAAAACAAATGTCGCCTCCCTGAATTTTACTTCCAGGTTATTTACTGGAACCACAGATCAATGTTACAAATACTTCAGGTTCACAGTTCTAAAGTTATTTGCAGATACCAGGAAGCTTTACAATAATAGCAGCTGAAGCATCAAAGCAAGGAGCAAAGCTGAACCAAATCTGCAACAAAGACAACACAGACTCTCCCAGGTTAAACTCAAGATTTGCTCTCCCCCTCTTACAGACACTTGTGTTTTCCCCAAACAAGTCTCAAGAACCAACAAAAAGAAAAACACGGAGATCTCTTCAAAGGGAGAGGCATGGACGGAATGCTAAGCATAAATACCAAACCTTTAGTCTTCCTAAAGCTACCAGTAACTAGTCCAGACACTGGACTAGTGTGGGAGGTTCAAACAAAAGGCATTAAACCAGACAGAGATTTTTAAAGGGTTAATGTACTCAGTTTTCATAACTTTGGAAAGCAATTCTACTTGCATTTAAAGCTAGGATTGTGGTATCACATTCTGTAAAAAATCCTTCTGTTTTACTATATTAATCCTTTACATTAAGTAGACTATTTATTGCATCAACATCAAACTGTTGATTAGTCTCCCATTTCACTGACCTCCAGGTAACACAGTTGAAAGCTTTAAGAATCACATTAAACACAGAAGTACATTGACTTACAAGTTTAAGAAACCTATCTCAATTAATTACATATGCAATATCTTGAAAATCTACTTAATAAAACATTTTATTTCAAATCATGATACTTTGCATTAATTACTCTATGATCATTTTATTCTTTTTTGACTCAACTGTACATCATTATTTCCATACTTTTATCTGACCACAATTTTAGTCAGCAGTTACCCAAGTGATCTTA
Organism: Pseudopipra pipra; assembly: GCF_036250125.1. NCBI lineage: Eukaryota > Metazoa > Chordata > Aves > Passeriformes > Pipridae > Pseudopipra > Pseudopipra pipra. Next base: position 14,483,569 of record NC_087557.1, read on the forward strand.
TTTGCATTTTTGAGCACTGGCTCAAGACTATTTTCCCAATTCTTTGTTCTCCAGGTTGCCCAGCCAGCCTAAACTTTCATGTCAGTAAGTGGGAGATGAAAAACTCAATCCCATATTCTGCTCTCTGAATTCTTAACACTTCTGCAATCTGGTATAAGGAAATATATACCATGAGAGTGTTCAGAGCATGGAAAAGCAGGAATCAGGTCTTGTTCAGGGGGAAAAAAAAATTAAACCCTTGGCATCAAAAAAGCCCCACTGCATTTATAGATAGAAATGTTGTATTCTATTATGAAAAGCAATTAATTCCTTTCAAGTCCACAGTAATCCAAGTGAGAAAATGTGGGTGATTATATAACTTAACACTGATCACAGCAGTTCTTCTTTACTCCATTAAAGCCCATGAGGGTTTATCAAATGAACCTGAATTATGGATAAACTTAAATGACAGGTTAAATTCCGCATAATGTCCTTCTTTACTGCATGAGCAATACTGCAGAAGAAAAAAGAACCCAACTCTATTCAAGAAGTTAAATATTTTAAGTTACAAAACATTATAAAGTGACCACACATTAAGATTTTATAAAACTCTTATGAAATATGTGAATTGTTTCTATGAAACATTATGCAGCTTTTTTAAAATTTATTTTAAATAAAGATCAAGGCCTTGAATTAAGTTCACATGATCCAACATTTTACACGAATGAGGTATCTCCAGATAAATTAATTTATTTAAAACAAAACAAAAAAACCCCACGATTATAAAAACCCCCACCTTTCCAGTGTTTGTACAAAGAACTACCTGATGTGCTACATTAAAAATTATGGGAACCATAATCAGACATACATGTATTAATGAGAAGTTCCCAGTACACTGTAGTGTACCCTTCCTTATTTGTCTTCAGGACAAGTTAATTATAAAACTGTATTATAATTAGAGCATTTTACACTAATCTACTTTTGACAATACACTTCAGTTTTTCTGATCATGGATACCTCTTCACTGTTTCTTTTTGGTTTCTACTTTTGTCTCTATCTTTATGCATTCCTGCTTCCTTTTCTATCCTAGGATAATAGCTCTTCTATTTTACTGTCTGAACTGATTATCACTTCTCTGTATTCCTGCTTGCTTGTTTTTATAATTATCAATTTGGTCTTCTGGTTTTTCTTTTTTCCTTGCAACTGCAATGTGCTTCTTTCTAACAGGCAGACAAAAGCTGCTTCCAGCTAAACACTAGTTTATTTTTTCAAAACACCCTGTTAGTTTTATGTCTAAAAACTAACAAAGAGCTGTTTCTATATCAAGAACAAAAAAGAAAGTGTTTTCCTTTTCTGTTTTCTACAAGTTCTGGATTGTAGCTTCCAGACTAATCTGCAAATTATACCTCATTCCTCTCTGAAAACAGTCTAGGTATTACAGTTAAGAGAGTGGAAAAAATGTGGCTGTGACCAAACTTAAAGGCTAAGCATTTTAGAGACTCAAAGATTAATATCAATGAGAAGGTTCAGAGCATCAACATCAAAAGCCATAGCTACGCTGGAAATAAAGCAGAGGCACCCAGATTAAGATGAGAAAAAAAGTTGTAGGTCCATATACATAAATTAAACAGTACTTCACATTTTAATTTCATATTAAAACAAAAATTTACTATAGACTGTACAGGCATATGTACAGGATACTATGAAGAAATTCTACTAGTCTTTTGGAGACATGAAAAATAATTCCTAAAAAGAACTTCTGAAAACAGTTTGTAGGTTGACCTTCAGGACACAGAGCTATTTTGCTTGCAAAAGTTAAGATGCTGGTGTTAACAGCAAACTGTGTTGCAACTTGAAAATATTTAAGCGAGAAACTGCTAGAAATGCACAGTGCTTGATAGGCAAAAGGAAAACAACAGGAATTAAAAAATCACTTTTAGCTGGACAAAAGACTACTTTGTTCTAAGGAATAAAGAATTAATAAATTCATAGCATGAACACAGTATGAAAAATCCATTTGCCCCTTCGGCTTTTGCATATAATCTTAAAAAGCAATACCACTGTCAACTTTGATTTTAAAAAGTCCATTTCTATGATTAGAAAAAAGGTCTGCATGATAAAATGAGCAAAAACCTCAAAAGTAGGACTGAACCACTGGAGCTCTAGCCATGCTGTAAGATGAACTACACAGCAAGTCAGGTTTCTAAAATAAAGCTAAAAATGGAGAGCTGCAATTGAGGAAGAGAAATACAAAGTCTGTTTTTCTTTTTAAAGATGTCCTCAGAGCAGCAGCAAAGGAACTGCTCTGGCAACTTTAGATGAAAGTCAGGTCTGGCAGGAGGGAATGTCTTGTTTGACAGTTAACAACTTCACAGGTGTGACAGACACATTTATTTTCCAGGAAAGGGCAAGAATCTACCACAGATAGAATATGAGTGGAAACATTTGTGACTGCTTTTGGAATTAGCAGCTAGAATTACAACAGAATCAAGTTCTGCCTCTGGAGATTAGCAGATCAGCTGAAAGACATTAGAGATTACAGCTGTGCACTCCAGTTCACCCGCACCACTGAATGGATCAGACTAATCATTAGATATTAACAGCAATAGTTTTCTACCAGCAGAGCAAACTGATTGAAAGAGTTCACAGCTGGGACACTGAACACCCACATTAAGAGGAGAGGAAAGGAACACACTGCCATGGACAGCATCTCAACAACCACTCCTATTTGTCCTGCCAATGAGTCACCTCCAGAATTCTTCCCTTAATGTATGGGCACGTTCATAAGAACTAAAATGGTGCATTTGCCTCACTGAATCATGATGTAAATTTAAGTAAAGAAAACTTCAATTCTTCGCAGGTGCACCTATGGGTCTGCTTCTGTTTCTCTCAAGGGACCCCTGCTGTGTTTCCTGGCAGGCTCACTGCCTGCCACAGACTGCAGGGAGGGCACTTCCCTAAATGCACCATCTCTTCCTCCTCAGGAATTTCTACCAACACAGTGTGTAGTAGCCAGAACATGGTTACAGGTATCCTTCCTCTCTGCTACCAATCACAGACTGTTCACGTTGTGCTTGTCAAGGAACTTGTTCATTGTGGGTACGTGTCAGCTTTTACATCTTTACATACAAGTCACTAAGGAGGTAAGACACTGTGTCCCAAGCAAACAGAATGGACTTCCTTGCCACCACCACTTCAGAAAAATAGAAACACACACACACGCTCATATGAAGCAATCACTGGAACACAAGCATACACAAAATATAGACCAGGAATTCCTACTCTGAAAACCAGATTAGAATCCGCTCACTTAGCTTTCAAACAGTCCCTTAATCTTATTAAACTTTTAATTGGGAGGAAATTTTTTTAAACAAACTTAACCAGATTTTTTCACATATGCTCTTTATAGAGATTTTTAGAATACTTAGGTCTTATTTGCATTTGAAACAAAGCTTAATCCTGAAACACATAATTATCCACCTAGTTCTACTTTAAGCTTAATTCCCACTGTAACACACAACAGACCATTTTCAAACCTCTCTATCCAAGACAACAGCAGATCACAAATCATATATTTTCAAGCATTACTTGATTAAAATGGTTGCCACCTTAAAACAGGAACAGCATTACGCTTGTATATAAAAAGGACAAAATTATGTCCATTCCAGTAAACGCGAAGAAATCTTATTTTCACCACAGCCACAGCAGAAAATAGGCTCTTCCTGAGTCTCCTGGGAATGGCTGAATGCTGTTAATAAACAGACTGAAGCAAAAGTACATTTTAGTCCTAGTTATGTCACTTGGAAAAGGAGACAGGAAGACTAAGTTTAACCCTAAATGAAGTAACTGTGATATGATGCATCACAGTAAAAAATGCTACTACTGGTTGTACAATGCTTAGGGATGCTGTTGCTCATTATAAGAAATAGCTGGAGAAAATCCCACCTTCACAGCAACACTGGACTAACAAAGTATCGAGCAGTGGGGCTATATGTCAGTGAAGCAGCACAATACCTCATTTGCTGCATGACCAATAGCCATGGGAGGCCTCACATGAAGCAGAAGTTCTGTACAAACCCAGCACATTTACTGCATGATTAATGGTAGCCTACAGAAAATCTGCAAGAACAAAGCATCTAGCCTTGGAAACAATGCTGCAAGACTTTTCTTTTTGAGAAACTGTGTAAAGTTCTTCAGTTAGAAAATATTATTACATGGCTTGACACTGATACGGACAAGGTGAATGTTTTAGTGCGTGACTAAACAACCAACCCATTGGTGGAACTACTGAAAACTTTAAAAACTTTTAAATGCCTCTCTACCAATTACAGATACTTCCACAATATTATTAAAAGTGCATTCACAGGACAATGACTCAGCAAGCAGCCCTGACACTCTCCAGATCCTGCACATGTGACTTAATCTCTTTTTGCATTCTGAAGGATGTTTTTTTAAAAACTTGTAGAAACGGGAAGGAGATCTTTCTTACTTCCAACTTCTTCAGCAAACGGTTAAGCTCTTGCTGTGGCCAGTCTGGCAAGCACCTAACAAGCAGAGTATGCACTGTTTTTTTTCTCCTCTCCATATACTAAGAGAGTGAACAGTGAACTTAAGATAAGAAAGGAGTGGTATTGATGTTACAAAGCAAGACAATAGGGGAAAGACAAAGGTTTAGCTGAACACCTAGATGCCCTGCATCACAAATTCAGAAAACAAGATGCACTGGCTTTGCTGCTCTTTCTGTTGCAATGAGCCTGCATCCTCTGCTTTGCAGGACACAGTCATTGCTCCATCCCTTAAGTGTACAGGCACAACTCTGTAAAAGCTGTATTACAACATGTACATGCACATGGTAATACAATGGACATTACCACGAAACCCAGCTCAACCTGCTCTATTTAGTGAGATTTGCTGAACTGAAACATGACATTTAAAATAACTAGTTAGTTGGCACACAACTTCAAGGCTATACTATAGACTACACTAGAGTTCAGAACCATAACAGTCATAGCTCTGAACTCCTCAAAAAGTCAAGATGCCTGTCATAGCAAGTGATTCAAATTTAAAACAAGGAAGTACTTTCTGCCAGCTGAGAGAAGCAAAAAAGAAGGGAGAGTATCAACTTCCCTCACATCCAAATATCACTTCCTTGTATTTATCTGTTCAACTATTAAGTAAACTGTTTAAACCCTTTTAAACGGACCTAAAAACTATAAACTGTTTAACAATTATGATGCGCGAATCCCATGCAGACAAGTGAATTTAGTGTGTTTCACAATTAAAAGATATATATTTAGGCCTTGTCTCAATAGAATAATTAGAAACAAAAGAATCTATTTGGTATGGGTTGAATCATATTGTTTATCATACTAACACTTAGGGCAAATATAGTATAAAATATCTATAAAGAATCCAGGCACTGAGTATCAGCAGTTGAACTTCACCATTTCAACACACAGAGAAAAAGGTATATCTGTGATATATCCCTTACAACTTTTCTCATATGTATTTAATAACGGCGCACATTGTTCAGAATCTTAAACTCACAACAACAATTCCTTAAAAAAATGTATTTCATGGCACTAAACTATTTCATTTCTAAACAGAGACTGGAGTAAACAATGAACTCATAAAGTAAAACTTACAGCACAAGAATAAAACAAACATATCCTTGTCTTAACTTTTAGTTAATTTCTCACAATAGGTGTAATTACAACATCCAGTAAATCTACAAGAACTTGGCACTAAAATACTATATAGTGGATCTTCTGCTAACACGAATCTTTTAGCTTTAACACACACAGACAAAATCTCCTTATTTAGCATAGATCTGATAAACTGTTTCAACTACTCTCTCTATTCCTGTATGTAGGAACCTCCAGTGAATGCAACTGGAATATGAGAAGGTATTTCCTAGTGTTATTATCAGCTCCCACCAGACAGATTTAAGACAAAGGCATATACCTCACATTTGTTGCTACTGGTATTTAACAGATACAACTTACTATATAGCTTGACAACAAGTATTTGCTCTTCTAAACCATTCAGAGTAAGATACCTATACACAGGTATTTTGATCAGCCCTTCAATCTTACTGAACTAAATCATTGGCCTTTTATGGCGTAGGAAGGGCTGCAAACACTAACAGAGTCAATCACCACAGACTGTTCTGGGCACACTCCCCATTAAATGGGAACAGACACTGTTCAGTACTTCAGAAGATTAGAGATCATGGGGGACCAGTTAAGTAAATACTTATGGAGCTGGAAGGCTGTGAACTGATTTGCCATATGCTGTTCAGTTTTGTCAACTCAGCAGACTCAGGGATTTTTCTGTAAAAAGTCCTACTGTAAGGTGAACTTCCCTTTTCAGTATCACCTGTGAATATTTTAGTGTTCAAGAGAAAGACTACAGCAGCCACATCTTCTTCCCTTCACAAATATCTTGCAACACTAAATACTTTTCAAACTTGATTACAAAACCAGATCCATATACTTAACAGGAAATCAATACGGCAGTAAATTAGAGCCTTCCTGTCTTCTTTGGAACATTATTTCAGATACAGATAACACCCTGGAAGAAAAAAAACAAACACACACACAAACCCCAAGGACAACAAAACAACAAACACCTAACCCCCCAAAAAACACAACACCCCCACAAAAAACATCCTCTATTTGCAATGGAATCTAGTGTACTCATTGTTTTTAAAGCAAAATTCATAGTAACATTAACATAACTGAATAAAGAATTTAAACTAAAACCAGATGTTACTACCAGCACCTTCAAAACAATGGAATTTTTCAACGTTTTCTGATTCAGATAACATTGAAATGTAACACAATTCTGCTGTGTATCAGTTTATCCCAGAGTTTTTGACAGATGAACCTAGAAATATACAGTAAAGTCCTCCTATTTTTACCACAGGCTTTAGAATCATAACCTGTATTGTAAGAATAACATTAAAATTATTTAAAAAATCTTTTTTTGCAAGTAGAAATGTGCTTTTTTGGTAAATCAAATAATATAAACCAATATTGCTTCTCTTCCAGGTTAGAAATGTATTTTTCCTTCAAAAACCTTAAATTACAAAGGAAATAAAAAGAGCAATATAATTTAAGCATAAGCATATGCACTTCCATTACAACAATTACATTTTTATAAAGGTAAAACAACCCTATTACAGCACATTTAGACATAGAAGCTGTATGAACAAAAGCAGAGAACGAACTTCGGTGCACTGAAAGAAAAACCCACATTTTTAAACTGTCATAGCTGGCTTCCTCATTCTTTCCAAAACATATACAAAGCCCAAACTCAAACCAGCTCAATTTCATACTGTTTCTGTAATCCAGCATATTAAAAAGACAATGGGTTCCATAAATATATTCCACACCACTCTGGGATTTCAATAGTGAAAGCAAGCAAATTTATAGCATAATCAGTGCAAATACCTGAAACAAAACAAATAGTACTCACAATTCAGGACAGAAGTCAACATGAATGACAGGGTCACATCTGCAATAGTGACACCAGACTACCTAAATTTCTTTTTGGAGAGCTAATTTCTCTGTGAGAGTCAAACAAACAGCCAGTGCAGAAATGAAAAGGTACTTCAGCAGAAGCCTACCTTCGCCAGTTATTTCCTTCCTGACTAAACTAATAAAATACAAGGGTATTCACACCAAAATCCAGTGGAGATCAGAAAGGTATAGATAGATGAACAAGCATCATGTACTTTATCTGTGACTGAACTTCAAGGTTCAAAACTGGGCCCAGCATAGTTTAGCGTATTCATCAAGGACTGGACGAAGGGGCAGGAGCCTCCTTAGCAGGTTCACTGAGGACACAAAGCTGGAGGAGTGGCCGATATCCCAGAGGGCTGCGCAGCCCTTCAGAGGGACCTGACAGGCTGCACAGATGGGCAAAGAACTGCCTGAAATTCAACAAAGGCTTTGCACTTGTACTTCCCTTTCAGAATCCAGTTCTAACCACAGAACCCTAAAAAACTAATAATCCTTATTACACCTTGATCTGTAAGTAGGAGAAAGCACCAGAGTCTTTCTCGCACCTTAAGACATAACCTTTCCTGTATTTTATGTCATTGTCACACCACATTCGTTATGTCCTATATGCAAAACCTAATTATTTGCAATTCTGCTCTTCAACATGAAATGCTACTCATGTCTTTACTAAGTTCTCATTTCACTAAGTCTTCATGGAATTAAAACAGCAAAATATTAAACAATGAGTGATAAATCTCTGTAAATAACCTAGGAATGCTCTAGGAATTGTCAAAAAATACTAAAGAAATTCTGACAGCCTCAAATGTTGAATAGGACACGATAATGACAAAACCATAAAACCATTTCTTTCATACTGAATAAAACTTCTGTCTTTTATTACGTAGACTATAAAACTGAAATCATCTAATTGCACACGGTAGTTCCAATTTTGTTTTTAACATTATGAGCTTGATTAAAAAAACACTGAAAATTGACATTTCATATCTGGGGAACCTTAACACTTTATATCCTAGCAAAAACATTTTCAAATCAGTGATTAAAGCATGGCAATTTGTAGTCAAAACCACAGTAGGATTTTGTGGTAGAAAAAAATCAAGTGACTTTTCCCCAAATATCTCTTTTTTTAGTTTTGTAAGTCATGACACATCAATATGTCAAACCTTGCATATCTTTTCGAAAGAAGATAAATAAAAAAATGAAATGTTATTAACTTAATTAATATGTGTCAGTATCCAAATTAAATGCATCTTTAGCATGTAATACAAAATTAGACACTCATCAGTCACTTATTTTTTTTCTGAAGAGAATGATTCGGGAATGAAAGTATTTGTAACTATTGTCCCCATGATTCTCAGAGAAATACTAAATATTTAAAACATTCAAAAGACCATTTATCAAAATATATTTGACTAAATTTTTAGCTTTCTTCTGTATCACATGCAGCATCACAAAACAGCCACATGAAGGATTAACTTCCCAGATGCTTTAAAATGCCCCATAAGAATCAGCAAAAATTTTATATTGTATGAAAGCAAACTGCACAATTTGCATTAAAAAAATCACAAGATTAATTGTGAAAGCAATATTTGCTTTCATATTGTAAAAAAGCATTAACAAAATATTTATCTGATAAACTGAAGGACATTAAATAATATTTTGCACCAAGATTAAGTATATCCACTATCCAGCTTCAAAGCAAATTAATAAACTGAAACAAAGGTGAATTGAAAATAACCTTGTACAATCTAGAAAGACATATAGGAAGAGAAATACAGAAGAGAAAGATTACTGCTTACAATTTGACCTTACCACATGAAAGAGTCATTCAGAGAATTAGATTTTAGCCCAAATCATTTAAATTAATGTGACCCTGATGTTAATGGCATGAAGCATAGGTTAATTCTTGGTATTTCTTAAATTACAAAAAGAAAGCCTATACTGTAATACATTTATACACTTCTTTTCAGTTCCTAAAGTTACACTGGACTTGGTTTTATTGCAATTGTTAAAAATTCATTTTTTTAAATTAGATTTTATATATATAAGCAGGAACCAACTCTGATGAGGTATGACCAGCACTAACACACATTTTGCATTAGTCCACTAGGCTGGAAATGCTCATTTGAATCAACCTGCTACGATTTTACTACACTAATAGTAAAATTAAAGTTTCTTTTTTTTGGTTACATACAAACAATCAAAAATTTTTGTGCTGCTCAAGAACACATAGTAGCACAAAATAAATGCTTGAATTGCTAGCACTCCACAAACCAGCTCATTCATAAAAACAAATGTATCATCTAGTTACTTCATAGCGACAATCGACAGTAACAAGAGAGCAATTCAAAAATAATTTAATGCTCTCTGTTGTGCTTCCCAGCATTCATCTTAATGGTTGTCACCAACATTAGTGTCATTTGTTCTACTTGCATGTTAAAATCATGCTGAGATACAACGTACTAATATCTTAATAATACTTCTAACTAAGCCTATATGAAGTGTTTTGATTGATACAGAATTTTGTTGCTAAAGATAATTGCAAGATTTCACATCAAGGATTCCAAACTCAACAATAAACTAAAAAGCTAATTAAAATTTTCACCTATGCCGCAAAATAATTTTCCCCATTTCAACAAACATCTGGAGAGATTACACAATACACTTATCACCACATCTGCATAGTCATCTCTGATTTCTGAATCTGTGTACCTTGGAAACAATTCTATTAATTTTTACAACTGTAATGCATAAACTAGTAACAGCTTTTTTGTAATAAAACAGATGTAACAGGTAAAGAACTTAAATGGAAATAAGTAGATTCCCAGTAACTACAGCAGAAAATTGAATAGCAATAAAAGTGGGCCACAACATCAACACGTGCACAATTAGCAGATGAATACTCAGGTGAAATCAGGTATGTAAAATCATGGACAAAATACTGAATAAAGCTGCTTTTCCAAGATGTAACTTGGGTTTCCCAACATTAATGCAGGGTAACAGCACACCAAATGTAATTCAAATAAACTACTTGCAGCTGAAATGGTAAACGGTTTCCAGCCAGATTAATGTAATTGGATGAGAAATACTACCTTCTGTGCCAGATGGTATTAACATGGCTTCAGTGGAAATGCCTCTTCACATACTGTCCTTAAAGCCAAAAGTTAAACACATAAGCACATTTAAGCACTATCTAAAACATATCTACTATTGTTTCCACTCATAAAAGCAACAACAGCTGCTGAAAAGTGCTCTTCATATGGAAATACTGATTATGAAAGCCTTCTGAAATATTAACATGAAAGTCTTCAGCAACACCTCTATAGGTGTTGCAGCTGTGTTATACTATATTATAGAGATGATAAGCACAGATCATACAAAGATCAGAAGGAAAATACATACATCAGAAAGCACACTGTACCCCAAAAGACAACCTTACAAAAAACTAAATGTAACTTGTACTTCTTCACTGTCAACTTGCCATGCTCTTTGTTCTTCTCTTTTCCTCATAAAATAGAAGTTAATACTAAGCAGAATACTAAGCTGAAGCCACTGAATTGTAATGCCAAAGAAATAACATCATGAATAAAAATAACGTAAGAAGATAGTCTAAACAAACTAAAAATTGAGCAAGTAAATCATTAGGAACTTTTAGCAAATGAAGATTAAACGCAACTGTTTTCAGGAAAAAGACGTGCAGATTCTGATGGCAAAAAAAATTGCTTACAATGTTAGGGTGCCATTTCCTGCTATAAACTTACTATTGGATTAGATGTAGTGCCAGAGACTATTGAAAGACAAAGGATCCAACCACAAGCAAAGCCTCAAACCCCTTTAGTTATGACAGGAATATACAGATTTTTACTTACATTTTTCAAGTACCCTCATCGTCTCTTTACAAAATATAGTAACACCTTAAAAAAATTTTTCTTACAATGAGGTTAAACTGCATACTGCGTTACTTTGAGATAATTAAAATCAACCAGAAATACATGAAAAATTTGCAAAGTGCTCTTGAAGAAATGCTTTAAGACTCACCATCTTCCTTAAAGAACAAGAACCTCTTTACAGCACATGAAAGACTTTTATACATTGACTGATAAAGGATAGGAAGAACCAACATTAAGAAAAGTTATGCTGTCTTTCTAACAGAATAACTGTAACAGTCCTAAAAGTATCACAGGCAACATCCAAACAACAGTTAGATTAACTTGGGAGATATGGGAGCATGATCCTCTTCCCACAAAGGAACAGAAGTCAGCAAAAAATCAAACCTCTTTTCCAGTGACATCATAAAGAAAAACAGTCAGGAAAACCATAAGTTTCAGGTCTGATTTATAGTCTGATTATGCCTGTGTGATAAAAGTTTGAAATGCTAAGTACAAAGTACTACAAATAGTCTATCTTGTATCATAAGAAACATTTACATATAAGGTCTTAGAAATTCAACGTTCCCAGTTTTCCAGCATCCAGTATACATAAACTAACAGCAGTACTCCCACCTAAGGTCTGTAAAAGATGAGACAACAACTCTCCCTCCTTTCAGAATTAAAACTTAAGGTAGAAACTTGTGTTCGAAGCCCTGATATTCCACTGTACCTCATAACTGAAAAAAGCATGAATCCTGGCCATTCAGCACTCTCACCTACAGACGATGACATATTTTCTTAAAAACTGCAAGGCATTTTATACAAATGATGTCAAAATGTATTCATTACACAGCCCACAATTACAGCCTTGAAGTATAAACCAGAGAGAACATGGAAAAACATTTTATCTAAGAATCACTAAGCATAAATACCACTGGCATCTCATCTTTAAGAATTTATTTGAAACCTCTAAATAGATTACTTCAGTTCAACTATTGAAATTTCAGTGAAACTCAATGACAACCCTTCAGAACCAAAATAATTGGAAGTCACTGGGTGCTAAGATATCCAAGCATGAAGAACAGCTAGCACACAGCCTCACATTAATTTTGTTTGCACCTATTAAGGTGAGCACCCAATATGCTGAGCCAATTCCTGGTTTTACAAAACCCCAATTCCAATCCACTAATTGGATGTTTCTTTCAGTAAAAACTTCTTGCTGCACACAACTAACTACTCCTACCTTGCTATTTCCCTCTCAGGAATGCAGAACATAAAGCTGAAACTCAGGGAACCACACCTGTGTCTCTCAAGTGCTAGGTTAGTGCAGGAGGAACTGAAGCACTGTTCCTGGAAAGACAATAATTACACTCTCTAGCACCATTACCAACATGAAAATGTTTTTTAAAAAGCCAATTTAGAAAGAAGTTGCCCTTGTTATTAGAGAGTGATATTAATATTTACAGGGCCTCCAACCTGGGGAGATAGGTCAAAAGATCTGGGTTAAGAAATGCAAAACTTCAGCAGAAATAACACAAAAGGCCTCATGTCTTTTCCTAAACAAAGAAGCAATTAAGATAAACCAAAACAAATAACCCACAACCCCTATCTCCTCAGACTTAATCAGACCACTACACCTCTTGCTACAGGAGTAAATATTTGAGTATCATGCAGAGTCAGGATCCTTCACAGAACTGCTCAGCTTGCCTCCCATGGTGACATTTCTATTTAAGTTTCATAGAACTGTACAGTCTACATTCCCCTCATATTACTTATGATGTAGAAAAATCCCAAGCATTTGGAGTTTCCTGATAAGTTACCATTTATTTTCAAGAAATTAATTTTTCCTCTTTTAAACATGTCATCTTCTCAGACATGAGACCTATCCAGATATTCCAGTCTGTTTTTTACCATCTTATCACAACATGCTGAAGAACCTTTCAGGACAAGTTCATCCTTTTCTTCCCCTCCTCCAAACTAATATATAACATCTTCTTGACCATACTGCACAGATCTCAAATGTCATCATCTACTGTTTAGCAAATTTCCCAGATAATAAAAACCACGGTTATTAAGATAAAATATTTAATTAACTAGATAATCTATAAATCCTTTGAAAGTAAAATTTTCTCCATTCATAAATGCATGTACATATCCTTTTTCTCCTAAATCACAGTTCAAAGCAGTCCAAGCTCATAAGTCTGAAAAGAAATCCGTAGAGCTAGTTTGCAAATACTCCCTCTCAAAAAAAAAAAAATTCTGCTCTGAAAATTTCCTGGTGTGCAATACTTATTCTCAAGAACATTAATGAGTTTCACTGATCCTGTAAGATCTTTGTTCATAAAATGAACAAATACCAGTAAAATTAAATATGTAGATGAGTATCTGCACTATTAGGATCTAAATAAAAGATGCCCCCTCATCTTAGGGGGATGAAGGAACCCATATTTGACTTCAGAACAAAACTGTTTTATCAGTCCTCATTAACAGATCTTCAAACAGTTTTCCATTTGCTAATCAAAAATTCGAATTTGTTTTCAGAGAAAAACTAAAATAAAACATGTTTCATTAAAATGCATATAATGTGCATCATATCTTTGCAACTACTGCACTTTATATTTTTGTACCTTCTATAAACTAGGATCTTAACCTTTCTTTCACCTAAGCATTTCTTTCCCAAACCTCAAATCTACGTCCTATCCTAAATACTTCTTCCTTCTTTCCTTTTCCAAAAATCAGTCTCTTTCCAACCGTTCCCGTATCTGCAATCTTTACCCATTCCCCAGCCATCTCATTTCTCAGTTACAGCACATCCTTTTCTCTGGGATTGAGAGATTATCGTTTCACCCGCATGTTTCTAAAGCATTATCTCTTCCTGTCTCTTTGCGTCCTTCTCTATCGCATCAAACATGAGCTTCTTAACCTCACCTTCCAGGGCACTGCTGGTTGATTCCAGCTTATTACCTCATTATACCCAAGGATTACTGTTTGCTTTTCTTGAGATTCCAACACTCCCTTGTACATTTCAACAGAAATTTCCTCATTCTCTTCGGGTGCTTGTGTGTTCCTGCCCTGCAAACATGACAAAGGTCCACCCCATTGCTACCCTTTGCTTGCAAGGGTTACCAAAAGAAAGTTAAGATGCTGCAGTTGAGATCACTGCCCATCATGCTAAACAATATTAGGTTTTGCATAACTCTCATTTGGCATCATCACTAAACAACCCAGCCCCTGCTGGAATTCAAAGTTAATTGGATTGGGGATGCTCTTTATACTCTGAGTTTGTGTAGAATGCAGCACAACACAAGGCCACCAAGTGACAAACAGTACTAGGTACTACATAAATACAAACATAAAATACACTCCAACTCTTGATTACAGATGACAAAACCCCTAAATACTCCTCTAATTGTGACTAACTTCATCTAGATAGGGGGAAAAATTGCAGGACCATTAGATACCATAACAGATAGCTGAAACAGGAACAATTTATCCACTAATTATACAGATAAAAAAAGTACTGGGCATTATAAACATTACAATTTTCTCTTCCAGAATATTCCTCTGCTGCAGACATCCAACTGCATTGCAGCAAGGTGTTGTCTTGGATTCACACATATCAATTTTTTCCCACTAACAGGTACAATAAAACTCTATGCCACCTAGACCAAATGCTTATTTGATGATATCATTAGAAAAGCAAAATATTATTCACCTTCTCTGAAAGAAATGAAGCATCTGGGGTAAAAACAAAGTGTACAAGACACATTCAAAGAAAACCCCCTCAATTACTCTGTCAACCAGAATTTACAAAGTGAGGTTTTCATATCCACTTGAATTGGGCATCCATCACCAGAAGGAATCCAGCAATCAAATGCTCTCTTTCCAAATGATTTGCAAAGCAGACAAACATCCAAAAGGCACACCCATCTCCACCACCTTCACTTACATCTGGTTCCCTCAAGTATACCAAAAGTTAGGGCTGCCTCTCAACTCTCTATTGTGACTCCTGTCTTATTTCAGAAGTTCTTTAGTATTTAAATAACTCCAAATGCAAATCTAGTGGATGTCATTTCATTGCACAATGCTGCAACGAACTTAACATGGAAGTACAAAACAGCAGGTTGTACTATTTCTTGAGTACTAGCCAGGGAGAAGTGATTTGCATGGTACTTGCCTCCTCAAGAACCCAAAACCAGCAACTCCACCAGCTGCTAAGAAAACAAATAACTCTATCCCAGCCAAAACCAGGATAAGCCTAAGGGTTACATGGAGACTATGAAAGACAAGGTGAACTCCCTCATTAGTACATTTCACCCACTGAAGTGAGAAGTTTTAAATGGTTACTCCAAGTAGACATTCTGACCAAAGACTATCAGGTCAAGTCATTATAATTTGTTGCTTTTTGTGGTTTTTTCATAGTTTTGCTTTTAACATTTTAAAACACTATCTCGCTTTGCCCCTACACATTAAGGAATGTAGAAGTATTCTACAAATGAAGGTGTTGTTAAAATATTCATTCATCATGGCCAGGCTTCGAGAATGAAGATCTGGGAAGGGCTCTACCCATGTTTGCTACAAGCACGCTGGTGGCTAAAGAGGCCAATGTGAGATAGACAAGTCCAGTTGCAAAAGGCACAGCAGCAAAACTCCTTGGATGGTATCAGGAAAACGTGATGCTTTCTGCGTTGTCTCTTCTCCTCTAGAGTGATCCTGTGTGTGTTCTCAAAGGCATCAGCAGCATTATGGATTGTGTGTCTCCAGAGCTCCCGACTGGAGGCCAGAGTAGACCAGTGATGAAGATCAATATGGCCAAGGCTGAGATGTTGTTTCAGGGAGTCCTTGTATCTTCTCTTCAGGGCTCCTCTCTTGCGGCAGCCAGTGGCAAGTTACAATATTTATTTGTTTAAAACAAACAAACAAACAAACAATTCCAATTATACAACCCAACTAACAGAGACAAAAAGTAAGTTTACTTGCCTAAGACAACACAAGAGTTCCACAGTAAAGCCCAAGAAAAATTCAGGTACTGCAACATTAGCATTTTAGCTCATAGTAGGACTGCACTTCTCCTTTGAAAGATGTAAAAAGTAACAAAACTATGGACATATGTACAAACCATGATGTCAAAAAGCAGTTTTAGCAGCCTAATGCCCTTTCTGTTGTAAATGACAATGCAGAAGCAGAGTTCTGACTGGAGAAAAAAAAATCAAAGAAAATGTATTTGTGAATCTCACATGTAACTATATCAAATTTCCATACAGTAGAAATTATTAGAAAATTTAGTACACCTAAAATTAAACCCTTTCTTGGTCTTGTCACCTAGCAGGAAATGCAATACTCCCACCACTCTCCTCTTAGACCAGAACTTGTAGCTGAGAAAAAAACAGCAACTCAGAAAATTATTGCAGATAATTCTGTAAACAAAGACAGTGTAGAGGGTCTGCATTTTAATGAAAACCAGAAGGCTTTTATTAGTATAATATGTTTTTTCCTTCTTTTCCCATCCAGCTGAAGCACTGACATACAACTGAAGACCTTCTGCCAAGAGAGCACTGGGGCTGGGGTACGTAAACTCACTAGGGGCAAAATGAAACAAGCTGATTGGAATTTCAGCTTTCACTGAACAGTTTGTTCACCATGACAAGGAAAAAGCTGAACATATCTGGACTTTGGGGAATTGTTTTTGTACCAGAAAGAATTCAAGCCGCTTAAAAAGTATGCACATGTGTGCTATGAAGAATGAAAACTTAATCTGAAATGTGTTAAATAACTTCCCCTCCATAAAAAAAAATAAAACACCCTGTGTTACTCAATTACTGGCTTTACCAAGCACACTAAAAAGTGCTCTGCAAATGTAAGGACTGAAGTATTTAACTACTGTATTAATAATAGAGGGTCTCACCCAGATCGACTCAGCATAAGAACTAATTTAAATACAACACTAATTAAGTTTTAGACATTTTAGACTTATTTCAATAGGTCTGCAGCAGTGACAACTCTATACAAGCATTAACACAAATCTTCTGTCTTCCAGTATTTACTTGCCAACAGTTGAAAGCACAAATCATACCTATTTGGGCACCCCTCACCACATGAACACATTGACAACAGACTTTTCTCTACTCATGCTTTTCTCCATCCTGAATTCTGATGGATTTGCCATTCCAAAGGATCATCATTTTGACAGATTCACTCTTAAATGAAATACTCTGCTTGGTTGAGATAAAAGATCTTGCAATCTCCAACAACCTCCTGCTATTCTCACTCGGGAAATCAAATGACAGCTGGAGCATTTAGAATCTTGATATAGGCAACTCTCCGATTTTGTATTACAATTAAGAATACTACACACATTTTTAAAAGACAGCAATATTTTTTCCAGTGTTCAGTATTTCCAGATTAGTGAAGTCCCATATATGTTTGCACAAACTTCATTGAAAAGCATATGCATTTCCAAGTACATAAACAAGTGGGGCCATAAATAAAAACAGATGCCTTTTTAACAGATATCAGGTGATAAAATTTTCAAAACTGAAAAAAAAATACCTTCTAAACAGATAGTCAAGGACACGTGTATGCATTCTTAAATTGAATTATGCTGAACATCAAACCCAAACTGATAAAGTCTCATGACAATGACACACCCCTTCCCGGAAAAAATCAGTAAAAAAGGTCAAATGTTTACGAACCAGACAATTGCTGGAAAAATGTGGACAAACATTATTTCCAACTAAAGCTCGATACAATTGTTTTCACTCCAAAGCCTAAAGTAACTACACTTCCAATAATCAAGCATTTGATCCTTACATAACTTTCTATTTGGAAATCTCGGAGCTTTTCACAAGGATGAGATAAGCTGCACAACTCTCCTTGTGAAGGACTGGAACCTCACAGAAGCATTTTATCCAGCATGTTACCCAAGACAGAGGAAATGTATAGCCATCCCATGCATCTGGAAAACTCTGTAATTTTATACTTCAGCCACAAGACACATTCCTTGCACACATTTGCAGACCACGACAGCAAGAGCACTGAATGAAAAGAGAATCCATACAGAGTACTGCTTGCAAACTGTGGGCTGAGGAAGAAATCCGGGGTGGGAGGATGATCCATATTCCATCTCTCAAACATCTACACATTAAATAGAATATTGCCTTTAACAAAGTATATGTTGGCACACTGGAAAGGAAGTTTACAAAATATTAAGATTCGAAAGTACAGAAGAATTTCCACATGGGATATGGTTTGATGTTTAGAATCATTTACTATGTTTTTGCAACTGCTTTAACAACGCTAGTGACTACATAACCACGGACATATTAACTGTATAGAAAGGTTTCTCAGTTTCAAACCACTTGGGAAAAAACTTTTATTTAACTAAAAAATTATCAAATTTTCTAACCTAGTGAACAAAAATAGAATAAATAACTACAACAGAAATATGCTATGTAATACATAGTTACTTTTTGAAGCTAACTTTTACATATTTACATTGTGTGGATGTTTTCCATATATAATCACACTTGACAACTTTTTAGATTAGACAACATCACACAATTTATCTTCTTCTAGAAAAAGAGACTATGATTTTAAAAGAAGAAGGAAACAATATCTGAAGCAGGCATTGGAAGCACAAGAAAATTTTTAACAGCTTCTGAAAAATTACTCATGCAACTGAGAGTTATTTAATATTTTTATAAATAGAACTAGGGTTTAGGCACAGAATAAATTTTGTTTAAGAAAAGATTAAAAAGAGCACATCACCAAATATACTTTGATCTTTCTTTGGTCCAACATAACTAATTTCTAAAATACTATTCTACGGTGCCAGTGGTTTCTTAATTATAAAAGATGGTGTGCTTCTGGCCCCAAGGAGCTCACAACAATAGTATCATTAAATCTTCTATAGCCTTTTTTTTTTAATCATGAAATCTTAGCGCAAAAGCCCTCAGCAAAATTTCTGCTTTAAATATTTATCAAGAGGTGAGAAACAGATGGCTAGACTGGTTCTACAGACTGAAAATGTTCTGACATAGTATTCAAACCCTTTTTCTGCCAACTGCTGTTAAGGGGTTCACAGAGGTTCGAAAGACAGAACGTGCATCCAAAGTCAAAAAACATCCTTCCTATTGGGTTTTTTTAAAGAGATAGCACAAACTCTTTAATTAAAGAAGCCACTTCAGAGTGCCAATCACACAGTGTCTCCACTCATTAAGCCAAGAACTTCATTATCAACTATGCTCCAGCCTCCAAAGCTCAGTGAGCCTTTAGCATCAAAGCAAATGCACTACATATTCAATTTAACAGCACAGTAACTCAAGATGACAATAACCAGACACATTTTGTTAAATATTCTATGTTAATGCTAGTTGTACACTTCATGCCCATCACAAAAAGAACTCCAGATGCACAGAAACATACACACTGAACAGATGCTCATGCTGAGCAAATTCTAAAACATATCATAATCCATCATTTTTATTTCCAAATATTTAAAGTTACTAAAAAAAAAAAAAAACCACACAATTTTAGTTCCATTCATCTAATCTTGACTTGGATATTGCAGCACAGTTTGATAGAAGTCAGACAGGGGCACCTTATAAAGCAAATATGCAAGTCTGACCAGAACTTCAATGTGTAAAACTTCTTAGTGCTCATGAGGTGAACATAAGTGTGCTGCATTTGAAAAAAGCATGAAAAAACCCAAAGTGTTAATTCTGAAAAGTGTATGTAAATAACGACAATTTTCTATCACTAATGAAGTGTAGCAATGCTAACTTGTGATTGTGTGCCCTCTTTCATCAGATGATTACTGCTTCACAAATGCTAACTAGGAAAAAGTTAAATATTATAGATAGAAAAATCTGGCACACAACAGTCAAATTCTCAGAAAATATAATTTCAACTGGATTATACAATACAAGACTTCCCAGTTCTCACTACTCTGTTCTAACCATTAAGTGAGTATTATGCAAAGCAGTTCACTGAAGCATCTTGGGTTTTGTGTGGTCATACCATAAGGAATATGCTGCAGAGCGACCACAAAGATATATACACTGATGAGAATAAAACTATTTGAGGAATATTACTTTCAAATCAGAATTTTCTGTTGTAATAAGAAAGCAGAAAGGGGAGCATATTTCCCACTGCACAGAAAATGTTGTGGAATGAAACACTTCTAATGACAGAATTGCTTAGAGGATTCAACATTTATTTTACTACTATTCATTTACATTATTTTATAAAATGCTGTCAAAAGGAACAAAACAGGGAGCATGCTGTTCAGCCAAGACACACCGAAAAGCACCAAGTATCTCTAAGCACTTTAGCCTACTCAAGACATATATGTTTTTACAATGCACACCCACTTTAGAGAATGGTGGTATACTTAAAAAAAGTTGCTTGAAAAACAAAAAGTAAAAAAACAAAATCCACAAACAGAAAGAGCAGCTACCAAATTTAAGTAATTAAAAAATACTGGACAATTGAAGAATATCTTTCCCTTGTCCTGTCTCCGATGTGACTATTTAATTAGCATATGTATCATTTCAATACCAGAATAGCCATATTAAACAAGTAACCCATAAATACCAGACATGAGTTGCTTTCCTAATCACCTGAATTTTCTTCTGGTTTCTTATTTGTCTCCATATTCACTCATGCCCACCTTTTACTTTATCAGAAATACCATACAGTATAAAGATTCCAGAACAATAAAAAAAAAACATCAGAACTGTGAATAAGCATAAAATACCAAACAAGAGCACGAAGAGATACAATTTAAGAAGGCAGATTTAAGGAGATACTAAAACACCTGACACACAATCATCAAATTTGCTTCAGTGAATCAGCAATGCATACATACGTATCTGCAAATGTTCTGAAAAACTATCATCTAGATACCAGTCTTAATCCCGAAAAAATTCCACTCTATGATGACAAGTGAAAGCATTAATGAAGGAAAGCCTTAGGCCCAACGAGGTCTCCAGAAAACCTGTGCAGAACAGCTTTCTGCACCTGGAGACTCTGAACACAGCAAGCTGCTGCTCATGCCCTGCTGCCATGAGCAAACCCAGAGCAGCTCAGGCTCCTCTTGAAGCTCTGCTGATGCAGCAACAGGAGACGATGAAGGAACAGTTAGAGTAGAACACAAACATGTCTAATAGTTTATTTATTCCTTGTTCAGAGCCCTGTCTTTGAAGATCCACAAATACTGTTTTTCTTTGTGTTAACCTAGTTTTAAGCTAATTTTTAATAAATTTAATATTGTGCCAGATCTTGAAAAAGTAATCCTTAGGTGCCCAGCATAAGTTGTTAAAACAATTAATGTTTCGTACTCTTTACAGTCAGTAAGAGAAGCACTTAATATTTTTCCAAATAAGAAATCAGTTTGCTTCATAACCCTAATAGATTTAAGTATTCAGATTAAATTCAACAAGAAAAAAAAATAACCCATTTAAAAGGTACACTGTAATGTAAAAACTTGGACTGTCAGAGTCTAGTTGTACAGTTACAAACTGTGAAGTTACCTCATTAGTGTAGAGTTGCAGGTCAGCTCCTGATACCAAGGAAAAAAATATACTAAATTTTGCTGAAATAAAAGTATTGCAGTAAAACTTTTAGCTTAAAACTTTGCCATTATTTCTTCAAAGTAGCACATAGGAATTAGTGACTTAGAAAAAAAAAATCTAATAGGTCAAGATAAATTTCAGCTAATTTCATGAAACTGTGAATTAAATGCCTGTCCTTAAAAGGAAGTCTGAGGTCAAAATCCATCTTTATGTATATATTTCTGAAGCACATGACAAAGAAAGGCGCGTTTGTACAAAACTGAACACCAGACAGACTACAAAACCTTCAACTGGTCACTCACAAGCTGAACAAAGAAAAATACATTTAAGAGGCTACAAAAATGAGCAGATAAGAGTAAGCTAAAACTGTTTTCTAAAGCAATACATACATGAGTGCTTACAGAAGGAAATTCAGTGCTCACCTCAAATGACAAACCCTACTCTTCTGAAGTGACACTGACCTACAACTCTCACCTGAAGAACAGACAAGTATGACCTTGTGCAGCCAATATAAACCACAGCTTTTACTTACTCCTTACCATCAATGTTACAACTGATTTATATTTCAGGCTTCTTACAGCACTGCTATCAGTACTTCCCAAGTGTATTTTATCTGAAAGCTCATCGTGCCTATAAATCCTAGTTGAGTACAAGGTACTATGCAAAACACTAAAATAACCCCTAAATACCTTTAAATCAGGCTTCTCCACGCAGTACACTTGATGCAATACTATTACATCTTCATTTTGTATAGTCAGACATGACTTCCTCAGGTGGCTTGAGGAGCTCTGGAGGTGGCATTCCCAGCTCCCTACGCCCCACCCAGCCCCTGCCTGCAGCGCCACGGCTGCCCCGGCTCCTCGGGCAACCACTTGTCTCGGCGTGGAGCAATCTTTGCTCCTCTAGAGACTAATAGCCCTGTACTACAAAATGCTGATAAAGGTTTTTAATTCAACTTAAAAAAAAAAAAAAACACACACAAAAAACCCCCCCAAAAAACCTATAATGCTTGGTCCAGTTTAAGAGTTCCTGAACAGACTTCAAGCTGCAATGTTCAGCTTCGTGTAATTACTTTTTCCTTAGCACAAGTGTCTGTGCTTCACAGTCTTTGAAAGCAAATAAAATGAAGGGCAGGCGGCGTTTAAAACGGGGACGTTAAACCCTCCCTTGGTACTATTGTTTTTTGTGCCCACGCTTTCCCACGATCAGTGTCAGCTCCAGGCAGAGCGGCAGCAGCAGGAAACCCGGCCGAGGAGATACAACATCCCACCACTGCGAGCAGACATCGCTGTGCCTCGCTCCGGCACTCCCCGGGGAGAAGCCCCTGCTCTGCCGCCCTCGGCACAGCCAAAAACTCTGTGGAGGGAGAGGGGAGGCTTAAGGAAAGACCTAACGCAAGGCAGACATTGGCGCGCACACACTGCCCATCTCCTTACTGCCAATTCTTCCTATTTAAAACAAATACAGTGCAGCGTTAGCCAACGTTCGAGGGCACTTTTAGAGACAAAGCTATAGAATAGCTGCTTCTAATTAGGGCCGACAACTCAAAACGCTTTGCTCGCCCGAGCAGCCCGCTGGTTTTCGGAGGAGCAGCAGCTCCGCGGCCGCCCGGCCCCGCCGCCCCGAGGGTGCCCGGTGCGGACTGCGGCCGCTGCCCGAGCGGCGCCGGGACCCCGCCCCAGGCCGTCCCGGAGCACGGCGCCGGCCGAGCCCCGAGCGCTCCGCTCTACGGGCGGGGGCGCACAAAGCGCCGATCCCGCCGGTCCCGCCCCGGGAGCGCCATGGCCGCTCAGGCGGCGCCCCCGCCCCGCCGCGGCCCCCTCGGCCCGGCGCTCCCGCCGCCCGCACCGCCGCCCCCGCGCCGAACCCCGCCCGGCCCCCGCGCCGAACAAAGCAACGCGCCTCGGCCGCCGCCTGCGCTCCGGCCGCTCCACGCCTCCCCGGCGCGGCCGCCCGAGCAGACAAGGGAAGGCGGCGAATCTCAGACACAATGAGAGGCGAGCTGGGACTCACCCACAGCTCCGTGCCCCAGCTCATGGCTGCTCCGCGGGCAGTGCCGGCTTCGGCACAGGCAGGGATGAGGCGTCGGGCGGCGGCCGGAGAAAGAGTCCCCCCCGGGCAGCGCCGGTGCCCTCGGTCAGCGCGGAGAGGCAGCAGCGGCGAAGAACGACGTCGCTCCAAGCTCCAGCTCCGCCTGGCTCGGGAGAGGGAGCCGCGGAGGAGACTGGGAGAGGGGCGGGTCCGGCTGGAGCGGCGGGGCCGGGACGGGAGCGGCCGCGGGGCGAAGGTGCCGCGCCGAGCGAGCTACGGATTAACGAGGCGGCGGCCCCGGGCCTTTGTGTCCCGCCCGGCCGCGGGGCCACCGTGCCCCCCGAAACGCTGAGTCACGGCGGGGGCCCGGCCTCGCACCCTCCGCCCCGGCACCGCGCCGGCAGCGAGAAATACACAGCGACCGCCCTATTTTGTACACCACAGGTCTATAGGTAAATCAGAAATTGAGATGCGAGGCTGGCAACTCAGGAGAAAAGAAAAGCGCCCATTTTTGATGGAGTAGTCGGATGAATCATATTGTTGACTGTAACAGGGAGTTTCCTCAGCAGCTAGGAAAGGACGAGTGTTAAATCCTTATCAAAGATTATTTTTCCACCAAAGTGTTATGAAACTACTAATAGAAAGGAAACGTTTTGAAAGCCTTCTCCAGGCATTTCTTGATTTTCCTCTCATTTTTGCGTAGAAGTCATTTTTATAAGCTGCAATAAAACCTCAATGTAATAACAATAAATACTGCCAAGTCTCTATATCATGAAACAAAAAATTACAGAAATCCAATTTTTTTTTCATTTCCAAGACACCTGTCAAGTAATGTTCCTTGGCATCACACTTAATTTAGGTTTAGTTCTATTTTCCATATGAAAGGAAAACACAAGTTTTTTCAAATGGATATGAAATTATTGTATTAGAATAATATTAACATCAGAACATCAAAATAAGCAGATGAGCTCACAGATCAATGTAACTTCCAGAGGGAAATGTTAGAGGTATTCATACAAGATAAGCATTTGAGTCCGTGAGGATCCACGAAATGAGTAAATGTGCCACATGCTGTGTGTTTTAGGAAGTTGGTGGTCATAAACCCCACAGATTTTAGACTCTGATGATGAAATTCCACATGTGAGCACAGTTCAGTTGAAGCCTGGCACATTAAGTCACTTGGCAGACTGTATACATTACTGAAAATATTCAGCAAGCAGAACACATTTTGAGGATTCGGGTAATGAAGTAGAAATAAGTAAATTATCAAAATTATTAATAAGTGTATATTTGAATTCACTCAACTTACATGGCTTTCAGGATTAGGAAAAAACAGTTTCCATTAAATGCTGTAAAGATCAATCAGCCTTTTGCTTAGCTAAAAGCTTGTCACATATCTTTATACAATTCTTTAAAAAATTTAATCACATGATATAATAACAGGTTTAAAACACAATTAAGTAAAAATTTTTTTAAAATTTTCATTTTGTATGTTTTCTAATACATCTCTTTTAAATTAATACCTATAACTTGCTGCACATGTAATAATTTCAGAAAAAGGCATTTCAACAGTTTTTAATCACACATTAATCCATATTGTACCATGTCCAAGGTTTATAAAAGCACACAATCATCTTGGCACCTTTGGTTTCAGATGCCTGATTTGGCACATTATTTTTTTTTTAAAAGCATCGTTTTGAGAATGTACACTGAACCTTTAAACACCAGGGGTGGGAGTCATGATCATTTTAGTGAATTTGAAATTTGTTGCCAAGCTTTTGGAGAGACAGGATTTTTCACTTCCTAATCATTTCAGAAAAACTCATATTTCCAACTGTTTCAGTTTAGTTATCTAAAAATTAACCCTAGAACAACAACTTCAGAGTTGAAATTTTCAACTTTAGAAGCCCCAATACAGTATTGAAAATTAATCTACTGGAAAATTGACCCTAAATTCTAAGTCTATAGATCCAGAAGTTTTGAAAGTCAGGCGCTTACTTGGCACTTAGATTTGAAATACTGGTCTTTCATTGCATGAAACATACATCAAGAGTTTCAATGTGTAATATATATATTTGTGGTTTGTTGATTGATACATAAACCCTCAGGTTCCTTTACTTAACTCTAATTTAAGAATTAACTAATTACTCCTATTTCTGCAAATTGCGCAAGAACAACATTCGCAACATGTCTGGATTTGTTTTCAATTCAGAGCAATGTATGAAAATTTAATATTTTATGGTGATTTGTAGACATTTTAGGAAAAGGAGACTGCAGCCTGTATCATAGGTATACAATACTTAGCTTCTCAGTAATGCTTAAAAAGCCTAATTCTAGCAATTAGAGGTTTTCCCAGGACAAACAGGATTCCTTATTTCCATGCAGCTGTCTTCAAAAAACACCTTTATGAGCCCTCAGGTAGAGCAAGTGTCAGGAGCTGGGGGATGTTACAGAGATTCTGAGCAACTTCACAACCTCCAGAACAGGTTGAGAGGCTGTTCTGAAATACTGTGTAAAATAGGACAGGTGTTATCACAGCAGTCTCTGGGCTATACCTGCCTTTTAAGAGCACATGTACACTATAAAGAGGAGCAATCAAAAGGTATTACTGAGCAGGCTTTGAACAAGCTAGCACTGGGATAGGACACTATCACTGCACCACAGCACCACTGCAGTCTGGCTAATTATTCATCTCCAGAAGTTAACAAGTAGACTTGGAGAAGCAAGGCTGGTTAGACACAGTGACACTGTTCCTGGGACCCAGCCTAGTGTTCGTGCATGGAAGCACAATGGACCATTTAGCTGCATCAGTTCGCTCACAACTAGCTCAGGTCTTGGAGGGTCGTTGTGCAATGTAGAAAGATCCCTAGAGAATTAACACAAAATCTGCCTCAAAGGATGCTGTTCACAATTATCTGAGATAGTGCCCATAGATGTTGCTTCTTCAGGTGAAGTAAACAAGAACAGTTGTGCAATTTATATGCACTAGAGGGAAATGGAGGAATGATTGCTTCCGATATTCCTGGGAAGCCAGCAAGTGTTTCTAAATCTATTCTGGACATATTATTATTTTTTAAAATAATTTAACAACAACAACAATGTAAGCTTAAAGTCTGTGTGGTTTAGGATAAAAATCTTCGTAACACATTTTATACAGTTTTCATTTTACAGGATTCTAAAAAGTCAAGTGCAAAGCCTATTTCTTCCCTGCAGAGGCTTTATTAGTGTTTTAACTTAAACACGAGAACAACCGTTTTACAGACTGTTTTCTGACTTTTAGTTTGCTTTCTACCCATACTTCTTCCAAAACCAGAAGTACATATACATATCAGGTATATATATGGAGGTATTTCACCTTTACTTAAACTAGGAGCCACTTAATCAATAAAGAGAAGATCATAATTCATCACAATAAATGACAAAGGCAATTGATATGAAGTTAGTTAAAAGACAAAAAGCACTTAGATAAATTTGAAATTCATAAACAAACAGTATATTAATTAAGACCATATGACCAAAACAAACTTTAGCTGAATTAAAATAAAACCAAAGTCTTAGCTGCATAATTCTTACCACTTCAGCTTAGTGAGAAGCCTGACATCAGTCATCATTAGGCCCTTTTCCTGCTTAAGTACACTCTTGCTTTGGGAGATTCCCACATAAATACTGAGCTATGCTGTCCTCCGCTTTAGCCGTTCAGGATGTGAAATGACCGAGCTGCAAGACAAGGGGAAGAGTCTCCTACATCTCTGCAGGATATTGCCGGAAATGTTGTAATTAATCATTCAGAATTTTGACATTGTTTCCATTATCAGGGATTGCAACTGGCCCTAGGCCTAGAAGTAATTAAACAAATATTACCCTACAGATTTTTATTCTTCTAGTCACATCCTTAAAATCATGAGTTGGGGGAGAGGATGCTACTGAAAGGATTCAAAAACACATTAAAGACATATTCAAGTAATTTTTACATGCAGCAAAGGGATCATGATAAATTGCATTGTTCCAGTATCCTTGTAAATCATTAGCCTTTTTTGGAAGCTGATGACAACTTATTTTTAGCGTAGAAAATTTACCATTATATTTAGTTGGTTTTCCCATCATTGACTAATTAATGCAGGCTTTAAAAAAAAAAAAAGCCCAATTCTATTTTTAGACTGAATCCACATAATTCCAGTTATTACAATAGTTATGTATTTTGTTAATTCTGTTCACTTCTCAACAGAACCTACTTGAGTTTACAAGTGTACCTAAGGATATTATCTTGGCAGAAGAACAATCTGCATGATTAATTTGGAGTGGCAGAAAAGCTGTCTGGCACTCCCTGTGGGCACGCTTTCTAATGAGAGAAGCAGCTTAGCTTTCCACTGCCACAAAAATCAGCAGGACCAAACAAATTACTTCCAAATATCTCTGTCTCAGTGTGAGGTGCCATTAATCCTTTTCTCTGCTAGCCAGCAGTCTCTTTGTCATATTAAAATTGGATTTTTACTCCACAAAGACAATAAGTGTTACAAAAACCGTATTATTTCTTTTTGCTTCAAAACCAAAAGAATTTAGCTCCCTCCTTGCTTTACACATGTACTTCCCCTATTACCAGCACTCTTTAAGTGCTCTAATTTTAAAAAATATTGATGTTCATAACACTTCCATGTGGTGAGTGGGTAATCATTACTTCACAGCTCAGGAAATACTTCGAGACAAAAGAATAGGTGTCTTAACACTTCAGCTTGTGCTGAGTTCCCCATAGACTTCCTGTGTCTCCCAGAGGCTGGTTAACCATAACCAGCAGTATGCAAAGAGTTGGTAGCTGTGCCTCTGCCTAGAGGCTTTATGCCCACTGGGTTCCTATTTCAGCTGTTAGGCAAAACAAACTTTCAGTGTTACTCTGAGTACTGATTTATTTTTCTTTTAAGCAGAAAATTATCAGGAAACTATATTAGTTAGACCACACCACTCCTGCTTCAAGGCAGAAGGAAAACTGCACTTATTAGTGCAACCTAAGCCACTACTTAAAATTCTGATTTTTCTCCTATCTCTGAATTTTTGTGGGAATAACTGTACCCCTCCATCTTTTCCTGTCCAGTTTCTGTACTGAAATGCATTTTACAAAGCAAAAGAAAGGCCTGTTTCTTTCTTTTTCCTCTCATCTCAGCAAACAGAAAGACATCACCAGTGACTGGATAACAGAACTGAAAGGACACTACGTCCACCAGCTATAAATAGGAGGAAAATGAGAACTTCCATCTGTTTTTATGAAATATCCTGTGTTTGCTTTTTTTTGCCTGCACTATAGCCAAGAGCACATCTTTCTCCACTATATGTAGCAGAAAAACATGTTGTCTATCAGCATCAACTAGCAATATTAT
This sequence comes from Pseudopipra pipra, assembly GCF_036250125.1. Taxonomy (NCBI): domain Eukaryota; kingdom Metazoa; phylum Chordata; class Aves; order Passeriformes; family Pipridae; genus Pseudopipra; species Pseudopipra pipra. The sequence continues at coordinate 14,512,914 of NC_087557.1, forward strand.
AACTACAGCCTCTTATTTCACAGGTATTTCACTTTTTTACCAGTGAAACAAGACTATCACATGATAATTCAGCATTTCCTTCTCATAAAATAATCTGTATCCCAACCCAGAGGCTGGACAGTTACCAAATATCAGGTAATACCCATAAATCATGATTTTAAAGTACTATTTTCAACTTTCTAATGCTTGCATTACCTGCTTGAATATTATAAATCCATTTGTTTCCATTATACATACCTTCGGAATTATATCAAAATATAACCAAAAATGCCAGGGCTTTGCTACCTTAATTTCTGTTACCTCCAGTTCACCTAACCCATGCCTTCTCCATTCTCCCATCAACCCCTTCCATGCACATTTCCTTAATTTAAAAGAACATCAATCTGTATCCAATGTGCAGAGGTAGGTATGGCTATGAATACTTCTGATAGTCAATTTTTGTCATTACCATATTATTTACAGGCATAAAGATTATTAATTTTGAGATAATAACCAAAGACTTGAATAGTCAGTGCTATTGGTATCAGTAGCAGCTTTCTGGCGTAGTGTATGGATTGACATACTGTAGCAATAGTGAAAGATGGAGAGTCTGTCATGGTACTAATTCAAGCTGCAGAAAAACAAATGGATGAACATGCAGCAAAGGATCAGCACTACCCATTTTTAGACTTGCTAAAATATTTTACTATCATCTGACTTTGAGTTATGATCAGAAACAGAAACGTATATGCAGTTGTACAAAATATGCCTTAAGACTGAACGTAATCAGTATCCTACGCTACTGTTTAATCTCACTGAAGGAGTTTTAATTTAGAACTGGTTCATGCATTAGCACCACAGACGGCCCGGCTCAGTTCACACTTTCAGTAGTTTCGCCACATCCAGCTGAAACCCATTCCCTGAGCTCGACAGCCGCCTGCCGGTCAGGGACAGCCCCGCAGCGGGACAGACCCCACCCGGCTGCTGCCGCATCAGCCGCATCCCACCGCAGGGAATGAGGGGTCAGGTACGGTAACGGGAAACTGAGAAGGCCAACGGTCCCTTCATTGTCCTACCTTCCGTACAACTGCAGGTCTTGACTGCTCTCCTTCAAAGGATTTCATTTCAGTTGCCAGTGGTTTAATTTCAGGTGTCCTTCCCTGATTTCACATCTGTCGTGGTTCCTCCTTTTCTCATGAGAAAGCTGATGTCCACAATGCATAATACCACATTTAACTGATGAAGAAAAACTTTCTAAGGATTACAGCCTGGAGAGAAATTCAAAAGTAATTCACATATCCAAGAAAACTCCCTCCCACTATCAATCACTTTAAAAGAACAAAAATCAGTAAATCAACAAAGAGAATGAGAACAGAGCGTCCTGTGCACAGGATATCCCACTAAGCAAATAATTTACCTTTCTATGTCTCTGTCTCACATTAATGAAGACAGCTACAACCCCATTTATCATTTTTATTTGTTCCGAGTGAGGTTCTGAACAAAGATTAACTACAGAAATTTTCAAATAATCTGAAAGAACAAAAACAAAAGTAAAGAAATCACTTGTTTATGAAGGAATTTTGGTTTTGTGACATTACATTTTTGAATCTCTATTTAACTAAATTCAAAGACCAATACCTGCTCTTTGGACTTCAAAGGCAGATCAAATCTAGCCAGCTAGTAAGAGTCTTGTCCTCCACACCCCCTTATCTTTGTACATTCTTCTCCATCCCTCTGAAACAAGGTGAGATGCAAAGGGAAGAATACATATTTATGTATATATACTTATCCTCTAGTAGACAAGTTTTTTTCCTTTTGGATTTATCACTACCTTGGGTACTCTCCTTATGTTCAGATCTCACCAGCTGATGAACTTTTGAAAATTAAATACACAGAACATGAGGGCTTCAGTTGTGTTGCTACTACATTTGTGTCCTTAAAAGCTAATCCACAAAAAGAAGGTACCACGTTACTATTTCCTATGACCATTTTTCACACTAAAAAATGCATAATTTTCAGCACCAAATAAAAAACTTGTCTGAATTTGAGGAACAAATTGCTCCTCTAAGTTGGAATATATAGACCACTGAGGCAGATCACAAAAATATATCCCAAACCAGACATATATATGAAATTCTATTTAAACATTCAGAACCTTTATTGTATATTCATAAAGGAGAAGCTTTTAAAATATGCTATTGTAACACAGTCAATACCAGAGATTTCATTTTAGGGAAACATCCAATTCTCAATCCCCTTTTCACATGATTAAAGCAAAGGCACAGTAAAAGCAATCAACGAAATGTCCTCCCTCCAGGCTTGTCTGCTACTATAGTTCTTCCTGCAGGACTGTGTGATTCACGCCCTAGATCCTTTGCATCTAGGAAGGGATGCATCATGCCAGTTGCTTATCTTCCTGAGAGGAAGGTCTGAGGGGTGATTTTTGTCTCAGAACATCAACTAGCACTACTAAAAAAGGTAAAAGAACTTTTTTTTTTTTTTACACATTTTGGAAAAGATAAAAAGATAACTCACCAACAGTGACAGACAGCTTAGACCTGTGTTTTCACATCCTGCAGACAGGATAAATACCTATCTCATATTCAGTCAAAAACTGTCCATTTCATTTTAATTATATAATATATTCAGCTAACCTAATTTCTTTTGTTTGTAAAGCTTTAGTTTCATTTAAACTTTATTTAGAACTATATTTTTAAAAACAATTCTTTAAGCATCTCGAAACCTGTATAATTGTTGTAGAAATGAGAACATGATTGTTTCCAACAACAGACCATATTGAAAACAAGAGAACAAGTTATTCATAATTTAAGGGTAATGAGTTTAGTTGCATACAACTTGCCCAGCAATCCCAGACAACTCAATTACCACAAGTATAGAACACCTAAGACCATCAGATAATATGGAAGATGTATGTAAATACACATTGAAGAAGAAACTGTATTTAAGTTTGAATTTTACCTGTTTGAGTATTAATTATCTGCATGTGAAAATTATACCAGTTAGGTGTTTGCATAACAGTATGAAAAAAATAGATCTTTGCTGCTCACCTTACTCCTTCATACATATTTTCTAATGTTTTCAGAGAGTGAAGTCTCCTTTACTGCAGGCTGGGAAGACATTCTGATTTTGCATTACTAACACTGACACTGCTCTGATAAATTTAGTTCTCTTCCATGGGTTACACTGCTGTCTAACTGAGAATACAAACTCTACCTGCAACAAAAACAACATTGAAAATGATTTCTAATTCAGCTGTGGTTTTTCACTCTGAGGTGAGAGAACGAAACTTGAACACATTACTGAAACCAAGTCCTAGCCCATAACCAGCCATCCCAAGCACTCTACTATTACAAATAAATGCTTTCATCTCTGACAATGACTTTTACAATAAGCCTGTTTGTTTTCTCAATTACTTGCTCTCTAGATGAGTCACCGTACTATGAAGATAACATCTTTTCCTCTACACAGTGTTTTAGTTCTGTAGCATGTGAGTGTTAACTTCAAAGCACAGTGTAACATTGCCCACACCTAACTAATACTTGTACAATGCTTTGAAGATGTAAAAGTCTATGATTACTGACTAGTAAGTTTTGAACTAATACCAAAATTGGACTAATAACTACTGAAATCAGTGTGGAAATCATTCAAAGTTACACCATGCAATACAACTTCAACACTAGCTACCCTGGGTGGGGGCTGAGGGAAAAAAATCAATTACTTCCTTTGAAACAAGAAAAAAAGAAATCTCTGAAGTACTACAAAAATTAACCACATGAACATTCAGCCTGAAATGTAATCTTTACATCGTTTAATATGCCTCTTATAAATCTTCATCCTAGACATGTAAAGCAGACTATTGTCCATCCTTACCTGAAACATTGGTTCAAACTGGGGGATAGAAGTCTTCATCTATTCCAGTAGCTGATGTAGCAATAAATCACGGCCATGATGAGTTAAAATCAAATGTCCCTTTTTCCAACATATGCAGGAGCATCACCTGCTACAGATTTCTACCCTAGATTATTGAAGTTTATGCTAGGCTCATCCACACAGCAAAACCCATGCTTATTCGATCTGTCAACAACTGATGTGTGGAATTTGGTGCATCCAGTTTGATTCACTGTCTAATCATTTTGCCGCAATCACTCCTCAAGTAGTGCCTTCAGTTCCATTAGAGCACAGTGCCGCAGAACAGCATTCACTCAGTCTGTTTCTTTCCAGGAATGCACAGCTCTAGCATACTTGTTGCCCCACATACCCAAGAACTGGGATAAGTACTTCCAATGACATTATTAAATTCTCAATTACCCATTTCTGTAGCTATGTTTGCATGGTATCAAAAAGAAAAGCACTCATTTCAATCAGGGAAAAAAAATATTTGAACTAAGCACAAACATATTTTGCAAAGGAACCTATCGCTCCTGATTGCCAGCAAACCTTAACTGGCCTACACTCCTTTTCATCACCAAGTCACACCCACACAGCATACTTTAGTCACAGCTGGCACATGCATTGACTGAACTTTTACCAGGTCCAAGGGCTCAAAGAGCCAGATTGTCTAGTACTGACTGTAAGCACAATCCAGGTTAACACTGGCCTGCACCCCACTGATGTGCTCTTGCTGTGTAAGCTGTGAAGTAAACCTTTTCCATCTTTGACAGGTTAACAGCATAACACCCAAAGTAAATCTAGCCACAGCATATTTTACCTTTCATATTACACTTCTCCTCCTCCTTCCACATTGTTTTGTGCATGGTTTATACAAAATCACAATCCAACATGAGGAGACTAAAATGAGGTACACATTTCAGAGTAAGGGGTTTGCTGTTCCACAACAATCATTAAGTAACGTGACTTGGCATTGTTTCAAATGAAAACAATCTTTCCATACAAAAAGATCAGCCAGACATTATTACACAAGTCCTCCTTAATGGAGGTACTTTTACAAAATCTGAAGAGCATCTTTTATATTTGTGGCTTTCTGGGACTATTTCCATTCTTGCAGAAATGCCAGTGCTTCAAAACCAAACTCAACTAGCCACATGTAAATACTGAAATTCAAATACCATCTTAAGCATTTGATGTTTAGAATCCTTAGGACACTCCTTTGAAAGCACCTCAGTGTAGTAAATACAACTATATTCGTTATCCACAATGTCATACAGACATACACTTTATTAAAGTAACAGAAAAGAAAGACTACGTAAGAAAGTCACTTAGTGAAAGCACTCTGAAACAGACTGTCAGAATAATTATGGAAAACCCACAGATAATCTCATCAACTCAATATTTAAGAAACAGACACATCCTTATACATGTTTCTTCTGAGACAAAGTAACAATACAGTTCACTAACCAAACTTTACGTTCCATGTACCTGGTGTACCAAAAACATCAGGGGTACCACAAATTCAGAAATCTGTCCTCACTGAACATGTAGTGCATAGAAGCACAATAACAAAGCAATACAAAATTCTTCATTTGTTGAAAGATCAGTGAAGATTCTTCCCCTGTAAGTGCCAGAGTTTATTTTTCACACTTGATGCGGAATGGCTGAATAAGTAATCTCTAAACATGACTATCTATATTAAATTAGATTCTTATTTCCTCAGCCTCTGCCTGTGGCCTTTCACTTTGTGAAAGTATTTCAGCAGCTGATATACAATCTACAGGGTTTTTGTTCAACTTCTCAGGTGAAGAATGTTAGATTATAAAAATGCATATATACAAAATGCAATTCCCAAAAGGAAAGAGAGCAGATCAAGCCCAGAAATATTGTTTGCAAGCATTATCAACCCCAGTGAACAGGAATGCTATCCAACAGCACTCAGGTTGTAAAGACTTAAGTTCACAAAGAGTGTTCAGTGGGCCAAAATAACAACAGGGTTTAAGTCATCTTAACTTTTTTGTTTTTAAATGCAATGAAGAAGACAGACTATTCATTAAATATAAAAGCAATTTTATAAAAACACATCAGAATTTTATTGCTTGAAGAATACAGCATATGAAAAAGCACAAGAATGTCCAAAAAGAAAGGTCACAAGAATCCAAACATATTACACCATACATACCAGATGCAGTAAAATGTTAACCTGATTTCTGCATCAGAAAAGAAAGGTGTGAAAATATACCTAGTATTATTTAGAAGGAAAAGACTCATTTAAAATAGAAAGTGTGAAGGTGTTACAGTACAAATTAGAAAAGCCAACACTGCACATTAACATTGTATCACTAGACTAGATTTTCTACCTTTGGTACTTAAACCTTTACAGAAAACCACTTCCTCGGTCAAACCTTGCCTAACATCTGTCATATAGTATCCACAAAAGTTTTTTTGTTTTGTTTTTCTTTTTTAAACTTAAACATTCAAACAAATACTTTTCTGAGTTTTCACTGCACTAATGCATTTATCCAATATGCAACTTAAGACATCCCAAATTTAAACCAAAAGTCACTATGTGACTGAGATCTGAATATATGCCAATTATATCCTGTCCAGATCTTCATGTAAAAATGGGCTCACCATTTTCTGTTTGCATCCTTATGTAAACAGACTGCTGCAGCCCTCCTCAAGAACTCTAACTGGACCAGCTTGCTGAGGACATAAGTTAATAGAACAATCCACATTATTAGATAGAGATCATCTACAGCAGCATGCAAGTGGCTTTTCTAGTCTGCTCAGATTAGTGTACCAGAAGATATGCCAGTATTACTTCAAGTAACACATTAAAACTCAGCAATGGACACTACTGTGCTTTATTTCAACACAAAGGACAGCTGCTCATCCATTAAATCAACAGAACTATCGAAAGGACAAGTACATAATTTCTGTTTCATGTATTGCTGATCACTCTTGGGGAACAGTTTATCAAAAACCTAGATTTACCTACAAACCAGTCTGAATAAATTGCTGTCTTTCAACAAGGTATTTTAGTAATCCAGTGGCAACCTAGTCTGGAGAATGTTAGCATTATGCTGACAACAAGGACTAATCAAAGTTAAATAAATTCCCTCTTTTATGATAAGCATGCTCTTAAGGTCAGCTTTTGCCTTCTTAGGCTTGAATACTTAATCACTCCCAGTCACATCAGCGGAACAAACAGCTTTGTTTCATTAAGTTCCGGCTTCATATTTCAACAATATGAATAAATCTGGACTACAAAATACCATCAACAACAGTTAACATTAAACTGGAGTGAAATAATAGAAACGTTAGTTCTTCAAACCAGGCAGTCTCTTTGAAGAGAAATAATCAGTTAGGACTGTCAAAGGATGTCATGATAAAACCATGGGTTTATTTTTTTCACCCCTATACAAAAAAATGATTGAATTTGTACAACTCCTATTAAACATACCTTTTCCTAGCTTGGTGAAAATGTATCATTTTCAAATTTTAACCAGTGTGGTATTCGAGCATATATAATCTTTATTGCCATTTTAAAAAGAACTAAGAATTCAGGCTCTTCTATGCTGAACTCTGCTTTTTCCCATTAACAGATTATGTCTACTGTACCACTCCCCCAAAAACAATTAAAAATTCTAAGTAAGATTTTATAGTTTAGTTAAAAGGGAAGAAATGCAAATGTGGATTTAGAGCTTTTTGTATAAATCTCACTATATTTTATAAACTTGTTGTTTATTGTAACACTGTTTATTGATCAAATAAATGACGCACCGCTATCTAAAATTTCCATATACACCATTAAAAATCCAAAGTTGATATGATACTGAACCTTAATTCTTCAAGAGTTCGAAAAAAGACAGTTTATACATGTACAGCACACAACAGCAGACACCCCTAGAATACCAACTGCCAGTCCACGATGCATACAAACTTACAGGTAAGCATTCATTTCACTGTTTTCGTTGTGCAGGAAAAGTATTTCTTAGTAAGACAACTCAGCTGGTGATTTTCAGATATCATCTTCATCATCTTCATCCTGAGAGGATCCTGCCTGATTGGATGCACTGGCTGAGGCAGCAGCGAGCTGTGCCTGTTGAGCTGCTTGCTGCATCTGTAGCCATTCCTGCTGCGCCAGTTCTGCTTGCTGTTGTCTAGCCTAGAGACACGAATTTAATAGTTAAGGCCATACAGAGCTTGTGAAGAACCTTCAGAACACATTAGCTTTAAAAGCATTTCTATCTGTACCTGCAGATTCCTTTTGTATAGCTTTTTATTAATTGTACATGCAAAACCTAGAAGTACCCTAATTATTTGTACCAAGATGCTTGGCTATATTCTGTCTTCCTCTGAAGACACCACTGTTTGGAGGCCTAACAGTTACAAAAAAACCAGACAGAAGATAGTGTACTTAAGTTCAACTGTAGGAATTCTGCTGAACCACTTCCTAATGAAAATTTAAGTGAGTCAAAGCAATGGAAACTTTAGACTTCAATTTCAAGGGAACTTAACATTTAATCACAGTTCAGAGATGAGAACAGCCTTACTTTGTTGATTACAAACACTGAAGCTTCCAATTATAAAATCACCCAATTGTACCACAGAGGCACACATTATTACAAAAACATAAAGAAAGCCATTATCTTGCTTTGCTAAGCAATCTTTGGAAAACAGAGCTAGGTAAGCTCTTCTCAAATTCAGGTATGCAGACTGAGGACAGCTGTGCTACAGAAATGTATAGTCCTTTTCAGTAAAGTAAAATACAAGACATTCTAACAAAACATTTCAAATAGTTCAACTGATAAACCCTTGTTTTTCAATCCAGGCTTTTCACTTGTTTTTCAGCAACTCCTGTTGATTTCAACAGTATACTTATCAATTGTGTTCACGTTAAAACTTTAATTTCTGTTTTGAGTGAACATTATGAAAAAGTTCTTAAAATTAAAAATTTTCAGTCTTCTTTACGTTTCTACTTTTATAAGTCATCACTAAGACTGTAAAAAATTCCTTTCTAATCCTATTGCACTCATTGAAAAATTCTATTATTTTCCAAAGCATCAACATTTTTTACAGTTTTGCAAACTTTAGGATGCCAAAAAGACGATGCTTTGGAAAACAACTAAACCCAGTTTATCTACTTAGCAACGTTAAGAAAAGGGGTCTTCCCTTGTTATAATTGTCACAGTTCCTCAGTCTGTTCTAGCAGTAAAAGAAAATACTTCTGTAGAAGTAGAAACTTTTTCTCAATGAAGACTTCTTAGTATTTCAAACTTCAAGTGGTTGCACAATTAAAAGGGCTGGAAAACAATTTAAGACATCATAGAGTTTTAAAGGAAGACAGCAACATCTGTGCATATGGGAGAGGCATAAACATTTATCACACATGAGATAACAGGGCTCCCTGCTGACCCTGCTCCAATGAAGTTAACTGCACACTCCACGAGGTGACACACAGCAATGCACCAGGAAACAGGGGCTCAGCACCTCACACCAGCTGGATCCTGCTGTCAGTGCCCACCCTCACTTCAGATTTATAATGGTAACACTTGGCCATTTAAAAAATGGAACAAAAAAACCCCCAAACAACAACAACAAAAATTCCATTGAGTTGTATTGACCAAGAAGCTTTATAAGCATCTGGTAAACTTAAGTTATTTACCACACAACCTCAGTGAGGAAGCCTCAAAAAAAACCCAAATCCATTAAGAGCTTTGTCTTGCACGAAAACTTATAGACATGCATGAATATCAGGATAAGCCATTCCCCTGACTTCAAATATTTACAACCAGACAAGACACAGGTGTCAAACATTCCAAACATTAACAGGCAGGTATTTTAAAACTAGAGCAATAAGTTCAGCATTAGTGTCATGCTCTAGAATATTAACAAGATTAACACACATAAACAAACATGCACTCATGTAACTATTTTTAAAAACAATTACAGTACCTCCAACAGCATATCACAGCATATCTATTTTTGAAAAATAGATCTTTGAATCTAAGCAAACATTTTCTATATTACCAAAGACTATTTTTAAAAATCATTCATACAATCCTGTCAAACTGGCATGCATTGTCTTAATGTAGATGTTAAGGCACAGTAACACAGAATTTTAAAAGAATACACTTCAAGTTGTCATTCCTTAGACCAAATGGGGCTTGCATAAGGTGGCCATGATTCCAGCATTTTTAATTATTTTTTTTAATGATACTCAGGAGCTAGTACTCCCTTAACACACCTTGGGTTTGCTGCTTTTTTTATTTTGTACACCATGCTGAATTATTTGAATAAAATAGTAAGTAAAAAAAAGGTTTCAAACTGACTATTATTTGTAAATCTTACCCAAAATTCAGAAGCAGCCATATTGGTCTTTCCAATGTTAGTACAGTCAAAAAAGAGTTAAGCACACGTGACTTGATCATAACTAGTTCACTGCATGCTAGCAATAGCTACATGGTATGCTGCAACTTTAAATGTCTTAAAATTCATCATGTAATTAAGATTAAAGTAGCTGGCATGTTGCAATAGGAAAAACAACAGTTTCAGCAAGATACAAGTACAGCAAAGGGGAGAGCTCACAGTAATCAGACATTAACTGAATAAGCATTTTCATCAGAGAAAATTAAAGTAAGAAAATTGAGAAAATTAGACTCATGCCTTGGTTAAGAGGAAAGAGAAACCCCACATAACTTTACCATCTCTTAGTTTAGAGAATGGTCCTGTCAAACTAAGAGAATAGTAGAGAGAAAGATGGTGTAGGAAGATACCTCAATGAAATCGGTGTTTAGTCATTTAAAATAAGAGATGTTCACAAACTATCTGGGAAAGCTGGAAGGGAATAATGCTGGGATGAAGGAGAATGTGTGTGTGTACTATTTCTAAGCAAATGCTTTTTCCATGCCTCAATTGTCTCTTTAAAAATTTATGCATGAATTCACCCAATTAGAGTCTTGCCAAGAGTAAAGTTTCTTTCAAAGGATAAGAAGTAACATTTGTGCACTGATGGTCAGAAACAGAAAAGCTATTTTCACTTTTTAATGCTTCAAAACTGGTAATTTCCTAGAACATCAGCTGTCATTCTTTTATTTCCTCAGGCAAGTAATTCTTAATGTATTCTCTACAGTAGAATGGAAATACCTAAGTAGCAGCAAAACCCTATGCTTTTTAAATCTAGAGTATAAAATCTGTTCTTATACAAAGTCCTATACGTCAAATCATAGAAGTAACAAGTAGCAGCATCTTATTTTTTGACTTCACATTCCCCAAATCCAACAGGTCAAGGCCAATAGCACCCTGGATGCCACAGCAATTCACAAGGGGACACTTGTTGAGGTGTGCACATGCTTTTGCGGCCCTAGACCTGTAGCATTAATTATTCCAACCACATCAGTACAAGTATTGCTTTACTTACTTGTGCAAATAATTCCTGTTGCTGCCTTAGTAGCTCTTCTTCCGGAATGCCGAGGTTCTCCAAGCGTGAACTGGCCTTTCTTCTCTTTAGTGCTACTGTTTTGCATTCTTGTAAGACTTCTTTTACTTCACTGATATAGGAGCCAAATCCCAAACTTTCTAGTGCTGGAAAGAAAGAAAGAAAACACATTGTTTATTTTTTACAAAGCTTTTGATAATACATATCCACTTGTTAATTTAAATGACAAAAAAAAATTAAAACATCTGATTACTTTTCTATCACCTGGTGACAAAAATATGTTCATAAAAAAGATCTGACAGCTATTTTCCTTGTCTCTTCTCCTATGCCATTCAAGAGTACAGGTTTTCAGGCTAAAAAGTACAACCAAAGAAGTCTGCACTTGCAGAGGATTCAGGGCTTTGGATACACTTTCCCAGAGACAGGCATTATTCTTCAAGACATCTTTTTCCCATCTTCTGTATATCAGAATCAACAGAACTTATACAGCTAAGAAGTCCTTTCTGTTTGAATTGTTAACCTTTAATGTCTCAGGGATTGTATCTTTCCAGTTTCGTTGCAAATCTTTAGTAGAAGGTAAATTAGTAACCTATAACAGAGCAAAAGTGATGCATGTAAAATGATCACAGGTCCTTTATTAAAGCAGAAATAATTCATGTTATCATAGATTGCTGAATTTTAGCTTTTGTCTTTTAGTATCTAAATTCCTATATATAAAGTGCATAGTACACATATATAAAGTTATATAAAATTATATGTAAGTTCTTTATTATTTTATTTCTCAGCAGAAACCCTTTTATCTCCACATTAAAATGTATTCAGAAACTGAAATCTTGCACTTTTGTCTGCCCAAAGTAATCTGGAATGCAGCTATATTCTGCAACAACATTTTCTTTAAAGAATGCAAAGGTAATAGGAAGGATTATAAAAACCCAGGTAGAATACGTGACAAAAGGCAGTTTCCTGATGCACCATTTACTACGACATGCCTCCACACACACCCAAAGTGAAACTGTTACAGAATATCCTAGAGACATTACAAAAACACCAATTACACTAGAAACAAGTATCAGTTGAATAAAAAAAGTAGTTCATTTCCACTATTTACACAATTCAGAGTTTACAGTACAATAGTTGTTTTGACCTTATGTGACAACCTATCCAAGAAACAGCACTAAAGTAGACTGCACAACAGCAATCAACAGAGATTGTTATAAACAAGCTCTTAGTTACACCAACTCAGACTATATTCTAACACTAATTTTGTAAGCAACATTTTCCTACCATAATTATGTCAGCATGTCATTGTATCATAATCTAAACAATAACCCAAAGGTGTTCTCTAAGTTTTCAGCTTCCAACCTGAACTCAAGGAGAGAATTCCCACACTGCCTTCAACAGGGCTGTCTGTGCAGCTGCCTAGTCATGCAACCCTACCACCCCTTCAACAGATAACATTTGGCAAATGAATTTACATAATACTTATTTCTTCAAAAAAAAAGTTAAAAGACAAACTGATTTAGAGATTGTCAGATTGCTTCAGAGACATTATGCCAGTTCAGCCTCAGCCCACACACAGACACTGGAAACACTTTTTCCAATTAACCCACAGTTTCTAGGAGGACTTGTTCAATCCAGCCTGAGCACATAGGAAGCAAATCCATGGTCCAGAACTGGTTATCTAAACAAACTACAAATATTTAAGAACTCGTTGAATTTTAAAATGTAAACAGTACATACAGGAAACTATCTAAAGTCATATCTTTTTTAAAATCAAAATATAAAATTTTAAGAAATCTACAAATCTAACATCACTAAGACAAACCATCATGGCAAGACCAGAGGTGCTTGTTGAAAGAACATTCACAGGGATCAGGGCTGGCAATCTGCTGCATCAGAATATGAACAACTGCCCAGTCTGAAGTTAACAGCAAGATGTGTTTTTACAAAAATTTTAAATGGCCCTTAAAAGAAAATAAATTAATGGAAAGAACTTACAGTTTTGTATTGAATGTAGCACACACACACATACAAAAGCAAATAACCCCCCCATGTGATATAACCAGGACAAATTTGTACAACTGCTCAGTACAACAAAGCTATGAAGAACCATACACATATTACAGGTCTACTGCACCAAAATTCTGCTGCCTGTGGAAGGACTTACCAAATTTACTGTCTTCTTGAAGCACATCAAGGCTTTACGGAACACATGCACAGAAGGATATGGATCCCTTTATATCAGCATGGTGCTAAAATGTGGGACAAGTGAATACTACCTTATCAGAGCCGCTGTTCCATCCAAACTCAGTGTCTTTCTATCTTCTGAGTCCGAAACCTACCAGTCTGCCCAGATTGCTAAAAGTTCAGTATCTTCCTGAGGTCAGGATGATCACACTAAATGTAAACAGCTGAATCCCAAAACACACCAAACAACTCATGTTTACAAACACCAAATCACAACTGTCCTTTCCCCAGTTTCCTCTCACTCTTAAAGACTGCATGAAGGTGCACATCTGATTATTCAGCACTGCCCAGCTAGTACTAATTTTTTTAATACACTCAGGTCATTCATATCTGAGATTTAACCGATCTGCTCCTTTCAAAGAAAAGATAACTTCCAAATTAAAATCCAAAACGTGAACAGGTCTGTGGAATTTCTTTAAAATTAAATGCTAGCATTAACACTGTCAGTACCCTAAAAGCCTATGAAAAGAAGCTGCAGGATTTGCCATCAATCCACAGCCTACCTTACTGCACAACAGTTCTGTGCAGACCAAGTAATCAAATTAACCAACTTCATAAAAACAGTCATTTAACAAGTCACCATTTTCAGAATTCAATGGAAGTTTAATTTTTCATAAAAAGGCTGTTTTGTCACAACTTCTGTAACTGTTAAATTAGTCTTCTTCTGTTCCAGGATGGATGAACATTCATTTGCTTACTAAAGTTGCAGACTCACAGCTGGGTTCCTGATGGTGGGATTCAACAATAAACATGGAGACTATTTCCACTTACAACTATGACATAGCCTTTGGATACTCTCCAAGGAAACTCTTTTGTGTTTTAGTCCTAGTAGTGAGTGCTTGGCATGGTCTGAGTACATCTATCAAATCAGATCTCTCATGGGATGCAAGAAGCCTCTGCTTTCCTTTCCCTGTGCCGTTGACAGCACTGTGCCAGTCAAGTGTTTGTGCTACCACACAATAAAACGCAGCAGGGACTCCATCTATCTGAAACACAGCCCAAGGGTAGGGGGAAAGATTTCTTGCTCAGCACATGGCCATACAATCATTTTAATAGTGCAGCAAAGGAAAGGGTGTCCTAAGCAGCACGGCTGCAAACACATGAGTACAGTTAGTACACACTAGTACACATTCGAACAGTTCCACATTGCCTCTCACACAGTCCAAAGGCAGAGTGTCACCAACTGCAGAGTGCCTGTTTCCCTTTCCTCCTTCCCAATGAAATAACCTTCCCACTTCTTGTTTTCAATCTAGTATCCTTTTGTTTACAGGCTCAGTCAGACCAGCAAACTCACCTGAACGGAAACCATGCTCCTCCCTAAATTCTCAAAAGCCACAGGGTCAGTCTGGAATTGCCAGGTCCAGCTCTAGGGAGGGTACAAAAAGATTCCTCTGGGCAGCTCCTGGTGCTTAGACTGGACCAGGTGTGAAACAATGGCCATTAGCCTCATTTTATTTTAAGCATTCAAAAGGAATAAGATACGTGGATAGCCACAACAAACACATTTCAATTACCTAATTTGTTAACATCATTGTCATGGAGCTACATCGAGAAGCAGTCAAAAGAGCAAGTATTTAGAATGTAGGAAGATGGATGAAAATGCTGAAATACTCAACCTATAGACACATAATCACTGTTTCCAAAAATGGCAGTTTAAACCCTCATACCTCACAGAAGGATCATCTGCCAACCGACCAGCACCTGAAAGGAGCTAAGAGCACATACACTTCCCTAAAGGCAGCAACAGCAGAAAATCCAAGAACAACTCCTTCCATCTCTAGAGCATTGCAAAAATGGATACATCTCCAAAGTTTTCCTTTGCAATATTTGACTAAAAAGCATAGATTTAATTTTAAAATAATTTTTCCCAACTCTAAAACAAAGATAATGTTTCCCAACACAAAGACATAGAACCCAGTGAAATACTTGGTATAGGACCACCTGCTGATGATATGCACACACAGTTTCAATTTGTGTTCCAAAAAACCCAGACTAACCCTAGGCCAACAACAGGTGAAATCTTTTCTAGGGACCATCAACCACTACTGGGCACAAAATACTTTCATACGTGAATTCTTTATTGTCCTCAGCATTAAAGATCATGTCTATTCCTGCGTTAAGAACTAAGCTCAAATGTTTTCATGGTGACTTGAAGAAACTATTCATGTATTAAAGAGCATTACACCCAAAGTGTGCTTCAGTGTGCAAGCACAGGTTTTACTCTTTACATCCTAAGCTTCTGTGATGGAACTACTTTGTTAAGCTTTCAAGTTTACATGTATTTTATTTAATATTAAAGCTCATACATGCTACATATTTTCTTTTACTGTTCATAATCCAGTCAAGTACTTGAGCCTCTTCTGGTGAGCAAGCTGATAGACTATTTTTTTTTTGTTTCAAACAGCAAATCATTACTAAAAAAACCCACCAAATTAACAACCTTTTTTAAATTTAACTTGATACCATCACAGTCCTGAAAATAACGCTACTACAAATGCTACTGCTAACATCTCTACTAGGCAGCAAAGTACTCCACTGTTGCTGCTATAAATTAGTTTGCAACAGACAGTGGTATCAACCTAGTCTTAAGGCAAAGTGAGTAAGTCCTGACAAAACATGCCCAATGCAGACTTCAGGATGAGGCAAGAAAACTCCCTATTTGCGGCAGAATTTAAAGACAAGCAAATGAGACATAGAGAGAACTCGTCTTTTATTCAAGCAAGGGGAAGTGAAAGTCCACAGCAGAAACAGATAAAAGGGCACAGGTCAGTTTAAATGCTTTCTGCAACAGATACAAAGTTTCAGTATTAAACAACCAGATTGTAAGGACAGCTCTTTAGAGCTTCCAGACAGGACTACCACAGATTAAAGCCTGGGCCCACATACTCAATCAATCTCCAATTAGAAAGACATTGAATACATTCAGGATCTTAAAACATGCTGCATATCCACTAGAAAAAGCAGCCCTCGTTTCACAGGTACGAAAAAGAGCAAGAGATTTGGTGACTTCACTCAGAGCATCACAGGCTTCTCTGAACCACAAAACCAGAGCTGGTGCTGAGCACACGCAGCAGCTGCTCTGACCGCACAAAGACAGCCTCTCGAGCAGTGCGACTGCCAAGCTGGGTAACACACGCGTTTCCTCCAGACCCTTACGAGATCCTGCCTTTTGTCTCCTACACAGCTATGAGCAACCGGAGAGGGAAAAGCAGCACGGGGCAGGAGTGGCTCACGGGTGCCCAAGCCGGCGGCGGCACAGCGCTTGCGGGAGCTCACCTTGTATGACATGCTCCGGGGAGATGGTTTTCTTCTCCGATTTGTTGCAGATCTCGTTGGCCTCGGAGGAGATGAGGTGGATGAATTCAGTGCAGCAGTTGACCACCAGCTCCCGGGCGTCGTTCGCCACGCGGACGTTGGGCAGCGTCTCTTTGATCATCTTGTTGATGGCAGCCCTGGGGATGGTGAGGTCGTCGTCGTTGCCGGACGACGAGGCCATCCTGGCTGCGGGGGCTCCGGGCTGCGCTCAGCGAGGCTCCAGGGCGCGGGGACCCGGCGGGGGCGACGCCGGGGAGGGGCGGGGGGCGGCGGGGGCCGGGCTGGGGGTCGCTGCAGGGCCGGGGGTGGCGGGACCGGGAGGCGCTGTTCGGGCTCAGGGCTCCCTCGGCCGCGGCGCCTGCCACTGCCGCCTCCGACACATCCTTCGCGCGCCGGCGCCGCCGCCTTATGACCGGGGTGAGGGGAGGCGAGCGGCCGAATGGCCCGCAGGGTACTCGGCTGGGGTGGGCTGAGCTAAGCTGGGCTGGACCAAGCTGGGCTCGACCAAGCTGGGCTCACCCGGCCCGGCGGAGCGGCGGCCGCGAGGCGGAAACGCTCCGGCTCCGGCTCAACCTGTGGGGACGGCGCTTCCGCCGGAAGCCGGAACAGCTTCCGCCGCTCGCCGCGGGAGCCGGAAGCGGCGCGAGGCCACGTGCGGGCGGCGGGGCCGGCGAGAGGCCCTGGGTCCGTCCGTCCGTCGGTCCGTCGGTCCGTCAGCCCGGGGGCTGCCCCGCCCGGGCACCGCCCGCCCCTCAGCCCGGCTGCTGCCGCCGGGAGCTGCTTCGGGCTGCCCTTCCCTCGTTTCCGGTCGTAGCGGGGGGTTTGACACCCCAGACAGGCGCGTTCGCACAGCAGGGCGCGCGGTTGGCGCTCGGCTCTTCATCCGTCGTTTATCCACGACTCGCAGCCACGAAGGGGTTTGCTCGGCATCCCTCTGTGAAGCTGAGCTTTGTGCTTTCAGCCACCCCATAACCGGTAGTGTGAGGGCGGTGTGAGTTAACCGGACCGTGCCGGTGCTCCTGGAAGGGCCGTAACAACCCATGGCCTTGGTCGCACCGTGCTGCTCTGTGCTGCACAGGAAAACCGCCCGGGAATGCAGCCCAGCCCAACCTGCGGGCCAGGGACAGCCACAGCTGAGCGACACTGAGCTGCTCGTGGCACGCCCTGCCCTTCCCTGGCTGCCTGTGCCCAGCTGTGCCCA
Source organism: Pseudopipra pipra (assembly GCF_036250125.1). NCBI lineage: Eukaryota > Metazoa > Chordata > Aves > Passeriformes > Pipridae > Pseudopipra > Pseudopipra pipra. The sequence continues at coordinate 14,531,009 of NC_087557.1, forward strand.
GCGCTGGCCCCTCACTGATGGCGAAGGGCTGCAGAGGGCGAGTGGCTGTGTTCCCTTCAGCACCAGCACCACTGCTGTCCTTTGGTTCTTGCCTGCTCCTTTTCAGCCTGGCTGCTGTTCCCACCTCTGTGCCATGCACACGGTGATGCTGGGCTGTAGGCACCAGCCCCGTGTTTTCCAGGAGGTTTGCTTTAGCAGTGGGACGTGGTTGAGGCCTCCAGCTGTGCACAGGGGCTGCCGTGGGTGCTGTTCTCCCCTCACTCCCCTGCCTGCTGTCCTGAGGAGGGCCCTGCACGCCCCCACACCTCGGGCCCCACCAGGAGGGTCATGACTGCAGAGCAAGTGTGTTCCCTGCAGTGCTTGGCATCCACAGGAGCTGCCGACGCCTGGGCTGCTGCTTGGCTTCTTGGAGCTCCTTTGGGGAGGGGCAGGGCAGGGCTGGGCAAGTCCCAGCACGGAGTTAGATTTTGGCTTAGTGAGAAAGTATTGAAGGAAAGACAGTTCCTGTATCCCCAGTGAGCTCCAGCTGGGCTCTCTGGGTGAAAAAAGGACAGCTGCTGGAATGTGCTGAGAAACACCAGCCTGGAGGCCCGAGGGGCAAGGCTGGAGGTCAGGGAACAGGAATGCCATGCAAGAACAGCACTTAAACCCAGGCCCCCAGCTTGGCCTCAGATGACTTGTCAGACTACGGTGAGAGAAAGACAAGGAAAAGACCTCCTCTTCATGATAGAATTTTGGTTTAACACCTGCTTATTAGGATAGCTTAGAACAGGAGAGCCAGTGGCTCTCCTTTAGACACTGAAGGCATTTAATGAATTGGAATCACTTATTACTGACAATACTTTGGTTTTCAAAATAAAAGTACCAAGACAGTAAGAAGATATTTTAAGTTGCTTTTAAAAACATTTTATTGTTCACTAAGTGTAATACACTAGTAACCACTGCACATAAAGGAAGCATTCCGAATATTATAATAAATAGATATGAATAATAAATATTCCACTTGTGACACTTTAAGATTGATGAGACTTTCTCTTCTGTTGCTGATAAATAGATTCGACTTCTGAAAACAAGAATGCAGCTGTGATTGAAGGATTACTGATTCTATCCTATTCTAATAAGTAAAAAGATATAATATTTTTATTAGATTAAGAATCTAAATAGTTTACCTACGGTACACATCTCACTATGTATTATACTCTACTAAGTGAAGGGATGGGGCTAATATTGAATACACAAGTGTCAGTCAGTGTCCACATTCCCACAAAATGTCAGTCAGTGTCCACATTCACACCATATCGGTGTGAAAAGCAAACACTAAACAGAATAAAACTGTAGTTAGAGGATTTTAGTTGCAAGGTTCTGCAAACTAATGTTGAAGATATACACATTCAGCTGAATATGTTGGCTAAGCTCAAATAAACATCTCGAATGCCTTTTCACAATTACAGAGCAAAGCCATTTGAATAACAACATACTGAGTCATTGGTAGCTACAAGTAATCCCAATTTGCACTATATAATCTCATATTTATTGTGAGGGTTTCCCCAGGTCAAAGCTCTTTCTACTTCTCCACCGTAGCAATTTGATGAAGTTAAGACTTGCACTGAAGATTTTGTCATGCTGAAAAACCATTTTGTAGAATATATCAATGGGTAGATCTCCATTTGGATCTGCATACTTCAGAGTTGTCATTGGAGTATACAAGGTGTTGGTCTGATGGCGAAAAGGTGGATTTTCTGAAAGAATTATCTTTACTGTATGCTGTAGAGAAGAAGAAACAGAATTTTCAAAGGACCTCTATCAAAACAGTAAAGTAAAACCCCAGTTTTCAGTTAGCAGTGGAAAAGTGAAAGAATAAAGTCCTAGAATTATGTAAAACCCTTTATATAGTTTTATTAGAATTTCATTAGAAAATTTTCTTAAAATACTTTATGGCCATAAGAAGTACTTCTTGTTTATTCCTAGTCCTATTTCTGTTTCTCTATACCATGGTGAATAGCACCTTATACCTAAGTATTCTGAATAGTCTTCCAAAATATACCCACAATAGTAGATCCTTTCTTTTACAGTTCACTGGGAAAGGATCGGGACGGTGCATTTTGCAGCAAGATCTGGGAACCTTCAGTTGACACCGCAGCTATTCCTTAGCAGCAAACACCTGAAATGATTGTCCCCTTCCCCCGCTTGCCTAAACTTGTCTTTCTGCAGGAAGCCCCAAGCACCAGAAACTATGCCCATGTTTCTTCTATTGTGCCTTGGCGGTCTGGGGTGGCTGAGTGAACTTCCCCACAGTGGAGGGATCACCAGGGAGATGGACAGGGCAGCAGCTCTGCCAGTGGTGGGAGCCCCGGGCATGCCTATGGTAACACTGCAGTGTTCAGCCTTCAACAGATGACATACAGGGCATCTAATACCTCAGTGGTATTTAAATTACAACTCGTCTTCAATACTTCAAAATGAAGTATTCTCTTAATATTCTAAAGGGTTTTATTTAGAACTCTTAATATTCTCTCGAGTTTTTAAAAACCCTTTTTAATCATGTGTATTACATTTAATTAGATCTAATGCTTCTACCAGAAAAACCCACCAACGAACCACTGCATTCGTAAATTACAAAGGAAAAAAAAATCAAGAAAAAGAAGATGGAGAGTTGTTTATGAGTTACCTCTGCAACATCTTCAGCACTTTGTCCCAGGCTCTGGAAAATCTGCTTGTAATTTTTAAGGTAAATATTAGTAAACATCTCAGCTGTTTCTGCATCTGCAGCTGAAAGATCCATTTTCATTCCATCTTCAAACACTTTTCTTTCAAACTCTGTAACCACTGGGCCTGGTTCAATCAAACTTAACCTGTTCAAAAAAAGCAAAGATATACTGTGTTTTGACTATCCCCCATGGAAAATACACCCCTCAATCCTTCCCAAAAAAGAAATATTGAAGAGTTGCACTCTTAGCCAACAATATTAAACAGTACATTCTGTAAAGGCAACCCATGCTGCATTACTGTTCTCATGCTCCTCCTATCCATCCCCATGTAGTAGTAGAAATCTGCATAGTTTAAATTTCAGAGAAGTGCTGTAACTTAATTCATGGCATAACTGAGTGCAGTTGTTACCTGCTGTCTCGCAGCTGTGGAATCTACGGATGATTTATCCACAATAACTTAGCAGATATTAAGAAAAATAATTAATGGATTATAACAATTTGTTGCTTTCTGGACAAAATTCTGCCTCAATCTCTTTGTTTCCCTTGATAAAACTAGAAGTAGCTGAAAGAGATGGGGGAATTGTCCAAACATGGATTTTCTTTGTCAAGCTGTCAGAGTTAGATAATTCAAGATTCCTCCACTGTATAATAATAAACTACAATATAGAGACTTTTGCTGTGGTTTTTTGTTCAATAGCATAGAGCAAATCACTGAAATACAGATACTGGTTGGGTTTTTTTCCCAGTTCTTTTCTCAGGCAGTAATAACTCTCAGCCACTGTATTTGTAAAAACACTCTTTGGAATAGGACCACTTTCTAGACTTGAGTTCTTTGGGGATGTTCTAAAGGCCCTTCTTTAGAACTAAATCAAGCTATTGACCTTCACAGCAGAATTCCAGCTACTGCTGGAACTAAAGCTTTTTCTCTTGCATCACTCTTCCCATCGGACCTTTAACTTTCCCTATTATACTTCCTTTTTTAACCTCCTTTTTGCTGTGTCTTATACTCTTGAAATCTAATTATGAATTCTGGTATATCCTGTGTATCATTACAATACACTTATTTTAAATTTCTCCAAACTTTGCAGAGCAGTATGTAGAATCACAGTTTTGTCTCTGAAATCCCACAACAGCTGGTGTCTCCCACAGCACAGGGGCTAAATGCTTGGGCACACACAGATGCAGTGGATATTTACCAGTTGTTGGACTTCACGTGAAGAACAGTAGCAGAATTACATGAGTGTGAATATACATGTGACAAATCAAACCCCAAAATCCACAGATGATGCACAGGACCAGTCTCTTAAATACTGTCTAAAACATTAGAAATAGTACAGCACACTGTTCTCACTTTGCTCCCACCTCCTGTCATTACAGGTACCTCTCCCTGTGTTCCATTCTGATGGATTTGCACTTGCTCACTCTCTGTGGTGAGCCCTTGAAGTTTTTCATCTGTGAATTGCCTAAGAAGGCTGTATTTTATCCACAGCTAAACAGCCTTTAACTATTCAAGAGAACATGTTTATTTTAACATCTAGATCTTTTTATTTGCTTATGTAGTGTGAAGAGTGTGAACATTTCTATGCCTTTTGTGACATACGGTTTTCAAGGGGTTCTCAATCTCTTTAGCAGCAAGCTTTTAAAATCTGTTTACTAGGTCTGAAATATTTAAAACTATCTAAAATACAATTTACACCAGTGGATCAATACTTACTGCAGTTTGAACTTGAGTGCTTGAATAGCTAAACTTTCACAGAATCCTTCCACAGCAAACTTAGATGCAGCATAAACATCATTAAATAAAATACCTGATGTACAAACAAAACATCTCTTAGAATGTGATTGTGTTCAACATACTAATAGTTTAATTTTAAAAACTCATTTCTACAGTCTTGCTGAGAAAACATTAGAAAAATCCTCATGCATGCTGAATTTAAACACTGGTTTTTGCCTAAGTTCTCAAAACTGCTTAGTCTAGGAAAGGATGTTTGACTAATACCTTTCCTCCTCCTAGGCAATGCTGTGATCTCTTTGGATGATATTATTTTGTAGTCTAAGATGTGGAAGTGTCTGTACACATAGTACCATCTGCATTATTTATCAGCAAGACTTAAATAGACAAACACAGGACCTGTGTGTAATGCAGGAGATCCAATCGTGCAAGAGACCCAACTTGCATCTGAGTGAGTTAGAAAAAGCACTACATCAATCCATTTAGGTGGAGGGTAAATATTACAACTTGTGCAGGTTGCTGTAGGGCCCTTGCTCACCAGAATAATCCAGGTAAGTTGTAATAATTGAAACAAGTACAGTTAGACAGGATGGGACACAAGAGTGGGAGTACCATTATCTGTCAGTGAAATTTTACTCTCCGAGTTTTATGAGATGAGAAACTTTACAAAAAGGTGGTACAGTTGTTCAGGATTGGATTTTATTCTATTATGATTATTTTGCAGACTGTAATAAGCATGTTTGTCTGTTCCCATAATTTCTTCCAGTAAGAAAGATAAAAGTGATCCCAAGCCCTATTCTCCAGATAATAAAAATAAAACAAAAACATTTAAAAAAAATTGGAGTTTAAGTTAAAACCCTAAAAAAAGATTCACTCTGCAGGTTTTGTTCCTAAAATGTCTTGAGAGTAGCTGTGTAGTAACATCCCCCTTAGATGCATAAAACCCATCAGGTACTTTTTATGGTTGGAAGTTCAGCATTAAGAAACGCAACAGTTAAGATATGTCAGCTCCTACTTTTTTTTCTTTTAGATAAAAAGAGGAAAGCTTTAAATTTTGAGTACTGAACTCTTAGGTCAAACAAACAAACAAACAAACAAACTTTACCTTGTATTCCCATAACACTGCTTATTATAACTATATGCCCACTCTTTCTCCTCTTCATGTCAGGCAAAATCTCCTTCAGGAGTCGAACCAGTCCAAAGAAGTTGGTATCCATCACAGTTTTCATTTCATCTATGGTCTGACATTCAATAGGTCCAATGAGCCCCATTCCAGCATTGCTCACTGGGCAAAATGGGAGACAACAGTGAGCAACAACCTCCATAAACATAAACTTGTAATCATTACTGGAAAACATTTGAAAGTAAAATGAGGATTAAGGGTTAAATGATCCTTAAATAATCCTTTTAGAAAGGATTAAAAGATGTTATTGTCACTAAAGCTTTGCAAGTACACTTGACATTTCCGGATTTCTCTATTTTTAACTATGCTTTTAATCCAATTTAAATTATCAGATACTTTGCATTTTAACTAATTTATTTCTGATTAGTCCTTTTTTAAAAAAATTACTAAAGTATTACAGGAAAATGAGACAAGAATTACCTGTATTTGTTTATAATTCAGTATTAAGAATTAAAAGTTACAGTCAATACCCGTAAGAATGAACAGAAGTCTTTAAAACATGATAGACTGGGCCATATTGTGGTCTGCTTTTTGTTTTCTTAACATTCATATCTTCAAGAGGAAATAAATCCCCAATAAAACAAACCAACTGAACAAAACACACACTTCTATTGATTTTTATTTGTCTCCTGGATATTTCTAAGTGGAGAATGATGATAGGACTGGCATTCTGCGTTACAAGTAGTATGTCAAATTAGAGTATAATACATTTTGCAGAAACAGCTTGTTAAGCACTCCTTTAATAATTAATCAAAATAAATGTAGATCCATAATTTTCTATTAGAGAAGATTTAATAGCTGATGGTGTAAGCAATTTCCATCTTACTAAGATATTAATATTTATTTTTAGCAAAACAGTATGAAAACACTTCTTGTTGAATTATTTGTAAAGTACAATTTAAATTCTCCATACAAAGTGAAAATATCCTTACTTTCTTTGCATTTGTTCTTTTACTTGCTAATTCCCAAATGCTGTTGCTTTCTTAGTACAAAGACTTGTTGCTTCATCAATAGAGTGGGTTTTTTTTGTTTTGCTCATGAAGGTGCTGGTTTAGGCAAAAGTTCTCACATTTACTAAAAACTGTATCATCTTATCCAAGACTTCCCTGTGATCAAGTTTCTCCTTTATAAACAAGGAAAATAAGCTTCCCTACTTCATGAAAGCAGGGTTAGATTTAATCTACTCATGTCTGCATGAAGTCTTAAAATCTTGAACAGAATATACTACGCAATTATTATTACTTTGATAATTTAAAAACTACACTAATGAAACTTCTGCAGGTTATTTGAGATGATGATATACAGAAATCTGGTATCTGTTCATAGCACACACATCCTGTACTTGCCTAAGACATCAATCCTTCTGTCAGGGATACTGTTCACACAAGCTTTAATAGACTGTTCATCACAGACGTCGAGTTGTTTAATTTCGAGGGTTTTGCCCAGCCTGTGACCTGCAGCTTCCTCCAGTGGCTCTTTCTTGGACAGATTCCGCATTGTGGCATAAACTGCAAAACACCAGAAGCAACAGTTATCAGAAATAAAATCTTTACTCTGTCAGTCTTACAGAGAAGTATTAAAGAATATTGCTTTTACATCCAGATCTTAAATATCAGTGATAGAAACCAGATAAAAACTAGAAGTAAAAAGACTATTTTCAACATATATTGTCTCTGATTTCCCAGAGACTGTTTCTGAAATCTTCAAGAAATTCAAAAGAAGAATTAAACCACTATGCACAATGAAGAATGCAGTGCATAAAGATAATATTATCACCAAAATTTAAGTAACGGATATCAAGTTATACGGTTAAATTGTTTTTAGGTACCCAAAACCTATCTCTTTCTTTTTTTGTTTCAAATCATCATCAACCTGTTTAGTAGACCAACCACAATTTTATTAAAAAAGTGGAAGACAAATACTTCCTTAGGTTGAAAAAATGTCTACTTTTTGCCAACTACTTCTCAAAATAGAAATTAGTTTTAACATTATTGTGGTCTAATTACTCGGAAAGCTCTGAATCTGCATCCAGTCAGCAGTAAAAAATTGTGAAAGTAAGTATGAGAAACTGAATTAGCACAGATTGCTGTGTTCACCTTGCCATCCATTTTCAATCATAGCAAATACCCTGTTTTGCAGCAGTAAGACAAATCCCAGTCCCTTTGTTCACCCAGTTATGCCTGCACAGAGTTGGAATAATGATGTGCTTTAAAGAAAAAACTGCAAATTTAGGAACTGTTTATCTAAATTCCCTCCTTTGGTCCTCAAATGGGCATGGGCACGGGCACATACATTTCATTCAACAGATTTTAGGAGCCCCAAGCAAAGCTGTGAATGTGTATCTGAGGTAGCACACTACAGAGATCTGCAGCTATTCAGCTTTATGTTCCCGTCTTTTCCCAGTGTGTGTGTAAACTTATTCACTTCCAGTAGTTGTTCAGTTTCAATACAGCTACAGAAATATAAACTGCTTACAGGAAACAGTATATTTTTCACTGTATTGTATTTTCTTGAGAGTAAAAGAGGAAAACTAACAAGAAACGAGTCACCAAGCTGAATACAACTGCCTGTAAAATCACAGAAGAAAAAACAGCACTGTCTTGAACAGAATCTTTTTATAAAGATAAATAACAGATACATGGTTACCTTTAAATCTTTTCTGTTCATCTTTTGCCATTTTTACAGCTAATGCCAGTCCAATTCCTGAGGAGCAACCTGTAATGAGGACATTTCTTCTTGCCATTCTTTTCACTGAGTGGTTCAAGCAAGAGTCTTCTTCAGAGGAGCAACAACCTAAATGTGACTACAGTATAATGTGACTGGTCTTTAATGTTATCTCCAGCTTCCCTGAGTCAACAAATCTGAAAGTGCACACCTGGGCCTTGCATGATTAAGGGATAATCTCCAACTAGACAAAACCAGAAGCAGATGCTCCTGCATGTGCTTATAAACTGCATTATCAACACGGATTATATTTAATACAAAATTTGATTAAACTTAAAAATAAGACATTTGTAAACTACATGGATTTTTTTTTAATAGAATAACCAGCTTGCACAGTACTGGCAGGAAAAGCCTTGCCACAGTTACAATCAGTCTGTAGTGTCGAGTCTTCCACTCATATTTATGGAAAGTAAACTGCACCCAAAGTGGGATCCCTCTGCTAAAGCTGGTCAGACTTTCTACACCTACTGCACCCTCCTTGTTCTTTTGCAACAGAATGAGGAATGGATTTCTTCCCAATCCCTTATTATTATGAGTCCTAGTAGCCATTACAGAAAAAAAATTATTGAAAAATGGGATGTGGATTTTGAAAGAGACAAGTTGTTGGACAGATTCCTCACATTTCCTTTTGGCAGTGTTCCCAACCAAGAACAGAGAAAGCAAGCAATTATACTGGCAGTGGAGAACTGACAGGAAGATGTTGAACAGACCAGCTTCACTACGTGCTTGCTAAGACTGGAATCTCTTTCAACACTTTCGATTCTGCAAATGACAACGTGGAAATTTAAAAAAATCAGAACTAGCATGATGTCTGAGTTTTGGACCATTCTAGTTTTGGAGAAAATATTCCACCAATTTCGCATATAAACTCTGGATTAAACAGAGGGGCATTTGGACTGGCACTTTGGTGCAATGCGAACTTAACATACAGTAACTGCAGGTACATTGCAGAAAGAAACTCAGTCTGTTGTTTCTGCCCTCAGTGACGGAAAAAAGAAAGACCTTGATAAGCAATTAGCCTTATGAGCAGCATTCAGCTAATTGCAATGCCATTATCCCCAGTAAAATGTTTTCCAAGACTCAGCAATCCCATGTGATGCAATGCACTTCAGAAAAATGAACTTAGTGTTCCAGGATTTGCAGAGAAGTAAATTCATTAGTAATTCAAGAAAAGTAGGATCCTACAGAAACATTTAACTGAAATTATGTTAAAAAAACCCCAACTCCATCCTTTCCAAAAGAAATAAATTGACTTGAACAGTATAAGTGGAATCATTAACTTCTCAGGCAAGCAGTAAAATAGCACAACATCTAAAGAGAAAACGTAATTATGATTCTGCTTATTTATCAGGTTTGACCCACAGTTTAACCAGATAAGTTAGTATACAGACAAAATTTTAGTGCAAATGCTATTTAGCTGATTCAGAGATTAGGCAAATTGCTTTTGCTGCTCATGCACATTTATATTTAGTGCATGTAGGAGGAGCAAGTGAGGCTTTATGCAATGCTAGTTAGTGGAATTCCACTAGTGTTGTGATGCAGCTGTAATTACAGATTGGTTGTATTTTCCACTTGAAATCCTGGTTTGAAGGGCTTATATGTTCCACTGCTTTAAAAAAAAATCTGTCTGAAATTTGATGCATAGAATTCTGGCCTGAAGGCAAAGTGATGTGCCTAAAAAGGAAAAAAATAATAGTTTAATTTGCAATTATTACACCGATCAACCTAATTCTAATGTTTTTCCTTTACTATTACGTAGAGAAACGTACAGCTTGATGTAAAACACGCAATATATTTCTCTAAGGAACAGTATTTTTTTGCTACATCATAATTTTCATAATAGCAGATTAAATAATCTGAAACTGCAGAAATATTTTAGATAAGTGTATCTTGACCTTGTCAATGGTAGCAGAATGTGTGGCTGGTTTTGCAGAACCACTTAGAGTGTGGCATTTGTGGAACGTGTTTACATAAACAATGAAAGGCCTATGACTGCCCAAGGACTTTGGCACAGGACCACTTGCAGAGTTGCAGAAACACAATAGATATATTTGTTGGCCAAGATTCACTTTTAATGTACAAAACACTTAACTGAGGCCTAGGATTTAAATTGCAACACATTCAATTCTGTTCCTCAAGTCAAGTAACTTTATTAACTTGATTTTCTGAAGTATGAATCACATGTCTTAATGCACATAAATCATGTATGCATTATTCAGACTTAGATTGAGGCCTCATAACCACATTTGCAGTTTCTGATGCTCATATAAATATAAAAGTGGGGCCACCAGGCATTCATACAGCTAAATTGTGTAGTACTTTTGGAAAAATGGAAATAAATATGTTTTAGAATGCATAATTATGATGCCATTTTAATCTATGGTAATTTTTGTAGGGATTTTTGTTAGAGATAAAAAAAAGCTCAAAACTCAGAAAGCTTTATGGCCTTGTTCCTTTGCATTTTAAAGATACTGCTTGGAATAAAGCAAGCAGGTTTTCCCAGTGTCTGTGATCAAATCAGTGTCCTAAAACATCTTACAAACAGGTCAATTTTAATAAGATGTTGTGTCTGCAACACTGCATATGTACAAAAAAAGAAGATAAAATATTCCCAAACAAAAATTCTTAATAATACCACTGTGTTTTTAATTAGAAGTGAGATACGAAACAAGTACACCATTCAAAATCCTTGGAAAAAGACGAGAGCTGAAATTAATTCCTACAACTTAAGAGAAATAATTTTTTTTAAAGTATAAAAAAATAAATTAATATGTTATTAAATCAAGGCAATAATCTTAAAAACAGTTGGAAAAATAAAAAGGGTATCATCTGCTTCAGTACAAATAACTTCATTCCTTCTTTAGAAATACAACATTAACATTTCCTCTTGGAATGCACAATAATGATGCCAGCAGTAGCATTCCTGGGTTGCTGCTTGTCCAATGGGCAACATTCATTTCTTCACAGTTCTTGCCCCTGAAACAAAGTATCTGTGATCAGAACCTTCCTTTAAACTTCTGCATTCAAATTATTATATCTAAATCAATTTGTAACAAGATATTACTTTTCATTATTAAGATTTATTTTACAAATTCAAGAAAACTAACAGCAGGTCTCAAGTCCATGGCTGCCTTCTCAAATTCTGACCCCTAGACTGACATTACTATTGCATTTTTGTCCACTGTTCTTGTAAGTGAAGTACATTTGCTTTCCAAATGAGCACAATTTACAAATTTTCCAACACATACTAAGTTCTAGCAGATAAGTAAGAAAATGTTATGTGGAATATTTTAAGAAATCCTCATATGCAAATCCCTGTAAAAATTTTGTCCAGTTTAAAGGAGCACTGTCTTTTGAAATTGCTCCTCTGTGTAAGGCTTAAGGTTTCATGTTGGATTTCATTTGTGTTTAAGTTCCTAGCAACCCGAGATTCTAATAATTCAGGAAGTGTTTGTAAAAACCCCATCAACAGTATCAAGGTATCAAAAGGAAGAAAGCTTATGATGTTTACCAGCACAAAGCAAGAAAAATAGCAACGTGAACGTAAACTGGATTTTCTACAGTACATAGAAATAAATGCAGCCAAACACAGTATGTTTGAGGTTGGGTGGGGTTTTTTTGTTTCTAGAGCTTTAGCTTCCTCCCACCCCTGCTTCAAAAAACAAGTTTACATGGTGGATCTAATTATTCAACAGTTCATTTATAGAAAGAGCATTCAGTCTCTTTAGTATATGATACACAGCAGCCATGTTTACATTAACATTAGGTTTTTAAACAATTTCATTTCTCATATCAGAAGAAACTGGGGTCACAAAAAATTAGTTTGCTATAAGTCCAATCTGCCTTTTTTTTTTAAATAAAGGAAATGACTTCAATTTCCCAGAAAAATGAAAAACCCATTCTTAATGTTCATTAAGGTATTTTCAGTTCCTTTATTTGGAATACTTACAACTTTGAAGGGTAGCAGAGTGCTGAATTGTTACAAGATCCTCACTGCAGATTGAAGCAGAGTAAGAACAAAGAACGATTCAACCGAAAAATCTGTGACCTGATTATTTCATGAGTCCCAAAGGGGCAGAGTGGACTAGGACAGAAATCAACCCTCTCTAGCAATTCCTTCCCTGAACTAATATATTTTCTGTAATAAGCAGACAAAGTAGTGTATTAAGAGGAAAAAGAATGAGACAGACTACTCCCCTGGGCCAGACACACACAGCCCCTACCCCTTTTCCCTAGATAAATTAGGCAATTGAGTTTTTAGAACTAGGACAGAAAGTTTCTGTGGAAGACTGGTCAGTCAGTCTGCAATGTGTTACTAATGGAGAAAGTGTTTTCTTATATCATGTTAATATACACAATTTTTAAACAAAGAAGGAACCACATCATATTCTAAGTGGAGCCAGAAGCCCTCTGCAATGTATTTTGTATTTTATGCAGAATGCTTCCAAAATCTAGTGTTTTATCCACCTCATTACAATGAAAATAATCTTAAAATTTCTTTTCCTTCATCCCAAGTCTCTAAAGGAACATGACTGGAGTAGGTCTATTTTCAAAGCCTTTCTTATATCATTCTAAGGCCTCTCCCTACCTGGTATTCCTTAGCAAAAACAATGACAAGGCAATTTGTCTGGAAAGAAAGGGTCTAGTCAGCAGTTGTACAGGGGCTAGCTAGGAAATTCTTTCCTTCAGAATCATCCCTTAGGAAAAGTTGGAAATATGTTAATGATATGTGTGAACAGTAGCAGCAGTCACTGTCCTGTTCTCGAGTGTCATAAACAACCTAACAGAAAACAAGATGGGAGAGCTGACACTGCTTTAATTGGCAGTGAAACAACCTTCATATTCAGCTGTTACACTGCCAAGCCTCCATGATCTAGAATGCAGACCAAATGCTTTTGGTGACCACACAGAAATAAGCCTTCTCTGATATCTCACCCTAGGGAAAAGAAACACAGAAATGCAGCACAACCAAAGTAGCAGGACCGTTGGGGCTTTGGAGTTTACCTCTAGCTGGCAATCATCTGCACAAAGCCTACTTATCTCAGGTCACATTTATATGTGGGGACTGATTCATGCACCAAACCAAAGATTTATATAATTCATAAAGTCATCTATAAAGTTTATTCTATCCATATGCTCCCATTCACTATGCCAAAAAACTCTCACTTCTTGTTCCTATAAACATGTCACACATCAGGGCTCTTTGGATGCAATAATTTTTGCAAGATAGTGCCTAAATCATGAGAAGCCCTCATTATACAGCATTTTGTTTTGTTTCATTTCAAGGAAGACCATGTTGTCCACAGTCAGAAAACAGGTTACTAAAGATAATCAGTATTCAAATTTCTCCACAGAAAGCAGACAATTAAGAGTGTGCCATTAAATTTGTAATTTTTAAATAACTAAACTGGTTTAACTTCAGGGGATTAAGATTCAGCAAACACCAGGATATAAAATACAATGATTCTGGGAGAATTAATGACACTTATGCTAAAGAGACACTGTATAGTTCCTTCTAGGCAGGTACAGTAATGGCATTAAAAACTGATAATTTGTTATGTACATTTTACCTTTTCAAGAGCTTCTAGGCTATGTTGTTTTCTTTGATTTTTTTTTTTCTTCAGCTGATTTATTTCTTGGTCTCTGTGGAGCAATTCAAACTCTTTTTCACGAAGCTGATCTTTAGAATGCTGAAGTTTCTTCTCTAAGCTCTCAATCTGAACAGAAAATGCAATTAAATCAGAACTGATATTTTACCAAAGTCAGAATGATTTTAAAAAAACCCCAAAACCACAAAACAAAGAAAACTCACAAATAACCATCAGTTTTACCACTGACTTTGGATTCCCTTGTCGATTTTTTATTTTGTCAACATGTTCCTTTACCAAAAGAGCAGTTTGGGAGCTATATCATATCAAGTGAAAAAATAAGTTTTCGTTTTTGCACTGTTATATCCCTGCAAAATTTATTGTTTCAATTGACAAATGAAGTGTTTTTGCTGGTACATTATTAAGGTACTGCCTTCCCTCTCCCTACAATAAGAAACCAGTTTTCATCTTCTAGATTAAACCTGTCCAGCTATTGTGTCCCAGGACCAGACTTTCTCATAAAATTATCTGCCCTTTGTTAGGGAGACTGTTTTTAATTAAGTGAGAATTACCTTTTTATTGCATTCCTTGATTTCCAACTCTGACTTTTCTAAATTGCACTGTAACTGAATTATTTGTTGTTCCATTTCTTCCCTATATGCACGAACTGTCATATCCAGCTGTGTAATCTACAGGTAAGAAAGGAAGAAAAGGAAATATTTTATTTTGAATTAGTATGTAGATTTTAAGAAGCAATATTACAAACTATGACAGCAAAATGAATGAAATTAATCCTTTGTAGCCTCAAGAGTATTCTCTGGAGTAGTCAATATAAAACTGCACCCTAGCTATGTTGTTTAAAAAAATAGTGGCCAAACATAAAAAGAAAAGGGGAAAATCAGGAAAAAAATCCATAACTGAATATGTTAGGTCCTCATATACACAGAATACAAGCCTATATCTCATTTTAAAAGAAATATTATGAGTAATTATACAAATCCCTCTTGTTAGAAAGTGACAGATTTGGCCAAACCAAAAAAAAACATCAATTCATCAAAAGTTTTGATGAATTCCTGGAGCAGCTCACAGGATACTGTGGCAAAAATATATTGCAAGATCTAGCCTCCTTACAGTGTCAGTTGCTTAAGCAGATTTATTCAAATCTCCACTCCTCCTCTCTGAACCTCAAATATTCTTGAATACAAAGGCTAGTAACTCCTGCAGGATGAGGCTAATTATAAGTGGCAGAAAAAGAACTTTCCCATGATGGGCATCAAAGAAGCCAGACCAAAAGACTGAAAATATTTCAAGTGAGCTACAGAAATTTATTCTCAACCAAGACACCATTTCATATTTAGAGGCTGCTTTAGAGCTAATCAAACATGCTCCAGTGCAAACAAAGAAAGGAATCTATCATCTCCAAGCACACTTCAGCACAGCTCTTTCTTCCTCTTACCAAACATCAAGATGAGAACAGTTGTCTTATAACTTTATCACTAATGAAGAACTAATGAAGGGTTTGCATGAGGCTTCTGTTTCCTTAAACCAGAACTCAGTCGTCCCTTAGGGGAGCACAACCTGATTTTCCTGGTACCATAAGGCTTCAGTAACACAGAGCTGGTTTTGAGCTTGACTCCGTGGCTACAGTAACAGTACAGTTTGAGACAATACTTCAAAGCAAACAAACCTAGCAGGCTTTTCATAAGTTATCTACTACATAACAGTAACAACTGTCAGTAACATACTTAAAATCATCTGACCTGAGCTGCTCTTTGTTTCAGTTCCCAATTCCTTTCTTTCAGTGCTTGGTCCATTTCAAGGAGTTCTTGTTTTTTGTCTTCAACTTCACCCTTGCAATACCTGAAATTCTCATATGTTTAACTGCTTAATGCACATTCAGTTGCTTAGCTTCATGTATCCAGCTTGGAAATCATTAGCTCTGTTACTTACAGCCATATTACCCTGAACATGAATCAACTAATTGATTGCAAAGAAACAAACCCAAATGGAATAATTCTGTTTACTATATTCCAGGTGGAGATTTCCCAACAACTTCATTATTCAAGTTATTTAATTGGCTATATCAGGAAAACATGTTCTTAAAAAAGAATAGTACAGAAGAAAGCACCATTAATTTGTGGTCAGAAAGGAAACTAGAAAATTTCATTATTCTTTGTACAATTACTTCACAGCTTTGGGATTCAGAAAATAATTTTAGCAGTTTTTAAAATAGAATTCCTAAAAAAGAATTCAGCACCACTTTTAGAAATTAAAAGTGAGCTGAGGAGCTCAAGTATCAACTTATCTTACAGGTGAAAAACACCTAAAAATTATAGAGAGTTGTTAAGAACATTAGAAAAAAGCCATCCAAGGTACTTGCTATTCCTAAGGAAAAATTAACACAAGTAAGTTTTCATGATGGAAAGGATACCAGCTTACCTAAGCTCAGTTGTTAGCTCCATGATAGCAATGTGCTTCTCCTCCAGAGAGGACTGTGCATTCTGTAATGCATCTTGCAATTCCTGAAGCTGTGTTAAAGTGATTTTTAATTCTCCACGGGCATTGTGCAATGCAGATTCTAGTTCTGCTATTTTCTGTAAGGCTTCTCTGTGGCAAGTCTCACTTTGAAGCAGCTTATCTTCTAAATCATTCACTATTTTACACACACACACACCACAAAAGACAAAATGCTTAATCATCAGCACGCCAGGGTCTTTATGCAACACCACTACCTAGTAGCATTTGTGGTCATAATAAATTTTCAGTATCAGTATTTTTTAGGACAATCTAGAAAAACAGTGACTTCTTATTCAAAAGCCTTCCTATGGCATGTAAGTCTTTGCAATGTTTTCATTCAATTCATGACTTGAAATATGAGGATATATCTAAAAACATCTGGCCAAGGAGAAAGTGCAGGGACAATACAGTAATTGAATATGCAGTGCTATGAAAAATGCAAGCAGAATTGCTGGTATTCCTCTGGTTTAAAACAATGGTACAATTAAATTAAATGGAAGAGAATGGATTAGAAAGTTTATTTCCACAGACTCCCTTGTGAGATTTTCTGTTTCTTTTAAAGAGCTGAATTTTTGTGAATAGCATATGCCTTTATGAAATGTATGTGCCTCATTTGATTATCACAGTAAGAATCTGCATTGCTAATTTACAGGGAAACTACTTATTCATTTCACCTGGGGAAAAGGTATATACCACAGAAGTGAGAATTTGCAAAGGTATGTTAAAAAAAGGCTTGTGATTTTTTTGCATTGTGGGGTTGTTGTTTGGTTGGTTTTGGCTTTGTTTGTTCAGGTTTTTTTAACTATGGAATTACCAATACATTAAAAAAATTATCATTTTTTGACTCTCATGTACTTGATTATAAAACAGGGGGAAATGGAAAAATGTCTAATACATAAACAGAAATAGCATAATGAAAGGAAGCCTGAGAAACAAAATAGCCAAATTACCCTCATTTGCCTTTTTATTGAGCTCTAATCTTGCTTCTTCCAAAGTGATATCCAACTGATTTATCTGCACTGTTTTGTTTTCACCATCTTGTTGTAATTGCACTACTTCTTTTTCCATATCAATAAGTTCATTCTTGCACTGATCCATCTCCAATTTAATCTGCCTAACAGAAGCAACCAGAAAAAAAATGAACCATGTAATAAAAGCAACATGTGTATACCCTTACATGCTCTAAGACAAGGGTTTGTGAATAAAATAGAAATAAAAAGTCATGTTAAGTAGGCTTTTCTTGCAATCAAAACAATATTCTATAAGACTAGCAAGCTCCCCTAGAATATACTATCTACAATTACAAGCAAGTTGATACATTTATGAATTGAACTGCATCATGAAGTGCCATCTTAAGGCTAAATAAGTTGCCAGGATATGCATTAATTCGACTGGAAAACTGTTCCAGAAACTCATGCCTCTGCTATTTAGAAGCTTCCCTTCTGAATTTGAGTCCATGCTCATACAGAGGCTGAAGTGTGTAACTACAGAGCTGAATACCATTTCAGACAGCAATCTTTCTGATCCATGTCTCTGTGCAGAACATCCCTCTGTTACACTGAACCCACCTGATTGTACAATTCAGTTCTTCCACCTTCTGTCCGTTTAAATCTGCTTCCTGAGCAGCAAAGCGAAGTTTCTCCTCCACCTTTCTCAACTCATCTGCTGCACATGCTTTCTGATTCTGAAGCTCCTTTTCCAAAGTGGATACCTGGCAAACAGTATTCAGAGTACTTTTAAATTGCATTCCAAAGAAACACACATCCTTGTCTTGCAACTCACATAACATAATGAGGGGTTTAACGCAGCAGATGTCTTTATAGTCTATATATAATTTAAGACTAGAACTTTGCACATTTGAAAGACAAATAGTTTCTAGTAAATATAACAAGAGACAACTTTCTGAATTTAAATGCACCTCTCCTTAATTGCAGTCTAGGGTTTGATTTTCAAAGTACCTAGCCACTCCAATGCGAGCTAGCATTTCTGATAGCACAGAACCTGGTTTAAGATAAAACAGACCACTAAACTCTTTATTTTAGATATTTCTAAAATCATAATTATCAACTCAGTTATCAAAGAAACATTCAGATTTTAAAGGTATTACAAAAGCATATCTAAAGGCATTTAATTTTCTCTCTTTATGTAGACACTTCTCACCATACTGTACCTGTTGTTCAAGTTTAATCTGATTATCTTCCAGCTCCCCATTTCTAATAGTTTCTTGCTGTAACATTTGCTGATGATGAAGCAAAGTTTGTAGGAGAATAGTTTGTTCACTCGTGTCCTGAATATTCTGATCTTTTATTTTTATTTCTTTCTGCAAATAATGAAGCTGAAAAGACATTTATTTTCCATTAAAATAAAACATTTTTATTTTCACTTGCATAGCTATTCTCTCTTAATGAGCACAGAATCACATCTATGATTCAATAGAACTTCTGGCTCTGAATTTAGTTGCATTACAGTTGCAACAGTACATAACAGACCTCATAATTCATCCCTGAGTTGTGCTTTATAAAGTAGGATAGTGGTAACTTAGCGGTCCCAGTTTTTGATTCTTGCTTTCTAAATATAGCTTGTCAATGTTTTAAGAACATACATAAGAGATTTTTTAATTTCAGGGTCTGGCAATCTCTGTTTGACCGAAGCCTCTCTCTCAGCAGGTCAGCACTGACATGAAGAGCCTACTATATAATTAGTTCCTGTGGTTGGGCATACTCACAAAGAAAAATTCATCCTAATATTTAAACTCAATTCCTTCTTGCTTTCATGTAGTAGTGGAAAGTATGATAAAACTCTGGGGCTTGAAGTAAACATTTTCTTATGCCCAGGACTTCTTCCCCATTAAGATAGTTGAAAAACAAATCAATTATATGCACCTAAATTTATATTGCAATACTGCTCCCTCCATTTTTTTCCCCAAGAGAATGCTTTGTTTCACATAATTCTGATTTGTTACTTCTTTCAACAATTCATTTATCTGGGTGCTTCTTTTCCCTAAGCTTATCCAGTGTTTCTTAAGTATGATTTTTCCCCTTTACCCTCACAAAATGCATCATCTTTTCCCAGCTTACTTCCTATTCACAGTTCCTGTTGCAAATGTTTTCACTGTTATTTTACAAACTTTCAGATTAAATCAATCATAATAAGTGTTCTCTGCAATACAGAAGAGTTGTAAAACAAGCTGTTACCTCTTCAGACCTGTCTTTGAGCTGATTTTCAAATACCTCCTTATTTTCTTGTGACTGACTCAAATACATTACAACTTCTTCCTTACATACCTTTAATGCTGACTTG
Organism: Pseudopipra pipra; assembly: GCF_036250125.1. NCBI lineage: Eukaryota > Metazoa > Chordata > Aves > Passeriformes > Pipridae > Pseudopipra > Pseudopipra pipra. The sequence goes on from NC_087557.1 coordinate 14,550,761, forward strand.
AGTTGTTGTACCTAGTTGGATGCAATAGATCACTTAAAATTGCATGGCATGGTCTGTATCAGCTAGTCTAAAAATTGTGTTAAAAGTCATCTTCGTATAAAATGTCCAAAAAGCTACATTTTTATCAAAAGAGTATTAAAATAGTCATGGAAGATTATGATAAACTTTAAAACTGAAATGGTATTCAGAAATTAAAATTATTTGTGAAATTCAATTACAGTACTTTAGACTGTGTTTAAACAAGATGAGAGTATCAGTTACGAGAAGATACTCCAATATTTGTCAGTAGCTAGAATTTAAAAGCAGACATATGCCCAATACCAAATCATTAATCCATCATAGGTTGTTATATATAGAACTATATAAATAAATTTGGAATTATCATCATACGTGAGCTGACACATGTTTTCCAAAAATAACACTCAGATACAAAAATAACATTCTTGATACACTTCTTTTGAGAAAGTTATTAACAGCATGTTTTCCCTTTCTGCACTGGGAGACAGGGCCAGAGTTTCACCAAAAGGGAAAGGAAGAGCTCTGAGCAATGTCAACACTGTTAATCTGCTTTACCCTTTCAATATTAATTTGAATTTGAGTCTCTCTAAAAAATACCTTATAACCTCAAACAGATAAAAATTATAATTAACAAACCCCCAAAGGTCTTGAGCCATAGTAATTAAGCTTTTCTTAACCATTTGGTTGTGACACTAAGACTTCTCATCAATAAGAATTGTGCTGAATTTAGCTGCAGACTGGCTGACGCTTTCCATTTTGCAATCAGACTACCAGTTTTCTAAATCACACTGGACTGTATATCTCTCTCTCCCCACCCCATTCAAGAGTTTGTTGAAGAGAAATTACAATGGGTCTTAATTTTAAGTCTCTGTAAAACGTCCCAAATACTACAAAGCCACTTGGATAGCAAACAGGTCCAACACAAGCTCAGAAAGAGCACGCTAACAGCTGAGACCCCAGTATCTTCTCCTGCCGATATCCTGGAGATTTAATACTGTTTGAAACCTCACTGGGGTAAATCACCACATGGTACTGGTTCATTAAGATACTGTTGAAAGTGCTGCATGGAAAATATTTATCAGGCAAACACTAGGAAGAGCTATAGATGGCTAAAAATGTGACCAATATTATAGCATCATATATATCTAAAATATATGCCATATCTAGACAAAAAAGATACATAACATTAGTTCTGTTAGACAAAGTTGTACTTTGAGAGTACAATAAGCACAAGTCTGTCCTATTTGTAACTGCAATAATTTTATAAAGCAATTATGCATTGCATGATCCCTTACTGTAGGTTTCACCATACTTGTTTTAATCAAAAAAAATTAAACTAAACCAAAAAGAAACAACAGAAAAAAAATGGAAAAACTTCAGGTCAATGACTTCTGAAATATTTACCTAAGACAAATTTCTATAAAAATTTTTTTCTATAGAGGATAAAAGGAAATACACCATTACTGCAAACTTCAAAACTATTAATTGAAAATAACAAAGAACTTATTAACTTTGATTGTTTCTTCTGTTAAGTGACTTCCCAGCATCTTCAATCCTTGATCTTTCTTGACATTTTGATTTTCCATTTCCTGTTTGTACACATATTTTTATTCAAGAGAACAAAATGTAAATATAGTAAAAGTAATTTAATAAAAACTCATATTAAGAATCAAGGGAAAAAACCCAGATCAGTGTATTTTAAACACAATTGCTTCTATAATGTATTTGTGTACATGATACTCTGAAGTAAATTTGGTTCCTGACAGACATCCCTTCATATTCTGCAGAGCAGGCATTATGAGACTAGAACATTCTTGATTTTCCACCTCGTGCAGAATAGATGCAACTTTTCTTTATCCAGATCTGTTTCCTTTGATCAGAGCAAGAAACCCAAGGGGCAAACCACAGACATAAAGAGAATGCTGAGACAGAAAAAAATGAAAGGCCACTGAAGTTTGTACAATATATAGTAGTATCAGCAGTAACTGGTGACTACACTAGATTCAGTCAATTAGTCAAACAAGAATTAAAAAGCAAAAACATAAGCATCTTTAATTTTCTCCAATTTTCCCATGTATTTATGGATGTGCTTTTCATTATTATTAGTCACTTGTTCAATTTGCATTTAAAGAAAGTCAAGAGCCAACCTTACCTCTCTGCTTCCTATCAGCAGCCCATCCAATGATTCAATGTAATGAAGCTGTTTATGTATAACCTCTTGTTGTAAGACAGATATTATTTTCTCTTGTTCAATGAATTGTTGATGTTTCTGCTCCAGCTGTGTCTGAAGCTGTCCATAAGTAAATCATAATTTATTACTTAGATAAGAATTTTTGCATCTAAATGTCATTCAGTTCTATTCACCCATCACTTTTCTAATGCAAAGTAAATACAGTCTTGCCATCAGCAGTATTGCACAGTCTTAAAATTATCAAGAAATCCCAAACTCTTAATGTCTTAAATCAAGAGGAGAATGAAGAGAATGAGAGCAGACAGAGTGCAATAATCTGTCATCAGCCAAGACATGCATACATTCTTTAGTAAAGGATGACAGGCTTCTTGAACAGCTAGAAATAGCCTCAGTTATATTTCTAATCACATGAAGCAACAGAATTCTTCTTCAAAGAATGAAAAACCTACCAAGTATTCTCCCTGAACACAGATGCTCATAAGGCTCAGACTGGCAGAGGTTCAGCCAACAAGAAAACATTGTTAGAAGCTGTCATGGTTTAAATCCAGTAGGCAATAAAGCTATACTTTTTTTTTTGCTTTGTTTGGAGCAAAGAACAACAGCACTCTTCCTAAGTCCTTACTTCTCTTTAGTTGAGCAGAAAAGAGGATATGAATATTTCAGAAGGACAGTTGTGTAGAGTTAGATGGAAAATGTAGTAAAATCAGGAAACCTACGGAGAAGAATGAACTTCTTAATTACAATTACAAGAAAGACAAAGAAATTAACATAGGAAAAAGTTACCAAGTATAACACTCATACATACTAGCACACAAGGTCTTACTAGTTCTATCTGTTTCTTCATCTCTTTATGCTGCTCAAGGTGAACCAACTTCACATTTTCAAAAGCAGAATTTATTTTCTTATGTTCTTCACTGATAGTTGCTTCCAACTCATGAATGCGTCTGCTTTTTTCCTGGAAAACGGCAACAATAGAAAGACTTAATAAAAATATTTTGTGATATTAGCAGTTTATTTGATCATCTAGTTTCTAGATTTTGTAAAAGAACAGCACCGAAAATACTGAAGTTACACACTGCATGTGTCATCTCAAAGGATGTCACACCTGTAACACAGGTAGAGAAGATCAGTAGAAGCAGCAGCTACAGAGACAAGGTGTCTGCCAAGGTGGACTATGGCATAGATAACTTCTGACAAAGATAAAAAGAAATTCTACCCTCCCATGGAGAGATGGCACATTTAAAATAGCATTTTGAAGACTATTTTAGTCACAGATCTACATGTATTTCACTGAAACAAATGGCAATGCTACAATTGACTTCAATAGGACCAGATCTTCATTGCACATATCATAAGGAAAAAGTAACATGTCCGTTAATAGCTTACCACATTCAAAGGCAGGGAAAAAGGAATGTTTTATTTGAAACAAGATTCAGTTTTTAAAGACTGTATACCCTAAAAGCTGCACAGATTATTTAGCAGATCTGAAAGTCTATCCATTTTGAATACTACTGTTAAGTTAAACTTTAATCTCCACTTGTCTTTTTACATAAATATAGTTTCTCAGTGAGAACATTTTACCATGATTTCCTGTTCCAACTCAGCATTTCTTGCTGCAGCAGTGGAATAAGCAATAGTCTTTTCTTCCAACTGTTCTTCAAGTTCAGAAAGTTGAGAAGATTTCTTTCTCATCTGAAATTAAACATGGCACTAAACAGCATGTAAACAACTGTTAGGGGTTTATTCAAGTATTTGTATATACTTTCTTATCACCAGTTCCATTTTAGGTACTACTATAGCATTTTTAATTAATCATTTGTTTTGTTGAACTATTAAATTTTATTATTTAAAGAGAAAGATTCAGTACAATTTACCTAAAATTTATCCAATTAATGATAACTGTGAGCAAAATAGCTACTACAGATTTGTAATATTTATGTCCATTATTAGGAAATACTTCAAATCCCATTATGCCAAACTCTATAAACACATTAGCATCAGAATGTAAACATTAGTATTTTAACTTATTCAACCTGAGATGAGCTGAAGCCTAATTTCTTTCATTTGTGACTCTCTGGTAATGATGTTTATCTCTGGCAACTGTACTAACATTAAATACGGAAAAATACAAGTGTATTTCAACATCTATTTCCTAAGATTACACATTAATTAAACCATACCAAAGTAACGAGACTGAGCATAGTTTCCACATAACAAATCAAAGTAGTAGTAGAGAAGCCCACCACTGCATCACCTTTAAAACCATATTTCCAACAGTTAATAAACTGAGGCTTCTATCTTTAAATTTTTCTGCTTGCTGAAAACTTTAATTCAGATTTTTTTCAAATAAATCAGATTTTAAAATGAATACGGCAATTACAGTTAACAGTTATTGAAGACAATAACTATTGTCTTCACTATCTTCGCTTACTGAAATGAAGAAGTAGTGACATTTTTTCAGTGCTGCTAAAAACTTACTTCTTTTTCTAAGCTACTAGTTTTTGAAGCCTTCTTCAGCAGGTCTTCCTGTATGATTTGAAACTGGCTGGTCCTTTGAGCCATGCTGCTCTTCAAAGAAGAATTTTCATCATCTGCTTTTGTCAGTTTAGTGCGTAACTCTTCTATCTCTTTCTGGAATCTTCGCCTCATCTTTTCAAACTGCTTGCTTATAAGTTCCAACTGTTGGCATTTTCTCCTCTCTCAAAGTAGAAAAAAATAAATCTAAGATTAATTTACACAAGTACATACAAACCTGTAATGTAACTGAAAGCTATGACTCATGAAAACAAATGAAAAAGCCCCCAACAAAAACCCAACAAACAAACAAAAAGAAACCAAGACAGCATCATTAGGTGCCCTGAACGAATTTCTTGGAGCAGTCCTGATAGTAATCACAGAAGCAATGGCAGAAATACTGCAACAGTAGGTTACAGCGAAAAGCATCAACAAAAATATGAAGACCTTAGCATAACCTGCATAAAGAGAGAAATACATGGTTCCATTTCAGTACAACTCCTAGCTTAGCTATTGCTGAACAAGTAACTTAACTAGCAAAAGAAAGAATATTGTGCCTAGAGAACATGACAGTTTCCAAGGTGGCAAAATGCTCACTGTTCAACCAAACCATACCTCATAGCTCACAGAGGTACATTTAAAAAATAAAACTATAAAAACAATTTAAACCCCACCAGAACATTTCTGTTCTGTGGATTAATCAGACAGAACTGCACAGCTATTTCAGAAAGCTTACCTCCTTGACTTCTGATCAATTTGACAGGCTCTGTTTCCAGGCCACATAACCTGCTATTTTCTTGTCCTTCATTATCATTAGACAGATGCTCAGCTCCAGTACAGATAGTTAAGTTTGCACGAGGCTTTGGAATTTCAGCTTCTTTCATTGACAGTTTAATGCTATTATAAAGGAGAAGACAACTTTAACATTCTTTCTATATCCTAATTCTAATACCACCTTATTATCTGCCTATTCTTGCCATAATTCATTAACCAGAAAGTTATACCTTAGGTCTGCAATCAAAGGTTTACTTGATTCACCACAAGACTCTGAGATAACTTCTTTTGTTGAGGAACTCAAAAGCTGGTGTTTGAAATGGTGCCATTTAAACTAAAAGTTAAGGGAAAACAAAGATCAATGAAAAATCGATTTTATATTGCTTCACAGTATGATTAATTAAGGTATTATACCAGTATATAAATTTTAAGACACATATGCCAGAATGTTAAAAGTTTGGATAACTTGATTCTTAAAATTATTCAACACATAATACACTTCTAAGTCTGTATTTGTTACTGTACCTCTTCAGATGTACTTGAAGACAACTGAGAAATAATGGTTTCTAATATGTTGAGCTCTTCCCTTGAATTCTCAATTTCTTGATGACATAATTTCAAGTGGTTATGTTGCTGTGCAGTAAGTGCTTTCAGCTCTGCATTTTCACTTATTAGAGCATCTTGCTCTTTAAGCACATTTTCTTTTTCAGAAAGTTCACTCTCAAGCTTGATGATCTTCTGATCAGACCGACTCAGCATTGATGTAATTTCAGTGTTCTTTGCCTCTAGAGTCTTAATTTCTTCTTTTGTGCTACTATTCTCTTCCTTTAATTGCCTAAAAAGGCATTTAAAAGGTAGCTCAACATAGAGGATTTTCATTATTAGAAGTACCAGAACACACCATAGCTGCACTGTTTTACTAGTTTCCTCCCTCTCAAAATCTAGGCTTAGCTCTATACAAAGGACAGAAAAGTTCTCGCTGCTTTACTAAGCTTTCACTGTTCCTAAGAACCAAGATGTAAAGTGTTATCAGCAAACAAAAGGAGAGAGTCAACAACTTCTCTTTCTTAAGCAACTTCATGAAGTTTTGAGCACTGCCAGGACAGTCACTGGTAGGAAACGAACCAAAGGGCTTTAACTGTGCAGAAGCCAGGGCAATTTAAGAACAGGATAAAATAACTGTATAACAATATGTAAAATCAAAATGGATGAAAATACTGAGTTACTCTATCATTCTATTACTAACAGATACTTCATATCTGCTTGTACACTGAGACAAATGTATTTTTAGCTCATCTCAAATTATTTACTTTTTTAGGTACTTGTTGGTTTACCAAACTGAATTAGCTCAGCAAAGGCCCTGGTGAGTTCCAAACCTGGTGTAACTGAGCATAAAAAAAAGAGAACAGTCAAGAAAAAAAAAACCAACACATCATCAGCAGAGACCTATCAAGTAGGCTCAAACTCACGGAAGGGCGTTCACACACTGCCCAGTCTTGTCAAAATGGCCTAAAGAACAACGGTTTAGACAGGAATGTGAGTGTGGACAATGCATGTAAATAGAATACCCCAAAATGTCTGTGCAGGTGTTTGTCCAAATTTAACAACTCTAAAGACAACCAGCTCATGGTTGTCTTCCCTCATTAAAGTCATGAGGGAATTACAAAGAACTGCTGAAAAAAGGGGCATTCAGCTTGAAACAAAACATACAAGGAGTATAAAAAATTATAAGTGGAAAAGGACTTTTGAGTTGTGACAGAAAGCATCAAAGCCAGGTCTGATCATTCCAGAAGCTGCAGTCAGCACCACAACCTCCACTGCAGCCTGAGTGCAGCCTCCCCATTGGATGCCAAGGGTATCCTTCACTCCAGCCAGGGAACTCACAGGGTAGGAGCATTAGCAGGGCACAGGCAGCAGCACAGGTACACGTGAAACCAGAGTACCCACAGAGCACAGGCAGCAGTGAGTGACCAAGGGAACCAATGTCCCCAGAAGGCTTGGGGGGGTGGCATCTTACTGGGAATATGTGGCAGCATGTGGGATTAAAACATTTAAAGAGTAGTTATAGAAAATAATGTAGAAAAAATTATTGGTTTGAACTACATGAAAGGAGCACCACATTCACAGTGACAACTGTAGCATGCAATTCCTTCTCAAAAAACCGTACAGAGATTTTTAAAAGCCCTTGCGTTACCTTAGTTGCTCTTCTAGGATGTTTAGATCCTTTCTGTAGCTGATACATTTTTCATTCAACTTCTCTTTTTCTTTTTCACAATTAATTAAACGTTTTCCCAAGACTAATTCTTCAGCTTTAACCTTAAAAAGCAATTTTTTTCATTACTGTACAACAATAAACTAAGCTTCTGTGACCAACTGGCTATTTTTAAAAGAATACTATAAACACTATGCTCTTTTTTTCCTTTCTGGGAAGTCTGTAAATTATTCTATTGCTCACTGTTGTGAAGAAAAGGGGCAAAGAAGTTTTCTTCTTGTGTCATCTGGGAAAAAATAAATTTAATATTTTAGGGCATATTTATGGTGGGCAATCTCCTTCCATGTGGAAAGAAGTCCAATAAAAAAAAAAATCTCAGAGTTAACTGTCTCAGACCTGTATTTTCTCCTCCCACAAGGCAGGAAGCATTACCAATTTGATCACTGGAACTTTGGGACATGACTTCATCTTAGCTCTCGTCTAGCTCATGTTTCATTGAACAGGTTAAACATACAGAGTAAAAGAGTTCTTTTGAAAGGATCTTATATGTTTAAAATGTAAAATTCCCAGCTGGCAAGCAGGGGACAGAAGAAACAACAGCACTATTAGGATACTCTAAAGATGCAGACTGTCCAGACTGTGCAAAGACAGTGTAAAACTGTATAACTGAATTTATCACCACAAAGAGTTGCTTACCCTATCCCATCTCTCTTAGGACTTTGCCACTCACAAGCAGAAATGACTGACTCACTGGTGAACCTGTTGCTGTTAGCTGCCTTGCTTATTGGAAGATGAAAAATCTTAAAAATATGGCAAAAACTAGTGAAGAAAAAACTCTCACCTTTTCTAATTTTTCAGTTATTTCTGCTTTATACTTTTTGAAAGCTCTTGTCAGCTCCTTCATGTTCAACAAAGCTTCATTTCTTTGCTGTTCTGCTCTGCAAAGCCAAAGAAGCAGACCAATTTCAAAAACCACAAATTCCAGCCATTATGTAACTATCTCCTCCAGTTACTAAAAACAATTATTAAAGTAATTGCTCCAGGTACTTCCTTTCCTCATCTAATTTTCCAAGGCATAGATATCATGCGAGAAACTGCTCAAAAGAACAATCCCTAGTATTTCCCTCTATCATCACGCTCCTGCCCCTTCCCCTATTGTTACTCACTAGGGAAGAAGTTGGAGCAGTAACCTCAGGTATGCAGTCTGTTCAGGACACCCAACACAGGCACACAAAGAATTACTGCTGCTCAATAACATTTCTCTCTTCCACTAAGGGAGATGTGGACATGGGGCAGTGCCTCCTCTAAGTACGGCCAACCCTCAGAGCAGTGTTTCTCAGTCTGAGGACCACCATCCATCTGGAGATGGCAAAAGTATTCAGAGAAGGGGATAAAAGGATTTCAGAATAACAAAACAGTGTTAGTCTAAAGCACTTCAGTTTCCCTGGCCAAAGAATAGTAAGTTGTGGCAATTAATGATTAAAAGAAAACTGTAATAATAACACTAGCCATAACACTTGCCTTTAACACCTGGCAGAGGCTCAACTTTTCTTAAGCACCAAAATATTTACATTTGCAACTAGTAACTAAGTACAGGTAGTTCCAACCCCACATGCTCTGAATGGTGATCATAAAGCAACACATTTCTTCAACCAGCAGTGCAAGCCCCACAGTATTTCCATTTGTCTTGCTATAAGAAGGTTAGAGGTAATTTTATGGGTGGATACACAAACCAAACAAAGAGTTTGCATTCAAAAGGTTCAAGAAATGCTTTCCCAAGTAATCAGTTAATTTTTGCCCCAGGTAATGGAGTTAAATGAATAGGGTAGATAGGAATCTTTTTATTTAATCCTCTCACTTTTTTAAAATGACATTTTGGAAGTGATAGGACTGTACATGGTAACTTTTAACAGTCTAAAGAAATTAGCTAACCCTCCCAAGTAGCCACAGAGCCGTTAGGCTAAAGGAGGCAATAGGAAAGGAAAACCCTTTTCAACAGTACCATATAGACAGGTAAGATTAAGGATAACAAAAATGTTCTCTCGATTATGTTGTGCCTTTATCACTTTCCTTGCACCAACCCCAAAAACACAGCACTCAGTACTGCTGAATACTGAGCATGGATTGTAGGTTCTTGCAAGACAAAGATAAAAATAATTCAGGAAAAATATATTCTAGACACTTTTCAGCTCTCCACTGCAGTACAGCTGTCCTGAACAGAAAAAAGCAGCTGATAAACTGGGTACTAGTATCAGTCTGCAATTACCAGCTAATTTCAAGATTTTAAATGTGCCTGTTTAAATAATCAGTACCTTCACATAGAATTTCCCCTTTTTTAAAAAATAACATCCTTAAAGCAGAAAAGTAACTTGATTCCACAGAATAAATAACTATAAATGGAAATAAGCACACACTTATTATTCTGTATTCCATTTATTAAAATGACCTAGTACCTCTTTCCTTGCTTGCTCTGTTCAATTAACTCCATTTTCAGATTTTTATAGCCCTTTTGATATCTTTGCAACATGTTTTCTCTTTCCAGTGCTGTTTTCCGGTTTTGATCTAGTCTATCTTCTGCATCTCTAGCAAATAAATAAAGCATAATAAAAAAATTAGGAACTTTTTTTGTAAAGAAAATAGATTTCTGTTGTTCTTTTCTGCACATGATGTTTGAGAAGCACTAGTCAAACACGCTGCATCTCTCTAGACTAGGCTTGGAATACCCCCAGTCTCCAGACTCCCCAGCAGTATGTCTGCAGTCTGGTGTCCAAACCTCATCAATAGGCATCAGGTGTCACAACTGCCAAGGACCCAGGTGGCTGACCCTTTATATCACAAAGTGCACCATCATGTTTGAAAATATGTATGCTTGCTACAATAGAATATATGCAGTCATGCAGCACACAATCCCTCTATTCAATTATCAGGGCATATTTGTGTTTAGCACACATTATAACCTGGTTTCTTCCACCAGCCTTTATAATTTCTTCTGAATTTCTTGAAGTACATTCAGCACAAAATAGATCACCTCCCTCTTCCTATATTTGGCTCTGAAATGAAAGTTTCAGACCCCAGATTACATGACTCACACAGTACCAGTAATTATGTCATCCCAAAAAAGAGACTGGACTAGCAAGCAGACAACAATAAAACATTGATTTAAAAGTACACTTATTACTTCAGAATTTTATCTTGAGCTGAAACTTCTGCTTCCAAGTTTAAAATCTGTTCTTTCAACTTCGGAACGCTGAATAAATGTGTACCTAAAGTGGATTCAAGATACGAAATCTGAAATACAAACATAATTGGGGTTGCATTAACACTTGCAGGTGATACACTTAAGAACAATCTGAATGACAGTGCTCTTAACCCTACTGTAAATTACCTTTGCTCATCTACACCAACTGACCTCCAATTTTCTGCTCATTTAACATCCCTTCCAGTTCCAATGTGATATGCTGTCTAGCAGAGGGATTTCTTTATATGTCCAGTCTCTTGCTTTTCCCAAAAAGTTTATATTCAACTATTTCTTCTTTCAGTGTCAGGCAGTCAAATGTTTTGTTTATCTATTTATTTGCTTTGTCTTGGAGATAACATTTCTCAAACGAAAAGCACTAAGCATACCTATGTTTTCTTAACATTAGATACAAACCAAATACAAGAATACAATTGTCATGAAACAAAGCTGTACAGACAAGTATATACTAAATCAGTAATGATTTATTAGATACAATATTTCTTTCTAATCCATCTTCACTTATTAATTTATTATTTTGGATTAATGAGGTTAACTCTTCATTTCTTCTGCAAATGACTACTGTGCCATTATTATTCACATTAATCTCAATGTAGCTCAGACATGTGAATGTACAGTACTAAATACATATACTGAACTATTTTCTTTCATAATGTGTTTTTCATTCTATGGCTTACTGGCTTTACACTAAACTTTGGAACATGAATAGCTAGAATTCATAATTAATATAGTTGTTTTGCCCATGGAGAAATAGATTCCAAAATATTCTGTTCAAGATTAATACTGAATATTAAATACATATTAAATATTAAACTTAGATTAAGATAAGACAAAAAAATAGCATATTCTGCTTGGAATTATAAACTCAAAAGTCATGGTCATTGGGATGTTTGGGGGGGTTGGGGTTTGTTTTTCTTTTTGATGAATATGCTAAAGATACATACTTTTGTTTTTGACTGCATCAATTCAAAGTTCATTGTTTCCACTCTGTTCTTTAGGTAGTGGTTCTGAGAAGTCAAAGATGCATTTTGCTCTTGAAGACGTTCATTTTCTTCCACAGTTTTATCCGAAGTTGTGGATACTGAGTAAGACTAGACACAAAAATATATTTTTATATATATACACACACTTATATATAAATACATAAGCAATATATACATCATAAAATCATAAATAGTTTGGGTTGAAAGATACCTTTAAAGGACATCTAGTCCAACCACCTTGCAATGATCAGGGACAACTTCAACCGCATCAACTTGCTTAGAGCCCTGTCCAACCTGACCTGGAATGTTTCCAGGGATAGGGGATCTAACACCACTCTGGAAAACTGGTGCCAATGTTTTACTACCCTCATAGTAAAAAATTTACTTGTTACACCTAATCTAAACTGATCCCCTTTCAGTTTAAAACCATTACCCCTTGTCCTATTGGAACAGGCCCTGCTAAAAACTTTGTCCCCATCTTTCTTATAAACCTCCTTCAAGCACTGAAAGGCCCTAATGGAAACTTTGCAGAAAAACCATATTGAAATGATATTATGTTTAAGAGTGCTCAATTGGTGTCATTGTCCAGTGCTACAGTGTATCCACTCCAAGCCCTACCAGCCAAAAAACATCCAAAAACATAGCAAAGATTAGAAAACCAAAGTAATAATAATAAGTAATAAAGAGCAATATTTACTTTGGGTTTTCTTTGAAAATCTTGGTCAGATGTTTTACCACAATTCTTCTTGGGGTTGGAAAAGCCTTGACTGTTATAATTAGGCTGTACAAAATCCTCCAGAGCCAAGTCTGTCGCCTCAGCAAAGCAGTGGCCGTAATGTTCATTTGTACTAGTGTTAGGAGGGAGAGTGAAAAGTTACTACTCCAGTTTTTCTTTATTAAGTTGCTTATTAGGGTTGTTTATTCAAGACCGTTGAAAACGGAAAGCACAAAAGGAGCTAATTGCAGTAATCCATTACACCGAACAAGACAGATTCACACTGTGAGAGACAGACAGTTCTCATTCCCAAACACACACATACCTGGAAAGCTCTTTCTCTACTGTTTGAAGGTTTTTTTCAGTTCTCCTCAGCTGATTCTGTAATAACTGAACGTTTGCAAGCAGATCTTCATCAGTACCACTTTTAGAGCAAGTCCACCTAGTACATTCCATTGGTACCACACATACAGCTAAAATCATATTTAATATTAAAACACTGTTAAACATACACGAAAACTATTTTCAAAGATATTTTTAAAGATACCAAAAGAAGGTGGAGAGGAGACAAAAACACAAAAAAAAAAGCAAATACTTTTGTCTTTCTTTCTAAGAAAAGAGAAAACACAAATTTTCAAGTGTAAAGGTACATTTCACACACTACCTCTTCCCATGTTCACTGGATAAAAATAACTGTACAAATTGCCTCTTTTGAGAAAAGGAGTTCTGTATGCGTTCATGAAGCACAAAAAGCTTCGCGACTTGTCATATAGGAAAACTGGAAAAGCCCGCTATTGTTTGGCAATATGTTTGGCAACATTAGTTGCCAAAACTCCCTCACACAGAGCAGCGCGGTGACCTCGGAGCTCCCGGGGAGTCCGACACGGGAACGGCGCACACGCCAACGAGCAAAACTTGCCTCGCTGCAGTGACCAGCGAAACGACAAACGAAAGCCAAATATCCTCGGGCGGACGGGCAGCGCCGAGCGGCGCGGGGGGAGCAGCGCCGGGCGGAGAGCGCCGCGGGAACCCCGCCAGGGGTCCGGGCTGGCGGAGGGCTGAGGCACGGGGCGCTGGGACGGGGGCGGCAGGGAGGGACCGTCCCGCGGCCCCGAACAGGTCGGTGTCGGTGTCGGTGTCGGGCCCAGCCCCGGTGCGGCCCCGCCCCTCTCCCGGCACAGCCGCGCCGGAGCCCCCCCGCCTGCGCTCGAACCGCGCGGGTCCCACACGGCGCACGCGCGGCCCCGCCGCCCTAGACGCGCTGTGGGCGGGGCCAGCGCGGGCGGCCGCGGTGCACTGTGGGCGGGCGGGGCGCGGCGGCGCCGCGGCTGCGATTGGTGCAGAGGGGCGGGGGCGGGGCGGCCCCGCCCCCGGCGGAGCGCGCGGGGTCGGGGCCGCGATGGCGCCGCGGCTGCTGCTGGTGCCGCTCGGGTGCCTCGCGCTGCTGCTGCCGCCGCCCCGCGCCGCCGAGTTCAGCCCCTCCCTCGACAGCGACTTCACCTTCACGCTGCCCGCCGGCCGCAAGGAGTGCTTCTACCAGCCCATGCGCAGGGACGCCTCGCTGGAGCTCGAGTACCAGGTCGGGGGGTGGAGGACGAGACGGGACGGGACGCGCGGCCGGGGCCGCCCAGGGAGGGCGGGAGTGTCCCGAGGGGAGCGGGGGTCCCGCATCCCGCCGTGTCCGCGCCGGTGCCCCTGTGCAGCGGCTCGGTCCGGCCCCGCTCCGGGCGCTCCGTCATGCTTTCCGGGGCCGCGGCGCTGCTGCGGGAGCCGGGGGGGGCCGTGCCCTGCCTCGAGCAGCGGCCAGACCTGGGCGGGGGAGCCCCGCCAGCTGCCGCAGAGCCACGCTGGAATCGTACGCTGTTAAAAGCTGTGCCTCGGGAGGACAAAATTACCTGAACGGCCTTTTGTAGTTATGCTGGCAGATTTTTTTTTAACACTTTCCAAGGTCTCAAGTCGCTATCCTTTAAAACGGCAGAACGTAGGAAGTTCACGGATGTGACCTTTAAAGCGTAAGGAACATTGTACTGATGCACAGAGCCCCTACTTGTCTATCTTTGTGTTGATATTAAAACACCGTTCATTACAGTGATGAAAGTTTTACAAAAACAGCCCTGTTTAACTAGACTGAAATTAAGGTCTTGATGTCTTCTTGAGAAGAGTTGAGTCTCCTAAATATGTCAGGGAAAGATTTCTGTCTCGGGCCTTTTTTCCTGTCCGTAAAACAAAGACTTTTTTGCAGTAGAATAGATACAGTGCGGAAAGCTGCAGTGAATATTTTCCCACCCCACTACTGTGCCCGGATCTGTCTCTCTTTCCCCCCCTCCTTTTTCCCCCCTCTGCTTCCCAACTGAAAGTACAAAGCTGAAAATCCTGATTATTTTCTAATTTCTAATATTGTTACACACAGAACTGAGAAAGAATGAAAGACACATGTTTTCAAGCTTTGTTCAGAGCCCTGTCTAAGCATAACAGTTTATTTTGCACTGAGTTGGATTTTATTTTCATCATAAACTAAGTAAAGACATTATTTTAGAGAGAACAAATGAGTATAACAGTGAATTTCTTTCTACTCAGGCATAAATGTCTTAGCACTACTGCTAACGGTAATGATTCATCTTTCTATTTGAATGTTAGAAAAGGAGCTCTGTATGTTTTCAATGTTGAAAATTGATTTTGTACCTTATTATGTTAGTGGCTAAAACATAGGAATATTTAACATAGCATGCAGGTAATTCTTCTAAGACATAACGCAATAAACACTATGCTGATACAAAGTTGTTTTTCTGGGTGTTTGGAGTGGATCAAAGCCCTAAAGGTATGTCCCTCTGTGTGGTTTTTCAGCTGTTAGCTACTAATTTCCCTTGTCGTTTGACTTTTTTTTTGTAAGTCTCCAGTGCCCCTTTGAGTCAGCGTAAACTTCGCCCTCCATTTCAGCAGGAGCAGACTGCTGTACTCAAAAAGCTCCCTGGAAAACAAGCAAACAAGAAACCCCCTAGCGTGGACCTAAGTAATGTCATAAAAATGATCCCTGTCTGCCCCCTTATGCAGTTAAGAGAATTTCCACAACACAACAGATGTGGTGATAAAACTGTAGCCATGTTATACAGTTAAAGCAGCACAGCTTTGTAATACTGTATACACTTCTTATGAGCTTAGGAAGCTAAATGCCTTCAATTCCTCCTATCTTGGGGAAAAAAAGAATACCCAGGCAGAGTTCAGACCTTAAATCTGCATCAGAAGGTGAGAACATCTGTGGTACACCTTTGATTGGCGTAAGAAGTCTGGTCCTGTCTTCTACACTGTTAATTCACCCAACAAAGAGATCTTGGGGATGACAGTGCATAGTGTTCTTGTACAAGTATATATGTGCATATACATAGGAGTGGCTTTTGTTATCAAATTTCCGCCACTGAACTAGTGCTAGTACTTACCAATCAATTATGTCTGCCATAGAAAGGCCAAATTTAGGCATCTCTTGTTGGTATTTTTACAGGTTGCCCATTGATAAAACTGTATGCATTCTTAAAAGTATTTAGGGAAAGGTTCAGTATAAGCCTAGCCTAGCAAAATTAGTTCATATTTAGTTTAAGATTTTGAAACTGCTAAAATGCTTTTGGGTTGAACCAGTTTTTAATCTGTTTCCAGTTAACTTGGTGTGAATTTATACAGACAGATTAGTCTTTCAGGTTCTTTATGTGTCAGTTCCCTTACCTAAAAACGTTGCCATCAGCAGTGCAGACAGGAATTCCACTGGTTGGAGCTTCATTTTTTGTTTGTTTCACAGGTTCTAGATGGAGCAGGATTAGATGTTGATTTTCATCTGCTGTCTCCAAAAGGTGAAACTCTAGTTTTTGATGAAAGAAAATCAGATGGAGTTCATACGTAAGTTTAAAATACTCAAACTCAGAAGTGTTACATGAAGTACTTTTCTGGTTTCTTTAACAAATATAACTAAAGTAAAGGCTGAGTACTTTTTATTCCTTAGTATTAGAAAAGACTTTCTAATAGGACAGTTTGAGAATACCAACTTTCTTTTTATAAACACTGAATGCTTTTTACATGGAACGTACCGTGAAGCAAAGGATATTTTTGTTTTAATGATGTTAAGGGTCGGTGAACAAAAATAATTATTGTGGAGTTGAAAAAGGTCTCCACATCTAATATCAAAAGATCTTGTCAGTCATATAAATAAGAAGCTAATGTCCCATATTTTTCCAATCCTTTTATCAAAATGTATAATAGTTGTTGCAATTTTACTATAGAGTATAAGAATTCCACTCATTATAGGTTTTTTGTAGTGATTAACAATAATTCAAAATCCCCAAAAAGAAAAATCCTGTCTTCATCATTTTGAGCCTTTAGAGCCAGTGGGATTGTTTTGCTGTGACTGTGCAATCTGTAAAATGTCCCTAGAGTTCTTATTTTTATACAAAAAGCATATTTGGTTATTTTGAATGCACAGTTGTCAGTCTTAAAGGGGAAACTTTGCTTACAAAAACTCGCTTTTTGAGAACCAGAATAGTTAATTTAATCACATTTTGCTTATATACACAGGGTGGAAACAGAAGATGGGGATTACATGTTCTGCTTTGACAACACATTCAGTACCATTTCTGAAAAGGTAATTTTCTTTGAACTGATCCTGGACAATATGGGAGAAGATGGACAAGATCAGGAAGACTGGAAGAAATATGTTACAGGAACAGATCTCCTAGATATGAAATTGGAAGATATTCTGGTTAGTATTGATCTTTAATTCTTTTCCTTGTAAGAACATTTGGAAAAAAACTCAAGTGTCATGTAGCCATTCTGCCTTGGTCTGGTGTGTCATCCTGGAAACTATTCCAGTTACTAATACAGGAAGCTCAGTACCATAGGTCTCTTGCTTACAAACAGAAATTTGAAAATATTTTCAGAATAGGCCCTTCATCAGCAAGAAGAAACTGCCTAGGTCTCAAAGTCACTCTATTTCCAATTCAGCTTCCTTTCTTCCTACTGCTAAAATGGGACATTTTTCCCTAGCAGCAATGAATATTTATAGCATTAAAGTATTACTTCATCTCAATGATGTATTTGGAACCAGTGCATAGATTTTTATCAATGTTTGAAAATAAAGTAGTACGGATTAATATTTCTATCTTCAATAACTTAGATATTACTCTATTAGTTCTTTTGCCCCCAAATTTTATTACATCTTTTCAAACTAATAAACAGGAGTTAATTTGCATCACACCACGGGTTCAGCTTTGCAGACATTCTTTGAATGATTATGTTTCCTTAAACTGGATGCTGACCCTATTTGATGTAAGATTCAGAGTACTGCTGAGTCAAAGTTTTTATTCCCTCTAAGATCATTAAATGTTGAGATTACTCTAGAAGCAAAGGATTGTTCGGTGTTCCACTGTTCTTAGTGCTTGGTAGGATGCAGTGATCTGTTGTTTGTTTGATCGTAGCTACAACTGGTATCTTAAAAAAAAAAAAATCCAAAAAACCAAACCAACATCCACATATACTTACTGAGTACACTATGTAGAAAATTACATTGTTTGTATTATTTATTGCCATAGACAAAATGCAGATTTTTAAATAAAAGACAATGTTTAAAGTCTTTTATAGGTTATGATACACTTTTAAATAGTAATAAAACTAAATACAGAATCTGAAGAGTTGGCTAGATCATTAAAATTGGCAGTCAAGACAATTAGAAAAAACCAAAGTTAACAGGCGAAGTTGTAAAGAAAATCTGTCTCACGTTGATCACAATACGTAAACGTATTTGACAGATACTTGTTTACATACTGGTATCTCTTCCAAAAGAAAAATAAATATAGAACTTGTCTTTGAGAGCCTTGAAAATCTTATAAAAGCAGGTAATATTTGTAAAGCTAACATTAGTATTTAATGCCATTGTTTACTTAGTCAAGACATTACTTTCCTTGCCAGGTCTCTGAGGATTTACAAAAAAACATTTAGTAGTTTAACTTTTTAATAATCACATGTTTTCTGGGGAAAACAGTGAATTATGTCTTATTTTTAAAGCTTTTTTATGGTGTTGATGTTCCTTATTGTGTAACAGTAAACTTTATCATCATAAAACTATTTGGCTCCCCAAATTAGCTACTTTGAAATATTTTTATTAACCATGCAACATAGAAAATGTCCACGGAGAAAATGCTACTGTTGGGTTTAACCTTGTGGGGTTTTCTTAATTTATAGCTTCCTGTTACTGCACGCATTACTCTTCTTGCTAGAAGTTACTTCAGGGTCCCAAAATTATACAAAGAACACAAATCAGCACTTCATGAGATGAGCTTTTATGTTGTTATTATCTATTACGTGGTGGATGAAACTCCAACAGACCTTAGGCCCCGGTGTTTACTTTGTAACGTGAGAATAAGGTGCAGCTCTTGCTGCTGTCCTCATAGCCCCAAGGTTCCTGCGCTTCCTCTAGTTCCCAGGGACACACCGTATGTCCTTTGCAGGACCTCCAGTTGTCCTATTCACAATTTATTGTCAAAATTCTGGTTTGTATCAAAGCTGAAGCAGCAGTTTATAGCCACTACAGTGGAAGCACCAGAAGCAGACGGGAATATAACATTATTGTACTTTCCTTTAGCAACATCTATAGCCCTGAAGGTAGTTTGCATTAAAAAGCACTGTAATTTTATTATTCAGCAGAAAAAAAACCTACGTTTGTCTGCCACTACATAACTTGTTTTGAGACTAGTTCTGAAGAATTCACTGCTTTTTATTTGTCCAAATAGGTTTGATTTCTCTCTCACCTCCCTAGCCTATAAAAGGGAAAAAACAGATTACTACAAAACCTTAATGCTTTGTTAATTAAGGCTTTTTAGGTGATATACTGGCCAAGAAATGAAATTACGTGTGGTAATATAGTATTAATATATTTGTATGTGCTGCAAGGTATACATTTAATTCAGGTGTTGGTTTTGATTCTAAAAATACTCTTTTATTACTTACCAGGAATCCATCAACAGCGTCAAAGCCAGATTAAGTAAAAGTGTCCAGATTCAGACCCTGCTCAGAGCATTTGAGGCCCGTGACCGCAATATACAAGAGAGCAACTTTGACAGAGTGAACTTCTGGTCCATGGTCAACCTGGGAGTCATGGTGGTGGTGTCGGCCGTTCAGGTTTACATGTTGAAAAGTCTTTTTGAAGATAAGAGGAAAAGTAGAACTTAATATTCAGTATTGATCATACCAATAGTGACAGGTCTAGAGGAGAGGGGGAGCAATAAACTACAGTAAAAAAAAAAAAAAAAAGACCCCTTTCAGATTCTTTTGAACAAACAGTAAAAATCAGGTTTTTCAATTCATCTTGGGCTTTTTGGTTGTGATGGTGGTGTCTTGTTTGTGTTTGGGGGTTTTCTGTAGGTTTTTGTGGTGTTTGTTTGTTTTTTTAAACATGAACACAATGCCTCACCCCATGCTCTCCCATTTTCCAAATGCTACTAACAATATTTTTTGTACTTGTATGATTTGTCAATGACTGTTAATGACTACCTTATGCATAGCACACCTGGTGCATTTGCAAAGTAATGTTAATACTGACTTTTTTTTCATTTTCACATAAAACTTTAAGTAGTAACTTAGACATTGGTTTATTTGCTGTTAAATACTGAGTGAATTTACCTATGTGCCTAAGTGTTTACAGGATTGGGGCCCACAGGGATAGTTTGTAATTACTGTCATTTATCTTCAAAATTACGTTTTTTAAAAATCCTCATCTTTTGTTCTATGGCATCATGGAGAAACACTGGGCTAACATTGTAAGGACATGAGAACTCTTTTTATATAAAAATTACAAATATCAGCACTTTAAAAAAGCACCATCAATGTGAAATTGAGTCAGTGTTAAAAAGAATTGGAGAAAATAGGTACAATTCCTGTTCATAAATCATTCTGTCCTGTAGTTGCACAACCTTTCTTTTCCTCTTTGGCTGTTATGTGACACAAGTGACTACATGCTATACAAACAAATACACACACACTTTGAAGTATGGTTTGCAAGTTCTTCCTTACTGTAAACTTGTGTAATAGATAACTTTAAAAAAAGTAATTTCTCATGTTTTTCCTTTAAATAAAGGCAGAGGTCACAGTATGCCAAAACATTACATAAACATTGATTTTTATAGTCTCAAAATCCCTCTTATTTGCCAATATATTTTTGTTTGTTCTTGTCTATCGTTACTAATGTAACGATTAATAGGGTGACTTACATAGGCATATAAAACCAAAGCTATTCACCAAAACTTTCCCTTGCTCACCCTCACAAGTCTTTTAGCTGTGTAAGTACAGTTTCTTTATTTAGCTGTTCATATGAATAAAGCATGGAGCAGCAAGTATAGGCTTCAAGCTGTATGATCAACTGAATATGCAGTAGCACTTGACTAAGGCAAAGCTAATATCAAATCAGAAATTTGTAGTTTTTGGATGAAGAGACTTTTAACACTGTAGTGAGGTACAGAGTTTCTGCCAAAACCTCTGGTGCATGAGAATTAACTTTTTTTAATATATCCAACTTAGTAATTTTTACAATGTGCCAAGTCATTGAAATTTCTTGTATAAATGTGTTAACTACGTTTCATCACAGGTTTTTTAAAAACTTTCTTAAAAACACTCTTTTAAAAGGTGTTTTAAAAAAAGTGTATGTAGTAGTGTTGTGCCTGTTGTGGGGCCATCTAGGTATGAATGGCAGAATTGTAACTTTGGGTCTTTCTGTGATTAAGAATTATTTTACGGATATAAAACAGGGTCAATAGGTGCATGAAGAAACATTTTGTTCAAATGAAGCAGATGCTAGCAAGGGCTATAGAACATAGAAACAGCACTTCAGTTTCAACTGCAGACAACAGGACCTAGCAATAATATTTCTAAATAGTTTTTATAATCAAAAGTATTATTACAGAACTTACAGAGGGCTCCAAAGGCTACTTCATCTTTCTGCAAAGCTCTGTCCAAAATAAGACTGTACGCCTTTAGGGTATTGCATATCTTATTTCCATATGATGCTTTGTATTCTAAACTGGAATTAGAAAGCTTACTTCTGTGATCAGGACAAAGGCTAGGAAAAAAAATAATTCTTTCAGCTAGAGTGGCAAATAATGTTTTCCTGCCATTTCCCTGTCCCTCTCTCAGTACCAGTTACACCACGGAGTTATCTTTGCTTGCATCACCATGACTGTGATGCTACAAACCATCTGCAAAATGCTGAACCAGCTCTGGGAAGCTGCAAATGAGACATCTACCTCTACTATCAAAGCTACTAGATATAGATTTCAGCTCAAAACTCCAACAGATAAGCTCTGCCAAGTTTTCCAAGCACACCTTAAGAGATTAGGTCCCCCAGCTGCTCTGCTGTGCCTCTCTGACAGTGGTGAAACAGTTTGGTGTGTTAGTTTAACCTGCTAATGAATGCAGACTGCTCTGATCAAAGACACAGGACTGCTGCAGTTCAGTTTCTCCCATTACAAATAACAATCTCTGGTAGAAGGAAAATAACGCAACAATTGTCAGCAGAGTTCATCTGGAAGAAATTATTGGTTTGCAGCTGAGAGCTCTGACTGTATTTTCTCCTCATTCAAATTCAACTACAGAAAATGAAAGAGGGAATAATTAGAAAGGTAACTGTGCATTGACTTTGGCAGCTGGAATAGGTTTATCATAGGTGAAGGATTTGGCATGTAAACTTGCAGTTAAGAAACATTTCATGTGGATTCTGAAGAGTACATTGCTTTTGATTGTATAAAATCTACAAAGGAGAATATAAGTCTACATTTTTTTCTTAATGGACTTTTTGTTCAGAATTTAATGTTTTAAGAATTGCAGATGTCGAATAATTATGCAAAACTGAGATTTTCAATAAATCAAGTTTAAACCTGTTTTTGTGGGTTTTGTTTTATCATGAAGGAAGAATGCTTTACCTATGAATGCTGCAAAAGATTGGGGATGCTAAGCTAACAAGAACTTTGTTTTTAGTAATGCAGCTTTTTCATTTCTTCCTCTTGCAGTGTTCAAATTCTGTTCTTATTCACTGTATCCAAAATCAACTTTATCAGTGCAAATAACTTAAGGTTTACAGAGGTGACAGATCAGAATGACACCAATGTCTGGTCTTTGTAACAGAAAATATTTCAAGTTACCAGATGCATATCAGATATGAGCCTTCATTTTTTTTTTTTTTCAATAGTTGCACCCTAATGCTTGTATTCCTTATTGCACCAGCAGTTTATTACACACACAGAGAACAGACTACCTTCCACTTATGTGGCCAATAAGTTTAGGAGCAATGGCAGGAAGGATAGTCAGTGCTGTCTTGTGCAAAATTATAGCAGAGGTCCATTATACTACTGAGACTAGTAAAGTTCTGTGTTCAAAGACAGAGACAGTAAGACCCACATGCCAGTCTAAGTCTAGACAGCTTGATATTAAATAAGGACCTGTGACTTTTGGAAACTGTCTAGTTGAGTGTTTTTTTCTTAGTAACTAAACCAAGTCCAAAGTTTCTTGAAAAGGGAGAGGAAATACACCCTAAGGAACAGATTATGGGAATTTGTGAGCTTGTGATACCACAGAAAGCAGCAAATTGACACTTTAGCTCAAAAACCACTTTACTGCTCTAACCCAATTGCCATCTGACCTTTTTAGAAAGGATTTTACAGAAGGTACTTTGTCTCAATACATTTTCAAACTTCCAATTAACAGCAGTATGTCAGTCACATAAAGCTAAGAATTTTATAAGTGTCTTTCTCAGCAGCAACTTTTGATGTCCTTTTTCAGGACATCATCTGATGACCTGTTGAGTGCTTCCATTAATTATTGTATTTCCCTCCTCTAAGTAAGTATTTTATTTCACAATATAAGTATTTTCATTTCTGAGTAGGTATAGTCAACATATTAAAAATAAACACCCGGGGAAAAATAGAGGGAAAACAGCAAAGTAGTATCAGAATACCAAACTCACAATTAAGAATCCCATAAAATAAATTACTACTAGTTATTAATATGTAGTATTTTTACATTATTCATAAGGTGACACACAAGATCCTGAGAATAAAACTCAAAATTTTGGAGCATTTTTTTTCAGGTTAATTAAGTAATACACATGACAAATCCATGCTTGTTTACCATTTCATAAGACTCTTGAGAAACCTGGGCCTGTCCGGAAGGCTGCTGACCACATTGTTCACATAATGAAACAGGAACTTCCTTCATGGGCTGTGTTTTGAATCAATGCAGTAGATATCATAAAATAGTCAAGGACAACATTATGTTGTCAGATCGGGCAATTAATGGTAGAAGGAACAGTGGTTTGACTTGAGAAGGTACATGCACAGTAAAAACTATCAAGAGCCATTTTTGGACACAGACATCAGAAATGCACGTACAAGTTCCCTTTCCTGCTCTCTAGTGGTGTGCATCACAAGAAATGACACCTTCTGCCTTCACTTTGCATGTACAACACAACAGGCTTCTACCTCAGACTGGCACAAGTCCATTGCTTCTCATGTTCAGCAGTGCTTCAAAAAACAAGTCTTTTTGAGATGCTTTCATTTTAAAACTTAGCAACTTGTGGTGTATACAGGAAACACAAACTCTTAGTTATTGCTGAGAAATGGCTTATGTTAAGCCCTTCCTTTTCCATGCTTTCCTCCTGCTCCAGCAGTATCCTGGCACAGAAATTCACTAGTCATGCAGGAGGAATGCAGTATGAACAGTGAGGCACAGAGATGAGCAAGCACAATTTTCACAAATTACTACAGAGCAGATCAAAAGCTATATATGCCTTAGTGTATGATTTGGTTTTCAAAACAAAACTCATATAACTTGATTTTTATCAAAGGTAAAAGATAATAAAATGGTAATAAAATAATGATGAAAAAATTAAAAATATTAGTAAACATACCTACGATGCTGAAATTTCACCAGAAGTATCTGAATTACATCTCTCACACTATCTAGTGGTATAGTTATGACAGTTAATGAGACTTAGAACCCATACAACTCACAAATCCCTTTCTTTCCTTGGTGCATACCAAGTTTCTGGAAACAAGACATCCTTCTTCACTCTCCATCTGCTACTACCTGCCAAATTGGAATACAGGTGCATAAGGAAGGCATAGAGTGGCCAAAAGGAAAGTTCTACAAGCATATATCCATAGACTTCAACCTTATGTTGAGGGACCTAACATTACCTGTCTAATTAAAGTCTTTTTTCTATTATGCTGAAGGATTTCATGGAGTGGTAAAAACCAAAGTCAGAGATACCTGTGACTGTCCCTACCAAAAGCCACTGACAGTTCACTCAATCCCAGTTCCAAACAGTGAGAAGATGCATAATTATATTCTCTGGAGAAACAGAAAAAGGCAGAACCAGACCCCACCACTCCCTCTCCAAAGCCCTGAGCATGCTTCAGCCATTACTCCCTTCTGCTGCCTCTCCTGGAGCAGAAGGAAGCAGGCTCAGGTGCCAGATGGCCAACGGGAGTTCCCCTCCTAAAGCTTCAGCACTTACCTCTCAGTGACTGTGGAGCAGGTGAGCACCTACAATACCAGGGGCTCATTACCACAAGCAGAGAAGAAAAGCCATAGGAGTGAAAAAGGCAAGGACTAAATCAACAATTTTTATTGTGGGTTGATTTTGGTTTAGTTTTTTTACAGTCCATCGAAGTATTTCGTAGCCCACTTAAAGACTTCTTTAAATATAATAAGTTGTCATTGTAATTGAATACATTCAAGTTGTTTCTCACTGTATTTCTCAGACTTGTGTATTTCTACACATAAATGTATATATCACATACATATACAGACACACTTTGCTGCAAGAAGGCAGTCTTGCTGCTCAGTTTCTCAGGACAATTCTGAATGTAGATTTTGTATGAAAAGCATCCCTACTTTTCCTAATCAAGGAGCTCTGCACTGTTATCTCGATCAATTCTTTGCTATACTTATTCCCCTTCTTAGGCTCCCTTTTCCTCCTGCTATGACTACAAATATATTTCAGCATCCTACAGCCTGAAAACCGTTCCAATTTTTCATTAATTCCCTTTCCCAGAATTTCCAACCGTTGTTAATGATCTCTACAATTTTATTATCTTAGTGCTTTCTGATCTCTGCTATCATGCAAGCAATTTGTGAGGTTATGAATACCAAATTAGAGCAACCAGAAAACACAAAGTATGCAACCTTAGCACAAGAATGAGAGAAACACACATGGCAAAGCAGTACCTATCCCATCAGAGTGACACAAGGGAATGTAATGATAGCAAGTTTTGCGAGCGTTCATTAGGGAATGGCAAAGCACAAATGAAGGACTTGGAAATGCTGCTTACAGAAAAACAAACTTTATTTAGAGCAATATAGAATCATTAATTAGCTTCCTGCTTTAAAGCAGGCTTTGAAGCAAATGAGTTTGTTACAGTAAAAACGCAGATGTCGAGATTGGAAGTTAATGCTACTACACTCAACATTAAGTAAACAGAAGACTAGGAAACCAAAAACACATGGAAGTCAATCACTGCCAAACACAAAATAGTTAACAATGGGAAACAAACAGAATATTGTCAAATTCAAAGCTGGAAGCAAACTAGAAAAAGTGGAAGAGACAAACATGCTGATGAAATAATAGTGAATAGATCAGAAGAAAGATTGTAAGAAAAGAACTGTCTGACCTACAGCTGTATTTGAAAAACTAATATCTGCAGGCAAAACATTGTATTGGTACCCATGAAAACCAGAACAACTCTTGATGTTATGGTACATGGATCTCAATGCTGGAATATGTACAGATCTCATTTAAAAGACAGCAAGAGATGAGCTAGCTGAGAGAAACATTAAGGGCTACAAAAATGGAAAATACTAAAACATCAAGACAATACAAAAATCTTGTTTCATTGTTGCTGAATGATGAAAGACAGCAAAAGCATCAAATTCCAAGCTAATTCTCGGGCTGTGCACAGCTTGTACTGGTACTTGTCTTTTGCTTTTCCTTGCTATTGTCCTGCACTCTTTTCTAGAAGACAGCCATTTCACCTTCAACTTTCTTCAGCAACTCCAAAACAAGACTCTTTCCCATGTCTTTCTCTTCTTTACACCTCACCTACATATGACCCCTCACCTACATATGACCCAATTTACACAAAAAAATAAACTAACTTTTCTACAAATGTTGACAATTCTGATTTTTTCCACATGCATCACTATGTTTTTCTGACCAAACTAGGATATCAGTAGATCTGACACATCCATATGGGTGTTTAGCCATCAGGTAAGTTCAGCATTGACCAAACAAATTCAGCATCCTTTTTTCCATTTCTACAGAATATAATTTCCTGCCATGACTTGATACTCTTAACTGCAGTTTTACTTTCATTCAGACAGATGTGAGGGAACTAGAGATGTGCCTGAAAATTTTACCTGCATAGCATTTGCAAGATTCATCCTCTTCCCTCTGTGCACAGAACTGATGTTCCTGTCCAGTTCATCCTTATCACTGTGTTCTGACTATTCCTCCTTCTTCAGCCTCAGCAAGTTCCATCTCAATTCACCAATTTCCTTTTAAAATATAACACTAAAGATCACTTTAATAGGATGTTCCACAGACAAAACCATTTTTCTTTTTATTAAATTATCTTTCCCCCCCTCCCTAGACAATAAAGTGCTCGTTGTCACCTTCAATGCCTTTTTTTGACTTCATGTTAAATTAAAACATTGACCTTCATCTCACATACCACACTTGAGAGGTTTTTCAAATTCCTTCGTAATCTCACTCAAACTGCCTGTTATGCATAAAAAAGCATAGTTTTATTTAAATTTTCTGTTGAAGTTTTGTGAGAACAATGATTTGACAAATAGTTTGCTACGACGCTTATTTTACAATTCTGGCCAGTATTGGGCCATTATTTCCTTGCTGTCTTGTTCATGCAATACCTATATTTTTAGAACAGTCACAAGAGACTTCTTCTACCTAAATACTACTGTAATACAAATAATATATAATGGAAAAATATTAGATCTCATACACATAGAAATGATTCTAAATCAGTGACCACAACAAAGCTGAATTACATATATTTACACACATGCATACATACAGTGAGCGAGTTATACCAAAATGAAATCATTACATACAGCAACATTTGTCTTTTCCTTTAGACACATCACTACCACATACAATGAAATTCACATAAAATGAAAAAGGCATTTGTAGGTGTGCTTTAACTACTCCTCTAACCCTATCTTCAGCAGCACTATTGCAGCATTTTCCAGTATATGACACCTTGTAGGTAACAAAGCATCCCTCAAACAGAGCTGGAACTCAAGTTAGTGTCTATGTGCAGGGCAAGTGTCTCCAGGACAGGAACAGGAAAGCTAGAGATAGGGATATAATGGATGGGAGGATGCCACCAAGTATGTGCTTCACAAGAATACAGAATCAAAACTCATTCTTCTCTCTCAAAAAATACACACATTTAATGTTGGTCTTTTAATTCTAAGAAAAAAATCAATTCCAAAAATACAAACTGAACATCAGAGTTAAATCAACCACCATAATAAAATGAAATGACATTCACAATAGTTACGTTTATGGACAGCTTAAGTTTGACAAATATTTTCTCCCCCCCGCCCAATCCCCACTGAAATCCCCAAGTACATTCCAATATTTATCTTTAAACGAAGCTTTATGAAAAATACTGCTGGTGTTCAGTTAGAATTAAAGGACTTGGATAAAGTGAAACAATAAAGACAAATACAGATGGTGTGAGTAAGGTTACAAAGGCTTAACATTTTGCATTATCTCAAGATATAAACATTCAAAAATTAACATGAAGTTGCTGTGTTATCAAAATATTGCAGCTATAGGCAAGGCAACATTAAATTAATAGCTGAGGGTCTGAGAAAAAACCCCCACACATTTTAGTGAAGGTAAACAGAAGTGGCAGTTTTTAATTAGCATTTTTATAAAGCTAATATAACCCAGTCAGCCATAATCCAAGCACAGGAAAAAAAAAGCTTTCTCTGCTTCCTTTGGCTATAAGGTGACAGAAAAAAAAATCCAGAAAAATAATCACCTTTTTAAGATGTTCAAGATGAGCAGAAAAAGTCAAATAACCAAGTAATGGAATAAATAGGTACTAACCCAGGTAGTACACTTTAAACCACTCTGTCATTTGTTAATGTTACATAATTTTATTTTGGTGGTAAACTGTAAGCATGTAAGAAATCTAACCTTATACAGTACAGTGAATAACCACCAAAGTAAAAATATTCTTCTGTTTACTTTTTGGCTAAAACCCCCTCAAAAGTAGCAGACAAAGAAAAAACACCTAATACTGGCAAGAGACTTTTTTGACTTTTTTTTAAACAAGTAAAATAAACTCCTCGATTTTAAAACTTGGTACATTTTATAAACACAAAAGAGGTAATGTTGTAATAAATCAGTAATGTTACTTCAAATGGCAACATTTGTTGACCCTGTGCAATAATACACTTAGTTCATTCTACATTTATCAAAATATGACTGTTTCTACAGGTATGCAGAAATCCTGCATGTGACTGCTGTCAACTTACTTTATAATGGGGACACAAAATTTACAATCAGAGTGCTACAAGAACTTGCACATTGTTATTTCCAGTAGAGTTCATTTCAAAATGTTCAGATC
The DNA here is from genome assembly GCF_036250125.1 of Pseudopipra pipra. NCBI lineage: Eukaryota > Metazoa > Chordata > Aves > Passeriformes > Pipridae > Pseudopipra > Pseudopipra pipra. The sequence goes on from NC_087557.1 coordinate 14,580,109, forward strand.
CTGCCTTACTTTTTGACAAATGGAAAATAATGGAATATAGAGCACATGAATGTCAATGACTGCACCCATTGCCAGAACACACTGCACTGGTTGGACACTCTTCCTTAGTACATAAAAAGCAACAGCACCCAATAAGCCTGAGAAGAAATGCTGCTGTGTAAATACTGGCAACTATTCCTGAAAAAAGAATTATGGGATGAATTCTCAGAAGCTGCCCAATCCCATAATTTGTATTGCATAGTCACAGTCACACATATATATACACGCACAGGGAGGTGTGTGCATATATACATATGTATATACACACACACGCACACGCACGCACACACACAGAATATATTAAGAAGACAATGAAGTCTGGTCACAGAGCAATTTACAGGCTCAATATATTTTTTCTTTTTTTTTTTTTTTTTTTTTACACTTTGTTTGAAAGAAAACTTCAGTATTTTACAGTCTTCAGTAGGCATTATATACACTGCACTTATGAAATCTAGAAAGTATTGAAATAGAAATACATTTCTGCAAACATTTGGGTAAGAAAACAAACCAAGATTTTTCAAATATTTGTGCTATCTACATAATATTTTCTCTAAATCACAATAACTGTATCCATGGAATGTTCTCTAGAAAATGTCATTTTTTTTTAAACACCATGCACATTTTTAAGCAATTGTAACCCAAAATATCCCAACCTAAAACAATCTAACAATGTTCAGATTAAAAAATTTAAGTCTCAGATCAGATTTTAAAAAGATAAGTCTTTATCACAAGAGCTGTAATGATAACAATTACATGTTAAGGCTAAAAAGGTTTTGTTTTTGTTTTTTTTTTTTTAGAAACACATTTAAAGACCATTTCTCTCGTGGCTCTGCATTATGAACTGTACTTACAGATGACAGTGCAGTGAACATAATGTTCAGTCCTACAGTCAGGATGCAGTTGCTCCTTCCCACTCCACAAGATACTGCACCTTTCCATCAAGTGTCACCCGACGAGCCAAGACACGGTATTTTTCCCCACAAGCTATTCTACCTGCTGCACCAAAATAACTAGTAATGGAGTTCTTTAGATGATTGAGCTGTAACTCCTGATCTGCTAAATTGTTAAGTATCTCTGTATTGAGTTCATCATACTGGTAATCTTCCTTGCTCTCATCATCTTTAACAATTTCTGAATTTTGAGTCTGGAGTGCTTTTCGTGGAAAGCGACCTCTCCTCCTCAAATGCGGTATTGCAGCAGGCCAAGTTCTTCCTGTACGAGTCCTTTTTCTCGAGTCAGATAAACTATTGAAAATAAAACCCCACAGCATTAACTCCAAGGAATCTGTTCAAAATGTATGCCTTACCATCAGCTATTTCCATGCCACTCATGAAATAACTTTTGTTCTATTTTTCACTGATAAAAATACTTATTGCCTATAAATAGGTAACTGTAAGTATGGCACTTAGGTAAAAATTTCAGAACTCTAAACATGAGTTTTTGGAAAGCAGACTATTTAGAGCAGTAATGCACACAAAATTGACTCATGAAAGCACTTGATAGCACGCACCAGAAAGAGCAGACGAAGTAGTAGAATACATGTACCTCAATAAAGAAGAAATTTATGTTTGCTTAACTTGAGAGAGAGAAAAGTTCAAGTAACAATTTATTTGCAGGAAAGTCAACTGTAGTTAATAATTTATTTATGAAAACTGTGCCAGAATTTTTTCATGCTCTATTGACTACAGAAAATCACAGCATACTTAGTATTCTTTAACATGAATACAAAAACCTACAAAAACAAAAGCTGCTAAAATTAATTCAGGGTACACATCAGTTCTTTTGTGGCCTTTATTAGAAAGCTAAGCTCAACAAGTGTTTATGGAGTTTAACTCTTTTAAGCAAACATAACTTAGCTACACATTTTACATCAAAGAACAACAGTTGGCAAGCACCAAAAAATCCTCACCCTGTGAGTTGTACGCAGAACTAATCAAGACTGGTTTTCTTTTGTCCTATTTCTTTAGATTTCCCCATGCAATTTATAGCTCTACTCTGAGAAAATCATATTAAAATTCATATACTGCAAATCTTAATCTTTATAGCAGATAGAGTAACTGAATAGTTACCTATAATGTCTGGAAATGCTAGATGAGGTAGTTTCTTTCATACTGGCAGCACCTGTGGATTCCACATCTGAGGTATTGGATGAATGTGCAGTTCCATCAGATTTCCTGTTTTGCAAGATAACAGGATTGCCATGCAATGAAAATAATCTTATATTAAAAACTGAGCTGACACTTCAGAAGCAAAGAGATAAATTACATGGTATTATAATGTTTCACAGGATTTTTTTTTTAAATTTACCCAACAGTGCAGGGTAATTCCAAGGCTGGGTTCTCTATCACCGGAACTGGTTCATTATCCTACGGGAAAAAAAAAAGATACCTAAGCTTAGGTTTTGATTGTTGTACCAATTTTGTTTGAGAATTAGTGGGGGAATATCACAATTCATATTAACTTGTTATGTTTTTCTTCAACAATTACAATGCAGTTAGAAGGAAGAGGGGAAGGGGGAAGAAATATTCTTACCAGAGGAGACGACTCTGGAGTTTTGTGAATCATTTTCCTTGTATAGGGACCAGGTGGACGACCTACTGATTTTTTTTTCCCCTTTTTCTCTATACCATTACTTAGTTCCCTAGAAGAAAATTTGTATTTTGTTCTGTATTACTGATGATAATTTTCATTTAATATTTCCTTTGGCAATGAACACACAGATGTCTGTTACTGAAACATTGCACTAAATGAGGTTATTCTGACAAATTAAAATTGTCAGCTACAAAGCTACATGTTTTTGTCTGCATAATAACATTAACAGATACAAGATATTTCTAGGGACGTTACTGATTCCCACATGTTGAGAAGAACGAACAAGTGTTAAATGTTGTTTATTCACATGAACACACTTGGTCAAAAGGATGGCACACTTACCAATACAAGTTACAATTTCACAACATAATTCCTATTCAGAATTCTAGTTAGATTATTGCCTAAGAGACCCAGAAAGGCAAGAGATCATGTTTCCCAAATGGTAGTAAAGTTGACATATTTTCTATTGCTAAATTTCATGTTGGTTTTTTAGAAGAATCCTAACAGAAAGTTAACTACATTTGTTCTAAGACCTTGTTCTCACAAATAATCCACCTTTACAGTTATTTTTAAAAAATATCTTCTACAATGAAAAGGTCTTTTTTTGTAGGCACCAAAAAAAATGCCCAAAGTAGCCCCATTGCTAGAATGACTGGGTTATTTTACCTCACATCCGGAATGGGTTTCGATGACTTTCTGCCTTTAATTTTGAACTCATGAGAAGTTCCTTCTGGTTCTTTCTCAGCCCTGAAAGCAGCATTCGGTGGCACAGGAGGAACGCGAATTCTCAAACCAAACAAATGCTTCTTTTTCTTTATTTCTTTTCCAGACATAAACCTTGACAATTTTAAACGAATTGTTATAATTCTGATCACAGGGAAAGCAACTTTCAAAATAACAGTGTACGTGCAAACAAAAGTATGCAAATAGAATATTCATTCAAATGCTACTTTACACAATCCTCACTCTCAAGTACAGAATGTGAAGTGGAAAGAGGATGGAAGTTACAACAATTTTTCTCATGGTCTGGGTTCCACTCAAATAGTTACGTAATGTTGTAGTTTGAAATAGATACAGAATTAAAATTTAAATGTTTTCTGTGGCCAAAGCGATTATCACCTAGACTGAAGACTAATCTAGGTCAGATTAAATAGGTGAACATTTAAAGCAAAAGTATCAATAACTTACATGGTCTTGTAATCATTTAATGCCTCCAGGACATGCTCATATCTTTCAGATTTTGGTGTATCTGCCAGCTGTAAAGTAGTAAGAAATCATTTAGCCTATCTGAATTCTTCATTAGTAGAAAGATTCCAGTTACTTTGAGTCATTGTAACTACAGATTTGAATTTTCCAACATTACTCAAAATGATACCAAAAAAAAAATATGGAAAACACCCAGAATAGCTATTAGAATCTAAAAAAAAAAAAAAAAAAAAAAGGAACAGTAAATCCATTTTCATGCCCCTTTTGCTAAGACCCAGTCTAACCTCCCTCCTTTCACTGAATCCTGAAGGAGCTAGTCTCTATCAAGCTTTTAAAACATGGAATCTTCTCTCTGAAAAATTAAGAATTATAGAGACAAGCAGAGCAAGTATGCTGGACACAAAGAAAGAAGTAGACAAGTGCTAAATGAACAAACAAATTCCTTCTACATTTCCCTCAATACTAGGAGAAACAAAAATCAAAATTAAACAAAGCTTACATATTTGTTAAACTATACAGTAATATATTCTATTGAAAAGATGGTGTGAGAATTACATTTTGTGCAGCCTTTTTTTTTAATTAAAGCTTGAGACTTGACATGACAGAATTATTGATTTGATATACCTTAGGTAAGAGATGCCATACATATCAAAGTAAACCAGATATCTATTCATAATGACACTAATTTTTTAGTAATCCTTTAGTGTTTGCCTGTCTAACAAACTATTTACACTGATAGTTTAAAATACATATGTTCAGACTATTTTCCATTATTTATTAAAAATAGTTACACATTTAAACCAAGAACACATATTTGATTCTCAAATTGTGTCTGCTAGTAAAAATGGATTACAGATGTATGAATTTACCAAAGAGTACAAAAGTAGGATGTACTCATGATAAGAAAATTTCAAACCATTTATATGCCACACGTATTAAAAAAAACTTTAAAGCCCTAAACAATTTTCATGCACAAAAAGTGTATGCTCTACGTACTCTACATACTCTCCTGGCAGTGTGACAGTTTGAACTCAGACATAAATTGTTTGCATCTAACATTACATGCAGAAACAAAGACCAACACTGACCCTCTTAGTTAAATATAAAGTCAATCTACTTGAGTAAATGGATTTCTTTTAATGCTAAGATAAATGCCCAGTTAACAAATAGCTCAAAAAATAACTAGTCTAGTAATGAGCTAAAAACAAGATGCCTTGACAAGTAGCTGAATCAGACTGGAAAAGGATCAAAACAATTTTTAGACCGGGACACAAACTGACCATCCCCATTGTTTGAAAGAGGAGGGGAAGAAGAAATGTTTGTGTACAATATTTTGTTATATCTTAGAGACTTTGGATATATCTTTGTGTGCAATATACTCTGCATTCAGTTCTACATTTAGATTTTCTGGTTGGGGCACATGAAAATATCAAAGTAGTAAGAGAACTACGACATGAAAGAGAGAGATATGCAATAGTATACACAATTGAGTATAAATAATTAAAAGTCATCATGAAAATAATGAGTTACGTGGATAATCTGAAGAAATTTTACAGCTCAGAAAAACATACACCACTTAAAATTTCCTTGCAGAAATAGAATGCTTTTTATCTCATTATTTAGGATTACCAGATTTTAAGGTACTAAAGGACTTAACATGCAGAATAAGACAGTTCATAGGTTGCCAACTCTCAGGACATATGCATGCACTGTGAGAGAAAACAAGAAAGGGTATTGCAACTGCTTACCTCACCAGGATGCAATCTATCCCAGTTTTCATTAATGTAGGCCATAAGTTCAAGCTCTGAATCAAAATATTTCTTCTTATGAATAACACTTAGGTTGTAAAGGCATAGATGTGCTATATCTACCCTAGAATATTTGAATTAAAAAAAAAAAAACAAACAAACAGAAAACACATTTTATTTCCAATTGCTTTCCTTTGAAATAATTTAGTAGAAAAGATATTATCACAATACAGTTGCAGAAACACAAAGCACAACTTAAAACACTCAATCCAGACAACATCACGAAGGCTTCTGTAATTTCTTTTCAAGTGATTCCTTCTGTTTTGCATTTTACTTTCATTTCTGCATTTTCATTGCACTGTCGTGATCTTCTTTTAAACTCCAAAACTGGTCTGAACCATGGGATATTTAAGCAAGTCTGAATTCACATTTGAATGTATCAACTCTGAATTCATGCAAGTATTTTGGTGAACTAACATTTAACAACATAATTTCCTCCATATATTTAGCATTAGGCACATTTACACTAAATTGGATATAATTTCTAATACGGGTTAGTTCAAAGATTCCAAACTACAACTATTAAGACTCATGAAGGACACTATTATAAAATGTATCAAGACGTGTACTCCAGTACTTGCTACATCTGGCTTAGTAATGGCAGGATCCTAAGCCTGCAAAAAGTATTTAACTCAGATATCTTAATCTTCACATATACAACAAGTGAGTAGTTGCTTACTACTTCACTGAACAATCCCAGAAATAAACCTCAAGAGCATGCAATCACAATACATCTCTACATTTAAGGACAAACTTTGAATGAAACTTAGCCCTGATAAACAGCAAGAACGACTCAGGGAACAGCTCAAGCTACCAAGTGGATTTCCTTTTTAGCAAGGAGAACCAAAACACCAAAAAGAAAAGCAGAGCATGTATTTAACTCACTCCTTTTTTAAAAAAAATTTATACTTACCATCTCAAGGGTAAACGTTTGAGGTATTCTGGTCCAGAACTGCAAACTGAGCAAATGAACGTATAAAACCTAAAAATATACACATATGTATTATGTACATGTGTCTGGGTGGTGGGTGTCCCTACACACACATGCTCTCAATGTTTTAACATCCTAGTTATGAAAAAATGAGAGTTAAGCAAGCTAGAAATCCAGCCATATGATATTTGTGAGTCTTTTTATTCTGCACCTCACTTTAGCAACTTCCACGATCTTCGCTGATACCTACTAGGCCAGATACAAGGTACTTGAATTCCATCCTGGTACCCACTGTTTCATACTCCCTGAGAAACTCCCTCAACCTGTGACTGTGTCAGCCAAGATGCTCTGTAATGCCCCCACCCCATTCTCTCCAATGCAAAACCCTGTGCACCAGTGTAAGCATGTACTTTAAGGACCCATGCCTTCCTGGGTCCTAACTCCGCTCTTTCATACAAATATTCCAGCACAACCAACAGCTAAAAGAAAGTCTAATAGATAACAAGTGAGATACTCCTTGATTCCTTTCTCCAGTTTTCTCTCATCTGCTGCAAATGCTCCAAGTTCCTCTTAAAATGAAAGCACAGACCAGCACCCTTTTTTCATTTCCTTGTGTTCTGACTCATCACACACGGACAGAGGATGTAGAGTTCCCCTCAGTCTAAGTATCCTTCCAGCTCTCTCCAATCCCCCCCAGGCAGTACAGGGAACTGGTACTGCACATGCTCTCTGACAGCCCATCTCCAAGCATGGTGTCCATCGTTTGTAAGACAGTCACCTACACAACGTGACCTCCAAAGCCCTTATCCTAACTTAGGCCCACTAAAGGGGTCTGCTTTAAAAGCTTTCCATCTCCCAGTTGCCAGCTCCTACAGTATAATGGACTTATGAACAAAATGAAGTCAGCAACAGCTGGAATTCAACTAACCCTTGGTTACATCTCCATCACCCACCACCACACCCTCCTTCATTCAACTGAGGTGAAGAATTGCACTTTCCTGGCACCTGAACACGTGTTTATTTTGTATAATCTACTCAAAACACGACCCATTTTTGAAAAATACTGTTGTATTATGGCTGCTCTAATAAAAGCTCATATGAGAGATTTCCTTCACATTTTAAACAGAGACAACCATAAAGTACAGATTAATTTTCTTACCTGTCACCAAAAAGCATTGGCTTTTGGAGGCACTGCACACAAGCCTCATGAAACCACTGCTTACATTTGCAGCACTGCAACATCTTTAGATACCAGCTTCACCAACAGAAAGAAAAACAAGATGTGTTAAAAAAGTTACTGAAAATTGTTCTTTGTTACATTTAAATTAAATATCAAGAGATCTTTTGATCCAAACTGATTTTCACAGCTTATAAAATAGCCATCTCTAGGAATATTTCAGTATAATTTAGTGCCTTAATGAATCATTACTAGAAAAGAGAGACTAGGAATAATAAAAGACAGTCCAGTAAAAGACTGAAGTAAGTTATTAAATGAAGAAAATAAACATTTCATTTACTCTGTCAACCAGCTTCTAATTCACAATAATAAGAATTTAGTAACTCCATAAAAACTCCTTCTGACATACCAGATTAGCTCCCTTATTATTTTTCAAAGCAAAACACAGCTGCATTAAGTCACAAACATTTGTTCTGGGGATTCAACTACTTGAACCCCCAAAAGAAACCTCATAGTTTACAGGGGTTTTCTTTTCCTTTTTCAGCTTCTCCCTTGAGAAAAGGAACCATGCAAAACTGAAGGTGATGTTTGTCCAAGTCTCCAAAATTCTCAAACCAGAGCTCTGTCCTGTGAGTGTAAATTCAAAAACGTTGCTTCTTTGACTTTTTGACTCTTTACTTGCCTTGATCTCAAATCTTCAATGCTATCTTATTCATTCACTCATTCATGCAGACACCAGAGTACCTATCTCTACCTGCTTTAGAAGTCCTCTTCTTGCCTTTCTTGTAAAAAAGAACCAGCAGAGGACTCTGTAATGCCATAAGAGGAAAAAGAATCTTTCCCCTGCCAGTGATTGAAAACCAGGGTATGATGTTATGGTAGAACCAGACAGCTGCATATTCCAACAAAACTAAATAAACTAATCTCTAGGTACATTTATTTTTGTGACTTATGACCAAGTTAACATCAGAAAAATACTGCCTCTTGCTGATTGTACAATGTACTGTGATTTTATATGATGGCCACATGACAAAATCAAAACAAAACTAAATATTTTATGGGAGAAGAAATAATGTATTTTCCATGAGACACTTAAAAATGCATCAAGAATTCAAAAGCCCACTTTGCATCCAGTTTTTAATACCTACACACAATAGGACAGAAACTAACAAGTTCACAAGAAAGTCTACAAGAAAAGAGTCAAAGTTTGCAGCTGCATTACAGAGAAAAGCTCTTATATATTATCCATTTACTTACTCTCCAGGTCCTCCACAATAGCAGTAACACTGCTGCACATTGGTTTTATGACCTGCATCCCACTCAAGGTCTGTTGCATTATATGGTAACGTTTGTTTCATGACTTGCAGTGCTTTGGCATTTGGTCCTTTCTTAAGCGCACCACCCCTCTGGGCCAAAACAAACACATTAGTTTATAAAAAACAATAATACCTTTCTGAAACTTTCAAAGCTTTTCATTTGAAAGTTATGAGAATTTGTCTATAATCAAGCCAAATACTTTCACCTGCATTTATGTTTTAATACTAGCATGTTTATTTAAAAGCAAAATATCACCTATTTCTAAGATAAGTATTACTTCTCAACATACAAAACTTGCATTCAGATCAAAGATAACACAAAAGAAATCACTGAAAAAAATGCTTTATCTTATTATTTCAATTTCAAAACCAAAGATGCATGCAATATGAAACACACCTTTGTTGTTGTTGCAAAAACACACTGTCGACAGAGCCATTTATCATCTGAATCAATCACGCTGGAATCAATATTTGGTGTGTGACACAGTTGATGATAACCTGTATAAAAAATGATCAGCCAAACTGTTATTAAAATGGCAAAAGAAGCTTACACAGAATTAACTACATATAACTTTAATGCAACTATAAGGCACTATCCATCATTAAGTGCCGAAAACCTGATCAAAAAAAAAAAATTGGTAACAAATTCAAAATGGTATTTTAAATTTTCTTAGTAGAAAAATAATAATCTTGACTTACAGAACAGGTGTTAGTCACTTTAACAGGGATTCTCATCATTCACTGAGCTGTTAATAGCCACTAAGGGCTACAAAATTTAAGATCAGTTGAGCAGTCAGTCATTGCCAGGCAAATATCCTCCTTTGTGAAACAAATCAAAACATCTTTTAAAATGCAGTAAATAGGAAAAAAAAAATCTAGTTACCTTGCCCACATTTATCACATATAACCATTTCATTCGGTGCTTCTGAATACTCTTCCTGACATATTGTACAGACCATTTCCCCACTTTCAGTGGCTCCTAGACAAAGATGAGAGTGTGATTTTTTCAGATTACATCTGCAGTTGGAACAGTTACCACACATATAGCTTTTTTTTATTTCAGTTACAGACGCATGCATTGTAGAAACACATTGTTACAGAGAAAAACTTGTTACCAAGAATACATTCAGACATTTTGTACAGACTGTGCTACAAATATTTATATTACTTATCATAAGCTATAAGATATTTATAGGCTTTATATTGCCTACTTAATATGCAGTCCACGGTTCCTTAACATAAACAATAAAAATTCAACAACTGAATAAAGAATGTAAATTCTGGCTAAAAATACGTATAAATAAATCCTATCTGAACAACTAATAAATATCTTTTATGTTTATATTACTTTGTGTTTCTTTTCATGTAAATACATACACAATTTGGTGTATATCTTTTTGACAGATCTGTTCAAGATGCTTTAATATTGAACTCCAACATTCTTAGGAAAGATGTTATTACCACTTATACATATTTGCAAGCATACAAAAACACACAGTTACAGCAGAGGTAAGGGAAAAAAGTAAGCTTGCAACTTGGAAACAAAACTACATCTTACTCCATTTATACTATGTATCAATGTAAAAATCTGGATTAAAATACAAGCTTCTTAATCACAGAATATTCTGAGTTGAAATGTCCCTCTACACATTCATTAAATTTTGATAGTTACCATAAACAAATCAAAGATCATGAACTTGTACTATACAGAAGCAGAACAGAATTTTTTTTACAAGCTTCTAAGAAATAAAACAGTTGATTTTTTGCTATTATAAATAAAAAGCTTCTCCTTTTAGCAGACAGTATTTAGTTTAAACATCAAGAATCAATGACAGCCAGTTCAGGTTTCCATTGCTTTTATACGATCATCCATGCTTCTACTACTCTCCAAATATCTGAAAACCAAAAAGGTACTATACAATAGGTGTCTCACTTGAGAATTGCACATTTCCTATATTACATGAATACTCAAAAAACTGTAATGGTTTCTTATGTGCAACAGTTATGGTGTTACTTTTAAATGTCAAAACTCCATTAAAGATTTTCCAGGTTTTAGTTCATTTTCACAACATGTTGTTTCAACTGAAAACAGTAGGAGGCCATAAACTTGGTGTAAATTAGGGCTCAGAGTATTCTGTTAAGACAAAGGATAGACTCTATCCCCATCCAAACAAAATCAAATGTGATTATTTTTAGGAGTCTTCTCCGCTCCCTTGCATATAGTTATGTGAAAAAAAACAAAACCAAAAAACCTCACAAAAACAAAATAACAAAAAAACCCCAGACCCAAAAACCAGTAATTTCAGTGATAGACAGTTGTTTGAAAAAATTTTTTTTTTCCCATTTGCCTAATTTGTGATCCTGGATCACATTAAATCATATCACTCTTTAGGATACGAGAATATAATGTAACCATTTATTTTAACAAATATAGTAATCTAAACAAGTAAGATACTAAACAAGGACTACTTCATTGAAGTTCTTGCCTGTTTGTATGTCCTTCCAGAGAACCCAGGATTTGGAACTGTCTTCAAATATAATGAAGCAGTTCTGTTTCAGTTTGTTTATCTGAAAAACAAAAATACAGTGGAAGCCATGAGTAAAAGGACTAAACAGAAGAACGTACTTAATACTACAAAAGAGGCACAATAATACTGCCATTTTCAACTACATATGATACTTTAAGACTCCAGTGAAGTTAAAAATTTGTTTACCTTTTTGATAGTTCCAAGATAAAACAAGCCATCTGACCATCTAGCTAGGACATCCTGACCTTCCTCAAATTTACAAAGTGGCTTTTTGGCTTTCTGTCCATCACGTAAGGACAGCTTGGTCAGAGATGCTGAGCTCTTATGGCTGCGACGTAAAGGAGAGCGCTTATGGACCAGTGAATTACCCACCGCTGTAGAGTCTCTAAAGAAGCAAGAGAAAAGGTAATCACAATTAGGATGAAGAAACCATGTATTTTAAATATTAATATGGCTAACTCTAGAACTTCAGGTAACTAAGGACCTGCTCATGTCTTCAGACTTTAGGCATCTTTAGTTGTGGTGCCTCTGCTATGACACAAATCTACAAAATTTGAAAGAGACAAGTTTATAAAAAAAAAAGTGTTCTATGAAATCAGCTGATGTAAATGGGGATGGGGAGACACAAACTTTCCAGCTCAGAGACTCTTCATAAAGTCACCAGAAGCATCAAAGAACATATCAAAAACATTCAATACAGGATTATTTATGCAAAACTTCAGTCGACAGTTTTCTAAAATTCCAGGGAAGCTAAAAAGGTCCTAAACTAATTCTAACTGCATTATCTTGGTAGGGAGAGTAGTAGTTGACAACTAACAGGGTGCTCAGCACTTACTCAGAATCAAAACAAAACAAAAACGAGAGGCTGAGGTGTGGAGAAACCACCCAAGGTAAATACTTGACCCACAGGCAGAGTTGTAGAGGTTTCCAGCACAGAAAGAACTTCTACATGTTAAATTCATGTAAAATAAATTTTCCTCTCTGTTAGAATAAGAGTGGAAAATAATAAGGAAGGAAAAACAAAAGATCTTGCAACTTTTCTTCATACATGAAACCCAAAATTATAAGTTACTTGAATCAATCATTTTTCCTCATACAATTCCACAAAATGTAGCCTATTTACATGGGTGAATATGCTCTTATGTCAAACTAGCTATCAAACATCATATTCCAAGTAAAGGAATAAAATATAGAAAATTATAAAACAGGATCAAATAGTGCACAAGGAAGAATCTTCATAAGTAATAGGCAGAATCTGAGACTACGTAATAAAGTTACCACTTGCATATCTAAATGTATTTTCTACAGAAACTAAAATATATATTACTAGGACATAAGGACAGATTAGGGAATTAAATAGGATACAGTCAACTGAAAGAGCAGTTTCACCTCACTCAAGATAGCTTAGGTACATCATCAGCACCAGAAACATTTGAATTAATCTCAAAGCACCAACAAAAGCACTAAATTAATCAGTGTCCCATATAGTTTGAGCATTGCTATAGCAATGTTAGAATCCTATGAATTCCGCTGCTTCTTATGCAAAAGCTGTTTCAAGTTACTGCTGCTTTTCCCCAGCTCAACTCTAACCTCTGATAGATGGGACAGGGTACATGCAGCATTCAAAATAAGTTTACAATAACAGAGTAAAAGCATGGCAGCCCAGGACACTTATTTTGTGCTGCCTTCTCAGCAGTAACGTCTGGTTTACAAGTGTTTTGACAGAACTACTCTCTTAAAAAGGTTCAAAGATTTATTTTTTTTCCAGATTTTTATCTGGTTTAAGAGCCCAGAGAAAGCAGCTACAAGGCCGGAATGTTTGCTCTTCTTTTCCAGTACCTGAAAAAAGGTGTGAAAGATCTCATACAGAATATGCAAAAAGACACAAATTCCAGCTCTATATTAAAAACGGAGCTCTATATTAAAAAATTCTTCAAAAGCATTCTTTTAAGTACTGAAGTTTATCCCACATCCCCATTGAAACGATAACAAAAAAGTGTGCATCATTTTCTGGCATAACACACTTAAATGAATCTATACACTGACTTATACAACAGCATAAATTCACAATAGCAGCTTCAGACACTGAAGAATCTTGATACATAGTAAAGATGTGAGCCAATAAACCAGACACTTCTCCTTTGTCCACACTGCTCTTTTTGTGAGTGATAGCAGTGCTGAAGTGACGGCTAAACAGCTCATGAAGCAGCTCCTGCTGTGGCAGTTTATGGTTTATCTCAGAGACTGAAAATAGGGTTAGTTATCACAATAGGCTGACAGTAGCTTAACAGTTGCTTTCCACATGGATAGGAAGTTTCTCTTCAGGGAAACATTCCCTCAGTGTTTTTGATGGAGATGAAGTAGGAAGAGCCACCGTTTTTAACAAGCTGACTTTAATGAACAGGACATAAGTTACTTAAAGTAGGTGTCTCTGAAGTATCTTCTGGAACCATTGCACAAGAAATGTAGTGCAGACCAGTGTAAAAGCTACATGTATAAAATGTTACTAACGTACTCATCTGTCTTGCCACAGCTCTCTCAGCTGTAGTGGAATACCAAGAAGTTACACCCACCATTAAAATAAAACTTTTATTTTAAAATGCAAACTGAAGTTAAATTCTTGCTCGCTGATTTTGAAATTAATTTAAAGGTTCCACATTTTCCAGAAACTTGCTTTCAAGTTTTCCCTAAAGTTTGCTTCATAGCACCTTCCTACCACGCTATTTATAGTTACCAACTAAACTAGCAACCTTTAAGTAACAACTTCCCCATCTTAAAAAAAACTTTTCTCCAAGACCTTACAATCACATAATATCCAACCAATGCCTTGTTTGTCAGAAAAACTTACCTGATATGAAAATCTGCTTTACCTAATTTAACTCGCACCACCAAGCTACACAGCACATCATACAGCACTATGGCTTTACACCCATTACTCAATACTAAGCATGTTGTGCTCTATTCTTATTCAAGCACTTAGAATGCAAACAAAAAGTACTTACACACCCATACAATAGTTCATAAGTTAGTGGTGGAAGTCAGTAAAATGTGTCTGCATGCTAAAATATGTTTGAAAAGCTAGGGAAAAAGATGTGAAGAAATTGGAAGATTAAAAAGACTGAGCACTCTTGCTTCCAAGTGTTTGTCCCTTAAGATATTCATACTCCTGCACTCCTTCAGTTGCAACAACTGCTGTGAAACAACTTCTGTTAAAAAAACTCCCTTGACAGGTTTTTTTTTTCCCCGGCCATCTCAGTTCACCAGTTTGTTTCATAGAATGGTTTGAAAGCACAACTGAATAAACTCAAACAAGCAACTTGGGACACAAACTCCTTCAGCTGTCACTGCCAGACTGCATGACTGAACTATAGTCACGGGTTCACTGACAATCCATGCAAGTTCAGCAAACTTCTTCCAGAAAGGCTCCTGATTCACAAATGCTGCAACAGTAACAGGTAATAGCTACCCTATGAGTACAGCTAGTTCTTGGAAGTTAATTAAAGATTCTATGTTTTAACAACAAAATGCCCAAAGAATATTAAGAGAAAATTTTAATCCACTGAGGAAACTCATTAAAGTGGGACAGAAAACTCATTTATTCCTACTAAATACAAATCACATGGAAGGGAAGATGAGTTTAAAGATTTATCAGAAGGGAATTCAGATTAGAAATCACACACAGACCATCCTACTAAGAGAACTCATGCAGGTTTAAGATCTATCTCAAAACTGGAAAATGCGGTATTGCAGAGGAGAGGAAGACCTAGTGGAAGAACTTATGATAACCAGAGATAACCAGTTCAAATTCTGGAAGCATGACATTACTGCTGATTAATCACAGTCTTTTTAAAACTTGTTAGACAGCATCTAGATGGAATACTGTGTTTTTGTTCTCCCAATGCAAGAGAGACATCGAAGTAGATGAGTTTGGTAGAGGGCCACAGAGACAGTCAGGGACTGGAGCACTTGCCCTATGAAAGGGGGCTGAGGGAACCAAGTTCATTCAGCCTGGAGAATAAAAGGCTTCAGGAAGACCTAACAGCAGCCTTCCAGCTCCTAGGAGAAGATCGGTGAGATGCAATTACTCTCCTCACAGTAGTGCATAGCAGGAGGACAAGAGGTAACATATACGTTGGAATAAGAGAGATTCTGACAGGGAGGGAACCTCCCCCTCCCCATGGGGGCAGTTCAGCAGCAGAACAGGGGCACAGGGTGGTTGTGTGGCCTCTGTCACTGGAGGCTTTCAAGGGCTGACTGGATAAAGCTACCTGGTTTGACCTCATGGCTGATGCTAAGCTGAGCAGGACTACAAAACTCCCAAGACCCCTTCTAACCCGAGTCAGATCTTGAGCCTGTGAAGTATGACTGTCCTTAATAAGATTGATTCACACTATTAAAAAGAGGTAGTCACCGGAATAAGTGACTCTCATGTCCATAATACTACACAGTCATTTGTGATTTTGTTTTTACTTGCTCATGTTCTCCTTCAAGAAACCTTAACTAGAAGTGTTCTAATTCTGTTTGATATGCACAGTGAGAGTATTACACTTTAAAAGATCATTACAGAATAAATTTTTCCTTACATATTTAGTATTTAGGGAAACTGGATAGGGCAGCCCTGTACTGCAAAAGCCATTTGTTTGGGATCGATCATGTGTTTGCACACAAAGAGAAGAAGCAGAACACAGTACACGGGAGAAAACAATGCTATCAGGTCACAATACACCTTTTCAGATCAGAATTTCCCTTAATTGCACACTTAGCACCTCCTTGAGTACCGAAACTGCCTTTTGGGTTTCTCCAATACATGCAGGAATGTACCTAAGGGAGGTAGGAGCACGCGCCCAAGCAGAAAAGAAGTGACAACATGTTGACTTGCACTGAGGGGAAGTGGGGAATAAAGAGTATTTCAGAGGTGACCAAACCCCCATAAAGACAAGTCTCCTTCTTTAAGGTTCATCTACAAGAGCAGCAACCTTCATAAGCACTCCACAGAATTAAAAAAATAAATAGATCTAAAACATAAATAAAGTAATATTATCGTCTAAGATATTCAGTGAATGAAGTATGTCCAGACTCATCAGGAATGCTCTTATCATTAACTCTCCTCAAAGAAAGTTAAGCTGCTTGATTTCACTCCTCCATGGAGATTATACCTCCAGCAATATCTGTGGTTTTATAATTCTTCTCCTGTTGTGTTTTGTTCAAAGACACACTTCCCCTCCATTTCCTGCAAGGAAGGCCTGTAAAGAAGGTGAAACCAACTCTGCAGCAAGCTCAGAGGCCAGTCACACAAAAAGTGCTGTTAATTCACAAACTACGAGAAGATTCATGTTGGCTTCTCATCACATGTGCTTCTTCTCTCCAGGCTTTCTCCTCCTTAAGTCACATGAGGAGCACAAAATATGCTTTACTGCCTCTAGTACTATATTAATTCACATCTATCTCCAGGGAATACAGAAGTCCACTCCTTACCAGGAAATGAACCGTAGCATATTTGTTACAGCTGCTCTCCTCATAAATTTTACCTGATCTCCTAAAGCAGGGAAGGAAAACATAACTCAATACTACCAATACATGTGTCGTTCACCTATTAAAAAAAACACACACCTCAATAACTGCTGACTAGCCATATTAAGTCAACTTTTGAGAAGCATCTACATCTGATTTAAAATTCTTCCCAGAACAGAAAAAGCAAGTTGTTGAGAAGCCACACATCTGTATTTGATGAAATAAGGGTTAACTGTGAAAAACATTGCTACATTATACTCTCAGTACAGATTCACATTTCACAGCTTGTAGCTCCTTGCAAAGATCCTTCTCATTTTCACTATATTATGCACCTTTCTTCATCTTTTCAATCTGTGTTCCCTTATTCCCCTTTCACTGAAAAGCTATGAACTCATTAACCTGTACTCTAATAATACAGAAACTAAACTATTTTCCCTCTTTCAACTTCAAATGTTTTCAAATCAAATGTAATTTGAGATCTCAAAAAAGGGACAAATATTAACGTGTTAACTTTTACCAACCCGATTACAGACCAAAAGGAAAAAGAGCAGGGAAACTGTTTGGTTATTATCCCACGTTTTTGCCAGGTTAATTGTATATCATTGATCATGTTCCCTTACACTAAGTCAGGAGAAAATCATGCCATTATCCATTACTACGTTTGACCTTTTAAAGTTATGAGCTGGGCCTATCCATCACAAATTCCAGAAACAGCCATAATGCTACACTGCTTTCCTTGCAGACTCTTTCATTTAAGCATGCAGGCCCTCTTCTTTTAATAGCACCCTGATACTCCACGGATGAACGACAACCCCTCGTATTTCAACACTAATAGCAGTGTCTAGAGCATCCAGCACAGAACCATATTGTTCTCTTTGACAAACGCAAGTATCAGCCCTTTCTTCCTACAGAATTCAATACCAAAGAAAAGAAAACGCGTTACTGCACATCCTTTCAGCCAGCAACAGTTACCGCATTTTGGTGGACTAAAAACGTACGGTGCGCGTTCAAATCGCCAAGCCTGACACAGACGGAGAGGTGAGGCGTTGCAAACGAACAAACAAACAAAAAAACAACAAAAAGAAACCAAAACCAAAGTTACCAGCGGGCATCAGCAGCCCTTTGTGCTGCTCTCTCCGCACTGGAGAAAACGCAGCCTGCCTCGACAATATCCTTAAAGGTGAAGGCGAAAATACAGCTGGCGCGGGGCTGATGGCACCTCAGCGCCGCGGCCCCCCGGCCGGCCCTGCCTCCCCGCCTTTGTTTTGGTCACCGAGAGCACCGCTGACCCCTCGCTCGCTGCCCGCGGCCGCTCGCAGGGAGCTCCCTCCCCCTTCCCCCAAGGCCTCGGGGCCCCCCGCCCCGGAGCGGGGCCCCTCTCCCCGCTCCCCACTCCCCGCCCCGCGAGGGGGATGCGGGACGCGGCACCGCCGGCCCGGACTGCGGGATCGCCCCCCCCCGACCCGCGCGGGCCCGGCCGCCCCTCCCTCCCCCCCACCCCTCACCTCATTCGGTCTCTCCAGTGGTGCCAACCGCCTCATACAGGGAAATGGGCGAGCTCGGGAGCCTCCCCCGGCGGCGCGGCGCGGTGCGGCCGGGTGCTCGGTGCACAGCGGGCCCCCGGGCGCAGCCCCGCGGCGGCGGGCGGCGAGGGAGGGTCAGAGCCGGCTCACGGGCAGCCCGGCCCCGGCGCAGCCCCTCGCCATTTTTGTTTCCCGCGGAGGAGGTGCTGGTGCATTCTGGGAGCACAAAGGGCCGCGGCCCCGCCCCGGCGGCCCCGCCTGCGCCGCCAGCGCCGGGGGCGGGAGCGGGCGCGGGCGCGGGGCCGGCGCGGCGGAGGGACACTACCGCCGATGAGCTTGAGCCGCTTCCGAACAAAGAGGGACTACTTTAGCCGTGCGGTCGCCGCGAATCCATGCGCGCCGCCGGCGCTCGTTGCGGCGGGGCCGGTCATTGTTCCCGCCGCGTCTGCGGAGACGCGGTAGCGTCCGGGCCTCGCTGCACTCACTGTCCTGCGGGACCCCTGCTCGGCCCCGGGGCAGCTCCCCGCCTTGGTGGGGTCGGCCCTGCCGTCTGCAGTGACTCAGGGCCCGCCTTCCTGCCCAGGGGGCCGGCGAGGCCCGGCACAGGTAGCAGAGGCAGCTCTGGCCGGCCTGTGGGGCTGCGGGCTGGACAGTGTGCTCCTCTGCAGTGACAGCGGGCTGCAGCCATTTCAGCCATTTCAAGCTGAGCTGAACCTCAGCTTGAGTTGTTAGCTGCAGCTGTACTAGCCAAGCTGATGGAACAAGGTGCCCAGCAAAGTCGTGGAATCTCCCTCTTTGGAGACATTCAAAACCCACATTGGCACATTCCTGTGTCACCTCCCGCAGGTCACCCTGCGTTGGCAGGGGGTTGGACCAGATGATCGCCGGAGGCCCCTTCCAACCCCAGCAATTCCGTGATTCCGTGACATAGACTTCTTGTTTTCCGTCATTTGAGTTCTGCAGTTGTTTGGGCATCGGTATTGGGCCAGTCTCCAGGGTCCCATGGTTAGCACAGCAGTTGCCCAATACAGTGTATTGGGCCAGTCTCCAGGGTCCCATGGTTAGCACAGCAGTTGCCCAGTACAGTGGTACCAAACGCTATAAAGCTTGTCCTAACGCTGCAAGTGCTCCCTGGATCAGCACTCACCAACTGGTGTAACACACACTCAGGAATGGCTGAACTCAGTGGACTGGAGGGTGAATTTATGATTCCAGTCTCTCTCCTGCTGAAAATGCCCAAGTTCTCAAAGCCACCTTCCTCTTGAGATAAGCCACCAAAAATAAGATACTGGATCAGTTTGCCATCCCTGGAAAGGAGCAGAGAGAGAGAGAATCCTGAGCAAAACACTGGAGTACAGCTTGGTCTGGCCAATTCTTAGTTACATCAGAATAGAGCAGTGGTTATGATCAGAATCTCTTGTTCACAGTTATTTTAAATACAAGTGTTAGGGGATAGTTCTTCCTTGGATGCACTAACTAGACAGAGTTCAGGTGTTGTGATGATATGCTAAAAAGAGACTTGGACAACACAAAGGGCCTTGTCTGCTCTGCACAGATTTCCATGTACTGCAAGCAGCAGTCAGATACTGCGAGTGCTAAAGGTAAAGGGCCACCATGAGGAGAAAAAAAATTACGCTCAATCTGAAGTATATCTGCATGCAGATTCTTATTTTTAAATCACAACAGTGGTGTGAGAACCAGTGGTCAGCAAACTTTCTAGTCAGCAACAGAATAAATATCAAAAATTGGCTACCTCACGACTTCCTTTTTCAGTGTCATACTTGGAGGGTCTTACTGTCCTGTTGTCCTGCTGTATCTTTGAAATTAATTTGATAAAAATTTGCCAAAGTAGAATCACCTATAATGTGAATTGTTTCACCAACAGCACTAAAACACCCTAGACACGTGCTAGCTCTACCCTCTTTGTCCTTAAAATATTGTTCCCAGAAGGAGTTTGCAGAACCTAACTGCAGAATTGCAGAGCTGCACGGCCCAGTCCTTTCCGTAAAGCATCATTTGTCACAGAGCTGGGACTTGCTGCCAAAATAGCATTATCTGAGGGCAGCACAAAAAAGAAACTAGGAATCCCTATGTTATATAAGAATAATGAGAATTTAATAAACTGATTAGTTTGCTATTGCAGGGATTGCATTAGTTAGGCCAGAATGTACCCCCGAAGCCTGTTACCATTAGCTTTATTACTACAAACAGCAAACTGTATGAGTATTTTACCACAACCTAGATTCCAAGTAATTCTCCTGTAATATCGAGAAGTACAATATGAGCTCATAGCCAAACATCAAATAAAATAAATTTAAACTCTGTTTCCTTTAAGACCAGCTATTACTGATAGCTAGAAAAATTCCAAGCTGTATACCTCCCACAGAGACACCTCATCCCCCACCACCTTAATTTAGTAACTCATACTATAACATCCTTTTTGATCACTTTTGCAAGTCTCTGAATCTCCACCGGACAGGAAGCTCCTTTCTAGAGTAGAGACTGTGTGACTTACCCTTTCAGATCCATCTGCTAGACCAAGTAAATCAAATGGCCAAGGGATACTTAGACACGGGTGACTTAAAGTCAATAACTTGTACTCAAGGACAAGAAATTTGCAATGAAAGAGTAACATTCGTTATTCCTCTGCCCAGCCTTAGCAGATTATTACAGGGTTGGGGTCTTACTGGAAATGTGCAAATGATCCTCTACAAATGGTTTTCGAGTAAAAATGCTCAAATTGGCAAACCTACATTGCCAGAAGGAGGACCTTTGTTAATCACTGGCATATGTGGGGCAAAGAAATCAAAAGCAATAGTAAAAATTGCTATTTTTAGCAATTTAAAGTGTTTAAATCACTCCACCATTCCCATTACTATACTATGAGACATGTAGGATTAATCTGATTTGGAGCAAGCTAAAATCTTTGTCTGTTTTCTATTCAGTGCTAGTAGTAAAACAACCAGTTATTTCTTCTGTTAATATTTGGCAAGACTGTATGTCATGGCTTTAGAAGGAACTTTCTTGACTTACTTGCTTTTATGTCTTCTGCTAATATCTCAAAATTATTTGAAAATGCAGTTCAAGCAATCTCTCCTCCTGTATTTTCAATTCCAGACGTATTATCTGTGTACTTTGAGGCACAGAGTGACCAAAGTCAAATTAAATTACTTTACCACCAATGTCAGTAAAGGCTTTCTTTTGTAGAAGTTTTGGGGAAAGAAATAGTCTTTGTTTATCTATCAGATTGTGCTTAATAATAGATATGTTCAGCTTTATTCCACATCATCTTATAAATAGCTGTATTTCAGAAAGGAGCTAAATAATAACAACCTGGCACTGTCTTGACCTCTCTTTGTACTTGTCCACATACTATTAGGCAATCTCTTTTGCCAAAGAAAAGTCTTGGATTTTTAAAATTGTATCTTGCCTTGCTGACGTAGCAGAGAAAAATTAAATTTCGTATTCAACATATAAATTCCCTGGTACCCAGCAGAAATGGATAAATTTGAAGAGTCAGAACAGTGGCATTTCTCTTGGCCCATGGCCCTTCTCTCAAATGCTAATGTGTTTTTAAAAATACGTTGTTATGTTTTTTATACTTTCATTGCCACAATGTCCACATAAATATTAAACAAGCAAACCAAAACACACAAAACCCAAAAGTATGTCAGCAGTGTATGTAGATGAGAGCACCAACTGCTGCACAGTATTATTTTCCATTACCTTATTGTATCACACAACATAAAGTCAAAATGATACCCTTGAACAAGACAATACTGTAAAGCTTATCCTTGTACAGATGGTTGTCATGACCACAATTCAGCAAGGAGGGAAAATTAGATCCCAGGACATTTTATCTGCATTGTTTAAGCATGGGAACAGCGAGGAAGCTCGCCTGGGATCTTTCTATCTTAAATCAAGACAAATATGGTACCTCCATTTTTACATAAACATAATAATTAGTGAGACAATGCACATATGCTATATTTATTAGGGCTCAACTCAGAAAAGAATCTTCAATTTCAAAATTTAAAAAATAAGCAAGTGATGTTATAAGATAGAATTTTGTATTAATTCTTACCACTAGCTAACAATTGTTCTCATAAAATTGCAGTATTCTCTCTTTATACTAAAGATATAAAAATAGCACTGAAAATATTTAAAAATAGGCATTTTAAAATATTTTTAATATTAATTTTTTCATCCTCACATAACAACAATACAGAGGAAACTACATTAATATTACTGGTGGTAAGGTACCCTGATACTGGTCTTCACATAAAACCACATTTTTTTCTAGTACAAGCACTTTGCCATTTCCAGCTGCGCTTCAGGAGAGGTTGTGTGATGACATCAGCAGCTCTTTTAGGATTCTGGGATGAATCCCATCAGGCCCCATAGATTTGCAGGGATCCAGCTGCAGCAGCCGATCCCACACAGTTTCAGGGTCAACTGGGAGTTGATCATTCCCACAGTCTTGGTCCTCCAGCTCAGGGTACTGAGACCCCCTTGGTCCGTCATCTGTGCTGAAGACAGAGGCAAAGAAAGCATTAAACACCCCTGCCTTGTCTCTATCCCTGTTTGAGAGTTGACCATCCTCATCCTGGAATGGGCAGGAAAGGCTTTTATTGTACGAGATTATGTCTCCCATCTATCTTAGTTCTACTAACATTTCTTTTGTACCTAAAGACAGTGAGTGGGTCTGAAGGAGAAAAAATAAGTGCTTGACTAGGTTTGCTGACAGTGCTTATGTATGAGTTCCTATGTTCTTACTGCTAATACTGTCTTTTCTGTTTTGAAGACTTAGGAGCATATATAGCAGTACTTTAGCTCCAGAAAATAGCTGTGAGAGAACTGCAACTTACTACTATTCCAGTTAGTGGGAATTTTGTGAAGGTATGCAAGCATAGTCCTGAGTAATCTTTTTCCTTTTTCTTATGAGATCAGTTCATAAAAATGTGAGCTCGTTACTCAGAGATGGAATTTAAGAGAGGTTTACTTCTCCCTCTGTACTGTCATTCTGCTGCTGTGGTCATATAATTGCCTCCTTTCAGAAAACAAACAGCTGCCAAGACTTGAAATTTGGTTAATTGCTTGGATCGGAAAGAGATTCCAGCTCTCAAACTCTCTGGGAATTCAGTCGTGCACCAGTGCAATGCATTCCTTCCCCTACTCTCTAAGCACAAATCCGAAAGCACTTACTGAAGCTCTAGTTAGTGACTAAAGTTAAAATGCAGAGTCAGCATTTAAGAGTTAAAGCCTAAGCAAGCATTTTATTCATTCACTTTAGCTCTGCTCTGCTGATTTGCAAAAGTAATTGCAATCTCAAATATTTTACATTGTGGTTGGTTGTATCGTAACTTCTTGAAGACTGTGGCATTATACAGTTTTATGGTAAGGTTTTGTCTGTCAGCATCTATGCTCCTTTGTGGACTGTAAAAATGTCTGCTAGAGCAGAATTTTCAGCTCTTTTGTGGTTAATTTTTGTAGCAGTACAGACCAGACTTACCTCTTAACTCGAAACTGAAGTTAAAATATGTTTAACAGCCCCCCAGGACACAGTTACATGGCAGAATATTGCCATTTCATCTGCAGTGAAAAATCTGTTCTGGACATCAGTCTGGCTGGAGGGAGAATTAGTACAGCATTCCTTCTGCTCTCCCACCACCTGGAATGCAGTATGGGCCTTCTCACAAGCTTTCAGCAGGTCTGCCAAGTCCCACTCAGATGGAAAATTCCTCACTTCTCTTATTATTTTCTTCTTTTTTTTTTTCATCTTCCTGATAACATCTCTTTATCTATGAAGATGGAGACAAAATACTTTTGAACAGTGCAGCATGACAGGACCCTGCTAACACTTAGAGCTGTTTCACTTAACACTGAAGAGCTGTTTGCAGCCTGGAAATTCAGCTGCAGGGGCTGAAGATAAGGCAGTAGCCCTTTCTGTAGCTGCTGCCAGTCCAAGGGGGCTGTGCAGAAATAACCATAACTGGTCCCAGGCCAGCACACCAGCCAACTCATCAATTCCTTACTTAATTCTTGCACTGCTAATGAAATAATGATACTGGTACATTTGTTAACTTTGATATGCTTACTTAAAAGGTGTAATCTAAGTATCATTGTTTTAGCTAATGCAAATGTAATAGCTATTGTCAGACATGCATTTTGATGTTCTATTATCTCAGCCTGAAAGCCGAGACTCTGTTCTAACACAGCATTGCTTATCTGCATTCAGCTAAAAAAACAGTATACAGATACAGGATCAAAATCAGTTCTTATTACATCAGTTGTTTGTTTTCCATCTTGCCATGTTTCACACCAGCACTGACATCCCCCTCTCTACAGTCATGACTCTATCCCTAAAATTTGGGGATGCTGGCACAGACAATTTTTCTCTATTTTGTTTTTCCTCATGCTATGTGTTTTTGTGATGAGTCTATAAACATTAGTTAAATATCAACATAAAGCCAAAGTAACAGTACTTTCACTTTCAACATCATCACGCTGCAGAAGTGTACCATTAGCCAGACTGTGCCTCAGTAAACCAGTGAAATTCTTCTAATGTGTCATTAAAATAGTAGGAAAACATGGTCTTACAAACACAGAAGAGCTATATTTCTATTAGATTAAGTAGATAAAACAGTACAATCTGAAGTTGTCATAGCATGGATGTAGCTACCAAACAGCTAAAATTACAGATGGGTTTGGGAGAACTGGGGGAACGTGACACATGCACACAACCAGACGAGTTGTCCCCTGCCCCAGCTTTTGCAGCCACGTGGAAGTGTGAATTTTGCGAAGTAGCTGATGTGAGCTAAGAGCTGGAAGTCCCACTGCTTCCCTCCTGGTATGCTGCCATGGCTGCCATTAAGCCCACTTGGGTGTTCCTCTGACCTTCTCCATAGCTTCAGTAGTATAAATTAAGCCCATGAGTGGTAAAATGTTTTCTGCTGCTTCAGTCCTCTGAGTCTACTCCTCACAGAGGCAGGGGAGGCCTGGGCTGAAGGGGGTTGGGAGGAGAGCCCCAGCAAGGGGCTGTGAGTCTGTCTCTTCTCTGCAGTTGTAGCTGAGGGTACAGTTACCTGAGTCAGGCACACCTGTCCGACAGCTGCTGCCATCTAATGTTGCACTCACTTCTGCTCAGGGGGCTGCTGGTGCCATCTGACGTGTTGGTTGGTCCCTATGCCAGGAGCCATGCAGATGTGGCAGGTCAGTGAGCTGCTCTAGCTGAAAAACACTGACGTGTATATGTATATATAACACATATATGTATATGTAAAAATGGGTTTGTTTGCAGACAGGTCAGCTTTTAGTAACTTGATGGGTGTAGGAGCTGAGAGTACATATACACGGAAGAGGAAGTACAGAACCAAGGTAGCAGAAGTGGTGATAAAAATATTCATATAAAAATGGAAATGCAGAGACAAAAGGCTTATTTCTTCCTCTGTTCCTGTTATAGAATAGAACATCTACAACAAGCCAGAAGGGAAGCTGACCTTCAATTTGATCCCATGGGCTGCCATCTCTTTCAGATGGCCAAATGCATGTTCCATGGTTGTGGGCAGCTTGCAAAGTGAACAATTGAAATATTTCTGACTATGGGACAAATGAGCTGCTTCTTGAGTCAGGAAAGCAGAAGTTTGCCAAGTAGGACTTCCAAGTAAACACCCTGGCCCTGTGAATTTGCTGCTACTGAAAGGCATCATATGATAGCCTCAGCCTGACTGGAATCAAATCATGCTTCCTCACCTGGGCAGCCCTGACGGCCATACAGGGGTCCTGATGGCTCTGCTGTGCTGTGCTCCATTACAGCAAATCAAAGTCCATGCACATGCCCATGAGGAACACAAAGGGGAATACCCAGACCTGCCAAGCAGATGTGAAGACAACTTCAGGATGTGAAAGACCACATTCAAAGGGCTTGTCGATACGAAAACACACTAAAAAGCTGAGACAAATTAAAGAAGACAATGCACAAAAGAGAAAGCCTAATAAGCATGTGCGAGGATTATGTAATTCAGAAGTCAGTTTGCTATAGTTCAATTCTCATTCAAATTATGACAGACTTGCCTCTTCCAGGAACTTTATCAGCTGTCTCAAATTTCTCAGGTAGGATCGATTCTAGAGCTGTAGTTGCCAAGGATAGGAGGAAATGCAGGCAAGCATTGACAAGACACTGCACTAACATGCAGGAGTGCTAAAAGTAGAACTGATTTTCTTTTACCCTGCCTGGAATTCAGCAAACAAAGAGGTCAAGTAGTGATGGCCTCTAAGGACTTTTTAATTTACTGCAGGTTCTAGGATGTAAAACGCCTGTGACAGTGCTATCATACTAGTAGAGATATAATGCTGTATCAGATTACTGGTGTGATTTAATTACCAATGCATAGCCTGTGGTGAAAAGGGCATCTTTATTTCCTAGACCTGTAATCCAGGTCTTATTTAAAAACATTTTTTATCAGAAACAGTATATATTGAATATGTAATTTTTTTTTGTTTAGAAGGCACTTTGAATCATGTGTGATGGCTGGGAAGAGGGATGGGAAAAAAAAGATGGAAAAGTTGTGTAGTTTCCGCTCTGTTCTGATTTTAAATTAAAACAAATTGTAACCCATCTGATGGGGAACAGTAATTGTGATTTGAGTTTGACTTTAAGTAAAACTGGACATAAATCTATATCCACAGTTGTGTAAATGAGTCCAGGTTCAAACAGTACTATGTAGAAGGGTTTTTTATGTGGACAGTTGCAGGATGTGAAAAAGAAGCTAGGATAAAACATAGGTAAGAGTTGGTCAGCTGAGATGTCAACACACAGGAAGCCTTTGTTTGTGTATAAAGAAGCAGTTGCAAAATAAGCTGATTGAAAACTCTGCAAATCTCACATCAAACTAGACCTAAACTATAACAAGTTATTTAGTACATATCTAGACAAAACAGAAAATAAATATCTGTAGTAATTTGAAGTATTTTCAAAGAAATCACACTATCTGTGTCAAATACAATGACTGCATTGACCAGCTACCAGTTAACCCATATTAGAGGTGCAAAAGTCTAACAAAGACTCTCTGTGTCTTCAGAGAACTGTTCAGTTTATCTCACTACTACTTTTTTTTTTTGCAGGTATACTCCCAAATCCCAAACCAAAATTGGTGTTGTGGGTTGGAGATGTGCATTTGTGAATTAAGTTTCCTTTTGTGCAGCTACATTGCAATATAAAAGATCTAGAAAGGGTCGTTTTGCCTGCTCAATCAAAAGAAAATGCTTTCTCTCTTAAAGCTTCTGTCCAAGAGCAACGGTGGTGTCATTTGAATGCCGTGTTTGGAAAGAGGGCTCTGAACCTACATACAAAGAGAACTCAGGGCATGCACAACACTTGCACTGTTCACCATAATGACACAGAATATATTCAGTTTCTCGCAAAAGATTTATGTTCTGTGTGTTTCCTCTGAGATAATAAAAGATTTCATTAACTGCAATAGTTTATTATTTATGTATGTAGACAAATTATAGAAATTTTAATAGATTTAATTGTATGTAAAAGGCAGCCTTGGTTTCTTTTAAACGAAAGACAGGGAATCAAATAGCATGATTGCTGATGTAGATTCATACAGAGCAATCTTAAAATACACCTTTGAGGCCTGTGTTCTTACAGATACCATATCATCAAATAACAAAATTACTGTAGTTGCAGTTCCATTATGCATTTTCTTTAGCAGTTGGGTTGGTTTAAGAAGTTCTGACCACAACCTGCTTTTTGGGTGCTCTCCACACGCCCCTAGTGCAGGCAAAACCTTTGTTCAGCTGTGCTTCAGATTTCATAAAAGAAATAATCTGGATTAAAAATAACATCTAGTTAAAAATAATTGAATAATATTGATAGGCAGGGGGCGTGAGGAAGGAGGGAGGCGAATGTGATGTCCGTGATGCAGAAATAAAATGATCTGAGAGAGGGCAGGGGAAAAATAACTTCTGTTGTGAACTCCTGAAAAAGCATGTGGCAGAACTGGTCAGTGAGAGCTGCAGCACCAGGCTTGCAGAGCCTTGTAGGAACTGGGCATAAGCCTAATTTGACAAGATACTTTAACATCATATTGGTAAGGTGTAGTCAATCTATGACTGTAGTGATACTTGCCTTGCCAAAATTAAATGAAGCATATAGATAAAAATAATAGTGCATATTCTATTAGCATAAGCTTGATTATTTACTTATAGAGTTTTTAACTGTTACTGCTCCAAATTGCCTTTTGTTGTTCAATTGGGTGGAAAAAAACACCTTTAGGAATGCTGTAACCTGGTAGCTATTGTGTTGTCACTTTTATTATTTTGTATAGATGGTTCGAAAATATCTGGTGTTCAGAATTGTGTTCTATTAAACAGAAAATAAATAATATATTTTAGATTGCTGAATTTATTCTGCCTGGGTATTTTAATGATGTAAGAAAATTTGTGTGTGAATGCAGTTCCCTATTTTTCTTTAAACAGCACTTTTTCTTCAAAAAATATCAATCTAAGTATAAAATAGTTTTACTTTATTCTAGTAATTATATTTACAATGGGAATTCCTGCTAAGTACTGTAGAAATATAGATGTTGACAAATTTAAAATAATTCAATTAATACCTCAATCAACAATCCCACAGCACTTTCTATAAAGTAGGCTCCAGGAATTAATTAATATACAATCAATACACTGCCTACTTGTCACTGATAATGTCGGAACGGCCAAAGCGACACAGATATCAGATGTAGTCCAGGTGTAAGGTGAACAGGAAGCTGTTTATTGCTCTCAAGTGTTTCTTTTATACTCCTTGTACACTATCGTGCCACAACACAATTGGTCAAAAGTCTCAAGCATAAAAAACTGAAGACACTACACACGCTCTTATTGGTGACACTGAAGACACTGTGCATGCTGTGACATGCTATTGGTGACATTTGATTGGTGACCTTTGGTCTGGGCTGCATTACGTTTGTTCCGTCCGGCATTACAGTAAATATTTCCTAAAAGTTGTTTAAATTCCTCGTCACTAATTGCCAGGCTGCTGACAGGTTCTCTGTCAACCCCGACACCTACTCTAGGGATCAAAAAAGGCATGTGCTCTCTGCCAGGAATGTGCTTGACTCCATGTTGTTTTGTTTATTTAAAGGGAAG
Source organism: Pseudopipra pipra (assembly GCF_036250125.1). Classification (NCBI taxonomy): domain Eukaryota; kingdom Metazoa; phylum Chordata; class Aves; order Passeriformes; family Pipridae; genus Pseudopipra; species Pseudopipra pipra. The sequence continues at coordinate 14,609,894 of NC_087557.1, forward strand.
TGAAAACTGTTTTATGTAGAAAAACCCCAGTGATAAATATTTAAGTAGATCAACTGTACATATAGTTAATTAACAGCTTGGAATTTCTGTAAGATAGCTACTTCCTTCATAAAAAAGTTCATGTATTACAAATTACCTCAAAATTACCAACTTCAATAAGATTATACCAAAAATACATTTAAAAAAAAAAAGGACGTGGACCTAACAAATTGATAATCCTTACAATTAGAGGTTTCCCGAAAGGAAACATTTTTTTTCTAAAGATTTCTGTTAATCATTACTGCTTTTCAGGGTGCTGTCGGAATCCTTTAACAATTCAGTACAAAATTTCTGCATTTCACTTATAGAGGTTTTGAATGTAGCAAAACAAGTGAGACAAAGTGTTATGTTTTTAGTAATTTTTGCCAATATCATGAAGACTAATAAGGCATGCCACTACATTGTACTAATTCTTGCATATGGGGCCAGATTTTCAGCTTCATTAAAGCCTGTGAACTGAAGCAGATTTACTTATGTAAGATTTAAGGCCTGACACAATGATTAGTTCAGTTCAAATTCCTACCTAACACAATGATTCATTCACTCTGCCCAACAAATCACCAGGATGGAGTATATATTTTAAGGAAACATTGATTTTAGGGCAGACTTGAAGTGCTCTTCTTCTTATCCCATTTTAAGCATTTCCTGTCTCTGCCATTTCTTCCAAATGTCAAGCTATTCCTGCATTTCTAAATATGACAGACTGAAGTGGCATGCAGAATCAAAACAGAGAACTGATGTGGCTTTTTTCTTTTTTGATGTTACTTTAACAGCTCACCATTCAGCTACACAGAGTTGCATGGCAGAAGTGAGAGAACAGCACAGGAGTAGGTGTGAGTAGTAGAGGATGAGCGAGGAAAGGGCTTCACACAGCAGCTCTGTTGTCTGTAGTTGCTCTTCTGCCCATTTTTCTCCTCCATATCATAGCTGGCAGAAGGCAGGGCAGAGCTGTACCTCACTAGCTGAGGTTCATAGTCTAGCATTTTAGTGTGAACTGTCTTCTCAGGCAATTAAAGCAAACGTGCTCAACTGTGAACTGAAACAGTTCTGTTGAGGGAATGTCCTCCGGCAGGGGGGATGGCAGGACAGCTGGGAGTTGCAATGCATTAAACCATTGCAGCTCTTTTCCTCTTTGCATCTCAGTCAGAGCTCTTAATTAAGTGCACCACTTGCTGAAAAAGGTACTACCTTGCCAGGAAGTTTGTTCCAATGCTAAACTTCCTTAGGAGTTAAAAATTAAAGTCTTCTTTCTGAATAGAATTCTGCCAACATATCCTTCTCATCATTGACCTTCTTATATCAGCACGTACTGGCTTCAGTACTGGAATCCAGTATTTAGGGCCTAGAGGATTTTTCAAAGAGTGTGGGCTAGAACTTGGATGTTTCCCGGCTCTCTGAGCTACCTTATAAAGTAAGCAGGAAGATGGAAGTGCTAATTCAGGGGAAGAATTTTTAGGAAGTGGGAGTAGGGCATTAAGAAAATGCCAACTAGACTGTTTATCTTTATGGGAAAGTCCATAAATAGGAATAAGACCCTAACATTTCTATTATAAAAATGTTTGTGTTTTTTTAACAGATGACTACCATGAGCATAAAATAAACAGAACAAAGAAGTATTTTACTTCAAATAGTGTGAATAGAAGTTCATAGTGGATTATAACTTTATTTTGCCACTAATTCAAAGAAGAAAACAGCCTGGATAATTAAATAACCATGTTGAAAGCTGGATACATTTTAAAATCATTAACAAAAATAAGTTCTCTGAAAATGATAAAAGACTTTCCAAACCAGAAATAGATTAATCTTAGCAAGTGTACTCGCCATGCATTTTAACATATAACTTCAATTAATCTGGAGAAAAATTCTTGAACCTCATAACTCTTACAATTATAGAGGAAATAGCCTTGAAAGACAAATATGTACAAATGAACCTTAATTTTATTGGTTGATTGAATCTGAACTGTGTTGTCTTTGTAGACTTTGAAACAATACAAACACAAATGTGAACTGTTGTTTAGCCTTTGCTTACAATTGACTATTACTGAAATAATGACCACCTTCAAATCTTTTCTTCTGAGCACAGTATTTCTGGAGTTTTTTCAGTCCTCTAATGTATACAGGACTGTAACATATAAAGCTTTCTATTCTGGATTTATAAAGAACTATTTACTCTAAACATGTTATGTTATTAAGACCTATTTACTGTAATGTTTTCTAGTACATTTTGCATTTTAAAAAGTGTAACAAAATAAAACAGACATTGTGTCTCTAAAAGTAAATCCTTGTATCTCAAATTAATCAGTCTCTCTGAATGTTTAATAACAGTGGCTGTATCTAATCTCAGTCAAGAGCTACGAGTCACACACATTTATATAATTTATCGGACTGTATTAAAACATGATTTTTTTATACAGATATGTGTTTAAATAAGATAAAGGTTTCAGTGGTTACAAACAGCCAGTTTACTGTAGCATTAAGTCCAAGCCACTGATGAAAGGAATTGGACTGCCTCTAACCTAACTCAGAGGAAAAAAGAATCAAGATTAATTTTTAGTTCAGATCTTTGATCTAGTTCTTTATACAACAGAAATGGTTGTGCCAACGCAAGGGAGAAGGTAGGTACCAACAGCAAGAGAAGGTGACAGCATCTGCTTCTGTAGCAGGGTGGATTTATGTGAGATTTAACTGACCATGTAAATACAGCCTTAGAAATGAAACTTGCTGGCTGGAATAGTCTGTTTCCTCAAACAGATTAATGATTTGTTTATACCAAGTTAAGCCACAAGGCAATCCTTAACAGGCTGTGTCTGCTTTCTGGGTAAAAGATGGCTCCACCTATTCATGTAATAGAAGCATTAGCATTTATAAAAATCTGAATGTGATAGGAAACAATCTATTAGGACAAAATTAAAGTTAACACAGTGATTAAGTCAGAATTCACAGAAATTTGTAGAGGGGAAGGAAACAGAATCTCACTACAAAGGGAGCATGAGGGAAAGTTTTAGGTCTAAAGGTTGGATGGGTCCCCAGATCTTCATTCTCATCCACAAAGACAGGCCTAAGGAAGTATGGTGTATATAAAAACCACACTCCTAGATAGATCTCTTAGCAAATAGATAGCTGAGTAATAGAAAAAGAGAGAAATCTCTAATTTTTTCTAGACTTCATGTAGAAAATGCAGGTAATTTTAACTTATTGTAATGTTATATATCGTGTAAATACACTTATTAAAGGTTAATTAAATGTCAAATGTTAAGGAATTGCATTCCTACTAGTGCTGTAATATTTTAAAACTGTGGCAACTGCTCAGGATCACAGAATATTTCTTAGGCCTATCCAAAGAAAAAGAGCACTGATCTAGGATGCCGTGCTAGGCAGACTGGAAGTTGGCAAAGCTGCTGTGAGACAGAGAAATTTTGTGATTATCAACATCAGAAGTCTTGTGATTATTAACATTAGATATCTTGTGATTATTAACATTAGCCAGAGGCTCCCTGCATATAATATGATGGTGGGGAGAATGTGTGAACCCTGAGGATTCCCCATGGAGTCTCTTATGATGGCATTGCAGTTAAATCGGTATGTGGGGGCACCTGCTTCAAATAACTGAAAGAAGCAAGTCCAGCACCATTGCAATAAGTTAACGTTAATTCATTTAATATTAATTTCATTTAATGTTAAAACCTGTATTTCTTGCTCAAGTAAAAGAAACTTTCCTTGAATTTGGATAAAATTCTTTATTATATTTTTAAAGGTGCATGTTACACTATCTTGAAGAAATCAGATTCTCCTCTGTAGTTTTTCAATATTTTCATTTGTCTCACATTTTCATTTCTTATATGTTCAGAATTCCTGGAGACTTCAGCATCCGCAACCATTCTTTGATTTTTCTGAGTTATTCTTAATGTGTAATAGCCTCCAAGTTCTCATAGAACTGCAGATGAAGGTAAGAAGGTATTAAGAAACCACATTTACCTTTTGACACTATGAGTGACAAATTATACACTTGTATAATTAGTGGTTGATTTCTACCTTATACACAAACCCTACATCACTACAATAACAACATTCAGTGTTGTTATAGCTGGATAGGAAACTTAAATATTAATAGGTAGCAATAAATCAGCATAATGTCCATATATATATATATATATATATATATATATACACCAAAGTTTTGGCATTGGCATACAAAAATGGGTAATGCGTGAACTGCAGAACTGAAAGGCTGTACAGTAAATAATACATCAATATGATTTATATTCTACCTGCGTGGGTTTTCTGCATCTGCTCCCCAGTTTTAGAATATTTCTTTGGTTTTGCACAACCAGAGAATGCCAAGTCAGTGCATGTTAGACCTTTTCTGTTACTGTTCTGCCTTACATGGCCTTAGCTTTTTATGGGAGCTGCCTCTACTGAGGCTTAACTGGGAATTTAACAGGTAACTCAAAAAGGCTGATATAGCCTCATTTTTTAGCATTTGGCAAAGCCTGGGCACAAAGAGTACTTCAGTGCTGGAATAACGCATCTCACAAATGATGAAGATCTCATGGACTAAGTGAAAAATATATCCCCTAATGAACATATGCCAGGAACTGTTTGGATCTAGATGTAACAGGAATAAGACATTTAGATCCTTACCAGCCATATGGGAGACCCACATCTCACAATTACTCCCAGCCTGTCATTCCAAGGGTTGGCACAGAGCACTGGATGAAGTAAGGGCTTGCAATTATTCATCAAAATGTTAAACTGTTTGCTCTGTGGCATCCTCTTGTGTAGCTGTTCCATTTCATGTCCGTAATCAAGCTAAACTCATGCAAATCACTGAACTGTAGTGGGAGGTGATGCAGAAAGTGCAGCCATCTGGGTCTCCTGAAGAGGAAGAGAAGAAAACCTCCATACCATGAGAGTCACTGGCTGTTATTAAAACCAGGATTGCTTTTACAGGAGTGCCAAATCTTACTAATTAATTTTCAGATTTATACTTCAGGGTCACTCTGGCAGTGATTATATTATTCAAAAATCAGCCACAGACACATCTTTCTTTAAAGTAAGCCCTGCCAAAAAATGGCAGCTTATCCTTACAGTAGTACTTTTGTGACCTATCTTTTCATCAAAGCTGCCTTCTGCACTGAACACCCAAAGACATAATGTGCTACATTCATCTCATTTTATGCCCACACCATGGCATAATATTTGTGCCCAAAGTCTCACAGACAAAAAGCATCAGAACTGGAAACTCCCAGCTTCTGACTTTGACTCCCCATAGGCCTTCTGGGTCTCATAGGCCTCAAGGACTCCATAGGCCCTATAGGCCACATAGCCCCCGCGCTAAAAGGAGTCACAATCAAGTCACAAAAACAAGAAGGCTGGACAAAAATCAAACTTCGCATAAGAAAGGGCTATTTTATTTGAAGTTAACAGTGTTCCCACAAATTTCAATTGGACTGAGACTTCCCACAGCGCACGAAGGGTTGAGAAATCCTCTGGCGAAGAAGAAACTCATAACTTTTCCCCCACTTTATGGCACTAGCGTAGAATCATAGAGTGGCTTGGGTTGGAAGGGACCCAGATAATTAAAGATAATCCAGTTCCAACCCTCTTGCCATGGCAGGTTGCTCAGAGCCCCATCCAACCTGGCCTTGGACACTTCCAGGCACGGGGCAACCACAGCTTCCCTGAGCAACTTATTGTCCGCCTCACCACCCTCACAGTAAAGAATTCCCTCCTGTGTGCTAACATGGGCCCAGGCAAACGCCCCTTCCTTATTTCGAAGGAAAGACTCCTTTTTTTTTTTTTTTTTTTTTTTTAAAGACTGCAACAAGCCTACAGCTGTTTTTAATACCCTGCCCAGTGAATGATAGGAGCCTGTTCGCAATCAACGACACACGTTTTTTATTAACTGACTTCTCCATAATTGTCCCCAGACAGCGCCCGAGCGCCTTCTGGCAGACAGGAGCGGAACCCGGGGGTGGCTGTCGGCTCCACGAGCCCCGCACGGCCCTGGAGGGGGAAGACGGGCCGGGACAGCCCCGCAGGCTCGGGGCGGGCACGGCCAACGCGCCGAGCGCCGACCGGCGGGGCGGGGGCTCCCCGCCTTCGCCCCCTCCGCCCCGCCTCGCCCCCTCACAGCTGCTGCGTTCGACTCCTTCGAGCCGCGGCGTGAGCGGCTTGTGCGGCGGCAGCTGCCTGCCCGGCCGCCCTGCCCGCTGACAGCCGTCGTCTCTCGGCGGCCGCCGGTGCCCGAGGCAGCGCTTCCCCCGCCGTGCCGAGCCCCGGGGAGCCGGCGGCGCGGCTGCAGCGGCAGGCGGGGGAGCGCTCCTCGCCGCTCCGCCTCCGACCGCCGCCCGCTGCGGGGATGTGTGATTGCCATGGCGAGGCGGCTCTTCCCGGGGGCCTGGCTGAGAAAGCCCCACTCCGCGCAGGTAGGCCGGCGAGGGGCCGGTGCCGGCGCCCGTCTCTCCCCGCCAAGTTCCCTCCGGAGCGGGCGCCCCCCGCAGGGCTCTCGCCGCTCCCCCCGGCCCGGCGCGGCCGCCGCTCCCTCCCGCCGGCGCCTGGCGGCGGCCGGGGCTCGGCCCGCGGGCGGTGGCGGCTCCGGGGCTGGGGCGGGTGTTGGGGCACCAGAGCAGGTGGCGGCGGCCCCCGGGCCGCGGTGCCTCTCGCCGCCCCCGCCGGGCGGGTCGGGCCTTGGCGGTGCGCGGAGCGCCCTCCCCGAGCGCCGCGGGACCTGTTACGCCGCGGCCGGTCCGCGATGGCCCCGCGCTCTCGGGGATTGTCAGCGGGGCAGCCACACCTGCGGCACCGCCGGGCCCGGGGAGCCCTCTCCACGTCCCGCCTTTACACCTATCGCCGCTGCCGCGGGCACCCGTCCTGTCAGCGGGGGGAACAGAGCTTGCATGAGCAGACTCATTTTTTCACGTGTTCTAAAAAAATTAGTGTCGGGCACTTTTTTTCTGCTGCCCAGTAGGTAATTGCTCCATGCATCTGTGTATGTGTTCGTAGACAGACTTCTGTATTTACGTATACAAGTACACGTTTGCATTACTTAAGTTACCTGAGTAGTGACGTGTTGGTTGGAAGTGCTGTATCTGTCGTGCAGTGGAAAGTTCTGCTGTGAAATGTCAGTCAGATATGACCCTTTGGTTTCTTGATAGGTGTCCTCTGGGTTTCCTTCTTATCGATTGGATTGTATTTTAAATAAATTGTAACTAAAATGAGTATTTGTTAAGTTGGAGCAGAGAAATATTTACTTATATATGCTACTTACGTGTTCATCATCTGTTGATATGCTTCGTGACCATTGTATTAAAAAAATTTATACTTTGTTTTGATGCATTTTAAAATCTTGAATGTTTTAGTTTCTTCTTATCTGGAACTTTTCCAGTCTTACTCTGGTTTTGGAAGTGCCCAGAAGAGGGTATAATGTTTAAGGAAAAGCATGCAGATATAGTATAATCTTACCCTCTTCAGTATTTGTTTTATGGTACGTGTCTGCAAATCTGGGTCAGTACCACTTGAGCTTTAGACCGGAAAAGATTACTGTAGATCTGTTTACTGAATTTACATTTGTAAAGCATTTGGATTCCTATAGGAGAAAGCCTTCAATACAAGTAAAAATGAATTTGTAATCTATACACTACCATTCAAATTAGGGTTTTCCAAATTGTTTGCTTCCTTTGCCTTGATAACCTCTCTCTGATCATTATATGGGGACATCTGATTACATTGTTCTCTTTTCTTCTCAAAATTTAATTTAAGGCCTTCCAAGCAAAATATGTTATTTTGAAGTCCACTGAGAAACAGGAAGACAGCAAAATTATTTATTAGAAAAGCCAAAGAAGCTAAATTTTTGTTTCTATTGCAGATTAAAAAAATATTTCTGACTGTGCTTTTTTATACTGGAAGCTGCTTTTGAATATTCTACAGATTCGTTTTAGGAGATCTAAAATAGTGGTTTTGTGAACATAAACATATTTTTCTGTGTTAGCGTTAGCTGCTATGTTGATGTTTGATGCATCTGTGGAATGGCAGCAAGCTATCAATATATTGGCTTCTCTTGTCACTGCACATTACTGCTGGTGCTTGACAAATGTAGTCATGGTTTAACTGCACTAATTGCTGAGTGCTTTATGGGGATTTGTCTCTAAAGAAGCCAGTGCTCTCTAAGTAAATGTTAGACTTAACTGAGGCCTCTGAGCAAGATAAAAGATTTGTGTAGTATTTCTATGCAGCGTTTCAAGTAGCACAGTGGGGAAGGTGTTTGTACAGTGGAAGGTTATCACTGAGTGAATTCCAACTTTTGATGGCTGGTGTTCCAGACTCGTAGAAAACTGTGTTGTGAAATGTCTTGACAGAACATCAGGTTCTGCGAGACAAAATTTAATACCTGTTCTGGTTTTCCTGTTGTACTAGGAGCAGGATGTTATGAGTTGGTTTGCAAAAGACAGTCTGTGGCAAATTTATTTGCTCTTCAGCTTTTATGCAGAATGCTAGATCCGTAGGTAATGTAATAATAGCAAAAAATACCCACAAATACTGTAAAACCTGACAAACTTTTGAATGCTACTAAAGATCACAAAAAAGTAATCTAATTATATTTATAGGATTTTTCAGTTGGGTGATTAACACTGGGATTTTGTGTTTTATAAAGAGAGGTTAGTGTCCCAAATTTAGGAGACATTGACCTGAAGTTCCTTCTGATAGCTGTAGTTACCAATTGTATCGTGAGGCAGAGGATAAGCCAGCAGGGTTGCTCATGACAATAATCATGTAAAGAGCACTTGCATGCTTGGAAACTTTCTGGCCTCTAGAGGTTCAAGTTTTCAGACTCTTTAGAAGTGCCCCATGGACTTAAGTAATGTACAAGAGACTATCTTTGAAGGGGCAAAGAATAAGCAAGTTTAAAGCCACACATAACAGAAATTTCCTGTGTCATCTCTTTGCTTTAAGATTTTAATCCCTTTTGTTTTGTTTAACCTTTTAAGGAGAGAGATCCCATTTTCCATCTTGGTCACTATTTTATTTCAAAAGATACCTCAGCTCTGTTTACTCAGTTTAGTTACTCAGGATACAAAATAATTCAAGACACTGGCATAATCTTAAGAATTCACTTGTGCTCTTAAAGATGTGAACGTGTCCATTACATGGCATCCAAGACAGTGTGGGCTGATGCTCTCAGACATCATGTCAGCATACCTGAAGTGCATCCCGTGATCCACAAACCACTCTGAACAGAGAACAAAAGAGGATTTCTAACATGATTGGCCTCAATTTTTTTTATCCGTCCTTTCCTGTTGCTAGTGTGTAAAACAAATGGAGTAAACAGCTCTGATTTGGAGGAGATAAGTGCACTATGGTTATCTGGAATACTTTGCAGAATTAAGCTCTCTGTACTACTAAACAAAGAAATGCTTTCATACTCTTTAACCATAAAAGTGTTTTAAATAAAAAGTACACTTAACAAAAAACTGTCAAGTTATGTTGCATGTTGATTCACTACTCTCCATATGCTTTGGAGTTCATCCAGGCTTGAGTTTTGCCAGAAGTGGTTTTCCAGTTCTATTTCAGGGGATGAATGTCTAATTATTATTCAATGCACATGACTTAGCAGAATATACAAGTGATGGAAGAAGTTGACTCTGAAACATCAAGCATTACAAGTGCTTTCCCTCGTTCTTGTGTTCCCTGGCTTATATTTAAGCGTCTTGGTGGAAGAGTGAAGTTGAAAAGAGAAATTGTTTCCTGAGTTTGAACACTGTCTTCCTTTTTGATACTTTTGGAACTCTGTCCTCCTGTTGCCCTGAATATGTTCTTATTACAAGTTTCCTAGCAGTTTGTCACAATTTCAAATGGAGTCTGTCTGTATGTGTTGCTTCCTAAATGCAACACTGGGACTCCTTGCTCAGAAATGTGTTCCAATGACGTGCATGGCATATGTGCAGTGAGTCCTCTGCACTCTGGGTGCTTTAGTGCACATGTGACCAAACCAGGCTCAGTAAATCCTGTCCCTGCTGCACATGCAGCACGTGCACATGCTGGATGAAGTGGACTAAGTGTGTCTACGCTCACAGGCTGATTGTGGGGAGGAAATAGAAATTGGATAGGAGGAATGTATGGGAAGAAATCAAATAATGAACAGTCCTTTTGCTGAATGTGATAAGGAAGTCCTTAGAAAAGTAATTCCCCTTGAATCAGAGAGTGAAAGCTTGTGGTTGTCTGTAAGCAGATGGATGCTGTTGTCCATGCTCTGAACTGGCAGGATGGCTTTTGCAAGTCAAAAGCTACACGACTGCATTGGCACAGTGCTGAGCTCAAAATAAACCTCGCTTCTCTGGAACTTCTTGCCAAATATGTGATGTAGTCAGATGGCATTTGGGAAGGATTTTCTGTCTCAAACGCATTTGATTTCTGCCTGAGAAGGAGGACAAATTTGGATAAACCCATATATACATTATTCTGTACATAAATATGGTCGATATTCTGCAGTGGTCCTGAAGCCTGCAGGCCACTGCTGGTCTCTGAGGTTGTACTAAATGGTATGTGATTAATACAGATTTGCATTAAATAGCACATTGGTTTAAAGTTTAGTGTTATAAAGGTTCATGGAAAGTTTCAGCAAGAAACACTGAGAAACGTAGAGGGTTTGTTGTCCCTGAAGCTTGGGTTCCCAAGCAGTTTTTATATGTGAAACAGCTTTGCCTAAAATTATCAGATGTATTTCTTTTTATCTTCCCTGGATTTTATCAGTAGTTTTCTGTGCTGTATGTTCTACGATATAATGGGGTTATTAGAAATAGTTTTAAAAAATGCAAAATAACAAAATCCCGTCTCTAAAGGAAATCGTTGTATCTTATCTTTCAAATAATCAAAGATAATCATTAGCACTTATTTTCTATAATTCCTGATTCTATGAATCAGGAATTCCCCTTATTTATGTGTAGGGGAAATACTGAAGAAAGTTAACTTATTAGGATTTTCAGTAATCCTATTAAGAGAAGACTTTTGTAGAGAAAAATTTTGTGAGAAGCTTCAGGAAGACCATTCTTTCTTGATCTCAGCAGCTCTAGGCTGAGGAAAGACCATGAGAGGTTGGGTGGGAAGGAAGAGGACTTACCTGAAACTGTAAACACCATCCGTGTTGTGTGAGTTTTGTTGGTGTTTGGTTTGTGGTTTTTTGGTGTTTTTTTCCCTTGAGTGGGGAGAGAGGGGGTGTTGTTCGTGTGGCATTTTTTGTTAGATTATGGTTTCTTTTTCTCTCCCCTGCCCCCCTCCCCAACCCCCTGCCTGAAATTTAGATCTAATACCATAAGCTGTTAAAAAACATACCTCCTTTTCAGGTTAGATGCTCAAGAGTTCTGTTGCTGGAGTTCTGTGTGTGTGATGATTGTGTTTGGGGTTTATTTTATGAAATACAGGATGAACCTTTGTCTGAGATTAGGTTCACAACAATGCACTGGTGGCATATATTTAGATGGAAAATGGTTTAGGTTAGCTCTGTGACAATTTAAAGGCAAGAAATTAAGGATGGTTTGAGTGAGGCCATTCTCATTTCAGCCTGGCACATCTTAATTGTACTTGCTCAGTGCTGTGGAGTTGGCTGGGTAGTCCAAGATGCCCCTCTTAGTTTACTGTATCTACAGCTAAAGAGGCAGAGTGAGCATGTGCCCATACCTTAACTGCTCCAGCTTGTTATTTGTTTGACTACTGGAAATTTCCGGTGAAAACAATATTTTTTCCTGCAAATAGTGATGCAGAGTATGACACCTAACTGTGTGTGCTTCTACAGAGTCTGCCATGTGGTGGTAACCGTTGACACAGGATTTGGGCAAGGGAATGGAAGTGGAAATAATAGGTAGTTGCTTGCCTAGTCAACTAGATGTCAATCCTGATAAAAAGATGGGCACAAAAACCCTCATGATTAAACATGCCTTCTTTGCATAGCTATCAATAATTGAATATGATCTGATTTTATCAAAATACCGTGCTTTAATGACAAATACCATTTGTACTTTTCTTTAGATGTTTCTGTATCTCATGGTGCTTTTTGCAAAGTAATTCTTTCTTTTTCGTGTTGTATCTAGTTACAGAAACATTAGGCCAAAGTAAAAATAGGTGAGTGACTCACCTAGTTAGATAATTTCAGGCACTCACTACAGAGCACTTAGTGGTATTATTACTAGGTTGAAACCTAGTGATTCAAAAAATGTTTATGGAACCATGAATTTTTTGGTGATATAAGAACAAAAAATGAGAAATTATTACAGAAGACATTGAACCTGCATGACTGTGCTGAAGCAGTTCTTGTTTGTAAGTGCTAAAATTATTCATTTGTAATTCGACCAGCAGAAAGTATGAAGGGAGCAAAGAAAAAGCGAATTGTGTTCTGTAGATGGACTGAGAAAGATCTGGTTGTATGCTCACAACTGATCCAGGTCTACTGCTTTGGTTCACCTCTCAGTTCAAAGCCCCCTCTGCTGGAGAGCTGCCTCTGAGCTGGTATCCTGGGCTTCCTAGAGATCTAGGGAGCAATAAATCTCTAGGTTTGTTTTGGTTTATTTTGTGTGGTGTGGGTGTAAGAACTAAACTAGGGAAAGAATCCATCTGCCCTGCTTACAGTTTTCCTTTGGTTCTGGAAGTGAGAACAGGGAGAGAGACCCTCTCCTAATGCTTTGCCATACCACCTCTGCTGGCTTCCCAGAGCTGAGAAGGAAGGATGCCTGTGGATGGTAAGCGCATTTGGTACAGGGGCAGGACAAGGATTCTGAAGGAGGAAAGTTGTGCTGGAGAAACTGAAGAAGTGGATGAGGTGCTGAGTAGTGCTGGAAACGTACTGGAGATGGAAGACAGAAAGTGGAGGAAGATGGGAACTGAGGCCAGTGTTGCAGAGTCGGATGAAAATAGACTGGAAATAGCTGGAAGAAAAAGAATAGCAGAGGATGTGTGGTTTGGGAGGGGGACACTAAGACTGTCTAAAGAAATGGTTTGAGATGAGTACTGGAAAGAAAAAATTAGTAAGTGACAATTGTAAATTACTAAATACAGAAAATGATCTGGAAGAAAGAATCGATGAGACTGAGTCCACCTATGCTGGAACAGAGATTTCAGTTCTCTTCCTTAGGGGGTGAGAGCAGTATTTCTGAACCCATAAGTTTTCACCTACTGTTGGTTCACATGTAGGATGACTTCTACTGCTTTTCGTTGGTCTGTTCAAGTAGTGTGGTCTACAAGGAAGATTGTGATGCTTTGTGTTGTAAGCATGTAGGTGTGGTATTTTGCCTTCTTTTTAAGGTGAGGCTAGTACAGAGGAATTTTATTTGCATAATTAAATGGTGCAATTTCAAGGAAGGAGAGGGAGACTTCAGCACATGGAACCTGACCCTGACAACCACCATGCTCTTTGTATATCTGCCTTGCATATTCACACATGAACACAGAATATTTTTTGAAAAAAATCCTGATCTGTTGGATTTGATTTACCATGAGTGGAACAAAAGTAACTGGTCTTAGAGAAAAATGCATGTAATTGAGCTCTGGCAGTTTATGATTTTGATCAAATTGGTTCCTGCAGTCTGGCTTGCCCTATAAGGGTCTGACACCTTTTCTTCTATTTATTTATATCTCAATTTTCCTTCCATTTACATAAGTCAAACTGACCTCCCCTGTCAGTTTTGCTCCCTGAAGGAAGCGAATGTTCCATGTAATGTAGGCTGCTTATTTTATCACTGTGGAAGTCAAATTCCTTAGAGGTGAAATAGTAAGTCATGTTTACTGCTGCTCAGTGAATTGCAAATCATATTTTCTCTTTGTGTCCTCTAGGTACGTTTGTCGTACGTGCGCGTGAAGTATCTCTTCATCTCTTGGTTAGTGGTGTTTATTGGCAGCTGGGTTATGTATGTTCAGTACTCCACCTACACAGAGCTATGCAGAGGACATGACTGTAGGAAAATAATAGTAAGTATATTTAGTATAGCTTTCTAAAGTGTTTGACTAATTCCACTGCCAATTCAGTCAGTGCCCTGTGTAATTTAATCAAGTTCTCATATTGAATTGTAAGATTACAACTTCAGTTACAGATAAAACCACTTGTGGCAACGTTATTTTGGTGTAGAGTAATTAAAATTGTTTTCTTAGATTTTTCTTTCAAGAGTTGGAAGAGATGCAGTTGTTGTCTCCTTTCTCAGGCAATTTATTAAATATATTTCTCTGTATTTGTTTCAGTGTGATAAATACAAGACTGGAGTTATTGATGGGTCAGCATGTAGTAGTCTTTGTGCTAAAGAAACATTGTATTTTGGAAAATGTTTGTCAACAAAGCCCAACAATCAGGTAAGGCTTTACTCATCCAACCTAGTTCTATTATTTCCCACTGAAATGTCATTGTCTGGAGCATCAGGAAGACCTTATTGTCAGCAAGTTGTATCTATTTAATACAGATTATTTCAAACTTCATTTGCTGTGACATGCAGAGCGTGTGTGTGTGTATGTACATAAAAATATCTATACATGGAAGATATAATACATACTATTAATTTATACAGTATGCACCTATACACAATAGTATAGATTGTTCCTGTATGTAGAGGCGTATATCATTATTTTATAATAGATGTGTTCTGGAAACATATATACTGGATCCTTCCACAGTTTGACAGAATAAGCATACTTTTGTACAGCATACTGCTGCTCTGCTATCCTGCTTCACAGCTAGAAGCAGCAGCCTCATAACAGCCTGTGCACAGTGGCAGTAATGCCAGTACACTGTTTGTGAAGCTGTGTTTTGCCAGTGTAGTGTCTCCTAAGTACCTGCAGCAACGTGTTGTATTTGAGGTTGCCATTGTTCAAATTGCTCTGTGCACAGGACTCTGTTTGCTGAGCTGTGTTGCCATTTGACTCCTGAAGCAGTGGCTGGAAGACAGGTAGTCTTCAGGTGGACTTGTACAGTGTTTTTTACATTTTTCCCTCTTTTTCTGCACAGATGTACTTAGGAATCTGGGGAAATCTGCAAAGTGTTATAAAATGCCAGATGGAGGAAGCAGCTCAACTTGATTTTGGTACTGACCCAGAACCAAGGAAGGAAGTAGTCCTATTTGATAAACCAACAAGAGGAACCACTGTTGAGAAATTCAAAGAAATGGTATATGGTCTTTTTAAAGTAAGTATATGCTTATTTATTCTATTTTGACTGAAAGGCTCATTTTCCTGAAGCTGGAGAGAATACCCTATTGTATGAGCCTTGTTCAAGTGCATATTATAAAAATAATCAGCACAAAACTAGTATTTCCCAGAGGTGCTTACCTTGAAGTTTGAAGTAACTAATTATTAGGTTTTTTCCTTACTTTTTAAATTATGGAAGTTGGCATTCATCTTGCGTGTTTACAGCCTTGACTTGTATTTGTATAGAAAATATGGTAAAAACATTTATTTTTTGGTGCTTTTGAGGTTATTGTTCCTGCTTGGGAAGAGTTCCTGTGTTAACTGAGCAGCAGCAATCTCTTTGTCCAGAGTGACCAGTCATACTTGTCCTTTCTGTGTTACATTCACGTGATGCTTATTTCTACTACCTTAATGCTACCCCAGAATTTTCATAATATAATCACCTTGATGCTTTGTTAATTCTGATTTGGGGTTTTCTTTCTTAAAATTATCTTGCTATTGTCATAGCTCCTATGTCTCCCATATCTCCTATTTGCCCTTACATGTGCATTCATGGTAGCTGAAAACGGAACAGTTCTGATTCCAGCAGTGGCTTCTGAGTATTGACACAATCGAGGTGGTTTTATTAAATAACAACATTAAGCATTTCAGTACACTTAGGTTGTGGGATTTGTACCCCGTGTGTCTTGGTACTTTTTATAGTTGGCCAAAATGTAGTTTATAATGTAATTTCTCTATACCTGTAAGGTTTAACCAGCTGAAAACTAAACCTGATCTAAACATTTGAATTCTGCATACTCTTTCTAAGAGAATATCGAATAAGCTAGTTGATACAATTTTTCTAAAGACTGATCTGACCAAGAATAATGTTTGAATTTTAATGTTTGCGTTTTGAAATGCAGAGAACACTCGTACTTTCAGAAGATCATATGCTTAGTGCCCATTAAAACAGAGCAAAAAGGCAGCTCTTCAGGCATCTGATACCAGGTCCTGTAACATCCATACTCAGGAAACTAGAACATACACTACCATGCTATTCATACGAGATAACAGGAGGCAGAATGACAGATGGATTGGTGGTAGTTAATGAAATCATACTTAATCCTTTTTGCTTGTTGCTTTTAGGCAAAATTGGGTGAACAAGGAAATCTTTCAGAACTGGTTAATCTCATCCTGTCTTTTGCTGATGGAAACAAAGATGGCAGAGTCTCTTTGCCAGAGGCGAAATCTGCATGGGCGCTTCTGCAGCTAGAGGAGTTTCTGTTAATGGTGATCCTCCAGGATAAAGAACATACTCCCAAGTTGATGGGTTTTTGTGGGGATCTCTATGTGACGGAAAGAGTTGAATATACCTCTCTCTATGGAATCAGCCTTCCATGGATTATAGAACTTTTCATTCCCTCTGGCTTCAGAAGAAGCATGGACCAGTGGTTCACTCCATCGTGGCCAAGAAAGGCAAAAATAGCTATAGGGCTTTTAGAATTTGTGGAAGATATTTTTCATGGACCTTATGGAAACTTTCTTATGTGTGATACAAGTGCCAAAAACTTGGGATATAACGATAAATATGATTTGAAAATGATGGACATGAGAAAAATTGTGCCAGAAATGAATTTGAAGGAAATAATTAAAGATCGTCAGTGTGACTCAGATTTGGACTGCATTTATGGCACAGACTGTAGAACACTATGTGACCAAAGCAAAATGAGATGTACCACAGAAGTAATTCAGCCAAACTTGGCAAAAGCCTGTCAGCTACTTAAAGACTATCTGCTTCGTGGTGCTCCATCTGATATCCATGAAGAATTAGAAAAACAACTGTACTTATGTATTGCCCTTAAAGTCACAGCAAATCAGATGGAAATGGAGCATTCTTTAATACTCAATAACTTAAAAACTTTACTGTGGAAGAAAATTTCTCATACAAATGATTCTTAGCTTCTTCACCAGCAAAGGGAGTATTGATGCCTGCCATTAGAGGTGGTCTGCCACATTTGATAAAAACAATCTGCACCTTTTTTAAAAGATATTTCTTTACTCAGATTTTATTAATGGTTCTTTCACTCTTGCCCTTCAGTAAGTACCTTATGACAGGGCTTCTCAAAGAATGAACATGCCACTGAATGATCGGGCAGAGGCCAGAAGTACTTCTGGTGTTCAGTGCTGTGTTATGGAAACAAAAACCCTGCATGCTTGACCGTTCTGTGCACTTTGTCAGATCTTGAACAGGATGAAAGTACTCAGTGTGCCACCACATCAAGAGATGGAACATCTTACAATTCTGTGAAAATCACTGCTCACTTGTGAAATACCTGCGAGGGATTTTTATCCCGAGTAGTTTTCTGAAGAATCACCACTACTGCAAATAATGTGTTCAAGTCCAAGCTGCTGTTATGAATAAACTGAATCGTGAGATTGAAGTTTACTAATATCTTGGCATGGCAGAATTTGCACATTAATAATTTTTTAACTGTGGAAAATTAAATTTTATTCTAGAATGGACAGGTTGTATTATAAGACTTAAATCAGATTCTGTTTACACATTTGTTACCTCATGCTTACATCCTGAATGTTTAAGTAGTTCAACACTTCTTAATTAAGTCATTGTATGGTGAACCAGGGTGAGGGCCAAGAATTTTAGAATGTTATTTCTTAAAATCATCTATGTGGTCTAGCAGCAGTACCAGCATCCATTTCAAAACCTGTAAATTGTTTTATTTCAGTTGAAATCTTTAACCCAAATTAAGGTGTAGCAAATTTTAAAAAGTAAGGAGTTTGTGGACTAAGCTATTGTATGAAAACTGAAGTTAATAGATTTTCAAAAATACTGATAGCAGAACTGTGCTACCAATTAAAAAAAGGAAGCTTGCACAGGGTGGGAATCTGCTGTGTAATATGAGAAACAAGTTAATAGTTGTGCATAGTCTTGACTCTTTACTGTCCCTCCAAATTTAGCTAGACTTTTACTTACTTCTTGCAATAGATTAAGAAGATTTATGTGAGAGCTAGACCTGAACTGCAGGACAGAAGCTGGATTGTTCAGACCCATGCAATATTGCTTAAATTGGAGCCTATGAGATAGTAACAGGTAGGAAAGAGCTGGAAAGTAAGTGAGCTGCAGTGTGTTACTGTTATCCTTTTTTTTCTAGTAGCATCTATGAGTCATTGTTAAGTCTCGAGTAAATAAACATCATCTGATCCTGGCACTCCACATGGCATGACCACTCTACCACCTTTATTATCCCCTTGTTGCTCTTCAGATTTACATCTATGTTCATAATCTTGCAGAATTGGACATCCATAAAACACCTTGATACTGTGCTCCGTTCTTATCTGTTAATGTTTAATTTATAGATGCTTTAGGTATGAAGTTGTTCAATCCCTATGATTTTAAAGCCGGTCATCCATATTACTTCTGAATCCTGGCCCCTTAATTCATTCTCAGCTTTATTTAAATATCTGAAAGGTTAATTGCTTTAGGTATCCTGTCTTAAATGCAATCTTTGAATGATTAAACTGAAGTACTGGGCCACAATAAAGTCACATCTTCATACCCTATGTGATAATATGCAGCTTGGGTTAAGAGAGTACTGTTTTGTGAACAGCAGCTTTTTAATTTAAGAAATACTGTGCTCATGCTAATTCTTGTCTCAAACTTGCTACTGTGCTCCAACCACAAACTAATAAGTATTTGTAACCAGCAATGCACTCAAGTGTAAAGTGGTCATGTTCTTGGTGAAAAAAAATCTGAGTGATGGCTAAGAGGTTTTGGGCAGAGAAGATTCCTGCTGTTAACAACTGGAAAACATGTTTAATGTGATTTGTTGTACAGAACCTTCATATTTATTGCTGTTGCATCAAGTTGAAGCTTTGGTTGGAACAAAACACTTGTTTACAATAAATCACAGGCCTCCTTTTCTCTTTCAAGAGCAGTATTTACACCAACAGTCAGTATCTTAAAGCAAAACATTCCTCACGTAGCCTACTCGACCCATGTTTTAACTGTGCAAACAACTTCAGTAAGTCTAATGGGAAACAAAGCACTTATAAAACTGAGATAGTAGGACCTGGGGGTTCTTGGGTTGGGAGTGCTCCTTGGAGGGGCTGTCTCGAGTTGTGTTACTGTGCCAGGATAAATTGCCTTGTGGAATGTGATGTCCTGGACTCTGCTCAGGGAAACCTAGTGTGGCTGTGTCTTGGGGGGGGGGGAGGCAAGTGGAGCACCCATGGGCTCAGTGGAGCTGCCCCCAGGGAAGGAGGGCCTTTGGTCCCAGCAGTGACAGTCTCTGGTGTCGTGGCTGCAAGGGAGTCTGGGAAGTTTCCTTATCAAGGCCTTGTAACAAAGCACGTACGTGCATCTCAGAAGTGGATTCTCTTATCAATCACTTAATAATGTTAAGTATTCAGCTTAAGACAGTACCTGTTTCAGTAGCAGCCAGAACGGGGAGGTGAGTGTGTGAAGTGCCTGAAAGCCTAAGGTTACCTGTGGGCAGAGGTTTTAGAGCCTATTTCGACTACTCTTGTTCTTTTCCTAAGCTACATCCAGACTGCCACCTAACGTTATGCTGAAAGAAAAATTGTGAAGGACACGTAAAGCATTTTTTAAAACGTTAAAATCTTTTTCTAGTTAGAAGCAGCAAACTCTTATACCTAGTCTTTGATACTCACCATGCCAAAGATTAATAAAATTGATTTCCCCTTCTTATAGGAGTAATTCTAATGCAGCAACCTTGGTCTTTGAAGTCTTATCATCATCTCTCCGCAGTGAAAATTCAATTCACACAGTACTTTGAGAGGGGGAAAAAAACCCTTTCAGGTACAAAATACCTAGATAATAAAAAATATTGTCTCTTTTTATAAACTATATAAATAAGCCAGTCTTACACTGTTGCTTCTTTGATAAATTTATTCCCGCTTTTTCCAAAGCTTCGCAGAAAACTGTGGAAGTTGTCTTAACTATCAGTTCTGCGCTCCTGGGCCCGGAGGAAGCTGGCCTTCTTCTGAGCAACACGGTCTTTCTTCTGGGCGAGGGACATCTTGGGACAGTTCCATCTGCAATGTAAGCACAGGGTATGATATAGTCAAGGCAGAAATAAGCAAAAAGGTGGCCAAGAAGCCTGTGGTGCACCACAACTGTGATTAAGAGTGTGATGGAAAAATGTATGTATGCCCACTTCTGTAACATGTTTTATTTTCTTGCAATGACTTAAGGCTGTAGTTGGGGTACCACGAAAAGTTGGACAGTTTGATTTCTCAAGAGGTAAACCCTGTACTCTTTTGTATAGGCATTATCAGCCCAATGCAATAGCTGTGCCTTGATTTCTCCCACACCCCCGAACAATGAAAATAGTTTAGTACTGACAAAGTAGTGATCTCAGCTGAAGAGAAGCAGCTTTCCCACTGAAAACACTAAGACCTGAAGATACACACCTCAGAGTTCCAGCTATTCAGGCCACATGCATGCTTCACTTGGAATTTTTTTGCTCTTGAATTTCAGATTCCTACTGCTAAAGTTAACTCCTAAGTTATACAGAACTGCTTTTATCTTAATCTGATCTACAATGTGAATTTTGACACAACTGCTATGTGAATTGCATTACTTGTTTTACTGTAACTAAAATATCCTCAACTGAGAAGTCACATGGATGTTAAAGAGAATGAGTTTTACCTCTTTTTCTTCACTTCTCTCTTGGGTTTCTTTTCATGGACTGGATTATCCCGTATAGCAGCATGGGCTTTTTTATACATTTCTTCCATCTTAAAAAAAAAAAAAAAATTAAAATTAAAGTCACCAAAATGGTCCAGCTGTTGGATATCAAAAATCCAAGATATCCCTAGCTAAGCATGCACTAGAAACCAGTTTCATCACAATGGTTACCTTTAAAACACTTCCTTCATACAGAAAAGAACTGCCACAGCATTAAGAAATTCCTGCTGTCACTATGTTAAATGTAAATCTCCAAACCCAAACTCAGGGCATTTAACAGAGAAAGTAATTTTATCCTTATTTTACAGTTAGTTACTCTAGGGCCTTAGTTCCCTACAGAACTAAGAAGTCTCATAACTACAGGCTGGCATCTTGCAGTTGCTGAAGCCTACTTTCAGTGCTGCAGCTTCCCCAGGTTTCAATTAAAAGGCAAGCCAGAAAGTTATTCTACCTAGAATAAAATGCTTTGTGTTTACTTTATAAAAAAATACTTCACACAAACTCTGGCACCAGACATGTAATCTTATCACTTTTCAGACCCTACTGCAGTACCCACTACAAAGCTGCTTAATAAAAGGCAGAAGTTGTGAAGCTGTAGCTGCTTTCACAAGTCTTGCAAGAACCATGGTAGTGCCTGCATTGTCCCCAGGGATGCACTAATGCTGCTCTGTCCCAAAGACAACTCTGGCTCCATAATGGCACAAATTTTAAGAATACCTTTGCTGGTGGTTAATTAAGACCACTAGATCTCAGCTGTGAAAAACTTTCTAGGAACATATGTTTTAAAGCTCCAGGACCACTTACTAGGAAAACCAAGCAAGAATATTACAGGCAGCAGGACAAGCATCTGAAAGGAGCTTAATACTTGGAACAAGTGGAAGAAGCACCTCTGTATTCTTACATATCTTCCAATGTTTTGCACAAAACACTAAAATTTAAAGCAGTACTAAAATAAAATGTATTAGACTCTGTAGATTCATGAAATGCTAGCTCCTACAATACAGCTAGCTTGGGCTATTCTGTGTTCACCTGGAACACAGAACTACTTATAGGGTCACACAAATCCTAACACAGATTTGACACGGAAGCACATGCTCACAGGTGCAATTGCTACAGCTGCAGAAATGACAGGCTGTGGTGCAGGATAAGGATTGAGTGGATAGCATGTACAGAAACTTCCAAGTTAATTTCTGTATTGGGGATGAGGGGAAGTGGTCCAGCACAGGATGCAATCCTGTAAGCTTGGATTTAAAGGCAGAATGTTAAGCTTCACAGCACGAAAAATGGTCCCACTTTTGAAAGTTCTATGATATACTACAGAGCCCTTAATGAAGGAAAAAAATATTTTCTTTCCACAGATAACATACAGCATGAATCACATAATTTTACATACCAAACTTACTTGCATTACTACAGAAGGCCCTACACAAGACTTACCAGCATGTCTATTAATGCCCAAGATCAGCTAGGTAAATCTTACCCCGTCAGGTGTTACATTGTTCTTTATGTACTGGGAGAACTGTTTCTTGTAAGCGTCTTCGTCCTCCTCCATCAGGTAACGCATATAATCTGCAACGTTCTGGCCCATGATGTGCTTGCGGTGAACCTCCGCATTGAATTCTTTGCTTTCCGAGTCATAGCCAGGGAAACGTTTGGTACTGTGGAACAGCAGTTACAGTCAAATTAAGACACTGCCAAATGCTCTAATTCAGAGGCTAAGATCCACACAAATTATTGGTACGTCAGATTCTCCTACAGATAACTAAGGGATAGGACCCTCTAATTAAAAATAAGAAGCAAAAGTTTTAAGTTCATCTTAGCTGCCATCAGTCCCGTCTTGAAACACTGCAGTACATCATACACACACCATGGACCAACTACAGAGTGTTCAGTCATTCCGAGTGTCATCATGTAGCAGCCAAGTCAGAAACACTGGACAGTTAGTCAAAAATAGGACAGCATGGGAGAGGGGAGGAAAATACGTAAGAGATCTCAGGATTTTCTCTCCTCCGCTGCTGCCAGCAGAAAGCAGCAGTCAGCTGTAATATGTGATAATTTTAAATGCAGGTGGACTGCTCTGGCTTACTATTGTACTGACAACTGGAGCAACATACCTGGAATGCACAGGTTTTCATGGTGAAAAGAATACCTACACACATTTTGGTAAAGACTTAACAGAACTGTAACGGATATTTACGTAAATGCATTCAGTCACTTGACTTTTAGTAGAATCAACAGTGTCTGATAGTTTCTCAGCATCTCAACAGTTTTGAGATTCCCAGCAGCAATATCAGAATTGCACTTGTGGATTAAAAAACCACCAACAAAAAAACCACCAACTCAGTACCTAGGCTACATAATCATTACCAGGTCAGAACAAAATTATTAACATAAAGTGTTAATAGCACTTTAGTATAAGCAGACTGTCATATACAGAAGCATCTCAGGTTAACCCTAAAGAAATTCTTCCAAAAGTAGATTACCTGTGAGGGATGGACAGACCACCATCCACTGCACCCTTCAGAGCACCAAAGACTTTGTTTCCAGTGGTAGTTCTGGCAAGACCTGCATCCAGGTAACATGTAAAAGCACCAGGCTTGCCATCCACACTTTCCACGTTGTATTCATCACCAGTGACTTCAACTTGGCCTTCGTAGATCTTATCGAGGCCAAATTTATTCAGAAGCTGTGAGGAAAGGAAAGGCAATTCTTCCCATTAGCTGATAGAAGGTAGAGTCAACACCACCTTAAAATGTGAATTTGCAGTAGAATCATGTTTTTAACAAATTTCTTTACAGAAACCTTTTTAACTATCACCACTGTAAGAATGTCTGTTATGCTTCAACCTACAGTTCCAACAGGCACACCAGTGAACTCAAGACTTATTCATGAGCTCATGTAGGAAATGGATGGATGCAGTTTACATGTTTTCAAACTCTTTAAGGAACATTTCTTACATTTTCATCTAGACTCCCTCCCTCTGCCAAACTTAGGGGCTGAGACTTAAAAGTGGCTGCTGGAGCTGAAACTGTGTGCTGTCATACTTGTGTGATTTGACAGTCACAAGAGGCCATCAAATCTATATGGTAAAGAGCAAAAGTTATTCTTTTGAGAAACCCACAGATGAGGTGGGCTGACGCACCATTCAACGAAGTGGGCTTTCCCTTTCATAAGAGAACCAGAAGAACAAGAGCAGCCACCTGCAGGCGCCGTGACAATACGTACCCTGCGTGCCAGGAGCAGGCCTGTGCAGTAGGCGGCTGCGTAGTTGGTCAGGCCAACCTTCACGCCGTACTTTGGCAGCTCGTGGGCATAAGCAGCACAGACAATCATGTCGCCTTCGATCCTGGCATAGGCAATCTGACAAAAACAAAACAAACGTTAGTGTTCTCACAATTCCAGGCTCCGTTTATTGTTCCTTTGGCATCTACTTAAGCCAGCAGGAATACTGTATGGAGGTGTGCAGCTCACCGCCAACCTCTGCACGCAAGCTCAAGGGAGTGTGGTGTTTTGGTTTGCTGAGGGTTTGTTTGGGGCTTTTTTCCTTGTGATTTTTGGTTGGTTGGTTTTTTTGTTAAAGGAAGAATCAACTCCTCAAGTAAGAACAAAGTATTCAAATCTGTACTAGGACAGTGAAAACGTATTTGTAATTACCTCTCCACATAGGTCAAGAGGCCAGGAAACTGCCTACAAAATCAACTTTTCAAAGAATCATTACAGATGTGGGTGAATTCTCTCCCTTTCTGGCACACCTCAGAAAAATGCAAAAAGCATGTGACACAGTTTGTGACAACACTGTCACTAACCTTATGGAATGATTTTATTAATGGGTCTGAGACTATCATCATCTCAGGGGTCTCCCGTGAGACAGCAGTACTATCAGGTATGTTTCTGATAACTCCCACACCTCCTTTCTACATCCAAAAGTTGTCCCCTTTTTGCAGGATTCCTACATACTGGAAAGGCACTATCAGTCAGATGCAAGCACCTGCCACTGATTTTTGTTTTGAGTTTCAAAGATTAAATAACCTTGTCGATGACTGAACTGACTATTCTCAACAGCTAATCTTTCTATGAAGGAACAACACTTATATTTTCCCAGCTGCCTCTTTTTTGAGCTTAACAACATATATTCATGGTACAACAAACATGCCTAAGTTTTTAACTTCAAAATTAGTCAAAACATTCTGAAAGTGAGCCCAGTGAGAAACAGCATATGATGCAAGACACAACAGCATACTTCATAAACACAAAAAAATGCTTACTATTCTTATTTACCAGTATCCTTTAATCTCACAGGAAAGCCATCATAAGGCCTTGCTGCTTCATATGACCCACATAACATCATGGAAATAAAACTATCAAAAGAGAAGGCACCTTCAGATACAACACAATAGCCCATGAAGGTTGACAAGTCACCCTGTCAACTTGGTTGCCTTCAGCCAAGCAAAAAGGCCTCTTTTTGAAGCCCTTTACATAGCAGAAAAAAACCCCAGAGAAGTCTTCCCTCTCCCTAAAATTTGCTACTTATTATAGCATCATTAAAGCAGTACAATCTTATATTGCAAATAACCTCACAGAAGAATGTTAACACTAATAAAACTTCATTTCTATGATGAACGTAATTTATTACTGAAGTTGTGACAACATTAAAGATTGTTCTCCTCTAAGGAACTATTTTACAATACAAAAACTTCTCAGATCCAGCCTAAAAATCCCAGCTGCTCCAACCATCCCCCTCCTGTTCTCCTTGGGAAGGCCAGTGAGCAGGCAGGAAGCACCACAGGCCTTACCTGGCAAATGATGTCTCTGTTGGTAACACGCACAATCATCCTGTACTTAGGAGTGTTGTACTTGTTTTTATCCTGAATTACCAAACGTTTGCGGGCATAGTAGTCAGTTTTTCCCTCTGAAAAAGCAAGAGTTGCAGTGTGGAAAAACGTGTGAACAAAGTAAGACTAATCATCAATGATGTTTAATTATATGTTGCAGGAAATTTAATACCTCTCCTTCTCCTGAATTTCACTTGGTATCTCTTGAAGTACGCCTTATTCTTGACAACTTTCACAAACCCCTTGGATAAGAAATATAACTAGATGTTATTAACATATAACCACATAAGCCAAGACCATCCAACTAAACCTGCTATGAATAAAACCGTGGTGCAATCAGGAATAAAACAGGTATTCTTATACATTTAGATAAAAAGCGTCATAAAAATTAAATGGGGGGAAAAAAACCACAACAGATCAAATCCCATAAATTCTGCCCCTCCCACAGGAACTAATGCATACTTATCCCCATAACTTCGTACAGAAGGAGAAAACCAAACAGTGTATTTGTCAACTGGAGGCCTGTCTGCACGGACCGGAGCAGTGACCGTGGTCATTTCCTGTCACTCGCGCACAGCCAGTAATTTCTCGGGCGCGTTCTGCCCCGGAGCCTCTCCCCCTGCAGCCCCCTGCCCCGGTCGGTCCGACGGGCACCGGCCGCTCTGTCAGACCCGGCACCGCTGCCCCGCGCCCGCGGCCCGCACCCGACCCGGAACCCGGCCGAACGCGGCCCAGGGCGACAGCGCCGCTGGTGCCGGGGCCGGGCCGTGCCCCGCTAGAGCCGCTCGCAGCCGCCCGCGGCGCAGCCCCAGCAATGGCAGCCATTGCCACGCCGGCAGCCGCCCCGGGCCCGGCGCAATCGGGCTCCATCCGTCCAATCGGACGGCGCGGCGGGTGCCAGGCGGCGGCCGCAGCCCTCCCGGACTCCCCTAAGCCCTGCGGGGCCGGTACTGACCATCGTGCCAGGCACTGTCCGGTCCCACCAGGCCGGGGCCCGCTCCGCACGACTACTGCGCTCCGCAGCAACGGGGGAAAGGCCGCACGTCCCGCGCAGCCGCAGCTCCTCCCCGCCCGGCGGGGCGGGGCGCCGCGCGCGCCCTGCTGCCCCCTGCCGGCCCGGAGGAGCCGCCGCGCGCGGTCCGGGCAGCGCCCGCGGGCAGCCCGGGAACGGGCCTGGCACAGCGGCGGCGCTCCCGCGGCACCGCCGCATTCCTTGGGGCGCATCCCCCTGCGCTCCGCACTGCTGCGGCCACACCCCGAGTACTGCCGCCACTGCTGCTTCCCCCTCTTCAAGAAAGACATCGAGGTGCTGAGCGGGTCTAGAGATGGGCACCGAAGGTGGTGAAGGGTCTGGAGGGTAAGTCCTACAAGGAGCGGCTGAGGAAGCTGGGGATGTTTAGGCTGGAGGAGGCTCAGGATGACCTTAACCCTCTCTAGAAGTACATGAAAAGAGCTTGTAGTGAGGCGGGGGTCGGCCTCTTCTCCCAGGCAACCAGCGACACGACGAGAGATCACAGTCTTAAGCTGAGCGAGGGGAGGTTTAAGTTGGACATCAGGAGAAATTTCTTCACAGAAGGGGTGATTAGATATTGGAATGGGCTTCCCAGGGAGGTGGTGGAGTCACTGTCCCTGGAGGTGTTCAAGGAAAGACTGGATGTAGCACTCGGTGCCATGGTCTAGTTAATATGGTGGTGTTCAGTCAAAGGTTGGACTCGATGGTCTCAGAAGTCTTTTTCAACCTAATTGATTCTATGATTCTGTGATATCAGAGAAATAGAATTCTAAGGAAAAAAATAATATTGCTGTCATCTAACACCTACGTGTAATGCATGATCACTTGCAAGTCTCCTTTTGTTAACTACCTAAGCAGTTATTAGCCAGGGATATATCCCAGCAAAGGGGTTCGTAAATGGAAAAAAATACATAAATTTGATCTTTAAAAATCACCAATTATGGAAATATGATAGGATATTAATTCCCTTCATTTTCTAGGGAAAATTCTCACAACTGTTAAAACAGTAAGTAATTAAACAAACCAGACACCCAGTTGAATGCTGTTCTTACAATAAATTATAGATGCTAGAGATTACTGATATTTGATGAATTAAAGCAAGAACTGAACATCTGCTTATATACACATATATGTATATATATACACACTGGACCAAACAGGTCAAGTGGCATCAGATTTCTTGACATTGTCAGACAATAATGCATCTTTTTTCCTGATGTATTTATCTGGTTATCCTCATTCATTTTACTTAGAAAAACCCAAGAACCCATCTCACTAGTTATACATAGACCAATATTTTAAAAAGTTTTTAATATGATATAAATAACCAAGAGAATTAAAGAAATAATAAATGTTTCCTACATCAGGCAAGTACCAGCATGGTTCCTACCATGAATGGAGTCACCATCCCCTGAGGTGTTCAAGAAATGACTGGATGACTAGACATGGTTTAGTTGACAAGGTGTTCATCAGTCAAAGATTGGGCTTGATGATCTTGGAGGTCATTTATGAAAAATAATTCTGTGATCTAAGAATGAATTTTAGAAAGCTCAGAATTCTGCATGCTTTTCAATTTGTACATGAAGTATCTCTAGGGGAGCACATTGTCTTAGCTACTCTCTGGCATATAAATTCGTGCTCTCCAATAGGGTCTGCTGGCCACTGCTAGGCAATTACTTCGGTGACCAATGTCTCACAGTCAATGGTATCATAAGCAAGACTCCATTAATCTCGTTGTTAAACAAGTGAAAAAAAAAATCAATTTCTTCTTCCCTATAAGAAGACCTTTTACTCCTAAAATAGCTCACCATGACAAAAATCAGCCTGTTAACCCATCACACCCACACACTTTCTTGCTCATTGTCACCCAGCAAAACAGAGGCTCTAGCTGAGCTTATTAGCCCCACCCCAGAATCTCTTACAAATTCAGGGTGAATTGCTCCTCTGGCCTTTAGTGACAATGTTTGTTGAAAGGGTGGCTGCTGTTCACAGAGGCTCTGAACGTGTTGAAGTAAAAGCCAGTATTTTCAGTGCTTTAATGAAGTACTTTAAACTGATAACACATTGATAAGAAAAAAGGTATACACTCTTTTTCCCGCACTCCCGATGTTATTTCTCAATTTCTGTCATATTTTATGTGTTATTTTTACTTACCTGAGTTCTAGAGAGCAAGGTATCAGGCAGGTCCTTTAGAGCAGTCTCTTGTACTTGTAAGTCTCTTTGTCTGATGAAACCGGTACTTTATCAGCACCTCCTGGAACCAGGGCCCCTGTCCCTGTTTGTCTGCAGAAGACTTAAGGCAGAAACGCTGTTGTCTGTGACTGGACTGACCTGTGGTCACTTGTAGGAATTGTACTTTTTTTCCCCTGTACTCGCAGCAGTGACAGCCTTATTTCCACACAAAAGACTTATGCTGAAGGCCTACCTATAACCTATTCCTGCTACCGCTGCTTATTGTTTTTTTAAGAGTGTATTCTTTGCATATTTGTGTTATAAAGCAGTAGTATGAAGTGCTGTATGTGTCCTGGAATTACTTTTATATTTTTTTAAATGAAAATTATATTTAAGATTTTATTAGAATTCTTCCAAATGAAAATTTCTGTATGGTTTTGTCTAGGAGCCTCTACTCATTGTGGAAGGACAATGGCAAATGGGCTCATTATTAGACGGGAAGCTGCGCCGGGCAGACAGTGTCTCAACTGTTTGTGTAACCTAATCGGCATCTGGCTGAAACGTGTCTGACAAATGTGCGTGGGGAAGGGCCCATGTAGCCCGAGGCTGCGTGGTGCTCCCGGAGAACGCGTTACTGTGGGCAGCTTCCAACGCGGAGAACGCGTTATGAAAATCCCTGGGCAGACGCTCTAATTACACCAAAAAAGCCAACTCTTCGCGGAGCAGGGGCTTCGCGTCCTCGCCTCGTGCGGCGGCAGCTCCGTGTCCCCGCCGCTGCCGTGAGGGGCGAGCTCGGGGCGGGGGTTCGGATGCCGCGACCCGGGGCCGGGCGGGGGCTCTGCTGACGGCCGGGGGCTGTGCCGGTGCGGCAGCGGTGACACCTGCACGGTGCGGAGACAGCTCGCCGCCCGGCCTTCCACCGGGGCCCCGTGGCAGCCCCCGAGAGCAGCGCCGGTGCGTTCCGCGGGGAGCCCGGGGGGCAGAGCCGCCGCCGCCGGCCCTTCCCGGCCCTTCCCTTCCCGTTCCCGGCCCGGAGGGTGCGGGGGCCGCGGCGGCCCCTCGCAGCGGCTGCGCGCTCAGTGCGCCTGCGCGCGGCGCGGGCCGGGCCGTGTCCGGGGCGCGGGGCCGGCGGGCGGCGGTGGGGGCTCGGCGGGCCGGACGCCGATGCCCGCGCGCGCCCGCTCCTCCCGCCGCGGGCAGCGCTCTCAAGGTGAGGCGCGCCGGGCCCGCGGCGGGGCCAAGGAGGGCGGGAGCGGCCGGGCCCGGGCGGGGCGCGGCGACCCCGGCCCCGCTGTCTTGTCGCGGCAGGGCCGGGCCGGGCCGGGCCGGGCGGTGTCGGGGCGCCGCCGGCTGCCCCCGCCCGGGCCCTCCTGGCGGGTTGGGCGGTGCGGCGCCGCTGCTGGGCAGGGACCCCCCGGGCTCCGCCGGCAGGGTGAGGGGAGGCCGCGCTGCGCGGCCCTGCCCGGCTCGGGAGCTGCGGGGCCGGCGGGTCTCGGGCCCGCGGCGGGACGCGGGTGGGCAGCGGGAGCTCCGCGGGAAAAGTGCCCGGAGGGAGGGGCCGTGGTCCGGGGAGACTCCAGAGGGTCCGTCTGCAGAGGGCGAGTTCTGCCCTGGCTGGTGGGAGTACCCGCCGGTCTGTCATTCTTGAGAGAGAGAATTTTCAAATAGTGCTTCGGAGATCTCGTTTCCTGCCACCTTCTGCTGCATCTGCATGAACGTGGTTATATAATGAGAGTAAAAAGTCGATATTAATGTTCTGGCTACTTATAGCTGTATTTACTAGTGCCATTTTGCTGTGGTTCCATGTAAAGCCTGCTATTTGTTAGCATTGATAATCAGGGCAATTCCATAGTAAACGAGAAAATGGGTTTATACCATTTTCAATTTCCAGCGTGAGCTGCCATTAATACTGCCTGTATCAAAACATGGCATTCCACATCAGTCTTAAATAACTTCATCTTTTCCAAAGATCACATGCAAAAGATGGAGAAAGAAGACAAATTCATATGGAGAAGAGCAGATAATGTTCAATGTGTTTTACTTGTCTCCAAAAGTATTTGTCAAAAAAATCAGGGGTTTTTTTCTTTTTTTTTTTTTTTTAAATTTGCTTTACTTCACATGTCTAAAGAAGATGGTAGCTGGATCTTGTTTGGTTTACTGGTAGATAGCATTAAAGTGTTTTGTATAAATGTGCCTGTTTATTTCTCTTCCCTTTCTCCAGTGTGCGGTGTCAGCTTTGATGATTATACAGCTCTCTATTTCTGCTTAAAAAGATTTAAGGCTTATTTTGAAATACATAGCTATGAGTTCTTTTTCAAGTGAGGATTAGGAGAGGAAATAGACACAGCCAAGGAAAGAGGAGCATGATCAGGAGGAAAGCACTCGTATTATGAATCAGCATTCCCTGAATCTGATAAAGTGGGATGAGAGCAGCTGTAGGGATTGTCACTGAATGTCCATCCAGCCCAACAGTACCTTGAAGAGGAACAGATGTTTGGAGAAAAAAACCCTTTAACAGAACAGCCCTATTTCCTCCCTATATCTCTTCCTAGACTCACACGGGTTGAGGCTTAAAGACTTCCTGAGCTACAGCTGCTGGCTTGGATTTTTTGTTTTGGTAATGTTGGTTGGGGTTTTTTGGTGGTGTTTTGGGTTTTTTTTTGTCCCCATTGCACTCCCTATGTTTGCCTTCTGTAGACTTGTTTAGTTGCTGTTAAACAAGAAAACAGGAGGTGATTGGAGAGTGGAGTGGTTGAAATGGTGTTAATGGAAAGGAAGAGATGGGAGAAAAGCTTTTCCAAATTTATGGGAGAAGAAGGGATGGAGAAAGTGACAAGCCTAAATAATTACTGTCTGTTTGTTCTCTGGGTAGGATTGATAGTAAACAAAGAAGTAATCAAAATGGGAAGACAAGTCCTTTGTCAGTGAATTTTGGAAAACAAAAGTGTTTACCTTGCTAATTCAAGCTACTAATACCATAATTTAGAAGGGGGGGAAACAGCTGAGGTGGGGGTATGCATACTTCAGATTATGCTTATATTTTCTTAGTCTTCCTGGGTTGTTTTCTTAACTTGTAGAAAAAAGAAATTCTAATGCTTAAGGAAGAGACATAGTAGAATTTAATATTTTGGATATAATTTTAAGTGTCAAATGCATAGTTTAAAAGAAAAATCTTTCTCTGGTGGTCCAAGAAGAGAAATAATAATGAAAAGAAACCCTGAGTTTATGAATGTTGTTTTCTAAACTAACCTATACTTGCCTTGATTACAGTCTCTTCGTTTTTTTCCAGACCCAATTAAAATAGTTACAGTTTAAAAAAAGAAAGTAAATATTATAAGGGTATGTAACTTTGAGTTGTTAGATGTATTCTCTGAAGCTCTTGACTGTCACTGAAGGTTGTAGATAGCATGCTGAATTAAAGCCTCATGTCTTCTGTAGGCCAGTTTTTGATCCCTTTAACTTGGGAATACTGTCTTTCATGGCAGTTGTCTCTGCTTAAGTGCATCCTTTTCTTCTCCAGCAAGTGGGGATTGCAACTCATGGGTAGTGACAGTGCAGGGCCTCTGCTCTTGCTGTGCTCATTTCATACGCAGTCGTGATGTGGTTTTGTTGTATGTGTGTACACAGAAACTGTATTATCAAAGGTAGCAGCAGAAGTCATTTACTGAATTGTAGCTTTTTTGTAATTACTCTTAATGTTGTCTAACTTCTTGTGAACTCTGGAAACTATTCAGTTTAGCTGTGAAGTGGTGTTTTGGGGAGAGCCTGGGAAGCGTTGAGCCTGTATAGGGGTCAGGCAAGGAAGGATCTCCTTTCAGTCACGATGACAGGGATGATGCTGTGGGCTCTGTCTTATTTCAGGCTGTGTGACTGTCAACTTTGTTTGCTAATTGCAAAAGTAATCCTTCCCAGTCTCAGCCAGACAGTTGCATATTTGGGGTTAAGTACAGTACTGGGGTTGGTCTGTATTCTGGACAAGAAGTAAGGTGGTTGGACAGAATGCCTGTGGACACTTAACCTTTTTGTATTAATTTCCAACTTGGAAAGCAGCTAAAAGCCATCACTAAATGTCTTCATGTTCTTTGTTCTGAACAAACTTTACCTGGGCTATGTTACTGAAGTCTGTCATCTTACCTGACCTGTATTGCCTTTATTCCACAGTTAAAAAAAAGAAAAACAAACCCTAACTTATTGTTTTGGTAATAGGTTGTTATAATGTGTTCTGCTACATGGTAAGCTATTGAACTTCCCAACTCCTGAGTTTGCTTATGCCCTATTGTCATGACTAAATCTTAGTGCTTCTTAGCATAGCACTAAATACCTGTTTGGTACATCATAACATGTTCTTGATGCTTTAATTTAAAGAATATAATTATATTGTGATGATAATGTATTAATTATGCATTTTTTCTTTGGTTTCATCAAGCTGGCAGATGGGACCAGTCTTTCAGTAATGCATTGTTTTTATCATAAGTTAACCATGCCCTTGTAGCTAAGAGGATGTTAGAAGAGCTTACTGTTACTTTTCTTACAAAAAACAATCAAATATCACTTAAAATGGGTGTAAAAAAAGTAGTAGCTAGCCAAAACCTGACATTGGGAACATGTCCAGTCCACATAACTATAGAGTGACATCGTGTAGAAGTTAGTTTTACATCTCTCATTTTTCATGTAGTCTTCTTGATTATATGTAGTTCAAACAATGAACTACTTTCAGGCATTGTAAGAAGAAATTTCAGCTTCCATGCTGTCTGAAACAGCAGAGCTAAAACCCAGTATTCATTAAGCAAAGTAATTTTTTTTCGCCATTGGAATGCATTACTGGTGGAACTTCATAGATTTGGCTGAGCCCTTAGGAAGTATTTCTCAGCCCTTTGGAAAAAGAATTGTGATTGGTCTTTCTAAAGACAAAGCTACAAAAGCAAGTTAGAATTCCATGGTAAGACACATTATGTTAAAATGGACTTGGGATTTTTATATACATTTTCTGGTGTCAGACTGATACTTAAAAATCATCTGTTTCAATGATCTTCCTTGCATTTTTCCTGTAGTAGGCCATTTTGAAAGAAGTAAACAGGCCCTTACTTCCAAATAGAAGTGCAACAGTCAGTGGCCAGCTAATCAGAAAATAACTGACTTCTTTGATGATGAGCAGATACATATTTCTGTGAAGAGCCACTTCCCTTTTCTTTATTTAATATCTAAGGAAAATTAGATTTCTAAGACTTGTGCTCAGAGCAGGCTGCAGGAGCACTGTTGCTTGAATAGCATGGAGGAAGACTTCCATAGCCACAAGAATACCTTGGTTTCAAGTTATGCTGTAAGTGCTTGTGAAGGCAAGTCATGGCTATGCTAAGAAAATTAGTGAGCAAAATGAAATATTACTGCAAGACCATGGATGTTGGATGGATTGTGTTAGAAGAATTGACTATTGATGTATGCATGTGTTTATACCTTCTCTGTTTACTGGGTAGCTTGGACAGCTTTCCTGTGTGGAAATTACTAAACTGGTTATGCTTCTCGCTGCTAAAATCTTTACTTTCATTTCTTGTTGGCTGTCAACAGCTGCAGGTTGCAATGAGTTGTAGTTCACAAGAAAAGCTAGTTTAGAAAGTGTTTTACTCTTGAGTTTGAGTGTAACTGATAGAAAGTTGGCCTTTTAACTGATCATTTAAAGGAAAGAAGAGTAATATCCTGAAGTGGGTTCTCACCAGTCACGTGGTTTGTTTAAAACTGTA